>NC_092318.1:3177500-3802500 GCF_036785885.1 Coffea arabica | reverse complement strand
ACAAATGATCTATGATGCATTTTGAGTGTTGGGATACCAATGGTAATTTTTCAAAGTTGGCTTTCTGCAAAAATTGCGCAGAAGAAAACGCATTTGGGCTGAAAACGCGCCTTAGAATCGCGTTTTCCATAATCGCGTTTTCAATTCTGCGCCTATACTGAAGAAAACGCGCCTCAAAACGCGACATGAAGTCGCGTTTTCTACAAAAGTCGCGTTTTACGGCCTGATCAAAAATTGAAAACGCGACTTAAAATACGCGACTCCAAGTCGCGTTTTATAACACAGTCGCGTTTTCGATCCTGCAAGATATGTGAAGAAACGCGGCTTGGTGGCGCGTTTTGATGAGTCGCGTTTTCGGAGCAAAAAAAAAAAAATGCAGATTCCTTGATTCTCTTTTTTCTTCTTTTCCTCATATATATTTTCTTGTACCTTCAGTTGCTTATTGTGTATTTTCTATAGGTACATCACCACCACAAAGTCTTAGGAATTACGGATCGCCGTTATATGTTTATTAAGCCTTTGTTATCACTTTTGTTTCTCATTTTCCATTTTTAGGTTTATATCACTAATGGTTACCAAATGGAACTCATGAAGCAATGAAGACAAGCGAACAACGTACCTTGAAGCTTCATATTCAATCACATCATAGGGGAGTATTACTTTCTTTATCTTGATTTTCCTTTTTACACATTGAGGACAATGTGTATGTTAAGTGTGGGGGGAGAATTGAGATTGTATATTGTATGTGATTGACGTATTAGTTGCAAATATTGGACTTGTGTTAAAATTCAAAATTTTTCCAAAATCTTGTCCAAAATTGCAAACTTGCCTCAACAATTTTTAAATTTTTTCGATTTTATCCAAGGGGTAACAAGTTCCATACCATTAGTAGTTCAAAGTCCTTCTATATTTGAGATAAATATATGTGGTTTAAGCACTTCTTTTCTCATTTAACTTGGAAATGACTATTATGTGATTATAATTTTTGCATTTGTAGGAAAGTATATCTTTTAAAGTGGAGAAAATTATGCCTATATATTTTTTTTGCATATTTGATGAAATTTCTTCTCTTTATTGAATTTTATAAGTTAAGTGATAAATATGGTCAATAATTGCAATACTCTTCTCATGATTATGCTTTCGAGGGAATGTTATTATCTTTACTTTAAAAAAAAATGAATGAAAAAAAAAATGAAGAAACAAAAGAAAAAGACAAAAATAGAATAAGATTTGTTCTACTCCAATGATTCTTGTACTTAGTAACCGGGTGTCTTCATTTAAAAATGTCGACTTTCGCGTAAAACGGTACTTGAATTAAGAGTATGCAAAACAACTTGAGTATGTGAAGTGTTGAGTAACCGGTGATCTTCATCTAAAAATGTCGATCCTCGCGTAAAAAGATACCTTCACAACTTAAGTAATATTTAGCTATATTATATAAATAAATCCCTCTTTAAAGTTAAATAAGAAGATGATCATGGGTTTAGAAAGCATATTATTGGCCATATGAGTTACTTGCGTATGAAATTGGTTAAGGATGAGAAATTGACTTGAATTTGTTATAATGGTGGTATAATTGGCTCTCCTTTATTCGATATTATGAGTACTTGAACTTAATTGAATAATTGCATAATGGTTATTTACTTTGTTTTGAGGAAATGAAGTTGAAATGCTACATATGTTTATTTTCAAATTTTGGATCATTGTTGGTTTGTATTTTTATTGCTTGAGGACAAGCAATGATTTAAGTGTGGGGGAGTTTGATAAGTGACTAATTTACGTAATAATTGTATGACATTTTATATTATTTTTAGTCACTTTAGTTATATTATTGGTAGAATATGAATCATTTTGGCTATAATTGGTGAAAAATGCTTTTAAGTGATTAAATGAGGTTTTTATCACTTTTTACTTGGATTTTGTGTATTTTGACAGTTTTGACATATTTGCGTATTTCGGCTATAACTTGAGCTACAATGATCGGATTAAGATGATTCTTGAACCAATTTGAAGATAAGAGATAGATCTACAACTTTGGTGAAGACATCTAAATCCAGTTTGAAGGTTTTCCAGGTCAAAATGCCGAATTACAATAGCAAATTTCTACTGGTCGAAACTGGAACAGGGCAATGAGCAGGTAAGGGTATTTCGGTAATTTCTCAGCCTACACAGATGCAAATGAGGTGATTCTTGATGCATTGGAAAGCTAACTCAAAGGGCTACAAGTTTTATGTTTTGGTCAAGAGCTAAATCAGCTTTTATCATCAAGAAAAGATCGGTTGAAGTTGGGCCAAAAACAGAGCAAGTGATCCACACTCGGATCCACTATTCATCCGAACCCTCGGTTGTTTCTGGGTTAGTGGAACCGAGCTCGGATCCATACGGATCCGAGGTACTGTAGCAGCTCGGATCACTGGTCAGAAAAGGCTGCTCTGTACGCGTAAAACTCAATTTCACCCCCACCAACTCACATTGGATGCTATACATGTGAGAAACATTCCCAGCTGTAAAAGGGAGATGTAATCCTCATTTCTTGACCACCTTTCATCATAAAAGAGCCAAATTCATTGCATTGAAGAAAATGGGGAATCCATAGCAGAAAATAGAGAGTGAGCTACGGGAGAAGCTGGAAGCTGCAGAAATGTAGCTCTTTCATCTTCCTAGTATTAGTTTAGCTTAGTATAGAGTAGTGTAGCTTTTCCATTCTTTTTTATTATCTAGATTAGGATGAAGATGGAGGATGAAGAAGGCAAGGAAGAAAGCTCATGTGACAAGGGTTGTATTCCTTCCAAACTCTTTATCTTTTGTGTTTGATTCCAAGTTTAGTTAATATACAAGTTCTGGATTTTGTGTTCATTATGTGTTTCTAAAGTTTAAGCCTTGGGTTTGGTTGAACTTTCTATGATTGTTAGTGTTAATTGTTTGGTTATTTGATTGCTACGATTTGAGCAAGTTATTTAGCACTTTGGCTCTTTAAATCATGATTAATCTGGTACCATTGATTGTGATTATCTAAGGTGTTGTTTCTGCAATGAAAATTTAGATTTAACACTGGTTCAAGAAGTGCTAAACATAGGGAGTACACTCACGAAAGTAGAGGTGCACCTATGTGGTTTTTAGTGATTCATTTCATGTAATTTCACTGAAGAAATGAACTTGTAGCTAATTTCATAACCATGAGAATAGGTATGGAGTAGTTATAAGAATAATTGATTCACTACGAAAGTAGGATTCAAATGCATAAGGAAATTACACCATAATTAGCCTAGATGTAGTACTCAATGATCCAAATATAGCACTTGCATGAGTAGTTAGGGATACCACAACCCAAGGAGCTTTCATTTGTTATTTTCTTGCATAATTTGAGTAGGTTTTAATTTTTTATAATTCATTGATAGTCTAAATAATAGAGAAACTTTAGTAGTACCGGTAATTGCAATCTTCCTTGTGGGATCGACCCTTAATACCCTATACTCGCTCACGATTCGTATACTTGCGATAAATCGCGTGTGGGGTATTTAGGAGTTTATAAATGTAAAACTTGATTAGGATGAGCTTAATTGTATATGTATACTCCGCGCACGTCACTATCCTTGGAACACAGTGAAGTGGTTCAATCTGGTATTGGGTAAAAGACATGTTCCAAAGTTTGCTTTTATACTTTGGTTGGCTATAAAGGAGCGATTGATGACTATAGATAGGCTTTGCACGTGAAGTGCTGTTAATATGTCTCCATTATGTGTGTTGTGTGACTCTAGAAATGAGTCTATAGGGCATTTGTTTTTCAACTGTCATTTTTTCACATTGTTTATGGGATAAAGTCCAAAGAATGCGCTTACTCTATTGAGGTAGTATGAGTTGGCAGTAGGAAATATTATGATGGAGCACACATACTTGCTCTGATTCATTTTTTGCTAAGGACAGAAGGCTGATCTTTGGTAACAACTGTTTGGTATTTGTTGCAGGTGAGGAATAAATGAATCTTCTAGCAATCCAATACGTCTAAGCTACAAGTAGTTGCAGCAGTGGTTCGTCTGATTCAGTGTGTATATCTCTCATGGTCAAAGACTCCTAGAACAAAAGAAAATCTGAAAATTGCATTAGAATGGAGGCTCGACCAAGAATTATACAAATCGTTTTGAATTGCACACAACTACTACACTTGTGAGACCCTTGATCCAAAACTAGTGATGTTAAAAACATCAATTGTTTAGGCCAAATTATAGTTTCTCAAAATTATTAATAGGCAATACCTAATCCAAATTGATGTTTTTAACCCCACTAGTTTTTGCACAAATTGAGTTGTGTGCAATTTAAAATAATTTGTGTAATCCTCATTACATTTGGTATAAATATGTACAGTTTTGGTGTAATCGCCAATAGTATAACTTGGATACAAATTTATATTTATTAACTCATACAACTAAATTAATTATTACACTAAAATTATACGTATTTACATCAAATATAGTGAGAATTATACGAATGAGCTAGTTTGAATTGGACATGTGAGACTCTTGATCAACTAGTTTTTGTATATGGTGAACTCACACTTAATTAGGTTCAAAGATACCTTGAATCCTTACTTACCTTGACTGGAAAGTAAGATCAATTTCCATGAGAGATACAAGTAGTATAAGCAAACTGATGTCAATTAATCATATGCATCCTAGATAAGAATCCTTTTTTTTTTCATGTATAATGAAGGTGCTTTAGCGTAATTTACATAGAACTAGGTCAAAAGAATCAGATTCCATTTGTCTTTTAATTCTTGTACTAATCTTTGATTGGTTTCTAGATTCATAATTGGAGGAATATGGAACAAAATTTTCTCCTTGAACAAAATTTTAATTCCATCAATTCAAAATTTAAAAGTTTCTCACATTGATCTGCTTGAACCCGTTCGATGTTTTATATTGCTCAATCAAATGCTTAAGAAGCACAATATTCAACTATTTTAAAGGCATTGTGTTTATTGATTTATTTATTTATTTTTGACCAGTTATTCCCGTGCCCAAAATATCTCTTCATGGGCTACTGTTCCACAGTTCTTAGTAGTTCAATCAGGGATGGATGTAAGCAGTTATTCAATCTCTTTGGACATGCAAACTTTATTGCCTGTCTAATTCGTCTTGTTTTCAATCTCTGGATATAAATTAAGTGAGAAACCACAGGTTTCTTTCAGGCTGGAACAGTTCAATAATGGAAGGAAAGGCCAAATCAGGACCAAAAGTGCTGATTTTCTAAGCTTCTTCCTATTAGAAAAGGGATTAAGGACGGTGCCTAAGTGATCTTACAAGAAAATTGGATCATGATATATTCTGGGACAATGAAAGGCCGTTTTACATGAATCAGAGAACAAAAGGGATGAACTATAAAGAAATGATCTTGTATATTACCTACTTTATAGCTAGTGGGCAAAGTAAAGTGCAAAAAAACTAGCAACATTATCAATTTTTGGTTCTTTTTCTGTACATCATTCTTAATGATTAGCAAGTTAAGTTAGGCTCCTCAAGGAAGGAAAAGAAAAAAAAAACTCTAGGTTTGACTAGTGATTAACTTAACCTTCACTCAAATGATTTCCTTTGTGCCAATCAGGCAATAAGACGATTATGTGTGACACATCGCATTGAATTATTATTGTCGAAGGCTATAGAAGCCAAACATAATTAAACTTGTACAGATTTAATCTTTATTATATTCAATTGCTATAAAATTATTCTATCAGTTTTCTAGTATTTACACATAATATCTAATTAACCACTAGGATCGGCTTAGTGCCAACGGAGAGCCGTTAGAGTCTTCTCTGTTGTCAAGTTTAGGATTCAAATCATCTGCCTAAATGCTCGGTATGCGAAGATTGTGGGGAGGGGTGTAAGAGGGGTAAAATAAACTTAGAAGAGTAACAAATATGACTTGGTGAGGGCTCAGACTAATATGAAATGTTTCAGAATTTAGAGGGTACTAATGCAAATTTCTACACTTAAAGGGTGGCTGTGCCCCTATTTTCTCATCTCCTGAATTGCTAGCTATTATGTACCATTAGGGTTGTAATCGAGTTGAGTCGAGCCCGAGTATCACCATACTCGAGCTAGACTCGACATGCAAGAAGGGTGCTCGAACTCGAGCGAGTACTATTATTGGAGCTCGAGCTCAAGCTCGATGCTTGCTTGCAAAACTCGAGCTCGAGTCAATACGAGCCTTATTGAGTTCGATCGAGCTCGAGTTAGAAATTTTTATTTTCTTGGCAATTTTTGAGCGAAAATACATTATTGCCCTTTAAAATTTTTTATATGACTTGAAACATTTTGTAAATTCAACAACTCTTTTGGGTATAAGGGTAATTTTATAATAATAATATATTAAATAATTAAAATTAAAAACTCGATAAGGCTCAACGAGCCTTCGAACAATGCTTCTGGATGCTCGAACTCGACTCGTTTATGTTATCGAGGCGCTCGAGCTCGACTCGAACTCGGTCAAACCGAGTTCGAGTCAAACTTTTGACTGAGCTGCTCGCGAGCTACTCCTTATGTACCATACGGCCCATACGTATAAACTGACTGCTGTGGGAGACTGGCGACATGAATAGCCTTTTCGCATATTATTTAACTGCTAGATTTTAATTGAGCTTGTTTATTTTTCTAAACTACCTAAAAAGTCCCTAAACTTTTTTATCCTCACTTTTGACCACTCGTCTATTCAAAGTCTCAAATTGACCCCTTGATGATAGAAAAGTGCAAAAAATTGGTCCTTCAGTCTATTTACATAGTTAGATTTGTCAAAATTTTGCCTTAAATCCATCAACTTTAATGTTAGACATGAACGGAAGAACCAAGAATTGATGCTTGTTATTATCAAGGGGCTGACTTTGGGACTTTTTTTTTTTTTTTTTTTTTTTGGGTAGGGATGCCATCCCCTAATTTATTTATATCGAAAAAAGAAATACAGCGAATTAGAGGGGGACCAAACCTGACCTCTGTTGAAGTAAAAAAGAAAGACAGTTATGGATCAAACATATAAAAGAACCAATATGATTCAAACACATAACAGATCAATCGAACGAAATCATCCACATGAGGGTGCCCCACATTTGTGGGATTGTGAGCGAGCATGGAAATTTGGTTTAACATCTTGACGTGTTTGCATTGTTTTACCTTTTTTTGAGATTTGCTTCCTCGTTTTCTTTGATATCACTTGGGTAAATTGCTCGAGAACTAGTTTCTGGTCATGATATTTGTCGTTATCATGTTGTGAATCATCCTTTCTCTCTTCATTTTTGTTATCATTGTATTTTGTACTTGAATGAAGAAAAGGTTTTAGATGAACGAGAGGAATCTTACCATGTAATTTCTCCCATTGAAACTCTTCGAACACATCTTTAAACTGTGGCACATCTTCAAACCGGGACTTTTCCGTTTCTGTTCTTGTACTTGTCCCCATAAGGGGTGTGTCTCCAACTAATACCACATTATGTGGATCATGACTTTTGTCTACCTTCTCAAGTGCATCGTTTCCCACTTTAGACATAATTTGCTTACGTTGCTGTGAAGAGTCGCTAGTATCCATCGCCTTCTCTTTCGATGCAGCCTTTGTGAATGTTCTATTAGCTGGTGAATGGCCATCCTCAGACTCCGAATCAGTGAATTCCCCCTCATCAAGTTGGTTCGTAGCTTGGGGCTTTACCGAACGCATCTCTTCAGTTTCCCGAAACACTTGATCAGCCAACTTATGAATGATTTCACCTGCGGTAGAAACAATGGTCTCCTCTACTAACGCAGCGACAGACAACCGAGGCTGCTGGGGTTGGGGCGAGGGGGGCGCCGCTGTATGCTCAACCCGTAACTCGCCCTCTTCCTGCGCGCTTTCTTCCTCTAAGGCATTACCCCCAGGTCGCTGCACCTCCGGCGTCAGAGTAAGAGCCCCAGGCCTCTCCGTGGAAGTCACCGCATCTCCCATAGTTATCTTGTCCGACACCTCACTGCCGTTTGTCTCCTCGATAGCTGCTGTCGTACCCTCCTTGTTGCTCGTAGCAGTGGGTTTCAGCCCATGAGTTCCGGCCCCCTTTGCTGGTTTGAGCGCAGGGTTCTTCCTAAAGCATTCCGCTTCCGCGTGGCCGGCGCGCTGGCAAAAGGAACAGAATGCAGGCCAGCTCTCGTAGTCGACTTGCTACCAGTGCCCATAGGTGTCGTCTCCTATCCATATACGCTTAACAGGTTCCATGGCCAAATCTACTTCAACCAGAACCCGAGCCACCGACGGCCGCTTGAAGGAGGAAGTCGCGGAATCTGCTTGCAAGGGGCGACCCAACAGCGACCCCAGTTTCATCAGGTACTTCATAGTGAAGAGTGGTAAGAGAAGGCCCGGGAAGCAGACCCATACAGGTGCTATGGAGGAGTCTTTGTTGGACTTGAAATCTAGCGTCCATTTAGAAACAGTCATTGGAGAGTTGTGAATGAACCAGGTCCGCCGCACAAAGAGCCGTGTGTAGTCCTCCTCTGTTGAAGGTTGAATCAGCACGTGGTTCGCATCCAATAATCCCACCGAGCACTCCCCCTTCAGACCAAGGGTCACAAAGAACTTCCTAATCATCTCCATGGATGGGCGGCGCAGGGCAAAACGCCCCACCAGTGCGTTCTTGAAAGGCTCCGCCAGCAACGACAGTTCGCTTCTGGACAGGAGCAGCGCCGGCTCGCCGCGATATGCACCCAGCCCACCTAGGTCTGGGCCCGTCAACGCGCTGCATGGGTTCCCCACCACTGCGGCAAAGGATTTTGCCGGCACGGTGCCCGTGCTGGCACCAATGTTCGGCGGCCAAGCGGCCGCCATGGCAGACTACCCTAGAAACTTTCGGGATAGATAACAAGATAAAGTGTAGATATGAAGGATTGCCGGCTGACTTTGGGACTTGAAATAGATGAGGAACTAAAACTTGACAAAGTAAATTTTAGGGGCTCCCTAAGTAGTTTAGTGTTTACTTTTAAAACATAACTCTTTTTTAATAGAGTCTTAAACAAATCATAAATCACACCGGTCCAAAATTTTTCTGAAATTGAAATTGATTTTCATGGTTACCAATTTCTAGTCTCAGTGCCCTTGGTTCTACCTATATGGTCAGTATGTAAACCAGCACAATTTATACAAAAAGGACAAGCTAGATTCTTTCCTGTAGTTGTCAGTGTTGCCTAGTTTGTGATTTAGAAGACCAATAATATTTGCTTGATATTTAGGCTTTTCCATTAGAGATGGCCAATAATGTCCATTAAAGTATGTAACTCAAACTTCATCAGACTTGATGCAACTTCAGATATCAATACATTCCAAACTTAAATCAGAAATAATATGCCTTTTTTGTATCAAGACTTCTTCAGTTCAAGTTGGCACTGGTTAGAAATAGAATTCCTCCCAGGCCAGAAACTTGAGTATGATGAATCACCGTTGTGTAGCTTTAGAAACTTGAGATTAGTTTGTTTGATTGGTTTACAAGATCACTGCATATATGTATCAGCTGTTAATCAGCCAAGCTTCAGTTGAGTACAGATCAATTTGATCCGAGCTTCAGGCTAAAAAGCCTAGTTTTCTGACTAGGCAAAAGGGAAAACAGGACAAGAAAATTTCAGTTGTAAGAAAGTTCTTGAGAAGGCATAATCAGAAAGCGAATTTCACTCCCAAACAGGACCATGATTTTGGGCACATTTGCATATAAATAAGTCATCCGACAATACTTTATGGAAACATCAATCAACAACAATATCAGTAACTAGAAACAACTCCCAAATCAAAATGCAGTTATTTGCAAAGTAAACAAACCAATCTGTATCATTTGTCGATATTTATAACCAAAAAAAATAAAGAAAGAAGAAGAAAAAGACAAGGAAACCCTTTTAAGCTTTTCTTGAGCACAACTTGGAAACATCTCAGGCTTGTATATATCTCATTCAGAGCTCAGGGACCATCTGATGGCCTCCAATATATATAAAAACCAAGCATTAGCCACGAATCATTTATCCCTGCAAAGTATGCATGGAAAAAATTAACACTTCCCAATTAGACATTGAGATTCAATGGAACTTGTTAAAGAAAAAAGAAAAAGAAAAGGACGTGCTTTTGAATTACACTAGTACTTGGCTTAATACTAGTATGAAGAATTCTAGTCTTCCGTCAATAAATGGTAATGAAGCTCAACAAAAAAGTCGAAAAGTGAAGAGATCGCCTGATATATATACCTAACACTGCATCAACAACGCTGAAAAGTAATTGAAGCAATGTGTTTGATTTTATCAAAATCCTTGCCTTCTCGACCATCTATAACTTTAATTCTATCAACAAAAATACGAGGCATGCCAAAAATAATCACTTCTTTGAGGCTTGCAACATCTTCCAATCCTTCTGGAATCATTTCCAACATTTGGCATCTAGAAATCTGTAGAGAAGAAAGATTAGGCATTGCACCTTTCTCCACTCTCCAGCTACGTAAACTGAACAAGTCAGAAATTCTGAGATGTCGAAGTTGAGGAAAGCCCCATTCATGACAGATAAAATGTTTTCCTCTGCAAGACTCAATATCAAATGCGAGATATTGTAATTGAGGAAGTTTTTCTAGTGATTCCATTGGATCTTCATCAATTCGAGTATACTCTAATGCCGACTTGACCAAGCCTGGGTGGAGCTGCTATTCATATCGGGGAAACTTGCTTAAATGATGTAGGTTTTCGAATGCCAACAGACTTCTCAGGAGGATAGACCCCTGTTCTGACTCAATGGATAAAACGCCACTCAGGGTAAGTGATATCTCCGGCAAATTTTTCCCACTTATGTTCATGTAGTTCATGATAGCGCAAAGGCCCTCATTATTAGTAACAGCCACATCAAGTACTCGAAGATTCGGTAGTTCATAAAGATCAGCAATTTCATCTCTATCACTTAGGAATCCTTCAAGTCTCTCCAACTCACTCAAGCCATATAGTCGAACTTTTTCTTTTACTTCAATGCCTGCACTTGTAGGAAGATATAAATGCCTCAAACTTTTCATCTTTCCAAGAACATTTGGCATTTCTATCACGTTAAATGCATACAGAAAGACATTTGGCATCTTCGACAAGTAGCTTACCCGTAGATCAAGAGTTTGGAGGAATGGTAATTCGGTTATTGATGATGGAAGACCACTTAAGTCGAAATTGCAGCCTCTAAAACACAAAAGCCTTAAATGGATGAGTTTCTCTAGACCTGTGGCTAAATCTTGCCCTTCAAAATCATACTTATCAAACTTCAGCACTCTAAGCGATTTGAAGGTCTTGTAATTAACATTTAACCCTTCAGCCCAGATGATTTTCTTTCTCGAACACCAAGCACCATCACTATTGCGAAAAAGAAGACAACAAAGTTGTTTAAAATCCTCCACAATAGCGTTAGCATTAACGGGGGTTTCAACATTAGTATTTATGTGGACGACTAATCTGTAGACATCATTATTGGTGTGAGAAACGGAATCCAGCAAGGGCTTCTCGACACCCCGAAGATCTATGACCTCAGAAAATTCTTCTTCTCTTCCTTTCTTTAAACAAAAATCTCGCATCACATCATGAAGATGAAGGCGACACGAGGTTGAAAATCCATTGACTTGCATTTGAACCATAGATCTTTGCCCTAATTCAACCAAATACCTCTCTGCAACATTGAGTAATGTTTCCCCATTTCTTCGGTGTTCCGACAAGACCATGCCTTCTGCAATCCATAGTAGGTGTAGTTCTTTGGCATCTAAGTACTCATCCTCCAGAAAGGTGCCCAAATAGAGGAAGCATGGTTTCAAATAGCTCATATTTTTTTTTCAACCTAAATAACAAAATAATCATCATTGAGAACTATTTCACTATCCAGTTATTCATCAATCAATCAGCCTATCAACTGCCAAATTTCATTTCAAAGAAATGATAATCTTATGCTCTTAAAAAAAAAACAAACAAACAACGCAAGAATAAAAGTAACAAATAAGGATACTATTTAAGTTAATTTTGATGATCAATTAATACTTAAAAAAAGTCAAGAAATCGAGAATAAGCCCATAAGAGAGGTGACTATATGAATGATACGCAAAGAAAAAGGCGCGAGGGGAATTTGGGATGATGATTAAAATTTTACGTTTTAACAAAACAAGTTTCTCTACCTTATTTGAACGGTTACTATTGTACGCCATCTGTGTACATTCTCATTTAAAGAGTACAAATATTCAAGCAAACTATCAAACTACTACTTGTGTTGAAGTGGTCCACTTTTATTTCTTACTAGGAGGGGATCACCGCGCGATGCGCGGTGGTGGTTTAATGTTGCCCAGAAAATGCCCAGACTTTCAAGTAGAAATATCATAAAGCGTATGAATTGTATTTGAGTAACTTAGCTATAAAATGATTAAGTTTTTAAATAAGTAATGGGATAAGAAAACGTGAGTACATGAAAGTTTGCATCAAACATGGTGTTGAAAAAAAAGGTTATAGAGGAAAAATCGAGGGGAGTAAAATTGGAATTAATTGGCATGGCTTTGTTTGGTGTATAGATGACGAAGTGTTGGCGGAAGTAAATAGAGAGATATTTTCATTGCAATATTGATCCCAACCTTCTTCGAATGAACGATCACCGACTGCAACAGGCCATTTATAAATTCCATGTTTGATAATGATTGTATTGCGCTGGTGCTGATTAAGTAATAGCTTCAATTGAGCAGGCAGAATCTGTTTTTTAGAAGATTAGAAAAGGAAATGTTAAACGAAGATATATAATTGTACTAATCATTGGTAGCATGTATTTTATATTGAGCGAAAGGGAAAAAATAGACCTCTCCTTTGTGAATGCATTTTAGCAGAAAACAACAGGCCATTGAGCCGCTGATTGTTAATCCATAGGTAGATGATGCTTCTGCCATTGATCTGATCAGCGAAGGTGATAAATATAAAGCGTCAAAGATGCAATGATATGCAGGCAAAGTAATGCGGTAAACGTTAGGAATAACTGAGTGAAAGTAGGAAACTTAGCCTGGTGCAGCACTTTGCCTGGGATGCATGCTGTGTTCAGGTAGCACCTATATATAAAGAATGGATGGTTGATAGTTCTGTGGGTAAGATTTTTTTGTATATTCAGGCCGGCTCTCATTTTTCACAGCTAAGCGGCTTAATGATTTGGGATATCTGTCCTCTATAAATTTATTGAACCTGAACAAAGGGAAAAGTTGGCTTGCTTAAATTTATTGAAGGTCAAACAGCTATACATGTTAAGGACAATAGGTCTTCGAACCTGAGCTGGTCAGTAGAGTAAGTGCAGGTCATAACGGTAGGTCGATATTTAATAAGATGGTTATGTGTAGGGGAAGACTTGAACAAGTCATGAGAAACGTATCATGAAAAAGCTGATGTCTAACAATTATTACATCCACCAAGAGGTCAATTAATAAACTTAATAGAGTAGATGTCGAATTGAAAGGATACTGTAACAAGTACATAGCAGTTGGAAGGCATCAATTTAGATACATAGTGTCGCTGATTGCAGCTTATCAGCAAAGGTAAAAGGTCCCAGACCAAAAGGGGTTTAAAGGGTATCTCATGGACAAAAAACACATCTTCCATTAATACATTAATGAGCCTTCTAAGAATGCACAAGGAACGTTGCAAAAATATACGATAGCATGTTAGGCAATATCTAAGAGTCAGGTGGATGCAAAACTGAACCGCAACAAGCTAGATTAGTTTTTGCTTCTTGCTAGAGCTGCACTCTGCATTTTCATCCACATCTAGTTCAACGTTCTGGGGTTCATCAAATCTGTCAGAAAGCCGAACACAAATCTTTGACCGATCACTGTCTCCTCCTGCGATAATAAATTTTTTACATGGTTTGCTGTTCATTTGCCGTAAAAGATAAGTATAGGACAGAAATTAGGTACTTGGTATTTACCTGGAGTCCCCAACCGTACATTGTCAACTTCTTTGCCAAGGAAAGAAGAGTCATCTTCTGTTTGACTTGTTAACTGGATAGAAGCAGTTGGATCATCAATTTCAGAGTAGTATATAATTGTGTAACGCTGCCTCGCATCTGCCAGCTGTGTTTGCACAGGTTTGATATGGAGCAGAAACATTTTTGATTTAAGCTCGTTATGGACAAACTCGAGTGGAAGTTCAACATTCTGTTAAGAAAACAGAAAAACAAGAGTAAAAAATATATAACGTCTTCAGTATTAGGATTCAGCACGTAGGAACCTGATCAAAATGCTGCATTGCTTCTAGTCCATTAAATGTCAATAGCTTCTCTGCCAATTCGCCAAATACTGAGGCTGGGATCACTCCAGTGCTATCGGTCAAATCGACATCAAAGCGACATCTGAAAATGGGTACACAATATGCAGGAAGATATCTAGTGACAACGACAGCATTAGATAACAACAAACAAAAATCAACATAGGAAAGGTATATTATTTAGCACCTAGGTATTGCAGGATGTTTCTCTTTGCATGAGTTACAGGTAAACACCACTTCATAGTCTGCTGCTGTAGCTCGACAACAGTTTTTGCAACTCATGTACCAATATTTCTGGAAGATGTGGTCAAAAGAGATCTGTGCCTTGACCCACACAGTCTAAAAGTGGAGCAAGCATGAGTATAAAAAAATGATCATAAATGAGAAAAAGTATGAAAGGAGGCCAACACTATCCATTTACAAACCTTTTGTGTTGAGGTTATGTTACAAATCCAAGTTGTTTTTTGGTCTGGCTTCAATGACAGCTGTGGATTATATTTAATATAGTCCATTTTTTCGACAAGCTCTTTAATCAGATTAGTGTTTCTCAACGCCCTGGGTGAAAGGATGCATACAAAATATTAGAACTGGTAGGCAGGACAGTATTTAGATCGAAACTGTGTATAGAATGATGATTGGAAATACACCGTACCAATTCTTGAGCTCTCTTGCTTCTTGTATAGGAGGATCAACCAGAATCGCTGAATCAAACCAAGTACCAAGTGCGACCCCTATACGACGAAAAGAAATGGAGAAAGATTTACAGGTGTTGCAGACGAGCATAAAAGGCTAAGTGCTAAAAATGTAAAGATTAAAATGGGGAACAAACCATTATAGTTATTCACTTTGACCCTCCGAGCAATGATCACAGGATAGCTGTGAAGTTTAGATAGCATTTCTGCTCCCTCGTTAGTTAGAAAGTTATCCCACAGAGATAAGAGGACTGTCTGTGACCTGCATTTGTGGTAAGAGGTAACAGTCACAGACCGCAAAAATTTACTGCAGAGGAAAAGGAGATGCAGTGCGAAATTATGTCTAAATCAAAGATTAAAGTCGTTACTCTTCATTAAGCAGGACAAATTTCTGAACATCTGATTGCCTTGAGTTTTTGGTAATTGTTTTCCTCTCGAGCGCACTAATCACGACTCCCAGCACGTCTATGAATAACACAGGGAAGGGGATTATAAAAAACCTGGTTCAGAATGTAACATACTAAGAGTAAAGCGTTGAAAGACTCACCGACTGATTTAGTTTTGTCATCCATGTACTGAACTAAATCAGTAAACTTTGAATAGCAGAATTTCACAGCCATGACTGCATCATCATCAGGAATTTCATCAATGACAGTCCTGCTACTGATCACCCACTGAATGGTAAGGTCAGATGTCTGGAACTTTTGTGGTATAGGCCTGACCTCAGCATTGGAGATTTTATACTTTTTATAAACCTGCAAGATCTGGCTCATTCTAGGAATGTCATCATTGAAGATGATTCCTTCAACCCTCGATCCCTATTTAAAGAGGCAAAATTAACGCAGGATTAAGAAAGCAAAAGAGTAGTGTATTTTAATGATCACATCTAAAACAGAGCAGAAGGTTTGACTAACTTCTGAATCATAGAAAACAAACTTCTGCTTTCTTGTAGGGGTTCCCAATGAGTTTGTGACCTGTTGCTTTTCTTGAACAGTGATAATGCAGCTCCAATTTTTCATGTGAGGCATAACATCTCGTATTGGCAGCAAGTTAGCCATCCTATAAACACATAAGTTGTTGAATAAATGAACAGCAACTTAAAGATCCAGGAACATAGTAATCCAAGAATAAAGAATCTGCATGACACCTTCAGTTAGTATAATTCAAGCAGAGAATGGTCTACTGGTTTGTTAATCTAAAAATCTCAGCAAAGACGACATTTCGAGTTTTGCAATCTACTTTTGTGCCATCAAATGTCCCAGGAACAAGTAGAATTTTAACTTTAGCCGCAGTCCTAGCTCTAGACAGAGCGACATACAACTGTCCATGAGAAAAAACTGGTTCTCGTAGATAGATGCCGACGTAGTCAAGAGTTTGACCCTGTGATTTGTTGATGGTCAGAGCGAAGCAAAGTCGGACAGGAAATTGTGTTCGGATGAATGGAATCCCATTTTTGTCATTGTCGGGTGACTGAAGAGGTATCCTTGGAATAAAAACTCTTTTTCCTCGGTGATGACCAAAAACAATCTCAGCAGAAATCGTGTGTTGCCCAAGATCTCTACATATTAACCGTGTTCCATTACATAGACCCTCAGCTGGGTTTAAATTCCTTAGAAGCATCAGCGGGCAGTTTTCCTTCAATAGTAACTTATGAGGAGGGAGACCTTTAGGATTTTGAGAATTGAGGAAGTCCTCATAATCACTTTGATGCAGCTGATCAACAGTCTTGTCCGAGCTAATATAAGTTTGAAGGCTCCCAGGAAACCTCCTAATCATTATTTCATTGAGCTCGTCAACCGAGCTATTTTTAGGAGCAAGGATGCACCTATTTATCAGGTTATAAGGATCACGTGCATAGAGGTTCAAATCTGGAAACACGCTCTCTATTAACCTGTGTATAAGAAGATTTGTTTATAATGGAAGTAGAAGGAATGATTATAAAAATGACCAGAATTTGATTGCATGTAACCAGCTAACCTGTTGAGAGATTCCTCTTTATCTAGATATGGAATAACTATATCTGGTGGCAAAGTTATTTCGCCCTGATCATCGACAGGTTCCCTCCCCTCTCCTACACTTAAAAGAAAATGTGAAAATCCCGGATCAAACATAGCCCGCATGTTTTCTGTGAGCCTGAGCTTGTGTAGTTTAGGCCACAGGGGAGAAATGGGGAAGGTTGATTCTATGAGTTGTTCTTTAGTTGCTTGTTCAATGACAGGTAGAGTTTGCCGAAAATCGCCACCAAAAACGACAACTTTTCCTCCAAAAGGCAAATCTGAATCCATTAAATCTTTTAGCAGCTCGTCAAATGCTTCAATTGTTTCCCGCTTAGCCATTGAAGCTTCATCCCACAAAATAAGCGTAGATTCAAAAAGGAGTTTTGCAGCAGAGCTCTGTTTACTAAGCTGACAACTCTTAGTTTTTGAGAAATCAAGTGGTATCTTGAATCTCGAGTGAGCTGTCCGCCCACCAGGAAGGATTGATGCTGCAATTCCAGATGTTGCCACTGCAAGGGCAACATGGTTCTGTGAGCGTAAGGTGGCGAGAAGTGCCCGGTACAGGAAGGTTTTACCGGTGCCACCGGGGCCATCGACGAAAAAAGCTTGTTCTTCGAAGGAAAAACATGCTTTTAGGATCACATCGTAGGCATGTTTTTGCTCAAAATTTAACTTCTGAGGCAATAACAAATCCTCGGGCGCTACCGCTAAGCTTCTTTCATTCTCAATCTCCTTTGTTAACCTTTCAGCGTAACCGCATGTGAAGTCACCGGAGACAAAGTGAAAATCAGCAATGTTTTTGCCCATTTGTTCAAGTGAGTTGTTTATATCCTGCAGGACCTTTCTTCTAATTTCAGGAGAAGAAAGGCCATGGGATGGTTGATGATGGTGATAGTCGGCAGAAAGTTCTGGTTCAAATGTTTCCCAAAGTGACCTAGGATCTGCCGGGGAACAATACACAAGAAGAGTGGCAAATAATAATCTCAACGAGGAAGGCATCTGAAACGCTACCGCTTCCTGAAGTGTGTCCTCGATGTATGCATCAGACTGTAGAAGGCCGAGAGCTAGAGCAGCCTCTCTGAATGAGGCAAATCTCTGTTCACTAACAGTCAAAAGGTCTTCAAAAGAAGTCGGTCCAGCAATATGAGTTAGAAGTAACCTCAAATAATACCTTTCTCCTTCTTTTGGACTAACAGTCACCATCCTACCGATCACTTTTCGACGTTTTCGTTCAGTCCACTCTTTATATTTAGCAGACCAAACAAAATGTTCAGGGAAATCTCTATAGAAGCACTTCAGATTTTGTGCTTTTATATTTGTTTTGTTCATGCAGAAAAACTGAGTTAACATTGTTTTAGAAAAATCAACTTTGCTCAGCAGTTGGAACAAGTCAGAATTTTTGACAAAGGAAACAAATTGCTGGTCTGGAAGGTGAACTTGAAGGGTGTAAACTGCTGGAGTCATCTCATTGAGTTTAAATTCATAAATGCGCCAAAAAGCCTCCGGAGGCGAAACCCATCTACCTTTCTGGAAGTCTTTTATTTCATCAGTATCATTGGGTGATTCACAGGAAATAATCTTAAAGCTCACCAGGTCATGCCCTTTGAAAACATACTTATATAAGTATTTCACGAGTTTCAAAGTTGAACAAATTTCCATGTTGATGTGGCAATCAAATAAGGCAAGTAGGTATGGGTTGTAAGGCACAACCCATCTATTATCAAGAGTAAATCTGCGGACCTTGACTCTCTTGCCATCATCTCTCCGTCTATAATATGGATAAGTATCCTCACCATGAGTCGTTTGAGCACAAAAGTTCTTTGGATAGCGATTTTTGCAGATTCCATCTCTCATGCAAGGACAAGATTTATCCATGGCTCCGCAAGGACCATGGATCATATGTTTGACAACAAGGGAATATAAGTGAGGATATCGATCTTTGTCGGGCAACTCAGCACAAACTACTTTGTCGTATGACTCCGGATTAAGCAGCTTGTGACCAGGTTTTAAGATCAATAATAGATGGGCATGAGGAAAGCCTCGCTTTTGAAACTCGATCACATAAACGCATGCTGCAACGTCACCAAAGATTTGTTTATTCAGAAGTTCTGCTTTAAGAAGTTCAAACTTGGCTCTAAAAACTCTAGCTAGAAGGTCTGGCCGATTTTGAGGTTTTTCATGGTATTTCAAGTTTTCTTGAATCTCCTTCCATGCTGGATTACATGTCATAGTTAGGAAGATATCTGGTTTCCCGAACTTTTGGACCAGAGCCATTGCATCAAGGTAGCGACGGCGCATGTCCCTCGGGCCACCTATAAAGGAAGCTGGCAAGAAGACCTTACGACCAACCTTAGAAGCAGCAGTTTCACCAATAGAAACACTGTCAAGAACTCCTTGCAGAGCTTCAGAGCGTATTTTGTTTTGGCGATGTCTATGGAAGTCAAGTCTAGATGTTTCTATCTTGACATAACCGTCAACCGAAAACTGCTGTAGCAATCTAAGAGCGTGCAACAACATTGATTCATCATTGTCCCGTATCTGAAATCTATAACAGTAGTACTCCCTAACTGAAACAGTATTGCCTTCTGATTTGCCTTGGTCAGCAGCTATAAAGAAGGAAAATGTTCTGGGCATTATCAGATGATATAAGGCAAGGGATAGGCCTAGTTGCTTATAACAAGGGAGGGATGTACTTGCCTCTCTGTTCCAAATCAATTAACTCCGACGAGGTGTTAACTGAAGTTGGATCGATGTTAAGATCAGCCTCACAGGCGTCCTCTCCTCTTTTCCTTTTGCGAAGTCGCTTAATTCCATGGTGCCAGCCACACTCACCACGAGGGAAAAGGAGAGGGTATTGTAAAGGGTCATAACAGCCATAGTAATGCTGAAGACGATGGCTACCAGCTGAGCGAGAATAAACCTGAATGTGAGCGCGCCTATCGGATGTCTGATCTTCACTCTCAGTCCATATAGCTGCAACTTGCGAGGCAGTGGGAAGATTATAGATTCGCTGGTCTAGCGAAGGATAACAGTTAAGGACAATGTTCAGGCTGTCAATATTTGGAACATCCCTAAGGCTCCTAAAGAACCGGGCATAAGGATTATCAGAAAGAACTCGCATAAGCAATTTCAAAGTGTTTTCTCGCAGCTTATCAGAGTTACCAAGCCTCTTTGCTAATTCCTCATCAGTGTCAAAGAAGTATAACTGGATGCCAGAAGGTTTCTCGCCCAAGTGAATAAGACCATCAAGAAAGTGGTAGACTTGGCCTTGGACCCGGAAGGTATAAACACCTTTCGTGTTCTTTGTTAAATCAGTGTCGTACTTGGCAGCAAATGATGTAAAGCCAAGGTTGTTGTTATAAGTACGAACATTGTTTCTGAAGTGGGCACTTTCTTCATCGTTGCCAATGAACAAGCGTTTCAAATCATAAGGCATCGGAGGAGCGACGATAGAGATTTCTCCCCCCGAGCAGCAAAAGGTAGGAGGTTCCAAATGGAACCTTTTCGCTCCACAATGCTCACAATCAGGAGCATCAGGCAGAACCAGAGATGCATTAGAAATATTGGCAAGCCGAGATAGGCTTGAACCCGAAGTCGTTCGCTCCATCGCTGTAGTTTTATATTTTGGATACGAGTAAATCAATTAGTTCTGGTCGGGTTTGTAGATAAAGCAGAATCTAGGTTAATGAATGGCCAAGCCGAATCAGAAACTAATGCCAACCTGATGCCTGGTTGGTAACAGTTTCAGGAGCGTTGCGTTTTTTGTTAGAGGACTGACTAAAAGATGGAGTAGCAGAAGGACTAACGTTCCTGCTCCTCATACCCAAACAACCAGATGTTGGTTTGAACCTGGCCGCATCCTTTTTATGAACAGGAAACACGCCTGCATATTGCAGAAGTGATTAAGGCGGATTGCAGATCCGAACAAGCTATCTAAAATTGTCCAAAGTCCCTTAGGGGGAAAGGCGAAGTAAAGGCAAAGGTTCCGAGAAACCAGGCTATAAAGATGATCAGTCATTGTTTATAGCCTGGTTGAAGCAGGTCAGGGATTATACAAAGAAAATGAATACGGCAAGGTAAGGCAGTACCTGTGCAAGGAGGTGGTAAAGTAGAATCTGAAATCCTAGCAGACAAAGAATTACTTTCATAAGCAAGTTCTCTTTGGGGTGATGGTTCAGAGTTCATAAGAGGCGAATTTAAAGAAAAAGAGTCTAGTATAACTTCAGGCTGTTCATTGTCTTGGAAGCGTTCATTTTCAGGTGAAAGGGACAGTGTGCACTTATGTTTTTCTGTAGTTAATTCAGTGCTGAGCTGGAAATCAGTAGAATGAAGGGGGATTTGTTCCGGTTCTGCACCAGAAGACAACCCCTGATATTTTGCTGGGACAAGGCCATTACGGGATGGAAGCTCTGCAGTTACGAACAAAGGCAGATGTAATTTTCAGAGGCAAAAGAGGAATAGTGTCAAGCAAAGGAGACGGATAAGAGTAAGTGGCGCCAAACAGCAGGAGCTAAACGAGCGAAGGAATTGGACGTCAAGCAACGCTGATATACCTTTAGGTGGAGGTGTAATTTGCACAGGTATTTCTCCGGCAAACGAGGAAGAAGAGCTACCATTAAAGGAACCCGGTAGCTGTTCAGACATGAATTCTAATCCTTCTACCATTGTAAATGCATTTTCAGCACGGAACACAGCATCTGTGTTTCCTAACGGCTGAGAATGCACAGAAGCTTGATCCTCAGAACGACATGGCATACGTTGGGTATCTGGGAAAGATACACCAGTTTCGACATAGCCTAATGGAACCTTGCGAACGCGGGGGGGTAAAGCATTCCCAGCTTTCTTTGCTGCTTTAGCTTCTCTTCGAGAGCGCAGAAGCGCCGCTTTCTTCAGAGGCGGCATCTCCGCATATCTTTTGCGGCGCATAGCATTTCTATCCATCTAATGACTACACACTTTAGCAGGGGAAAGAAAGACTAACGTACATATCTAATGCACTACCATAGAGCCGACGAAATAAGGGCTAAGGAGGTAAAAGTTAAAGAAAAGCTTGCAGAGTAAATAAACGCCATAACAGAGGTATGAGACAAAGGGCTCTTATTAAAAAGGAACAAAACACAGGAAAGAAAAGCCAAAACACAGGTCTTATATAGAAGAAGAAAAAATGAACAGATAAGCATAAAGCAGGCAAACAGGCGAGCAAACCATCTAGCATTTTAAAAATGCAACATTTTAAAGCCACTACAGGGCAGACAAAACCAGCAGGATGGAGGGAAATGCTCAAGCAAACCCTGTGACATTCTAGAATGGTGTAGCATGGACCAAAGTGCTCATTAGGAAGAAGCAAGGTGACAGGCAAAGTAAAAAGGCTAAGCATATGCAGAAGGGAGAACAAGCGATGTCACCTTAACCTTAGATACGCAGAACAAGCCTTTATCAGCCAACAGAAGAGCAGCAGAAAAGAGGGCAGGACCGGCTACTGTGTCAAACAAAACAACGAGAGGGGAAAAAATTAAGAGGATACAATGATTAAAGAGGTAATCAGCTATAGCACGTAATAGAGAAGGAAAGTGGAAAAGGTATCAGGGGCAAAAAGCATAAAACAGAAAGCGCGGAAAGCTAACCCGCACGAACTAAGAAGCGCAGAGTAGAAGCTAAAACAAAAAACAAATAGGTTGCAAGAACCATTGACAGGAGGGAAATGGAACACAGAGGTAAAAAGATGCGCACAGTAATTCAAAGCTAAACAAAGCAACAGAAGGAGAAAAATGGGGCGTAAAGCAAAGGAAATAGCCAAGGCAACAGCAAGAGCTCAACAGGGCATAAAATTTAGGGGAAAAATTCAAATAAACATGACAATCCCAAGCAACAAACTAACCAGGAGCCAAAATGTAACAGTAACAGGGGAAGTAAATCCGAAACAAGAACGCAGCAAGACAAGCTCCGGCAGAGGGAACAAGGGAAACGAAAGAAACGAGCTAACAACACAGTAGGTAGAAGCAAACGTATGGAAAGAAAGAAAAGACTAGCGGAAAAGGCACAGTTACCGTGGAGCATGATGGTGATGGCTGGAGGAGGCGGCCGCAGGAACATAGGAGCCTCTGCATAGATCGGAGAAACAAAGGTTTTTAGTCTTTTCAATCAAAGGAAAGAGGAAAAAGTCGGTTCTTGGCAGATCTCTAAACCAGAGGTGAAATTTCTTCTCAATAAAGGACACAGTCAAGCAATAAGATCAGCAACAAACAACGCTGCATTTGTTTTCAAATACAAGGGCAAAATCGTGAAATCATGCAAACCCACATTGAGGCCACCAGCCAACAGTTGTCATCAATCAACCCAGCAGCAACCGCCATAAGCTTACTCAGCAGGTCAGGCGGTCTTCATCTTGGTCTATCGGACAAAAAACAGGAGCTGTACTTCTTCTTCCAGCGGAGAAAAGCAACAATCCGAAGCCCCCTCCCAGTCAATCAACCCAGCAGCAACCGCCATAAGCTTACTCAGCAGGTCAGGTGGTCTTCATCTTGGGCTATCGGACAAAAAGCAGGAGCTGTACTTCTTCTTCCAGCGGAGAAAAGCAACAATCCGAAGCCCCCTCCCAGTCAATCAACCCAGCAGCAACCGCCATAAGCTTACTCAGCAGGTCAGGTGGTCTTCATCTTGGTCTATCGGACAAAAAGCAGAAGCTGTACTTCTTCTTCCAGAGGAGAGGAGAAGAAAAGTAACAATCTGAAGCCCCCTCCCAGTGGAAGCACGCGAGCACCACGTGATGGACGAAGACGACCCCCCAGCGAATGAAATGCAGCCACATCAGCACAACCACCGAACCCTTTCGCGCTTTTACTATATAGGTTGATAAACACCCTGTACAAGTCATTTAGATGAATAATAGATTGGGGTTATTATCACTTTACCCCCTTAACATTCGGTGTCACTATCAATTTTCCCCTTAACGTTATCTTTTAGTCACTTTATCCTCAAGACTAATGGTCAAACTTAACAGAGTTTGTTAATTAAAGTAAAAAAACAAGTTTAGCCCTTAAAGCTATTATCATTTTACCCTCATAAACTATAGTCTCATTATCAATTTACCCCATAGAGTTATTTTTTAGGCAATTTATCGCATCATTAAACCAATTTAACAAGTTAAAAAGTTCTTTAGAAGAAAGTACCCTCCTCTTTGTATAATAAAAATAATAAAAAAATTTAAAGTGACTCTTCTCCTCTTTAGTATCAAGAAAAAAAGTCAAAATATTAATTTCTTTCTTCTTGACAATCTTATTAATATTAAAAAAATAGAAAGATCGGAAGGGGGAGGGAGAGGGGGAGAGAGAGATAGAGAGAGAGAGCTCAATTCTTTTTTAGAAAATACAAATAAGAAAGAATTAAATACTTCATTATTTTAAAATTATTTCACTTTACTGTTTACCACTAGATTTCAATCATAATCCCAACAATCTTAAATTAATATGATAATGTTAGAATTTTTTTTTTCTTTGCAAATCTAACTTTCTGTCTTCTTCTTTCCTATTTCTTTTTCTTTTCATAGTATTAATAAGTGTGGAAAAAGAAATTTGAGAAAATCCTTTTATTTTTATATTTTTGGATCTCTTAAAGAGAAAAAAAAGAAGAATAATCATTCTAAATCTTATATTTTTAATTATATATATAAGGGTAAATATATTTAAAATTTTTTGACCATATTTGTTAGATTAACGATGAAGTAAAATGTCAAGAAAATAATGTTAATAATTAAATCGATTATATCACTACAATTTAAAGGAATAAAGTAATAATAACAGTGTAGTAATGCTATAGAATAAAAGGGTATTTTTGTCCAAAATTTCTTAACATGTTGAGTTGAATTACTTATGGGGATGAAATGACTAAAAGATAACGTTAGGGGTAAACTGATAGTAATGATATAATTTAAGGGGATAAAGTGATAATAACCCTAATAGATTACAACGAGCTAGTTTCCAAGGAAATAGATAACCAATTAAGAGGCTTTTTGATTATTTAGTACTTCAACGTTATCCATAAACAAAAGTAGTTATATATTCATTTTACTTCTCAAAAATTTAATGGCGGCATAACTTAAATTACATTAAAAATAGGACTAATAAGAGAATTTGTATAGGGGTAGTGGGCCCTCTTGACAATTTGCAGCTCTTAATTTACACTAATCCTAATTGTCTTCCTTTATTAATACCAAGACTTTCCTCAATCTAAATTCTCCTTTGTCCCTCTAATTTTCCTCTTCTTGTAAACAGAACATCTTCCTCCTTGTGAGGGAGACCAATTGGTTTTCTTTCTTTCTTCTTTTGGGATCTAATATAGTCTCCTAGGGTTTCTTAGAGACAGTTTATTCTCTCCTTAGTTGATTTAGTGAGAGTTTTTTCTATCATAGTTTACTATGAGAATTTTCTTCTTTAGGTTTTTCATTTCCTTTGTCATATCTTAATTTTTTAGATTTAGTTGTCAAATTTAGGATTCTTTAGGTCCATTTCATCACAACTCACCATAATATTGAGCTTAAAGAAGTAAATTAATAGATTTGATGGTTTGAAATATGCATAGATGTTCTTGGGACCGCATGTGAACATATCTAACTTTTAAGTATTTCTGGAGCTTCACAGCGTAATTTCATTAATATTTTAATTTGTAGTGTCTATTTTTCAAATCTATTGTATCTTAGTGTGTCTAAATAATTTACGCCATTAGAGCATATTTAATGTAATTCTGATGTTTATTTTAAAAAAAAATACACTATTTTTCACTACTTTAGCTGCACTATGCATATGATTTTCAAGTATACATCTTTGCACATATTATTTATCTATTATATAAAGATAATTCATGTACTCTATAAAGACTATAAAAGAGTGATATTTTCCAATTGAATGCTCTTTCTTTTTTATGATGTACAGATTTGTAAAAGCATCCTGCTTTGATAGCTACATGAACTCTTAATAGTAGGCGATGCTACTTTGGTCCAATGCTCATGGCTAACTAGGAGAATCACATTTGAGCATAGTTAGTAAACTTAACTTAGCTCAGTAGTCAACCCATCATCTAGCCTAGTCTAGTTAGTATATGGTTGGACCGGATAAGAAAGGAATTCATTACAACTCAGCTGACCCTTCACCTAGCCGAGTTGGATTAGCAATCGGATAGGATAACAAAGAAAGTCATTGACTAGTCTACGATCTTGTTGGTTCAACTAGTAATATCTCAAAAACCGTTCAACAACTAATTAAATAATTATATTAATTTTATTGGGCAACTGGGAGAGGGTAAGAAATAGGAAGGGGAAGGGCTGTAGGTGGTGGTGAAGGGGAGAGATGGGAAGAGGGGACAGAGAGGGGGGGGGTAAATAAGAAGGCTTAGAGATGAAAACAAAATTTCATAAATTGCTGCTTTTTAATCCCTGCTTAATTTGTATTTCACTTAGTTTATATATATTTTTTGTTTTGGATTTAAAGAAGTTCTCAATCAGTCCCTACCATCTCACAAATTGGTATCTTTAAAGTTGATCACATGTGGTCAATTGGCTGTGTCAGGCCAAAAGATAATTGGAATTAGAAGTTTGGACCAAATTAAACCAATTTGCAGTTGTAAGAGTTGTGAAATCAGCATTTCAAATGTCAGGAAAACAAAAATTCTTTTGCCAAAATGTGAGAATGTTTTCTGCATTTGTCCCTTTCTATATTGCTAATTCACCTTTCAAACAATATAAAAGTCTTACCTTTGACATATTTTCTTGAGGATATTGTAGCTTTTAGCAGCTCCCAACTTTCCTCTTCATTCAAGCACTTGATCTCGTAGGGATATCCAATTTCTGCAACTTCTTTTGTGCGAGTTGTGAGCATCATTTTGCTGCCCCCTTCAACATCCGGAAATGCATGAACTAGATTCTCCCAATCATGCATATACCAAATGTCATCAAGAGTAATTAGGCACTTATACTCCGTTTGCACTCGATAAAGTTCTCGAACCAACTCCCTGTCTTCGATATTCTTGATCTCCTCCTCCTTCTCAGGACAAAGTTGCATCAAGATATCCTGCATAATACATCTAATTTGGGCCTGTTAAGTTATACAAACCCAAGTAAAATGTTGAAAGCGGTGTTGAACATCTCTATGCCTGTATATTTTTCTAGCAATGGTCCTTTCCAAGACCTCCCATGCCCCATACGGAGATTATAGCATGGTGCTTGCTGTCGTCAACCATGAGTGACACCAATTACCTGATGTCTTCTTCTTTCCCAACAAAATATTCCTCAACCTCATGGGCATAAGTTTGTCTTGCCCACTTGAGATTGTCATTTGTAGTTGCACCTGAGCTTTCTGCTTCGCTCATAGCTCTTACATCATATCCGCGAAAACTTGTAATGAGATTATTTATGTCAGTTTTAAGTTTTCCAATCTCCAACCCAAGAAAATGGCGAGATCTGCCCTCTGCAAAGATAGAACCAAATGTTGTCAATATCACTTTTCCCCGATTACCTGCGACTTCAATTGCAAACATCTCAACAGTATCTTCAATTCTATAAGCAAGGCTTCTGACCTCCCTCAACCAATTGCGAACAACTTCATCTTTATATTCTCTTGCATCAGCATCTCTTAGGAAGCATTGCACATGCTTTAGCTCTCTGCTTATTTCTTTGACCTGATCTGTGACTCCCGACAAGAATTTGGCTTCTTCAATCAATAAACGACCAAGTATTTGCAACACACTGCCAACAATAGCTTCAACCATTTTTGTTTTTCTTTGTTTTTTAGGCTGACAGGAATCGCCAAAAGCTTCAAAGGACTTGGATGATCCTTGAGCAACCCTACTGAGAAAAACAATATTAATAGATCAGACAGACATGAATTGTTGATTTTTTATCATTGGATTTGAGTAGTAAAGGATCAAGTGGGGTGGTGGAACCTCTACTGCTCACTAACGGACAAGGATTGGTTGAGTAGACATTGCATGGTACAGAAGAACTAGACTCCTCTTTTATTTAATCGGAGATAACTTGCATCATAACACCTTGATAAATGAAATTTTGAGATCCTATTTGAAAATTAAAGCAGTTCATATGATGCTTTCATTAAGTTTAAGAGCGAAATAATTGGGACCAAGTGGACTAAGTTTTGCCGCCTAATTACTCATCATTAAATTTGTCATGATTCTAACCTATTTTTCATTGTCCAATTTGTTTCGTGCAAATTATATTATCAGATGATTTAACTTTTTCAGTGAGTTGAACTACACAAACAATACTATATCCAAATGACTTATAAAAACTTTGATTTCTTACAATAAGCAAATGAGTACATAGCTAGAGAGAAAAGTAACATAAATAATTAAGCTCAGGTATACGAGCATATGGGTTCCCCCATTTTGGACCGTTACATTATCAAATAAGAAGTGGGATGTGGCCATTTTGTACTTTTCAGGGTTCATAGCAGAATAAACATATACATACACATACACATAAATATACGAGTAAATCTTATATACACTAATAATATATATACTATCACTGTTATATCCATGATACATGTATAAAAATTGAATTTTAAATTCAAAATTTTTAACTTTTGCACGATTGTCATCCACCCAAACCTAATAGCGTATACATTGTAAGTGTAAAAAAGATTAATTCTAAATATATTTCTATTTATGTAAATGTATACAAGTAATTGCAAGAATTTGAGGCAAAATCCCTCTCCACTATTACCACGTTGTTCTACTCTAATCTTACAAATCAAAGGTCAACTGACTCAATTAATCCTTGACCATAGTGAGACCTTTTTCGATCTTAGGCGAACGAGGGTTGCCAGCTCTGCTGCCTCACAAGGCACTACTGTTGAGCTCTTTGTGTTTGCTGCTTTCTCAACTGAAAATGGAAACTGTCAAGACTTGCATGGTGAACAATTCCATCTATCATTCTTGTCATTTCTCAAAATCATAAATCATATATAAGTTTCTAATTATTGCATTCAGTCATTGTTCCATGATCCAACATGCTTCTAATTAAGTGATTTCAAACCTTCGTACTTCCCTCTGTCATCCTCACCCTTCTGACCATATATATATATATATATATATATATATATATATATATATATATATATATAACCACTTGTGAAATCATTAAAATGAGAAAAAAAATTATTGGAATCAATCTTGTAAGGTGTCACCTATCTTACAATGTAAAATTTTCTAGGAAAAAGTCTAGTCTTCAAATCCTTAACCATTATTAAGCTGTGGACGTTCCACCAACCAACTTGAATTCTCCTTCACTAGTCAACCAGTGACGGAGCCAGGATTTTTTTTTTTGGGGGGCCAAAATTGAAATTCCATTCAAAGATGACTAATTCATATATATATATATATATATATATATATATATATATATATATATATATATATATATATATATATATTAACTCTCATAATATAAACTAAAATTGAAAAAATTTAGGGGGGGCCAATTTTATTTTACACACATATTTACATATTATGAATTAAAATTCTCAAAACTTAGGGGGGGCCATGGCCCCCCTCTGCCCCCCTTGGCTCCGTCATTGTAGTCAACTCCATTAATAAAAACTAGTAATTCATGATTGACATCGATGTGAATTATTATCATCCAAGTCCTTCGAGAAGTTTTTGGTGGCTCCTTATAGCCAAAAGAGGCTGAAACTATTGTCTCTACTAGTGTTGCAAAGGCTCCGCGGTTTGTTACGCTATGCTAACTGAGAATTATGCAATTTTTTTTTAAGTGTCAGTTTATTGGATCAAAAGGTCTCATAGCCTTATAAAACTAACCATTTTTATTATATATTTCTGATCCTCATTAATATTCTACTTTTGAAATTTATCTCTTTCCCGTCACTTAAATTTCACATATATATTCATAGTTTTTGGCTTAATCATATTTCCCGTTTGCATTTATTGGTAATTGTCTCTTCACTTGAAACTAAATCTTCGCCTGTTTTCTGCGGCTTATAATTCAACATCTACAGTAATTTAATTAGAAGATTCTGAACTGTACTTATAGTAACACAAGGCAAACTGCTTGGACAACATAGGAGACAATAGCTCAGTCACCTTCATTAGAGATCGTGTAGCATTGGACGGTTCGAGATCGGTGGTCCACAGCTTAATAATGTCTAAGGATAGGTTAACTAGACTTTGTGTGAGAGATGAGGAAGGACTCAGATTAGTTACAGTAGTTTTCATACCCAACTTCATCTGGTATTGTATTTGCTTTAGTATGTGATATGCAATCATAACCAAGTTCGCCAAATTGATAAGAACGGATCACTTTCTGGCAAAAGATCGTGTATTTCAATCGGCTATCGATGTAAGGGTTGCGTTAGTGAGTGATCTGTAAGAATATCTATAAACGATATATTATCCTGAAGGCATGCACTGACTCGTGATAGCAACCGTGCCAAATGCACCCAAACTTTTACTTATAAAAAAAACCGTAGCAATGAAAAGTCTAGCCAACCAATCCACATCTGTTATCCGGAGCTCCCATAACCCCACTTGAACCATCATTCAATACTACAATCCAATGATGCTAATCAATAGTTCATGGGAAAAAAAAAAGAGAGAAAAATCTCAACTGTTCATAGTCATTCAATTTCGTGGAAGCTTTTTTACGTGGAAAAAAAAAAACGCAAAAATGGCTAAAATGACTGAAGCTATTATCTCTGATGTTGTGTAAACACTTAGTTGATTTTATCACATGCTAACTTAGGTTCAATCCAAATCATTTTGTTTTTTAGCCAATTCAATTTAAAATGATTTAATTGCATTTAAGAAACTAATCCTCTTTATTTTATATCTCTCTAACACTTATAATATGTCTGTTTTCGAACTTTCTCTTCTTTATTAAGCATTATGCACGCTATAATCCAAGTGGACGGCTCAATTAATCATATTCTCTGTATGCTTTGATCACTGTTCAGGACTTCCTCACCATATCATATTGCTAGGATTCCTTTATCTACTTCTTGTGCTTCCAAATATACATCTAGATAGGTTTTAATTTTTAACTAAGCTGAGTTTTCAACTCAAGACTGAAGCTTTACCAATTGATGAATTAAATTTTAGCAAAATGCCCAAAAAAGGAAGGGGATGCATCTCCTGTTTGGTAATGTTGCAGTAGATAAATAAATTCAATATACTAATTTTATAGCGTAATGGAACCAATGTTGAATAAGAGATTTTTAATATTAAAAAATATACAAAACCGAAAGATTTGATAAATGAAAGTGAAAAACTAGATATCTCATCTTTGATTTCCCTTTTAACAAGGAAACATCATGCTCGATTTTATCTAATGTATCCCAAAAAAAAAAAACAAATTCACATTTGATTTTTTTATAGAACAAAATAAATTTTTAGTAATGAAACAACTTCACATTTGATAAAAGCTCTCAAAAATCAAAATCATGCTACCAGTAACAGTTGCCAAGTTGGTATCTAAGGTGGACATCTAAAAAGGAGACCTTGGCAGAGGCTCTTTCCAAAAGGTCGAGCTAATTCAATATACAAATTGGGCCCGCAACCAACCTGTGGCAGCCCCTCGCCACTCATCACAAGCGGCCAGTGGCTGTAAGAGAGGCTGCGACTAGGGATGGCAATGGAGCGGGGTTGGAGAGGAGAACATCTCCCATAATCGCAGCCCAGTTGTATTTTAATTTCCCTGCCCCCGTCCTGTCCCCCACCCCCGGCTTCCCCTACCCCCCCCCCCCCGCTTCCCCCGCGGGGGCACCTTGGGGTTAAAAAAATTGTATTATATAATTTCATTATAATTAAATTTGAGCAAATAATCAAGTACTAAAATATCAATACATTACCAAATTATTATTCATTGTAATTTCACAATTGAAACTCATAAAAATAGTTAAAAAAAAGTTTATTTGAATACAATCTAATATGATAAAACAAATATAACTAAAATAATCAAGCTTTCACTTTTGATATAAATACAATCACTAAATTATTATTGTTTTTTTTCAGAAAAAAGTGCTATTGTATTAAGTGTAGTTAGAAATTTAACATAAATAATTAATAATTTTTATTAATAGACATGTATAATTAGTAATATAATTGATAATATCATTATATATATATATAATTATGTATATATATATATATATATATATTTTTTTTCAAAGGGGTGGCGGGGCGGGGGAGTATACTCCCCCTCCCGCCCTGTTTCTAAACGGGGGGAAAAAAATTTCCCCCCCCCACCCCAGTGACCTCCCGTGGGGCGGGTGCCCGCCCCCGCTGCCATTCCTGACTGCGACCAAGAGTTGGTGCCGCAGCAACAGCAGCCACACTCAGCATTTGAATTTGTCTGGATCTTGACGACTAATTTCAAATGGTCCAAATCAGTCGAGCTAAATTAGCCTGATTTGAACCATCAAATGCACCCGACGGTGGCACTCATAGTGCCATAGTGGTTGGTTTAGTTGCACCTGCAACCGCAGAGAATCTAGACTTAAAAAGTTGGCACTAATGGTGCCATAGCAGACCGTAGTTGGTTTAGTTGTAATTTGGCTTTAATCAATAACCGATATGAAGCGATAGTTATGTTTGTAAACTCGGAGTGGGAAGTGACGACGATAAACTTAGGAATCAGGGTCAATGGATTCAATCGGTTGAGTTGGGATTCGACCGGATGACATCATAATGACGCTATAAATATATTTTAATTATATAGAAAAATAAAATGGTACAAAAAATATCTCTAAACATGGTATACTTGGTGAATTTATAAATAATAAAAATAATAGAACCATACAAATTAAATCCCTACGACTTACTTGAAAACGGCCCTCGGGGTTGGCTCGGCTAGTGCTGGGGTTATTTAGTTAGGTTCTAGTACCGTGTGATCAGAATTCGATGCCTGTTACTGCCTTGTGTATCCTTGGAGGGCGGGATGTACAAGCGCAGAGGAATAGTGGGGCCAAATGGCAACGAATACCTCTGTGTTGACCAAAAAAAATAAAAAGACTTACTCGAAAACAAATACTCCCAATTAAGGCTGCAAACAAATAATAGAGAATGTTATGGCAAGTATGACTATCCAACCATTTGGAGGTAAAAGTGAAATACCATGAAACTCTGAGCATTCATCTATAATACCTTAAGTTGTGGACTACTTTTGCCTTTTAGCCATCATACTCTGCATAACTAGTTGAGAAAGGACTTAACGCAACATCATCAACAACATAAGTGTCCATTGCCTCAACCTACAGCCATGGAGGCAAAAAAAAAAAAAAAAAAAAAAAAATCTAGCTAACACAGTATGAGATATGAGAGATCAAATACAAGTTTGCCATGACCATCTTTGCAGCTGTCTTCCAACTTTTCTTTTGTTCTCAAAACCCAGATCTCCATTTTTTCTCTTTCTTCTTTTATTCTCAATCTTTAGCTTCCTTTTCTTATTTTAATCAAACATAAACACCTTATTTTTGTCTTCATTCTCTTCTATTCCTTTGCTGTTGTTCTCTTCTTCTTCTTCTTCTTCTTCTTCTTCTTGATAAAACATTATTTTGATAAAAAAAAAAGATCAAACTAATGATGCTAAATACTTTTAACTCAAAAATTATTAAAAAAATTGTTGTTTTTCAAGAAATTTGTAACAATTGATAGTGTAAGGAACTAAAGTGTTATAATTGTAATATACAAGGGCAAATTAGAAATTGCTGATAATTTATTGGTGGATATTACAATTTACCCACAATTCTATGTGTAATGTGGCACACTGATTTTAGACATTATTTAGGAGCTATTTCGTCCATATTTCAAAATGAGAATGGGCACAGAATCATACATTCCACTTTGCATATGGGTTTTAGTTATTCTCATTACGTGTTTGGTTGGATACATGGATAATTTCATCCAAGCAATAAGCTAATCCTCTTGAAACTTGTATCAAAAGTTGGGAATGGTGTGAGGCAAACTCCCATCGAATGATTCTTTTGCCAAAAATTAGGTTTGACTAGCATTAACTTTGATTGCTTTCATCACCAATTAGGTTTGCCAAAAATCAGGTTTTGCCAAAAATTAGGTTCCGTCACCAATTGGCTGAACATGGTCTTTTTGTGGGTCCCTCTTAGATTGCTTTCATGGTCGATTTTCCGATAACTCCTGCGTTAGTTTAATTAGTGGTGTGTGTGTTTCTTTAGTTCCGGAAAAAAAGACTAGCATTAACTTTGATATGAGCCATTCACCAAACACTCTCTGAAAAAAATAGGGGCTATGGAAGGAAAACTTCCCCAGAAAATTAACCAGTCAATTCCCATACCACTTATTATTATTATTATTATTTTAATAATAAACCACCGATGAAACAAACCTTGATTGCATGATCACATTGATTTAACAATACATTGGGCCTATTTTTAACTGATTCTAGAAACCTGATTTTATCTTTTAATTTTTTAAAATATATTTTGTTGTGTTCTCAAAGGATTTTAGATTTTTTTAAGCCCAAAAAAACTAAAAATTAGAAGTAGGATTTGAGGTGCTTTGGATTTTGATTCTGACCTATTTTTCATGTAGACAAAATTACCTTCAAATTTCAATATAATTATTAAATTACCCAAAGATTAGATAACTTTTTATGGCCTTTTTATTTTCTTCCTTTTTCATTTCACTCCCAGATTCATTTAAGTGTTCCCTGTTTTTCTCATCTATCATTTAATCTTCATATAAAAAGTAATCAATTATATCAAAAATTATTTAGTCAGTAAAAAAATTCATTTGTGCAGCATATAAGGGCAATATGGTTGTCTTTTTGTCAAAATCAACTTTTTAACTTTTTTGAGAACAACTATGCATTTATTAAAGTAGTTTTTTAATAGTAAATGAGAACAAACGAGTTATTCTAAAAAATTTGATTTTTAAGAATCAATTTTATAAAATTAGCTTTTACAAAATCAGAATTGGTTGAGACTTGAGAACAGGCCTTTTGTACAAATAGAGAGTTGAGAAGAAATATCATCTATTTTGTTCATGGAGCTTAAAAAGTGGATGATTTGTTGTAACTGGGACTCTATCTCCAATAATATAAAATGGAGTGTTAATATAACATAATAAAAGGATTAGTTCTACTTTGCACCTTTTAACTATACTTCAATTCGTTCAGAGATACTTTAGTCACTAAACTGTTAAAACTTCCCATATAAGTAGAATCTTGAATGGAATCACCAAAATTAACAAAATAATAGTAATTTGAGCAGCAGGGTTACATATTGTAAGGGCATAGAAGGAAAATCAGATTAAACAATAACCAAAAATAAAAGGGTTGAAAGGATTTTGAGAGATCCAATGTGGGCATGAGGCATCTATATGTGTGTGTGTGTGTGTGTGTGTTGCAGGGAGGATTGTTAGGATGGTTAAATCAAAATGCTTCTAACTCCTCATTTTTTTTTTATATAGAATTTTGAATTTTTTAATTCTTATATATCCTTTCATGTCTTTCAAATTTTAAAAGTAAGATCTGGCTACACTTATATAGGAATTTGATTTGAAATCTATTAATGTGAGGGTAAATAAAGAGAAAATTTCACCAAACCTACTAGAAGTTAAAAAAAATAAATAACAATAATTTGCCCTTCAACTTAGTAATCCTAACTAACTGTAATATTATTTTATTATGGTTGGCCGATAGAAGAAAAATGGAGGAATAGGGGAAAGTTAAATAGAGGAGGTTGGGGGGGCTATCCAAGGTTTTAGGAAAATGGTGAGCCGAAAAGGATAGAAAATTGGGTGGCAAGGTTAGGAAACTAGAAGCTAACTATAGGCAAGGGAAAGGGAAGGAGTTAAAAAGTGGCTGGAAAAGTTGAAAAGGAAGATGAACTATGATAAGGTTGAACGGAGAGAGGGGAAAAGAAACAAAGACATTGTGGTGATATGACAGGAAAGATGACACTGTGATAAGAGGCCTCAAAGTCATAAAAGACAGCAAATAGCCAGTAAACATGTAAGAGAGGATGGAAAGGGTGATAATTTTTAATAATTTTGAAAACTTTTAAAACACGTATAACAAATATTTTTTAAATCTATTAAAGTTTATGAAGAAAACTATTCTATGGGCATTGAACAATTTTAGAATTACAAGATAGAAAAAAAATTTCAAAATTGTGGAAAATAAATTAGTTATAATTTATATTTTTAATATTAAAAATTTTCATATATGGTTATAGCATGAAATATTAATAAATAGGTTTACAATAGCTCTAACATGTAAATCATTATAAATTAAATGATTTTATTCAAATTGTTATCATATATTGATTGACAATAGGTAAACAAATTTTCATTTCAACTTATTTAAGATATTAAAATTAAGAAAGTCCATTTTGTATTTACAAAATAAACTTCTTTTTAACATGTTAAGCATACACTTTCTTGAATATTTTTGCTTTTTTCATGCACTTTATTCTATAATATAATATATAAGTATATATTAGAATTATTTTGAATTGAAATATAAATCTCTGCATAGTATGGATCAGAATATCAGTGTCCAAATTTAGAGTTTAGGGACTAAAACGTCTTAATTTAGATTGTAGGGACTAAAGATGGAATTGCGGTATAATTGAAGCCCCATAACTAAATTCTCACCGATTGAAAAGGTAAAGCAATATTACACCAAGATAGGGATGGCAATGGGGGCGCGTGCCCGCGCACCAAGATAGGGATGGCAATGGGGGCGGCACCCGCCCCGCGGGGGGCTCTCGGGGCGGGGGTTAGGGCGGGGGCGGGGGAGAATTTTTTTCCCCCCGCTTAGAAACGGGGCGGGGGGCGGGGAAGTATACCCCCGCCCCATCCCCCGCCCCGCCACCCGCAAAACAATATATATATATATATATATAATTATATATAATATGTAAGTTAATTGGTTATAAACTTATGATAATGATATTATTAGTTAGATGTATTATATAATGTATATTAGTTTATGTAATATAATTGATATTATCAATTATATGAATAATTATACATGTCTACTAATAGAATTTATTAATTAGTTATACTAAATTTACTAATATTTTTATACTAAATTTCTAATTACACTTAATAGAATAAAACTTTTTTCTCAAAAAAAAACACAAACACAATAATGAATTAGTGATTGTATTTGTACTAAAAGTGAAAACTTGACTATTTTATTTATATTTATTTCATCATATTAGATTGTATTCAAATAACTTCTGTTTGATTGTTTTTATGAGTTTTAATTGTAAAATTACAATGAATAATAATTTGGTGATGTGTTGATATTTTGGTACTTGATTATTTATTAAAATTTAATTATAATAAAATTATATAATAAAATTTTATTAACCCCGCGGGGGAAACGGGGCAAGGCGGGGCGGGGGCGGGGGGAGCGGGAGGCGGGGGACGGGGCGGGGGACGGGGGAACTAATAGGCAACGGGGCGGGGGGCGGGGGAGGGGTCCCTCGCCCCAACCCCGCCCCGTTGCCATCCCTACACCAAGATGGCTACATGAACATCGTCTCTTTCTCTTGTGGGTCCTCCTTAAATCGATTACGTGGCCGATTTTTCGATTAACTCCGGTGTTAGTCTAATTAGTGGTGTGTGTGTTAATTTCGTTTACGGAAAACAGCTACATGAAAACATAATAGAGTACTTTCTACTTTCTAGCTGGGATAATTGCAGAAACCTCTCTTGAAGTTTCTGACATTTGCATTAACCTTTTCTGCGATTTGAAAAATTACACTGACCTCCCCTGAGATTATTAATCCTTTGCAAATTCACTTCAAATGATTAAAATATTATTTTAGGGAGTGAAATTAAAATTTTTTATCAAATTTGTCCTTTGTACTACATGTCCAATGAATGACAAAATACTACAAATCAATTAACAATTAATAAACTTTAAGGAGTATAGTTTATAGACAAATATACATTACCTATTTAAAGTACCGGCTCTTTATGGGTATTTTACTTTCAAACATTTAATTTAATACAAATATTTACTCTCAAATACATATTTGTATTTACTTTCAAATATTTAATTTTTGTTAAATACAAAAACTACCAATCTCTCTTCCGTAAAAATATTAATATAACACTTTTTCAATTTTAGTTACAAACATTTATGTATTTAACATAAATTAAATGATTCAGAATAAAATACTCATAAAGAGCCAATACTTTACTCATGTAATGGATAGAAGCCATAAAGAATTAATACTTTATGGGTCATTTTTTTAAAAAAATATTTAATTTATATTAAATAAATAATCTACCGATTTCCTTTTTGCAAGAATATTACTGTAACATTTTTGAATTTTACTAACAAATATTGATATATTTATCATAAATTAAATGTTTGAAAGTAAAATATCCGTAAAAAACCAATACTTTAAATGAGTAATGCGTGTTTGCCAATAAAGAGCAGGTAACTATTTAAAGTACCGGTTCTTTAAGGGTATTTTACTTTCAAACATTTAATTTAATACAAATATTTACGCTCAAATACAGATTTGTATTTACTTTCAAACATTTAATTTTTTTTAAATACAAAACCTACCAATCTCTCTTCCGTAAAAATATTAATATAACATTTTTTCAATTTTAGTTACAAACATTTATGCATTTAACATAAATTAAATGATTCAGAATAAAATGCACATAAAGAGCGAATACTTTACTCGTGTAATGGATGAAAGTCATAAAAAATTAATACTTTATAGGCCATTTATTTTTTAAAAAAATATATTTAATTATATTAAATAAATAACCTATCGATTTTCTTTTTACAAGAATATTACTATAACAATTTTTGAATTTTACTTACAAATATTGATATATTTATCATAAATTAAATATTTGAAAGTAAAATACTCCTAAAGAGCTGGTACTTTAAATAAGTAATGCCTGTTTGTCCATAAATTATACTCCTTAAAATTTATTAATTATTAATTGATTTATAGTACTTTGTCATTCATTGGATATGTAGCACAAAGGGCAAATCTGGTACAAAATTCTAATTTCACTCCCTAAAATAATATTTTAATCATTTGGACTAAATTTGCAAAGGATTAGTAACCTCAGGGGAGGTCAGTGTAATTTTTCAAACCACAGGGGAGGTTAGTGTAAATGTCAGAAACCTGAGGGGAGGTTTCTGCAATTATCCCTTCTAGTTTCTACATCCTGAGGTTTCTTTGTGATTTCTAAGTAACTTCCGAGAATTCTCCTTGAAGGTTGCTTAAAATATCGCTTTTGGGTCCGCCTAGCTTTTTCTTATGGTGTTTTAGGAGTTGAGTTGGGATCGGGGTTAAATGGGCTATGTGCATAAAAGAGAAGATAAAGAGAGTTAAACTCACCTAAGTGATTATGCTTTGGATAAAAGTCAGAAGTTGGTGATGGTGGATTCTTGGATTGGTGCCTCTGTAGTTGTTCTGAAATCTGGCGTCTGAATGTAACTTCATCAGATGCCTAAATTGAGTTTGGCACCAAGAGCTACGGATGGGGTTCCTATTACTTTAGAGTTGTTGAATCTTTTTGCTTAATTTCAGTTGTTACTCAGTAATCCAATGGATATAGAGAAGGGAAACAGTGTATCTTCTGCTGGCCATGAGGTAGGGGGAAGTGGCAGATTCTTCAGTTTTACTCAACTAAGTGGTAGTCTTCAAAAGCTTTTGCATGATGCTGAGTTTGACTACAGTGATGCGGAGATTGTTGTCGAAGGAACTTCTGTGGGTGTAAATCGCTGTATTTTGGCTTCACGAAGTCCATTTTTCCATGAATTGTTTAAGAAGGGTAATGATACTGTCTCTGCAAATGAAAGTAAACCAAGCTATGTCATGGAAGAACTGGTGCCCCATGGCAAGATAGGATATGAAGCATTTTTGGTTTTCTTGAATTATGTTTATACTGGAAAGCTCAAGCCTTCTCCACTAGAGGTTTCAACATGTGTTGATGAGTCTTGTGCTCATGATGCGTGTGGCCCTGCAATTAACTATGCAGTGGAGCTTATGTATGCTTCTGCTACATTTCAAATGGAAGAACTAGTTCTGGTTGTTCAGGTGAGCTTTAATGGCCAATCCGGTTAATTTCCTTATGCTTGTGCTCCTTTTCATATTTGGAAGACATCTTACAAAATTTTATCCTATACTCTGGTAAATGGAGAAAAGATCAGTACTTCATTGGTTTCACAATAACTGCTAGCCATTCTAAAATCAAAAGATTCTCTAATCATAAATGAGCAGATGATACATTAGGCCCACATAGATAATGATTTCTTGGATTCAATTTCTAGTTCACTCCTGGCATCCATCCAATGCAAGAATCAAAAAAATGATTTCTTGAAGGACAGGGAAATACAATTAGAAACTTGTGCAGTGCTGTTAAAATCAGATATACTGTCAAAACATGAGATCAATGATAAATATTGTTTCCTATACCATGCTAAGTCTTTGATTATTATAAAGAACACTTCTAGAACATCTTTCCATATTATGACTTGCCGTGATTTCACACCTATATCTACATATCCACAAATATGGTGCTGAATGCTAGGAAATATAGTACAACTTCTTAGACCTTTTTGTTGACATATTTTAAAGCAAGCATATTTAGAATTTTAATAGTTTTAGAAATTGATTTGTTATTTGGTAACTATATTAGATTTGGTATTACAGTGATTTAGGAAATAGAGTTGAGTTATGTTTTGGTTTTATAATTAGAATAGGATTTGTGGTTATGTTTTTCTATTTAAGGACTGGGAGTTCTAAGTTTGTAGTTGAGGGAAATTTGTGAATGAAGAAGAATATTTTGTTTTTTCCCGTGCCTTTCTTGTTGTTTATTATTTGTAAGATTTTAATGCTACTTCCGCTGCGTGATTTTTTGTGCTAACACTTTTAACTCATGAAATCATTTCCTAGCTTTTGGTTAGCTAAAATTGTCTACAGAATATGCTGTATATATAAATAATACATATAAATAAACTTGGTTTGGGACGGAATTCTGTTTCTGATTCATTATAAATAAACTTGGTTTGGGACAGAATTCTATCTCTGATTCATTTCTTATTGACAGTCTTGGTAAGCATATTTGAGCAGGTTGCACCTGCAATTCTGTTCAAGTTGAGTATTATTCTAACCTGGACCCAACTATACTTTGTCTTCCATTTTGCTTTCTTTCTCACTGAAATTATGCATTCTGTTACTAGATTACAAGCCGTAATGTATGGCTAACTGTACTCATATATTCATATCGTAGCATAGCATTAAGTTTTTGTACTCTTGGTGTTTTACTAAGTTGCATAGCATTTCCATTCAAGCTTGTTATGTGCTTCACATTAAGTACGTCTCTCTCTCTGCATTAATGTATCAACTAGTTAATTCTTGTTCATTTATCTTGTTCCCAGTTTGTAGGGAAGGTTACAGATATTTCTTTTTGCTATTATCACCTTACCAATCTGGTTTACATCATTTTTTTTAAAAAAATTGTTTCTGATGCATGTTTCTTTTGGATGCAGCGTCGGCTTCTTAACTTTGTTGATAAGGCTCTTGTAGAAGATGTAATTCCAATAGTTGTAGTAGCCCTCCACCAGCAGTTGAATGCGCTCCTTTCATACTGTATCCAGAGAATAGCACATTCAAATGTTGATAATCTCACTCTTGAAAAACAGCTTCCACATGAAGTTCTGACAGATATTAAATGCTTCAGGAAACAACCTAACCAAGACCTGGAGCATGTCACCGGTGAAGCAAATTCAGTGTATGACAAGAGAATCAGAAGGATACACAAAGCATTAGACTCTGGTGACGTAGAATTGTTGAAATTAATTCTGGATGAATATACTATTACCTTAGATGATGCTTTTGCTCTTCATTATGCTGCTGCGTATTGCAACCCTAAGGTTGTCACTGAGGTGCTCAATCTGGGCAATGCTAATCTCAGTCTTAGAAATACTCAAGGATATACCGTACTTCATGTGGCAGCTAGGCGCAAGGATCCATTAGTGATCATCAGCCTTCTCAGCAAGGGAGCATATGTGTCGGATTCTACAATTGATGGACAATCGTCAATTACAATTTGTCGGAGGTTGACTCGGCGTAAGGATTATAATGAATCAATAAAGCCCGGACAGGAAACTAATAAAGACAGATTATGCATTGATGTGTTGGAAAAAGCAATGCTTAGAAATCCACTAGCTGGTACTCTGTGTATGTCATCAATTGTGGTGGGAGATGATTTGATTATGAAGCTGCTGATCCTTGAAAATAGAGGTAATATTTCTATCTGTAAAGTTCAATACTGTATCCATGCCTTATTGACCCCAGTGGGACACCATCTTCTTAAAATAGGCTCCTTGAATATAATTATTTGCATCCATTTCTGGTGGCATCAACTTTTGAAGGTTTACTTTTCAATCTGAATTTTTTGTACATGTGTTTTTGAGCCTGCATCAGTAACTATGAGCGCCACATGATGGTATAAATAAATAATACAGGCATTGTGATGGTTCTACTTTCTTGACTTGCCTAGAGGATTGAAAAAAATGAAATGTATGTAGTATAATCAGGAAAAGTATTGAGCCTTGACTTAGTGATCAAGCAAAAGTCCCAAGTTTCATTATTTAATTGAAAATCAGGTAGTCAATGTATGATGATCTAATGAGAAACTTTCAGCCAAACTGTTGCGTTAGATGGCAACGATTGGTAAAACCTTTGCTGTTCCCTGGACATGTACCAATTTTATAAGCCTAATGCCCTGAAATTGAATCAAGCTGGAATATTTGTGATTAAAGTAGCAACCAAATTTATTCTGAGATGAAACTTAATTTCTTCTGGAAACAAGTGCTTCCTTTATAATCTTTAGAGAAAGGAAAAAGTTCCCATTTTTTAGAGACAAAAAGACAATACATGGTATTGGTGTAGAACATTACAAGAACCTGTGTAATGATTTACGTATCCTCCGGAAATACCATGTAATACTTCTCTGTCCTTAATAGAAGGCTGAAACAATTTTATTTGTGGTTATCAGCCAGTGAAAAGGTCTGATGAATTTAGCTATTATACCAATTGAAAGAATTTAATCTTGACAAGCTCAGAAAGTTCACTTCTCATTCAACTGAAGAATCCTCTGGTAGTCCTTTAGTTGTGGTGGAGTGGTTTTTGAGTGACAAGCTCCCCTACTTGGCATCTAGTTTGCTATATTTCTTCACATGGTGATGTGTCATTAGCCTAATGATCATCTGACAAGGGTTCCAGGTGTTGTAAATTAGTCCCATCTTCCCTACTGCAGTTGCCAAAGTTTCTTTTACTGTTTTAATCATCCTTTCCTGCATCATTGAATGTAATTCCTAGAACTTCAATGTGTCCTAAAGTTTTTGGCTTCTGGCAGTGGCATATGCACAAATATTATTTCCCCAAGAAGCTATGCTAGCAATGGAAATAGCCAATGTGCATTCAACCTCAGCACCTGAATTCTCGCGTCCAAATATGATTGATTTGAATGAGATACCATATGAGCAAGTAAAACAACTTCAATTGCGGCTACAAGCCCTGCAAAAATCAGGTATTTAAGACCTCGACCATTCTTTGTATCTTGGGAAAATTAAGTGACTCTAAGTTTGATGGATTGCTAAATATCATCAACAGAGGTGGCATTGACTAGTTACATAATAATAGAGTAAATAATAGATGTCCATGTCTGGTTTTCTATCCTCTGCTAATTAATTCAAAACAAAAAAGTTAAAAACAAAACAGTTCCTTGTCTGGTGTTCTCTGATTATGCCATTGACAGCTTAGAGTTATATTTTGCAGAGATATATCAGTATTTGGCATCATTTAACTATATTTTAGGACCTTCAGATGATCATGTATATGTCATTCTTTTTCCCATTTCTTGGATAATTTGGAGCAAGCTAGAAACAACATTAGTGCTTAATGAATGCTACATTACAAACGCTGGTCTTCAATATTTTTAAATACTAATGATCGTCATCTTTGTTCTTTGCCTGACTAGCATTGCAATTATTGTTGCCAAGTGGAGGAGTTTTTGATGCCAGTTAGCTCCCAATTTGAGTCAATTCCAGATCAACAATGAAAGAGGTGTCTGGAGAAAATTCTAAATTTGGTTTCATATAAACAATTTGGCCAAGATATTGGAGTGCTTTGTTTCTAGCCACAGGATTATGTTGGGTGTTTAGCTTTGTAGTCATCCTAAGATGTTAACAACTCTAGTTAAAATATTAGTACACCTATGAACTTGTGACTTGCATCACTATTTGTCCTGTTTATGACTAATATGCCAGCCTTCAAAATGTACAGGATGGTGAACCGAGATTACTAAAATTGCGTACCAAAATCATTAGATTTTACAATTAGAGGTTCTGATTACACATTATCATCTCTTTGGTTCATGGAGCATCATCATTGCAATCTCAGGATCTCCATCTCTGATTGCTATGTTTCTGTCTTGGCAGTGGAGATTGGTCGGCACTTTTTTCCCAATTGTTCTTTAGTTCTGGATAAATTTTTGGAGGATCACATGCAAGAGATTCTCATGTTTAATTCTCCAGAGAAGGAGCAGACTAAGAAGAAGATGCCTTACTTAGAACTCAAGCTGGAGGTAATGAATGCATCTGATGAAGACAAAGGTGAAAGTAACTGGCTGAGCATTTCAACTTCTATCTCTTCTTGTTCATCTTCTACCAAGGCTAGTGTTGACATTAATGTTAGGAAACGAAAATCAACAAGTTCAATTGATGGACAAATGTCCACGACAATCTGCCAGAGGTTTACTCAACCAATGGATTTTAAGGAAACAACAAATGCAATGACTGGTGATATATCTATGTCATCGATGGTGCTGGCTGATGATGTGGTTATGAGGCTGCTGCTACTTGAAAATAGAGGTAAAAATTCATTAAGTGAATCTGTTCAATTTTCAGCTATGGTACATTGATGGAGAATGTTATCAGACAAGTTTAAGGAGCTTTTTAAAAGACAATCATGATCAATTTGTGCTTTTAGGTTATTTTTAGCTGAAATATTATTTAGAAAGATAGCTTTGGGGTGGTTCTGGAAGTAGCATTAGAATATTGGCAAAACTATCAAATAAGATTTTGTTAAATATCTTTTTCTAGAATGGATTTTGTTTACTTAGATTTCAAAAACCATCTGCTTGGTTGGAGCTGTTTTTTCAAGAACATGTTTTATGTAATTCCATTGCTCTCCAACCACACTTTTATCTCACATGCATGCGTACCGAAAAGGTGCTACAGTTTTCTTCCATGCGTTTACAATGCGCTTGCAGGAGGAAGTTTAAAGACAAAGCACAAAGGCAAAATTGAAAATGAAAAGTACAGATGAAACTTATTTTGTCCAAAAGTATTAGGTAAAAGGATAAGTGACTGTTGAGAATTTTGAGGGGTACAAGTGCATTTGGATGTAAAATTGAACAGGCTGAGCAACTCCTTTGTTCATTGGAAGATCCTCTCTATTATGTTTCTGCTTCACAGAATCCAACATTTGGAATGTCAGTGGATAATAATGGCTCATTCACTCACTAAATTACTTAGTTGAATAGCTGCATAAAGAGTTCAAATATTTGCACTGTGCCGCTTAGCTTCCCAAATGATGTGTTGGATTCCCATTTTGCGCTAAATAGTTTCTTCTAATTACTGTAATTCAGAGAAGAGTTCTTCCCAGCTACGTTTACTTTGAGTTAATTTGCAGCTTCCATTATACGAGCATTACTTCCCTCTGAAGTCAAGCTGGCAATGGAGATAGCAGATACAGATTCATCCTCAGAGTTTCACACCTTTGCAGCATCCAGCACCTTGTGCGGAAACTTGAAAACGGTCGACTTGAACGAAAGTCCGTTGGAGCAAGAAAAACGACTTCAAGCTGGGTTACAGGCCTTGGGAAAAGCAGGTAGTGAAGCCCATAAGTCCTCTTCAAAGCATTGGAAATATAAGTTGTTGGTCTTTATTTTTGTTAGGAAATGGTCATAGTTCCTAGAGACTACAATTTAGATGGAAGGTCTCCATTGTTGTGGAAATCATTATTCACCAATCATGGTTCAGAAATCTACAGTTTTATGGCATTCTTGTATTTCATCTTGCAATGTTGTAGACACGCTCTTTTTTCCTCTAATTTTGGAATATATGAAAAATATCCTGATGATTCACGGCATACTTAAACAGTCCATGTTCATTATCTAGATGTCAATCTCAGAGTAAAAATATGAAGCACGTTAAGAAAAGATTTGGCTTGTAAAGCCAAACATATAGCAAAAACTTGTACTCGGTAAAGTGCAGTAGTCATTTTACTCAATAAATTTTGAACTCACTAAAGTTCGTCGTCATAAGTTCAAAAGTTGACATTTTACTTCTGTGTTGCACATTTGATGGCAGTGGAGAAGGGTCGCCAATTTTATCCCAGTTGCTGTGAAGTTCTTGGCAAGTTTCTGGAAAATGATGCAGAGGATGTAAGAATCAAAGAAATTAAGGAGGAGATCACTAAGGCATTTGAGACAGACAAAGCTAGAATTCACTCAACACACTTTTCTGCACCTTCACCAAGTGAAACTGGTGAACCCTCTTTCTCTTCTAAAGTTATATGTTTGTGCTTTTCCTTTACATTTATCTATGTATTTTGTTTTGGGTTTTTTAAGCATCTCTGTCTTCTGAAATTTTGGCAACAATTTGTTAGATACTGACTTCTTGTTGGAGAAGTTCGGAAAGCTGCTGAAAGGAATTAATATAACAAGTAAGAGACAAACCACGGGACTCGATGAGGCAATGATGGTATTCAATAACATAGATAAAGATAGGAATTTCTCATCATCATCATCTTCTGGCTCAATATCTAGTGTGAATCAAGGTGTTGGCCTCGGGAAAAGATCATTGTGCTAAATTTGGTTCTTCATGAGCATGGGAACATTCATTGCCATCTGTTTCAAGCTCAAATACAGCCTATGGCTTACTAAAATCAAGTTTTTCTTCTTGTAAACGTATGATAATAGATCATGAACTGCTGTATTAATCTATATTAATCCCAGGTATGCTATCAATGTCCCTTTTCTTCTAGGTGTTTTTAGCTTATGGCTTACTAAAATCAAGTTTTTCTTCTTGTAAACGTATGATAATAGATCATGAACTAGCTGTATTAATCTATATTAATCCCAGGTATGCTATCAATGTCCCTTTTCTTCTAGATGTTTTTAGCTTACAAGAGCACGATAATGAAATTATGAACTTGCTATAATCTGATTCTTTTGCTATTTGACTTGAATCTCTTTGCGCATCCATAAAGCCAATCTTTCTTTTGATTAGGCATTCCATAGAACTCTAGAGTTCAAAAGTTATGCATGCAAACGACATACAAGTGGATCTAGGAAGAGTCAAGTTTAGTTGCCTTGCTGATGCAAATAAAGAGGTCCTAATTGAAGTCATCGCCACCATGAGAGGAGGAGAAATATAGCAACTAGAGCTTTCATTAATTATCAGTTCTAAAGGAAGTGATAGTTGGGATTTGCCCTATGTTATTTTACTTAGTTGATGTAGGCGCCATTATTTGCATGAATCATAGTCAAGAATAAAGCTGAATTCTTTGTTAGTGTTTTCCATTGTTATAGTGTTAATTGAGATCTTGAATATTTGGAGGGAGATTCACTCTTCTTTAGTGAAAATCTTTGTCATCTTTCATGATATTGACAGATGCAAGGAGAGGAGAAAATAGAGAAGACAATTTTTTTGCAGTATGTTGCTTGCCTATTGGGCAGGTCAGCTTTTTAGGAGTGTTTTTTAAGTTTGAACCATAGGGTGATCAGACACCTGATCGAATCATGATTTGTTTGGTTCAACCAACTATGTCGTTCGGTTCGTCAAATAATAGCAAATAAAAATCCTTTAGAATAATAAAGAATCCACAAGAATGGGAAGCAAGGTCAAATTTCAATCGGAAGTTTAGATGAAACCAAGGAAAAGCACTTAAAAATTACTATTAAATTGGAAATGTAATTGTACCTTTTTTTTAATATTTTTTATGCAATGTAATGGTAATTGCATCTTCGCTATTAGAAATTCAAAACATCAAAATTTGACAACTAAAAAGATAAAAGCATTCTGCATTTCATTTTTTTTTCTTTTTTCAAAATTTCCAAGAGCTAATTGGGATCATCAATATATGCAAAGCTAAAATAATAGACGCGTCAAAAAAATTTATTTTTTTGTTGTCTAATTTAAACACAAAAAATAAAACCATCCACATAATACTAATTTACACGAAGAAATCAATTTGCATAAGATTTATTGATAGTAAATAGATACTCAGAAAAAGGAATAAAACTTAAACAATAAAAATTAGACAAACATATAGAAACAATAGATGTTAATTTCTTGAAGAAAATGAATGAGAGATTTTTAAGCACTTCAAACACTCGTGCCTAGAACGAGTAGTAGCAAGCAACCGCATAAGCTGAAATTCATTGACAACGAAAAGAAATGTGAGGAAAAAAAAAAAAGGATGACACAAAGCATTTAAAAAAAAAAAAGGGAATCACAAAAGGTTGATAAGTTTGTGACTTTTATTTTACTCCATTTTATACTTGTATACTTTAAATTAGTCCGTGAAGTTGCAGAACAACAAACATGCATAAGCCCAAACCAATGGAAGGGTTATTCCAATTCAAATGGTGCTGGTCCATTTTAGTCTTCAGTGTGTACCTTTTTTTTTTTTTTTTTTAGTCTTCAGTGTGTACCTTAAATAGTAAATTTTGTGTGTAGTTAAATTATGTTCCAAGGGCTTCCATTAAAAATTTCTGTTCTATTTTCCTTTTCCTATCCCATTTGAGGAGAGTTGGAGCCCCTTTTGTTCATAAATAAGGAAGATTTATTAATGAGATTGCTAGAAATCATCTAACATGATTTGTATAACAAAATCAGGAGGGACGTTTCATAGAAAATCACTACAATTGGCAGATCTTGCATAAGAAGCTAGACTGTGTGCCAATTTGTTTGTCTCTCTTGAAACCCAATTTACATTGACACAGTTTTGATCTAGCAAATACATATGAACACCATCAATTACAGTCCTTATATCAGAAAAAACATCGTCTTTTATCTCTAAGAAGCTAGATAATCGATGATGTCCACCTACAAATGTGTATTTATGCCCACCTACATTACGGGTCTGTTTGGTTGGAAGTAAAATATTTTCTGTGGAAGTAATTTTCCATGAAAATCATTTCCCTTTCATCATTTTCAGGTGTTTGGTTAGCTTATTGAAAATATTTTCTTACTTCATTTTTCTGGTGTTTGTTTAACTTTTGAAATATTTTTACTTTTATTTCTATTTTTACTTTCTACACATTATAACTACATACTTCTTCCCATGCAAAATAAGAAAATTTATCTCATTGTTTAACTTTAAAAAATCTTGGAGAAATGTATATATGAATAAAAAATATCTCCTTAAGCAATAAACAAATTGCTGGCCATTTAGTGTCAAATATCAATCACATGCAATACTTATTGTGACATATATCTTGCACTCTCACTGCTGAAAGTTTCTTTAGAAAAGAATGCCCCTATTATACATAATTAATTACTAGCATAGGATGAGCAGGATGAGGTTTTTTTTTTTTTTTTTGAATATACTAGGGGGAGGGTTGGGTTGGGTGGTACGGGGGAGGGAGTGTAAGGAAGAGGTCTTGGGTTCGAGTTCTCCTGTTTACACTAAAAAAAAAAAGAGAACATACTACAAGATGTTTTCAGTAAGTTTGGAACATACTACAGGCGGTATGCATGCATTTCGGAAAACAACTTCAGTAAGTTTGGAACGGAAGTTGTTTTCCATAAGATGAGTGAAAATATTTTACATAGGAAAATGTTTTCAGCAACTTTTGTGCAACCAAACACGGGAAATTAGGAAAATATTTTTCTGGAAAACATTTTCACCCGAAACAAACGGACCCTACATATGGGAGTATTTCCACGAAGTATAAATCGATTCCTTAGTGAAAATTGTGATTTATTTGGATAACATATAGACAAAATTCTTGTTTGTTGTGTATACGCGTGAATTATACAGTTGGAATTCAAATTTTGGTAATATTGATTTTTCATTTTCATTTGCTCCAATGTGTTATGAGCAGTGAAAATTGACAATTACACCTATGTTAAGTTTGCTTCCTAGCTAGCCTCAGTGCTTCTGAGAATTTCCTTCTGTATGCAAAGTAAAAGATGTATTCAATCCTTTTTTTAAATATAAATATACATAATGATATTAATAAATGTTAATTAAAGATAATGTTTTGTATATATTGTCAATGCTCCAATGTGAAGAATTAGTAAAATTCTTCTGCATGCTTGTATTATTTTTTGACTCCGCCTATGAAAGGCCAATTTTATCTATATTTTTATGCCTTTTGGTAGAAATTTGGTAAGTTATTCTGATGAATAACGAATGAGTAAATCTTATATACACTGACAGTTTATACACTATCATCGTTAGATCCATGACATGTGTGTAAAAGTTGAATTTCAAATTCAAATTTTGCATAACTGTCATTCATCCAATATTGACAGTGTACTGTCGGTGTAGGAAAGATTAATCCATAGTCAATTGTATCAACAAGGGTTTACTAAGTCAATTACCTTTATTGATGTTGGAAAATTTTCAAAATTGGTCAGTTGATGTCCAGCCCCCCGGTCTTTGGACTGGACATTCAGCTAAACATCACCAGATTCTTGAATTGAACAAAATATGCGATGACCGACGCCGGTCTTTCGATTAGACATCACCTGAAGTCAGTCTAACGGTCAGAAATTGAACATATTTGGTACCTCTTCATGCTACAATGGTTAGTCACCTTTTGAATGGTGCTAGAACGTCTAGAATGGTCTAATAAACACTTACAATAGTGTTTGAGAAATCATTTAGTTAGCCCAATTCAAAGGAAAGAGACATGTTTTGTAGACTAAATAATGTCACAATTTGACCACTCACAATCTCTACTATGTAAAAGGCCTAGTAGGAGGTGGTTTGTTGCAGAAAATCACTTGCTTGCTCTTTAAAAACTTCTGCAAAAACACACCATTATTCAAGTTGATTTGTCTAACTTTGTGTAAGAATTAAAGACAAACACCCTTCAAAATATGCCAAAGGATATTTGTTCAAGTCCTTTGCAAATTAAAAATCTAAACAAATAAAGTCTAAAGGAAAGTGATTTTGAGTTATGATTTAAAGCGATTTTGTATAATTTCTATTTTTAATCATTAGCTATTTTTCTTGTATTTTATTTTTTTCCCCTAACAATTGAGATTAAAAAAAAGGCCTGAAATATTCTTCAAAATTTTTCAAAAAAATTTTGTGAAAACCATGTCCAAACAGACCAAGTCTGGTGTCCATCCTTCAATCTTTTCAATCTTTTGAACGATTTTCCCTAAATAAAACTCAGCCTTAAGGAAATTTAGACAAAACAAACAACCAAACTAACTTTTGCATGGAAATCCTACGAAAAGAGAAAGTATTGGGAGAGAATAAACTCTCTATAAAATTTTAGGAGTGAGAAACTCTTATTAGGAAATTCTATGATGGATAATTTATTACAGAATTTTTTTAAAAAAAAAGAAGGACCATTGGGAGAAGAGACCATTGTTCTCTTCCGTGGCGCTAAGCAAAAGTTTTGATGAACTGCCGAGAGGAAGCAGAGAGAAGGCTGAGAGATTTTTTTTTTTCTTTTTGATTTTATGTTATTATTGCTAATTACATAATATTATAGTGAGTTGATAATCTGGGATTTGATTATTCCGAGACAGTTTAAACATATGAGCAAAGATTAATTGAAACAGCCAAAAAGAATAGTACTCTAAGTTATGGGATTTTGACTTTCCAAAAGGAAGGGGCTCCCAATATGGTACAAGTTTGATTGATTTATTAAAAACTAAATGATTGTGGAATTGTACTTTGACGCTAATCCCTCTTTTGCTTTCATGATTAGTTAAAAATTTCAACATTTAGACAGATTCGTCCACGTATACAACTATCAAAGCTCAATAAAAACAAAACCTCCAATTTTGTTTGATGTACTTATTTTGCATTAATTTATGGATTTAAATTAACTTTTGTTAAAATCAAAATCCAAGCTGCCCAAGGGAAAATGAATCTTTTCCAGGCTACCTTATGTATCTTGTGAGAAGTAGATGAATCAACAATTGAAGCAATCACAATAAAATAAAATAAAATAAAGATGACCAATAATTTTGATACATAACACTAAACACCAAAGGTTTAAGTTGATTTCCCACCAAATTATTTCCCCAAATAACTTCCAATAATTTCTCTTTGTTGCACAAATTATTTTAAGTAAATGTCCCACTTAAAATCCAATAGTCACCAAAACCAGTTTTTCAATTATGTTCTTAGTTGTCTTTTCTAAATTAGAATATAATATGAAAAAAAGATCCCACTAGCCCCTTGACAATGACGCCAATGTAGAAAACTCATTTTTGGGTCAATTAGCATAGTGTGAACGCATATAATGTCACGTATGATCTAACTAGCCGTATTATGGAGGAAGGTTCTTGGTGGGGATGTGACTGCTTCGATTCAATCGCAAGAATTATTTAAATAACATAACATGTCACACTCTGTATTGAATTGCATACAAAAACTAATCGATGTCAATGTGCACTAGTTAATACACGTAATTTGTACTTAATTTATCACTTAAGTGCTTAAATTTATAGTTATTACTTCCTGCAAAATATTCAGTAGATTGAATTTTACGCTCCGTTGGCAAGTGAATTTTTTGGGTGTTTATCTAAAATTTTACTGTAATTTATTGTAGAAGTTTTTAAATTTTTTTTTAAATTATGTAATTTTTTTAATATTTTGAAGTGTATAGCTTAAAATTTTTTAAAAAATTTTTGAGGTTACTGTAGTTAAAGTTTTTAAAAAATTTATAACAAATAAACTTGGCAAAAAATTCAAGTGCCAAGCAGAGCCTTAGTTTTACGAAAAATAAACACCTGAATCCTCTCTTGACCTGTGCAAATTGAGAGACAAGCTCTATAAGTATTTAAAATTGGGAAATTTGCCAAATTAGTCCCTAACATTTATCAAAAACACTTTTTTAGTCCTTTACATATAAAATCAGCCAAAATGGTCCTTCACATTTAAATTGTGAGCCAATGTGATCCTATTGCTCGTTTTTGCTCATTTCTCCGGCTAAAAATAGCACGCCTCTCTCACGTGGTCATATTTTTAGGGGCAAAACCGGAAACACATTTCATTACCTGTTAAAAGTAAAAGGTGTGGACAACCACCAAAATACACATTTCACCTTTGGCCCTCAAAGTTTCAAGAAACCCTAAATTGCATCCCACCGCCACGCCCTCAACTGACTCAGCCGCCTCCTCCCTCGCTATCCCTTTTCCTCTCTCCACTGTCCGTCCTCCCCCTCCCCCTCCTCATCGCCAGCATTTCTCCAACCTCCGGCAAGCTCTCTCCTTCGACGATGATATTGATGCGAGGGACTCGCAAGATGAGGGAGAGGATGAGGAAGAGCACCAGGAGGACGAGGAGGAGCTTCTCGAGCTGGAGCCCCGAATCGGATCTTGCCGAGTCCGGGAAGCTGCCGATGAGTTGTCTGTGGGAGGTGTTGAGGAGGCTCCCGCCTCCAACACTGTTGTCGGCGGCTAGGGTTTGCAAAGGATGGAGGGACACGAGTAAGCGGCTTTGGCGGGCGGCGGAGGAGCTGAAGCTTAGGGTTCCAGCTAAGGCCCAAATTGGATTCGTGGGATCGATGTTGCACAAATGTCCTGGACTTGTTAGACTCTCACTTAGAATGGAAAGGTTAGGACTTTCGGATATAAGTAAACAAGAACCAGATCTATGGATTCATCAAGCACATCACTTATACAGGAGAATTACAAAATAATTTTCGCCACCATTCGGGGATGCAATTCAGGTTTCTTGAAACTTTGAGGGCCAAAGGTGAAATGTGTATTTTGGTGGTTGTCAACACCTTTTACTTTTAACAGGTAATGAAATGTGTTTCCGGTTTTGCCCCTAAAAATATGACCACGTGAGAGAGGCGTGCTATTTTTAGCCAGAGAAATGAGCAAAAACGAGCAATAGGACCATATTGGCTCACAATTTAAATGTGAAGGACCATTTTGGCTGATTTTATATGTAAAGGACTAAAAAAGTGTTTTTGGTAATTGTTAGGGACCAATTTGGCAAATTTCCCTTTAAAATTTGTACTAAATTAAAGCGGCAAAATAAATCGTTTGAAAAAGTTATACTTGCTCGCACGTGCCTGGACAAAATAATTTTATTGCAATCAAAAGCAAAAAAAAAAAAAAATGCATCTTTTCCTTCTCGGATGCTAGAATAGATTCTTGACATGGAATCGACTAAGAACATTAAAAATGCCCACAAATGATGGACAGAGAGGGAAAAAAATGTCTTTAATACGATTTGGTGACTTTAAACTTGTTAAAAATCAGTAATAAAGTACCATTAATCAATAACATAAAGATCCAATAAATTATTCCCTCACACACCTAAATTGTGCTTTTTTTTTTTTTGATGAGTAGGTACCTGAAGTTTATATATCCATTTTCATCTTTTAAAAGAAATCTAAAATGGGGGTATTTTCTAAAACTCTTATCATAGATGTAGAAATGCATTTAAAAGCAATGTTTCCTTAAGGGTCTGTTTGGTTGGAAGTAAAATGTTTTCCATGGGAAAATATTTTCCGTGGAAGTAATTTTCCATGAAAATCATTTCCCTTTCATCATTTTCGGGTGTTTGGTTAACTTATTGAAAATATTTTCTTACTTCATTTTTCTGGTGTTTGTTTAACTTTTGAAATATTTTCACTTTTATGTCTATCCTTACTTTCTACACATTATAACTACATACTTCTTCCCATGCAAAATAAGAAAATTTATCTCATTGTTTAACTTTAAAAAATCTTGAAGAAATGTATATATGAATAAAAAATATCTCCTTAAGCAATAAACAAATTGCTAGCCATTTAGTGTCAAATATCAATCACATGCAATGCTTATTGTGACATATATCTTGCACTCTCACTGCTGAAAGTTTCTCTAGAAAAGAATGTCCCTATTATACATAATTAATTACTAGCATAGGATGAGTAGGATGATGTTTCTTTTTTATTTTGAATATACTAGGGGGAGGGTTGGGTTGGGTGGTACGGGGGAGGGAGTGTAAGGAAGAGATCTTGGGTTCGAGTCCTCCTGTTTACACTAAAAAAAAAAAAGAATATACTACAAGATGTTTTCAGTAAGTTTGGAACATACTACAGTCGGGATGCATGCATTTCGGAAAACAACTTCAGTAAGTTTGGAAGGGAAGTTGTTTTCCATAAGATGAGTGAAAATATTTTACATAGGAAAATGTTTTCAGTAACTTTTGTGCAATCAAACACGGGAAATTAGGAAAATATTTTCACCCGAAACAAACGGACCCTAAAAGATACATTTACATAATGCATTCTTTTTCATGTGGTTAGCCATTTACAATTGCTCGCACAATAATTTACAATCTGGACCATTTACAATTGCCTGTTTCTTTTTTCACACAGTTTAAGAAAAAATAATTAACTTTATTGGAAAAGTAAATTTAAATTAGTATTTTCCTAAAATACCCTCACATTAAATGTAATATAACTTTATGGGAACTTGAATTGATGGGAAAAAAAGAATCAACTCTCATTAAATGAGATAGGTTTATAGTAACAACTACTTACATTAAATAAGGGTATTTTAGAAAAATTAAAATACAACTACATTCTTCTATTGAAAAGTGGACTATAATTTGGGACAGATGAAAAAGGAATACAGGACTATCAAAGTGGGACGGAGGGAGTAATGAGTTAATAAAATGATAATAAGGCTTTGTTTGGATAGAGTATTATTCTAAATAATTATTTAGAATAATTATTGTAACATTTTTTATGATGTGATGTATGTGAGGTAAAAAGATAATTAAAACTATAAAAAGACGAATTGAAAAATGTGCTTATGATATACACAAAAAAATTTTTTAAAAAAATTGCTATACAAACATAGCCAATCATAAACGCTGGTACTGTTATTGTAAAGGCCATGTTCCTAAATTGCATATTTAACTCGTGGTGATTGCAGTGTTTTGAAAACCGGACCGGACCGGCCGGTTCGACCGGTCGAACCGCGAACCGGCCATGGCTCCGGTCCGGTTCAATGCCAGGTTTGACTTTGTCAAGAAACCGGTCAAAAACCGGTCAGACCGCGAAACCGCTGAACCGTATCTGAACCGGTTATTTCCGGTTTTTGAGTTTTCAATTTTTTTTTTTTTTTTTTTTTTTTTTGCAAAATGTTGTTATTAAGATTCGAACTCAAGACCTTTGTAATAGAAGACCAATGTAGTAACCGTTGCACTATCACATCTTATTAGTTTTTTTTGGTAACTTATTTATATAAAACAAACACTCATATTTCTTTTGTTCCATTTTTTTTACAAAATATCATCCTTTCATGACTCTTTCTTTTTAATCTTCAACACACATACACACACACACACACTCTCTCTCTCATCTTTTCTTTTGCCACTCATTTTTTAATCAAACCTCTTTATTTTTAATTTATTGATGTTTTCTTCCATATTTTAATTTTGTTTTTGTTCATTAAATTTAAAAAAGTTAAAAAAGAATTATTTTTCTTTAACCCAATTTATTTAATACCACAACCACTCACTTTTATCTCATTTTTTGTTTCTTATCAAATTTGCATTTCTATTTTCAATTCTCTTGATTTTCTTCGAACTCCAAACTTCCTTTTTTAAATTGTAAATTTAAATTCCAAAATGTAAATTAAAATTTAAGTTCACAATGTCTAAATTCTCATAGACATGAATTTTGTATAATTTCAAATATTGTGATATTTTTGGATTATATTTAAGATTTTTTTGGTAGATATAATTGAAATTGAGATGAAATTTATTTGTTTTAACTTATAATTTAAAAAATTTATTTTTAAAAATCCAAATTATTCAAAAATAGTAAACTTTTCATCATATAAAGTATTAAATTATCCATTACATGTCTTATTTTGTGCATATATATATTTATATAAATTATTTTTTAAAAAATTTATTGAACCGAGGTTGAACCGGTCCGACCGGTTGAACCTCGACCCTTTCACTTCACCGGTTCGATTAACGGTCCGGTTTTTAAAACATTGGGTGATTGTTGTACCTTTTGTATCCTGGCCATAGGTTGCATTGAATCTAGTGTACAGAAGTTGAGTGCAGAGAATCCAGCCGTACTGTGGTAATGCCAGCAGGTCCTACAACTTCGTTGAATAGTCAACATTTTGTCATTCTTGGCCCAATCCCAATTATGCTTTGTAGTATCTTACACTTTTAGCACTCCTATTTCTTGGTAATGCCTTTGTCCGTTGCACTTGTTCTTCTGGAGTTTCTCTTAACTGTCTAGTTTTAGGCTTTTAGCTAAGATTAATCTGTTCATTTTCTCTCAAATTCAATCTTTGTCTCATCCTTACTACTCGGTTTTGTGTGTTTCTCAGCTGAGTCTTGAGTCTTCTGATCTTCTCTCACCCCCACTTGTTACTTTTCCAGCTAAGTCAGGAAAATGTTCACAAAAAACCAAAAAGGGAGAAAGAGTACTATATTACTTTTCCAACTTGGGCTCTCAGTCAAGTCAACTCTCAAGGAAGAAGAAAAAGCTATTAAGTTTCCTGCAGCATATGTAAGCGGCTGAAAGTGCTTTTTACTTTTTTTTTTATGCTTAATTTTCAGATTTCTTGAGCTCCGTGACTGCTTATTAAAGCTAACAGAGTTTCTTGAACTATAATATAGCAATATAGGATAGTTTTTGTTTTCTCTGCGTTGAGATTGAAAAAGGATTTAGAGATTTCTGGATTGAAAAATTTGCGGTGTAATCAAGGAGTTGATTTTTGTATCGGTTTCTTGATTGTTTTTGGGTTCAGGTTATTGCTTGGCCTTCTCTTGTTGAAGGATTGAGGGGTTGACTTGGCGTCTTTGGTGTTATTCTGTAGTTTTTGCCCCTTTTTAGGTGGGAAACCGGATTATTTGATGCTGTTGTGAGCAGGGATTTGCTGTAGCTATGGGAATTGGCAACAGATAGAAAGAAAATCAAGTGAGGCCCAAGGGGGTTATGGTCATAGAAGTGTGAATGGTTACTGATTAAGTTTCCCCTTTAGATCCTGCAGTTGGGTGTATGCAGCTTGGGAGTGTACTTTAATCAGTATAGTGCTGATTTACTGTGGAAATATTCGAGGTGTTCGGAGAATTGTGGAGTTTGATTACTCGTGTAATTGCTGCAAATTTACGCCTATTTTTGGGTACAACTATTGTTAGTCCTGCCTGGTTTTCATTCCCTTTTTTGGTCATATTCCACTATAAGGATTTATCACTTTGCACTACTGTAATATTGGCCGTTTAGTGTACAGTCTCAGCGGCATGGTGTCTTCTACATGGTGAATTGTCTTTGGAATGAAAAATATTCCCTACTTTTTGGAGAATGATTTTTGTAACGTGTATGATATCCCCCAAAAGGAATTAGCTAAGTAGTTATGGAAAGTGGGAACGAACTTGTATCTACCTTAAGCTTTGCTTCATCTTCATATACATCAAATGGTTCCAGTAGCCACAATATGCCATCTGCTGGTCATGAGCCAGGGGCTAGTCTTGATTTGTTGACTTTGACTAAATTAAGTGGTAGTCTTGAGAAGCTTCTGCTTGATGCTGAGTTCGACTACAGTGATGCAGAGATAGTGGTCGAAGGAACTTCTGTGGGTGTAAATCGCTGTATCTTGGCCTCACGAAGTCCATTTTTCCATGATCTGTTTAAGAAGAGTAATGCTGGCTCTGCAAATGGAACTAAACCAAACTATGTCATGACAGAATTGGTGCCCCGAGGAAAGATTGGATATGAAACATTCATGGTTTTCTTGAATTATGTGTATAGTGGAAAACTCAAGTCTTCTCCACCTGAGGTTTCAACATGTGTTGATGAGTCTTGTGCTCATGATGCATGTGGCCCTGCAATCAACTATGCAGTGGAACTCATGTACGCTTCTGCAACGTTTCAGATGAATGAACTTGTTTTGGTTGTTCAGGTGTGCTCTAAATGCCTATTTGGTTACATGCTTCATTTTCGGTTATTCTGCTTGTTTTTGTACTAAACTTTGATGGTTTAATCTAGGCAATATGAGTGCTATATTCACATTGATGCCAACCATTCTGAAGTCAGAAAGGTTTTGAAATTGTAAATGAGCTGTTAATTCATAAGGGAAATACAGCACGTACTTTTGGCTTTTGATTTCTAGTCCACTCCAGCAGGCAACCAATCAAGGATCAGAAAATGATTTTGCAAGGATAGGGAAAACTAAATGGAAGAACTTGTTCTGTGCTTCTAAAGTCGGATACACTTTCAAAACTCGATGTCAGTGATAGATATTCTTTATTGAACCTCCTTGTTAAGAACAACTCTAGAAAATGTTTTCAACTCTGGTTTTTTATGTCTGGAAATTTACAAATTAGTGCTGAACGTTGGGAAATATAGTATGTGGGCATTTTTACCCAACAACTCATTTCCTAGTTTTTGGTTAGTTGAAACTTGCCTACATAAATGTAACACATATATAATCTGGTTTTATACGGAACCATGTTTCTGATTTATATCTTGATGCCAATTGCTGTAAACATGTTTCAGGGAATTCCAATTGCATGAGCCATATTGCTCAATTTGAAAGGGTTTAATTTTGCCACGTAAACATTGAGGCCGTTATTGTCTTTAACTCCATTGGATTACTCTTTGGCGTGCATTTCACTTTCTTTCTCACTTCAATTAAGTAGCCTGCATTAATTGATTGTGAAGTTTTCTTGAATTCATCATTCTTCATCTTAAAGTGCTTATTATGGTTTCGAGCTGTAGTTTCTATAACTAACTGTAAGAATGTTTTCATCTGCACCATGTACCAGCAAGCTCTTGTAAACTTGATGTTTAGATAAGTTGCATTAGCCTTTCCAATCAAGTTTATTCTATGCTTTAAATCAAGCTTGTTTCTTGCATTACTGTATCGACCAGTTCATTCTTTTCAGCTTGCCTTGTTCCCAGTGTGTGTTATGCTTTTTGTAATAAAAAAGATGTTCCTGAGTGCTATCTTGCCTTTAGAAACAGGTTTCACATCAGGTCCTTATAATTCTTTCTGGTGCTCATTTCTTTTGCATGCAGCGACGGCTTCTCAACTTTGTGGATAAGGCTTTTGTGGAAGATGTGATTCCCATAACTATAGTAGCCTTCCACTGCCAGCTGAACCAGCTTCTTTCACACAGTATCCAGAGAATAGCACGTTCAGATCTAGATGATCTTACTCTTGAGAAGGAGCTTCCACATGAAGTTCTGACTGATATCAAATCCTTTAGGAAACAGTATGACCAAGACCTGCAACATGACAATGGTGAAGTGAATTTCATCACTGACAAGAGAATCAGAAGGATACACAAAGCATTGGACTCTGATGATGTAGAATTGTTAAGATTACTTTTGGATGAATCTGATATCACCTTGGATGCTGCTTTTGCCCTTCATTATGCTGCTGCCTATTGCAATCCTAAGGTGGTCACCGAGGTGCTCAGTCTGGGTAATGCTAATCTCAATCTTAGGAATTCTCGAGGATACACTGTACTTCATGTAGCAGCTAGGCGCAAGGATCCATCAGTAATTGTGGGCCTACTGAGCAAGGGAGCATGTGTCTCAGATTCTACAGTTGATGGACGAACATCAATTACTATTTGCAGGAGGTTGACTAGGCCTAAGGATTACAATGAATCAACAAAGCAGGGACAGGAGACTAATAAAGACAAATTATGCATAGATGTCTTGGAGAGAGAAATGCTCAGAAATCCGCTTGCTGGTAATATGTCTATGTCCTCAATGATGGTGGCAGATGATTTGGTTATGAGGCTGCTGCTCCTCGAAAATAGAGGTAACATTCCCACCTACTAAAGAAGTTTTAACATACAGTCCGTCACATAGTTAATAAACATAAGTGACTTCAAGCTGAAACCATCCTTGAGAACTTCCCAAAAAAAAAAGGCTTCTTGAATGTGCATCCATTTGATTGCATTTGTAGATTATTTTCTTCATCTTAAAGCTCTTATGCATCAATGCCTGTGCTCTCGACATTGCATCAGCAGTTATGAACACCAAACCTTCAGGCTGGTAATATGATATAAGAGTCAGAAAATTCAATTTCACTAGTGTCCACAGCCATTTGTTGGGTCCAATCTGTTCGGTTTCCTGGTGGAATGGAAATGATAATTAAATACAACATTCATTTAGGAACACACTTCAAGCCTCAACTAAATGTTGAGCAAAAGGCCCAGGTGTCCAGAGGAATTTCTGGTAAACTTCTGCCCTTCTAAAATGAGAATATGAATCAGAGCATATTTTGAGGGGCTTTCTTGAGATGTGGTTTCTTCTTCCTAGCTGGTCATCAAATGTTCACTTTTCATTTGAGAAACATTTTGGCCCAGGTTATGCATCTTGTTTTTTAGACACAAATTAAAGGAGATAGTTCAATTTTCTGTTGCTTTCGACTATTCTGCGCCCGGAACATGTACCAACTTTACAAGAGTAATGCCTTGAGAGGTCATCTGACATTTAAGTGCCAAGAGAGTTCATTGTGCTCTGATTGTCTGTTGGAAAAACTGCTTCAGATTGTGTCTGAAAGGAGGGGGAAAGTGTCCGTTCATAAGCGAGAAAAGATAGGATGAATATGATCCTCCTGAAGTAACAAAAATATACTTTTTTTCTTTATAGAGAACTGAGTTTTACTTTTCTTTATTTTATCAGCTTGTCAAGAAAAGTCTGATGATCCAGCTACTACTTGCCAATGCAAAGAACTTTAATTTTGAGGGGCTTTCTTGAGATGTGGTTTCTTCTTCCTAACTGGTCATCAAATGTTTGCTTTTCATTTGAGAAACATTTTGGCCCAGGTTATGCGTCTTGTTTTTTAGACACAAATTAAAGGAGATAGTTCAATTTTCTGTTGCTTTTCGACTATTCTGCTCCCGGAACATGTACCAACTTTACAAGAGTAATGCCTTGAGAGGTCATCTGACATTTAAGTGCCAAGAGAGTTCATTGTGCTCTGATTGTCTGTTGGAAAAACTGCTTCAGATTGTATCTGAAAGGAGGGAAAGCGTCCGTTTATAAGCGAGAAAAGATAGGATGAATATGAGCCTCCTGAAGTAACAAAAATATACTTTTGGTTCTTTATAGAGAGCTGAGTTTCTTTAATTAATCGGCTTGTCAAGAAAAGTCTGATGATCCGGCTACTACTTGCCAATGCAAAGAACTTTAATCTTGATGAGCTGCAGAAAGTCTGTCCTCTTAAAGTTAGTCCTTTAGCTCTAATGGAATGTTCGAGTGACAGGCTTCTCAAATTGATACTCAGTTTTGTTTTGTTTCTGCATTTGTTGTTTGTTGATATCCAATAGAATCATATGAGATGAAAGGGTCCTAGTTAGATACATTTGTGTCATGTTCATTTCTTAAACAATCTCCAACTTCCAGAATTTGAATGTGTGCTGATATTTTGGGTTTTTCCGTGCCAGTGGCCCTCGCGCGAGTATTATTTCCACGAGAAGCTAAGCTAGCAATGGAAATAGCAAATGCACATTCAACGTCAGAGTTTGCTGGCCTTGCAGCATCTAAAGCCTCGTGTGGGAATCTGAGAGAGGTTGATTTAAATGAGATACCATACGAGCAAGTAAAACGACTTCAATTGCGGCTACAGGCCTTGCAGAAAACAGGTAATTACAATCTCGAGTACTCTTGGAACTTTGAAATTAAAGTGACTGCAAGTTTGGGGGTTGCCATTGTCATCAACAAAAGTGGAAAGGACTTAGTCGTGCATTGAATGAGTAATTAATAAAGGTCCAAGTTTGGTGAGTTGGTCTCCTAGCTTCTGAAATTATCTTTGTTGAGCATTTTCTTCACTGATGAATATACCCTGTGCCCCCTGCTAATCTTGGAATATCCAACAGAGTATAATAAAAAAGCAAAATGAACTTGCATTTCACATAGGATTTTTTTTTTCTTCTTGGGTAAGCTTCCTGAACTTGTCATTAATAATTAAGAGTACACCAGTGAAGGGGCATATCCCTTTGACTAGTACACCAAACGAAAGAGAATTCAAATCAGTAAGACTAAAAGCAAAGTAAGTAACTCTATACAAATATATACCTATCAGTATAAGAGTACCAAGACTTGAAAACAGTAAATGGAATTCTTCACTCGGTACAGAGCTGAGCATTTTCTTGGTTTCTTTCCACCTGTTTTTACCCCGCAATAATGTCACTTAGTTCTTTAAGAATCTATTGGATAACCAAAGTAGGAGGATATAACTTGTTTGAAAACCTTCCTATACCTGCTGTAGCATACATAGTGAACAGATGCTGCAAAAGCTAGTCTACAGACTGAAGGCACAAATGAATCTTAAGATCCACGTTTGATCATCCATAGGAGCTCACGATGCCACTCAATAGCCTGCCTAAACAAAAGACACTTACTCGGGACAGCCTCCCAAATCAATGCAGAGTAAGGGCATTAGAAAAAAATATGAGCAACAATTTCATCAGCAGCACAACAAAACTCACAGACAGGATTTATACGCAACCTCCACAAGCATAATCTGTCCTTCGTAGTTATCATTTTTCTACAAGCAAGCCAAAAAATATATGAAAACCGCAAGTGATGCTCCTTCCCCCAGACAACAGAGAACCATGGCACTTTAGGACTAGGAGCCACTAACTGCTTCATAGTTGATTTAGCAGAATAAATGGCACTCGCTGATTTCACATAGGAATTACTATTGCTAAATTCCTCTTTGGTTGTCTGAAGTCATACACATATCAGTATCACACAAGGAAAAAAAATCCTAAAGTTTTGCATATATTAACTGTAATGTACTAGAAATTTATAGTTTTGAAGAGAATGGTACCCTTCATTTGTCTGCTTACAATAATCCAAGATTGCAGTGAAATTTAAGCAAAGAAATGAAAAGCTATTTCACGTATTTACTAAGATTCTTAAGATAGTTGGAACGCTAAACTTAAAATTACCAAAAACCAGTATCTACTTTGTTGAGATTTGAAAAGATGATAGATTTAAAGGTTCCAGGTGCAAGTCACTTTCCCTTTGGTTCATGGAGCATTGCAGGTACCATCTATATATATTTATATATATCTAATATTGCAGTATCTTTTGTCATAACAGTGGAGACTGGCCGGCGCTTTTTCCCCAATTGCTCAGAAGTTCTGGATAGGTTCCTGGAGGATGACATGCAAGAAACTCTGCTCTTGGAGAATGGTCCACTGGAGGAGCACAGTACAAAGAAGATGCGATACATGGAACTTAAGGACGAGGTTTTGAAGGCTTTCGATAAAGATAAAGCTGAAAATAACTGGGTGGGCTTGTCATCGTCTTCCTCGTGCTCATCTTCTCCCAAGGCTATTGCTCACCACAAGGCTAAGAAAAGGCAATTGTTTTAAATTTTGCTCTTAGGTAGTGTTAGTCAGTGTGAAAATGTAATACCCCATAAACAGTTATATGTATACTTTGCCCTTATAGATTTTCTTTTCTTTCATCAGTCCAAATTTGGTTGACAGCAAGTCCATCTGTAAAATTTTCCCATAGGGAGTAAGCTTACACTCCGTGTAGGTATATGTCCTGATGATTACTGACTGAACAAAGAGGTTACTGTTATTTGTATAGTATTACTGCATCAGCGGTTCTTGAGGGGTAGAATTTTTCTTGTGATTTATGCTTTGAGATACAAAATATTATTACTAGCAGGGCAGGATTTTTCAACTGTTATAAAGCAGGAACTAAGCTGGAAATCTGTTGCACTAAAGTTTGAGAACGTTATGCGAGTGAATTAGGATCTTCTTTTCCTCCCCCTAGAGTCCTGCTTGAATTACTTGCCTTTTGTTTTTCTTTAATTGTTCTTTCTGTAAGAAAATCTCTTCAAAAGGACTAATGATACAATGTCAGAAGCAATTAGCAAAAGAACCACAAGATCAGCAGCAGAAATATGTGGTGGTGACAGAATACCATTACATTTCACTTTAACTAATAATCAATCCTATTTACAAACCATGTGATTAAAACTGCTCTGCAAATCTTTCCGGTGTTTTGGACTGTACATATGAAATCTTCTTTTCTTGATCCAAAACGTCTTGTTTTTGGCTGGAAACTGACTAGGAGACTTTGACTTAGTATTCAACATTGGATTTAACAAACTCTAGCGCAGAGGAAACCAACCCTTCAATTCCAAGATCAGCTGTTGTGTCCAGAACTAGCTTTGGTACCTCACCAACATCATAATCCCAACACCCTGCATAGCCATCCAATAAGTTCTCCATTTCCTGCCAAGTATTTGGCTTGTGCCAACTTGATCCATCAGCCGCGCCTCGCAGCTCAAGCCGTCTATGCCACTCGCCTACATCCTGTGGCTTACATTCGACTACAACAAGCCGAGCATTAGTCTCAGCTGCCAACTTGATTAGCCGGTCAAGGTGGGCCCTACGAGAAAGCGGCGAATCCACGACTACACTCAGCCCCAAGCTAAGCTGAGCTGAGGCCACCTTCCAGATAACTTCATAGGATAAGTCATTTAGGAGTTTAGATGCTGTAGTAGGAGAGGCTAACATGAGGGTTTCTTGCAATGATTTTGTGCAGTCTCTGAAATGGTCTTTGTCTATTAAAGGGCATCTGAGGGCCTTGGCCAGGGAATGAGCTAGTGTACTTTTACCACTTCCTGGATGGCCTTTCATTGCTATGATAATTGGCCTTTCTTGATTATCAGCATCACCATTCACTTTGATCCTTTTCTCCATTAACAGAATCTGCTCTGCTTATATCCAATTGAAGATGGCTGAACTTGAAGGATTTAATGTGGAGATGAAGAATGAAGACAATTCTTGTATAAACCAAAGTTATCAAGATAGTTGGAAATCTTTGTCCATTCTTGAGAGTGACACGTCAGTAAGGCTTATCCCTACAACCTTTTTTTTTCCAAGATTTGTTGGTCCCATCTCGTTAAAAGAAAAAAAAAGATATCCAATTAATTAGATAAAAATTTAATGAAGATTATGACACCACATTTAGATAATGTTTGACAAAATTGATCAATCTTTGTGCATCATTACTGTAGAAAAGTTATTTAAAGTAGAGGGGTTGAGATATTTTAGTACCAATGTGATAAGATCAAATTTCTAGGTTAAAGGTGAATAAAACTAATGACAGACTAATCCAAAAGCTTCACCATTTTACCAGTTAACCCATCATTCCTAGCAATGTGGAGCGGCATGCTATATTCTTAACAACTTTATGGAAAAAGACATTTAGCTACGAGCTGATTATTTTTAAACTTTGTTCATCTATTTTTTTTTAACTATTTAATTCTCAGGAATTTTATTTGACAAACCCTATCAAGCAAGCACAAAGGAATTGGGGAAAACAAGTTTTTTTTTTTTTTTTATAAATATTTGTTAAGATCTGAAGGTTTCATTAACATGACATGCCATTGTGCCAGAAAAATAGCAATAAATTGTTTTGCGGAATTTAGACTAACTTAGCTATTTCATTTCATGTAATTATAGCAAAAGAATACTTGAAAAGAATCAATGACAAGTTTTAGGAACTCCGGGCTATAAACAAATTTTATGTCCCACTTGACAAAAAAAAAAATATTGGCATGGCTAATTCGTTTGTAAATTGGTATCAATACACTACTACCAGCTAAAATGGTTGAAAAACAATTACCACTTGAAAATTGAAATATGATGCAGACATAAAAGGAATAATAAATTATGGACACAGGACTTTCTATATATATATATATATAGGATTTTTGTATTATGTGTCCTTAAGGTAAATGATAAGCATCCAAAATATAAGGGATGGACTTACTTCAAATGTTAAACATTATCATCTACCCCCTAAATTCAGCAAACTTCTTTAGCAACGAAATTTTAAACTTTTTCAGACAACTAATATTTGAACCGCAATGGATCTTCTGTCCCACACTCTGTGCCACTCTTTGTCCTACTTTTTATTATATTGCTATTTCTCCTATATAAACATCATGTTTTAGTTCTTTTTTGTTTCTTAAGAATCCAATAACTATTAATTGACTAATATACAAAATTTAATAAACTCAAAATATCAAAATGCACAAAAAATGAGATTTTTTATGAATTTTCTGCTGTATTTTTTAATTTTCTATTATATATATTTTTTGAAGCTGTTGTATTTATTTTTTTATTTAATTAATAGTTATTGGATCTTTAGGAAACAAAAAGAACTAAAACATGATGTTTATGTAGGAGAAATAGCAATATAATAAAAAGTGTGATAGAGAGTAGTACAGGGTGTGGGACAAAAGATCCGTTGCGATGAAATATATATATACAGGGACGGAGCCAGAAATTTATTTTTGGGGGGGCTGAAGTGTATTAAAAAAATTTTTTTGTGACGAAATAAATATATTTAATAAGTAAAATTTAGAATCAATAATTATAAAAATAATAAAAACATATAATTATACATACCCAAAAATTTGTTCTGAATTTTTGGGTATGTAACTTACCCAAATCTACAAATCTACAAAAGAAACAACGAAAACAGCAGGCCTATCAAGATATGTATAGTACTCGGAGGCATAAACCGCTCAAAAAAATAGTTTAAGAATTGCCCATCGCATACTAAAATAGTTTAAAAATTGCCCCTTTCATATGAATTTGATAAGTTCTTGGAAATCTCAAAATGCTCCAAAAAAATACTCTAAACTATCAATAATCTATCACTCACCCTGCTTATTGATTTCATGATCAGAATTCGAAATAAAATAAAAAACTAAGGCGGTCAAAAAGCGAAATAGCAGGAAAACTTTGATAGTAATTGCAAATTTAATTCTTCTTGAAGTGCAAGGGATGTCATAAGCGTTAAATCAAGAACTTTTCTAAATTCCAGGAAATACATTTACAGCATTCTTTGTTCCAGAACATACATTTAAAACAGCACCAACAACTATTGTTGGCAAGCTTCTTGATCAACAAAAGAAAGCCCACTCCACCATATAGTTCATGACAGCGATGCACAAAAAATACTTTGCCAACAACCAAACATCTGAAATAAAAAAAAAGGCTATGTTTCCCAGGCTCTATGTTTCCGAGTCTCACAGGCTCTAACAAAGTCCAGAATATATGATGAATAACTACAGAGTTCAGACCTGCTCAAAACATTTTAGGAAAATCCAAGTTATTACATCACCAGCAGGTGAAAACATAAATAACTATTGAAAATTTCAGACAATAATACCAGTATCCTAAGAGACACATAGGAAGAGAAAGGTAGTACCTACCTACCTACCTAGTTACCTACTGCATTTTAGAAGCAAGCATTTGGAATCCCCTATATATAGGGGGTTTTCCGGCGGCTTGGGGGGGGCTTAAGCCCCCACCAGCCCCCCCTTAAATCCGTGCCTGTATATATATATATATATATATATATATATATATATATATATATATATAGTATGTGTGTGTGTGTGACACACACTCACTACCGCAGCAAAACGAAAAAGGAATCAGCTCATCAACTACAAAACCAAAGGAGAGGAATCAATGCCCGAGCATGCCAATGAACACCAAAAACTTGGGCCAGGATCCCTTTGGATACCTTACAAAATTTCACACCATAAACTATTTTATTCAAGAAGAAAATTGGAATCGATCTTTGTACGTATGATTACAATTACGATTCTGTAACCTCTTGTTCCAGTTTTGTGTCGATTTTGATTCCTTCTAGTTATGATTGTGGTTCTTTCTGGTTATTATTTCAGTCAATGTTTTAGTCCTGATTCCAATTCCCTAAACCCAGTTCTAATTTTGAAGGTATAAGCCACTGGTCCAGGTCCAATTATGTTTTGGTTCTAATTTTTACTGTGGACAAATCTACTTGCATAGGATTTCTATGTTGTTATTGCATATTTTTACTATCTAAACATTAAATTCAACAAAATTTAAAGAAAAAATTGAGAAAGAATTAAACCTTTAGAACCTTTAAGACTCGCAAATATAATTAATGAATTTGGTTAACAAGTGCCTGGTGGGACTCATTAAGTTGTTCGTTTTTTAGTAAATGTGTTTATTAATTTAGGAAAGTGTCCATATTTACGGGTGCAACAAATATGAGTGAGAATCTATATTTCGGTTTATTTAATAGATTTTAAAATGGGGAGCTTTTAAATTTTGTAAAAACTAGTTCAATAAAATTTATTTTTTTAAATAAATAGTTCAATAACAATTTTTACAAAAAAAAAAAAAAGAAATTGCATGCAAGCTTCATGACTTCAACATTGGGGTTAAATAAATAGTTTGTTTGAAAGCTCCCCATTTTAATAAAAAAAATGTAGAGTACAGAACTGAGAATAAAATTGAGGGAGAGAATTATTAGTCTTGACCAATAAAGATAATTTAGCATACATCCATGATAAGGACACAATAAACCGAATACAGCATAAAAAGTTTAATACCAAAGGTACTTTATAATGGTTAAAAGAGGGGAACATGAAAAGTTAATAAATAACTTTACTAAGACTCGAAATATTCATTAATTGCCAGTTGTCATACCGTGCTTGATATACACACATACATATACATACACACACACATATATATATATATATATATATATATATATATATATATATATATATATATATATATATATATATATATATACAAAACATAATATTGGAGCGATAAAAAGACATCCAAAAAATTGTCGTAAATTTTCTATGAATATTCTGTGCCTTAAGATAAGCATACCAAATATAAAGGGTGGACTCACTGCAAATTTTAAGAAATCTAAAATTTTTCAAACAATACTAATGTCCATACTCGCCTCTTATCATGTGTCCTAAGAGCACAAAATAGAAGAATCCATTTTGTAGAACGAAAATCGACAAAAAAAAAAAGAGAATTAGATATTAGTATTTTTCTATTTTGTGCTCTATAAATAGGAACAGTGGCTCATAAATTTCAAGCATTATTAACGACTTAGCTTTGGAATGAAAACTTTTGCAGAGATTTATTAAGGATTGGATCCACTTCTTTGTTCTTTTCCCATGCTCTAAGGACACAGAATAGAAGAACCAAATCTATCACGCATGACACAGCCCTAATTCTACTTGGTTAATAATTGGGATGCCATATTCCGTGTTCGATCCAGATTTCTCTGCACATATGCTTATTTCTAATTCATTTATTTTTTTATTGGTAACCGTTATTTTCAGAATACAATTTCTATATTTTAAAGAAAGCCGATGATTCCTTGTATGAGATCGAGCATTTGTGAATGTTCCTTGCATAACATGGGTAGTTTGCATAGCATCTACGGATTTTAATTAACTTCCCATGTCAGTTTAGATAATAGTTCCTTTTTTTACGCATTCTTTATACATTTAACTGCAATCATATATCATTTTTAATAGGGATAATTTCAGAAACCTCCCTGAGGTTTCTAACAATTTCACAAAGCTTCCCTTAATATCTCAAAACTACACATACCTCCCCTATTGCTGCAAAAGTACTCTACTACCCCTATATAGGATACTTAATGATTTTTTTTTTGAAAATTTCAGAAATTCCAAGAAAAATCAAAATTGACTTATTTTATCTTTCTCTTTCCCTCACGCTTCCTCCTTTCTACCTTACTCTTTTTCCCATTTCCCTTTTTTGCTAAATTCTTGTCACCCATTCCTCTCTACCTAATATTTTTCCTCCAATTCAAGATCAAATTTTATTTATCATCCCTTGCCCGTATTTATCCTTCTCCTTCCCTTCTTGTTTATCTTCTTCTTTTTTTTTTTTATCTCTATTCTCATCTCTTTTTGGCAAATATGATTAGGTTCATTCTTGTTATCCTTTTAATTCTAAGTGTAATGAATTTGATTTTTCTGCGTCTATCTATTTTATCCAATGATGGTTGATTATGGGTGATAAAACTTAGTGATGTCAAAAGTCAAGAATTTAAGGGATGATTGGGCTTTAGAAAGGGTGGTTAAAAAAAATAAAGTATGATGTAAAGAGAGGAAGACGAAAGAGCTGCGCTATTGATTGTTGATGAAATGTTAGTTTTGGATAAAATTTGAGGTCGAGTTTTATCTAGCTCAGCACCAATTGACGGATTTAATTGACTTGTGTAGTAAATGTAGGGGTTGGGACTATTGGACATAAATTAGGTTTGTAGTGTTTTGAGTGCTAGAATTGTTGGAATTTATTTTGATTTAAATTGGGGTATTTTCTTGGCTTTTGTGGTGGTGTTGCTTGGAAGAAGGCAATCATCATAGTTGAAATTTTTTTCCAATTTTTTATTTTTGGCAGAAAGAATTTGTTGTTTTGGTGTTAGAAGAAAGGAATCAACAAAGCTCCTTTCATTTTTCCTTGTTATCTTTTTGACAACAAGGGTAGTTTAGGATATTTGAAGAAATTGGTAACCTATTGGGCCTATTTTGAAGCATAAATAGTGAGAGCAAGGGAGGTGAGTGTAATTTTTAAAACCTAAGGGAGCTTCCTGAAATTGTTAGAGACCTCAAGGGAGGTTTCTGAAATTATCCCTTTTTATTATTCTTATTAGAATAATCATGAAATCAAACAGATCAATGGTTGTGGAAATGAAGATTTGGAGAAGTTTACACAAGTATTATTATATGTATCACAAGGGTAATGGGTATTTCGGTAAACAAGAATTACCCAAAAATTGAGTGTATTTTTATAAAAACAAGTATACTAGTAAATTAATTTCAATTGAACTGCATGTATGCAGGTGTTCGTGTGTTTAGAGAATCAACAACTACCTTTTATGTACTATTATTTAATGTGACAAGTGCCTTAAACGGGAAAAATCAAACTTTGGAGAATTGTAGGGATGACTTGAAATAATTGAATTAAAATTAAGAAGAATGTTGGGAAAAAATAAAAGAGAGAATTTGTGTGTTACCACATAATTAGCGTGCGTAATAAACTAATATCCACCTAGAACTAATAAAAGTAAATGAATCCATATGATACTCAAATCGAATTCAGCAGGCTATGTGTTATTTGAGTTTGATTTATCAACTAGTTAAATCAAATTTGAATAGCATTTAGTATTCATTAGAAATTTTAACTTTGACTCAATTTTCACTCGATTAATTAAAAAAATAAAATTCATGTGTAAAAAATATGAATTTAAAATCTAATACTCATTCGAGTTCAATTTGATTGGGTTTGTTTCACTCAAATTGGATACACATTTCCCAACCCACTTTTTTATATTTCCAATCAACTTTTTATCTCACATACATCACATCACAAAAAGAACTACAGTAATTATTTCAAATAATACTCTATCCAAACAAATGTTAACTTGGATGCAATTTCAAGTTAATAAAGAACTATAAACTATAGTGTTAGGTTTCAGTAAGCTAGTTTACGCCTTTTGTCCGCCTCAAAAGACTAACAAAGTAGCTAGAGAAGGGCACATGTACAGCTAAATGCTAATAACTACATGATATGATTGAGAAGCTTTAAGCTGCAATCTTTTACCTTTAATTACATTTATAATATAAACGGGAGATCCTTTTCACATGACAATGTGCAGTGTTTATTGGGAGGTAGTGACTGATTTGTACCATTAATCATTCTTTAATTCACATTTTTAATTGTTCTTTAAAAAAGATAAATTATCACTTTAAGATGGGTCACTGACACCACCTACTACAGAGACTTTTTTGAGTTTTGATGGAAACTTGTAATTGGTCCGACTGTGCAAGAAAATGATAGTCTTCTGAAATTGTTTTTATTAGGATTTAGTAAGGAGGAATTGCAATTTTGGTCCTCAATAATTAGGATTTGGGTTGAAAATGGTCCTTTTTGTTTCAAGGAAGCAAATTTAGTCCTTGATATTGAGAAAATTAATCACTTTGGTCATTTGTAATTTCAGGCAAATTATATTGAGTCTACGATCTTTACTATTTTAACTAATATTAGGCAGGTTTAAAAGAAAGTGAACTTTATGAATATTAAAATAGGCTTTAGAGGCATTTACAAGCATCCTAATATTATTTTCTTTTATTGGAAAAGAAAATTCCAATATTTTAACCACGTTGCATGAAAAAATTTAAATTTAAGTTCGGCACTAAATTTAAATTATAAGGTAAGTATTGTTTGTAATAAATGGTGAAAAATTGTAAAGTGCTATTTACAAGTTTTTGTTGAAATTATAAGGGAGCCAAATTGTATCGTTTTCGAATTAAAATGGATCAAATTGGTTTTGGGCAAAAATAAAAGAATCATTTTGGTCCACTTCCCAAAACTATAACACAAAACTATTTTAAGAGAGAATTGGGAAGTGAAAAAAAAAACAGAATTGGGACGTAATGAGCCCTTGAATGGTAAAGGCTTAACGTGTAGAATAGATGAAATATATTTGGTTTGAAATAGCCTTCCTATTTGTAACCAAAAAAAAAAAAAAAAAAATTGCATTCCTGTCACTATGAGCCAACATAACTCAATTTTCCTTTTTTTCTTACATAGAAAGTTTTTGTTTTTTCCTTTTTGGGTTTCAATCCATAGAAGAAGCTTGAAAATTTTTTGAGCTTAATATTGGTTGGCAAAAAGAATAAGCTTAAACTTTCGAAATGATGCATCTTTATGGAAGGATTTGAAAGTAGTCAAATTCAAATTCTTAATTTGTGATTCATTGTCTCAAACATTCTATTTTATTTGAAATTCACATTAAATTGTTACAATTGAAGTAAGTTGAAGGGTTTTGCGATTTCTCTTCTAAAAAGGAATAAATCTTTGGCAAAGTTAGTCATCAAAACTGACCAGAAATTGTGTTCAGAAAAAGGATTTACTCTGAAATCTTTTTTTTTTGAGCTATTACTCTAAAGTTTGAATGTATATACACAATGACACTCACATTCCCTCATTTTTTTTTTCTTTTTAAGAACTTACATGTTATTGTAAAATTTCTAAGTAGAATCAACATCAGATTCCTCTATTAATCTAAAATAACCTATTTAAACTATGGTATAAAACATTTTTAATATCCAGGTAATCTGATCCAAACAAATGGTTTTGAAATTTAAACATTTTAAATCCATTTTGTTTCGAATTGCTCCTTCAACATTTAGATCTAGTCACCCAATTGCTACAGTGTCCACCATTATATGATCAAAAAAGCCCTTCTGTTAAGTGCAAAAAGGAAAGATAAATTAAACATAAAAGCTAGGAGCTGCACTCGCATAACTGGTTAAAATATTCTTGCTAAGTAGATAAGGCTTGGGGGGAGATGGTGATAGATGAGAAATATATCATCGGTTATTCTGTTCTGTGGTTGCGTAGGGAAAATATTTGTACCGTCATGTTATTCATAAAACATGCTTCACAAATATTTTAAATACGTTAATCAACCAACCGTCTTTTTATCTCACAGATTCATTTATTAGTGTGAAGCTAAAATATAAATTTTTTTTGAAAAGCCTTGAAAAACAATCATTTAAATAGACTTCTTATTTTTTTCCTGAAAAAACATACATTTTATACTTTCACGCTTAGCTCACCCCTTTTCTCCATATAATTATCTTGTGGGGAATAAATTGAAAAAACCATAAAGTGTTATTTATCAAGAATTACAAATGAGACAGTCATTGCTGAGCTGTTTTTAGGAGCTAGGGCTATCATCAAGAAAAGATTGTTTTTCTGTATCTTTCCATTGTGTTCTTTTGTAACTTGGTTACCTTTTTTTTTTACCACAACCTTATATATGGGCCTTATCTTCTTTTGAAATTCTTGGTTTCCCAAAATTTATAAATGAAGTGCACTTTTTGCACTTTCAACTTGACAATGCATTTCGGTTTTGAAAAAGAAAAAATTGTTGCATTTTTTCCCAGCCAAAAAAAAATAAAAAAAGACCATAGGTTGGGAATTTTGTTTGCCTATATTGTTATGAGTTCTTTAGCTCGAATACAAAAGTATAGAGTGGGTGGGTCAGAATTGAATGACAATCACTGTTGGGTACTAATATAAACAAGAGATTATCAGATTAAATACTGCCAAAAACAGTTTGATTTTTTTCACATGACAACGAACAAAACAACTTAATGCGAATATTGTAACATATATTCCAGATCTGCAAAATCACTTTCCAGAATCCTCACTATCGTTTAATGCGTTTTGACATGGTAGTGATCATTGGATGCTGTTTCTTTCTTTTCTTTTGTTTTTTGTTTTTGAATACAAATTTCTAAATCGTTTATGTTAATTAGCCTGTCCGATGTATAATTTGGCCAATTCCTAGTACTCTTTTGGGGTAAGAATTGCATAGTACTATGTCAAAGTAAATCATCATAACCTTCATACAAAAGAAAAGAAAAAGCTATTCAATAAACTTTAAACACGAAGAAAGTTAGGATTAATCTTTAGAATTAATCTTTCCTACACTGATTGTGTATACACTATCAGCGTTGAATGAATGACGACTATACAAAATTTGAATTTGAAATTCAATTTTTGCACACATATCATGAATCCAATGATGATAGTGTATACACTGTCAGTGTAGGAAATATTTACTCTAATATTTATATGAATGCTAATTGGAGGTATGCCACATGTATATAAATAGAACTTCAAAACTGAAATCAACACCATGTCATGCAATCATATCTATTAATGTTAAAAAAAAAATGTACACTAACAGTATATAAAAAAACTTACTCAAAGATTAATTTACAAGTTTCTAGACATTGTCTAACTGTGTTTAATTAACACTAGTTTAAGAGGGCTTCAAAGTGTTATATTTTGAACAAGTGCAGCTAAACAGCGGCACTGTCTCAACTCTCAAGTGCACATGGTGTCAACAAACGATGTATGCTAAATGAATGTACATTGAACAACCACGACAAAATGCTTTACTTCCATTCTGATAATATAAAATAAAACACATGCCACAAATTCATATAGGGTTAATTCCCCTTTTCACCTTCACTTATGGTTGGATTTTTTCTTTGGTCCCTAAACTTTAAAATGAGACATTTTAATGCTTTCCTTTCATTCTGATAATATAAAATAAAACACGTCTAAAAAAATAAATAAAATAAAATAAAACACATTCCGCAAACTCATATAGGGTTAATTCCACTTTTCACTTTTACCTATGGTTGGAGTTTTTCTTTGGTTCCTAAACTGTAAAATGAGACATTTTAATTCCTAAAACAAAAATTGTCCCACTTCGATAAAATTAATGACAAAACTAAGACAAATTTTATACTTAAATGGTACAAATAAAATTCTTTAAATATTAAATGGTATAGATTTCATAATTTAAGAATTAAAGTGGGACAGATTTTATACTTTAGGAACTAAAGTGACACAGATGTCATACTTTAATGAAGTAAGTTTAAAGTTTTAGGGATCAAAGTAGAAATTCTAGCATAGTTGTATGTAGAATAGCAAACAACTAAAGTGAACTAAAGGGAATGCCAACACTATATAATTTTTGGTTGAAATAAAAGGTCAAAAGTGAGCAGTGTTGACCAAAAAGATTACAGATTCGTATCAATTCGGCACTAGAAAGAAGAATTACTGAATAATATAATACAAACCCTAACCGGGCAACTTCATAATCAACTAATGCTGGATTCTTTGATTGCGGAGACCAATTTGTCAAAGTAGGAGAAAGTGGTCCATTAAAGCTTAGATTGAAATCACATGTAGCCCATAATTTTAGGATCCTGCACAAGATTATTTTATAGATTGCACCAAACTCTATGTAAATTGTTTGCAGCAAATTTTTCTTTCCAAAATTGATTCCACCAAACTAGTAGTATATGTTATCACTAGCTGCACGTCATTTCAGGATTCTGTACAATGTCTAATTTTTACAAGAGATTACATGTAACCCAAACTATTGGAATATTTTGTCAATATGTATATAGGATATATACTAACAAGTTTAAATACATGTTACATCATTTTATTCTAAATTTAAATCCTAAATTTACATTTATAACATGCATTTAAACTCGTAAATGTATGCACTTATAACGCATAAAAGATTTACATATTCTTTATAATACTAATAAAAAAGGCAATGTGAACTTTATATTCTGAATTCTACTACAACTAACCCTTTTTTTTTTTTTCTTTTTTAACTTTTCTTTCATTTTTGGACATCATTTGCTAACATCCTTTTCATATATTGTGACAAAGTATGAAAACTAGAAATTTCCGGAAAAAAAAAAAGACAATAGGGAAAACAGTCAAATAGTGCTTTGTATTCCATTCATTCATCAATTTCACTTGATTCCAAAGCCTTTACACTTTTCCACCTCAATAGTCAATTCCGTTGTTAGTGCGTTTGGAATCAAATGTCTACCATCTTTTTCCACTTTCCAATCTCTCTCCCAAGCTGGCATATTGTTGTAATGGCCTTAATTTCTCCACTCACTATTGATGGCAACATGACTTAGATACCCTCCAAAAAAAAAAGCAATAAGAATATATGACCTTAAATTTAAAGATCTCAAAATTTAACTAAAAATGCACTAAATATGTCCAAGAGTAATCCGAATTTTCTCAATTAGAGATTCATATTCTATTTTCTTCCCCAATTCCTCTATAAAACATACTTAAATAACAATAGGTTTATTCAAAAGGAAAAAAGAAAGAATTCTACCAAGTGTCATATACAATATATAAGCCGGAAAAACGGCAATGAAAATGGGGAAAAATGAATAAATTGAAAATGAAAAGTACCCCTTCACTGCAAAATGCAAATTGTATCCTCAAAAATCCATGAAGAAAAAAATTGAAATTCCTCAAAAATTCTGCTTCTTCCTCAAATTCTGAAGCTGGATCCTTCTCAACACTCTTTCCATAGTGACATCAAAAGCATCTTTGGTATTATTCCCCAAACCTTTACTTGATTCTGCATACAACAATCTTGGAAGAAGATCAACAATTGTCTCTCTCATCTTCTTCACTTCATCCTTAGTGTACCCTTCAAGCACCTTTCTAATTCTTACAGTACCATTTTCTCCATTCCTCACATCATTATGATTTATGAAAACTGAATAAGTCTTTGCATTGATGGGCAAATGCCATTCATACTGACCCTGAAAACTCCCCTCCCAGAAATAAACAGGAATTGAACCAGCCAACATACAATCAAAAAATGACCTTCTTGTGGAACCATCACCTTTCGGCTGCAAGCAGAAATCTGAATCCAAGAATGCCTCAAGTATTGCCGTTGCGCCGTCTGAGCATCTTGTCACAGAACAATCCACTACTCTACATGATCCAGACTCACTCTTGCAGTAGTCCATCAACAATCCCCTGAAATCATTCTTGATTTTTGTACGCGTCGCGCCCACGAAGGTGAACAGGCTGTGGCGAGTTCTTGATCTTATGTAGCTTTGCCATTGGACTATATCGGATTCGGAGCGTGGATGGAACGATGTAGGATATGGAACACTGAATTCTAACTCATCCCATGGACTTCTTTCCACTGTAATCTTTATGACATTCTTCATCAATGGCATGTAAATAAAACTTGTGCCCCAATCAGTATCCTTATCCGTTTGCCTTCGAAAATCCCACGTTAATCTACCAAATGCAAATACATGATCCGCCCCATTACTTTTCTTCCAATAGGGCTGTTTGGTAAGCCAATCCAGCAACATTTCACTGGGACGATCGCGATCTTTGGATGTGTAGTTGAACCATAAGTACTTCCCAACAGCAAGTCCTGGATAAAACGGTACATAAAACGCTGTAGCTTGCAAAGGATCGAGCGTTCGACACTTGTAATCCATCACCCTAACGTGGTATATCACTTCCCCTATGTACATATCCGTCCAGTACCACGCGGGCAGGAGATTCTCGGGCACAACACTGCCGAGATTGGTGGCTTTTGGGCCGAAACCACCGTTGGAGACTGCATTGCACCGTGACTTCCACGGGTCCAAGTCATTGCAGTTCTTCAACAAATCAGCATTGAATTCAGGAGGAAGATCATAAACATAGATTCTACCGAATTTGCATTCTTTATCGGTAGGCGCTTGAAAGCTCTGCAGACGCGAGGGCGCTGGTGCAGAAGAGGAATCTTGGAGAAAGAAGACGATAATCAAGGCTTGGAAAATCAGTGTAATGACAAGCCAGCCGGTCAGGCGGAAGCCCGGCTGAGATTTGATGGAGTTGAAGGTGGTCTTTAGGAGGGATGGCTTGGTTTTCTTGGGTGAGTAGTGATGCTGAGGAGGAGGAGGAGGAGGAGAAGAGCGCTGGCTAGAGAAAGTAGGCGGCATGACTTTTTTTGGAGTATTGAGTATTGACTCAGGAAACCTTTATTGAGTGGTGAAATGTGGGCTAATGGGGGCTTGGGAGTGAAAGTTCAAGATTTAATTATGCAGCCGGCTATGATGATATAGATGGGTAGCATGAAAGGTGGAGTCTAATGTTTGATCAAAGGACAGTAGAAGAAAAAAGAGTAGAAAGAGAGGATTTACGCGCAAGTCGCGGACAAAGAACTGGGAGTTTTGGAATATTGATTCCATTCGTATACAGTAGTAGGTTGTCAAAAAGGAAAAAAAAATAAAAGAGAACTTTATACTGTAGCTGTTAATGGATACTGACCTATTTTGAACAATGCCAAAATTGTAAAATACATGATGGTTACTTTAACTATCAAGGCTTAATTGTGATGTGCACCATTGAACTATTCGGGTTTAATGATTTGCCCTCTAAACTATCAAGTGTAGCAGTTTAGTACCCCAAACTTGTAAAGTAGTTGAATAACTTGAATCCTTTTGGTTAGCCATGTAATTGCCAATGTACTTTTGTCTTATTTAAATTCGATATTTATGTCTCGATAGAGAAATACAGAGAAGTTATCGAAATTAGAAAGAGAAAATGTATCCATAGATGCTGCTATTCTTAACGGATAATCTGGATAGTTTCAGAGTGAAACGATGCTTATTGCTTAAAATTGGTTAGTATTCAAGTTATAAGCGTGCTATTTTGTAAAAAATTTAAAATGCCTGAGACATTATAGCGATGCAATTGATAGATTAGATGACAGACTGGTTAATGCCAAAAGCTCAAGGGTGCAAAGTGCAATTAATTCAGCCATTGATACATCTAAGCTCTCTTTAATAGTGATTGAGAGCTATTTTTAACTTGGATTTAGGACCAGCTTCTAAATAAATAAAAAAAATATGACTCCATGATCTAACCTGCTCTTTAATCCCACACTTTTAGTCGTGAAAACTAAGGAGGGCAAAAAACTAATAATAATAATAAAAAAAAAGAAGAATTGAAAAGGCATGCTGCACTTGGTATCAATAGTGGATACGATTTAACATTAAGAAAAGGTACATAATAAATGAATTGGGATATCTTTTACCATAGCTTTTTCTATTCTACTTTTAGAAAAGAGTATTAAGTGGTGAGACCAATGTTTATTTGTTTGCAAAAATTTAAATTTGGTGGGCAAAAGTTTACTTAATTAAAAGGTAGATGATAATGTTTGAATTTAATTGTGCGTTTATGCCCTAATGACTCGCATCCATGGAAAAAAAAGCCTATTACCATATCTCATAGTACAATTAATTAACGAACTTGAAGTAACAAGTTTCCTTCATGGACCCTGAAACGCACCGTTTTGGTTGGTAAAATCATAAACAAAAATAAGCTCAAATCAACTCACCCATTCGGATCCAATTTTTGAGTTTCCTGTGTTTTTCGTATATGTAGATTTTTGCCTACAATTCTGTCACTTCATTCTTATTGACCACATTTGATTTGTAAGATAAAAAAATGCCAAAGAAAAAAATCTTTAAAAAATAAAACAAAAAACTACAAGGAGAATATTAATGCTGACACAAAACTACTATTCAAATTAGATTAGAATTTTGAAATATAAAGTAATTTGACATAGAACACATTAAAAATCTTTAAAGATTATAATAAAATTATGAAGGAAGTGGGTTTTCAAACATAATTAGCTCAATAGCTCTCACCATTCCCAACTCGATCCCATTTGATGTTTCCAATGTATCTTGGGATTAATTCTATTTTGCAACCTTGAACTAGAGATGTCAAAATGGATAATTTGGGAGGGTTTGGCTTGGGTAAAATGGATAATGGATATAAGTGAGTCAACCCATTTATACCCAATTTAATTAGATGGGTACAAATGAGTAAGTCAAAAAATGAATTGGGTAACCCAATTATCCATTTATAACCCATTTATTTTAATTTTTTTGTAAATTCATCTATATTCATTTTTACAAACTAAGTTATCAATTTATAAAAGTCTCTCCATAACTAAGGACTATAAAAGTTAACATAAAAATTTAATCCAAAAATTTTGAATATCTAGTATTTTTTCGTGTGTAAATTCAAATTTTCATTTTGGAAAAGTAAGAAAAGAGACTAAAACTTGTCATAAATTGGTAATATTGAAAAATGAGCAAGTTAACAAACTAAAAGAAAATAAAATGATAAGATAAAACCAAAAACTAATAATAATAATGAAACAAAAGTAGTTAACATCATGACAAAATGAAAAATTTGAAAAAAAAATGGGTGGGGGAAGAGAAAAGGTTTGGGGGAAGACAATTCTATATGTGTTAATTGGATTTGATGGGTTACCCAATAATACCCATTTAATAAATGGGTATTATTGGGTAACTCATTTATACCCATATACAAAAATTTAAGATATCCATACCCATCTATTCATGGACGGATATGGGTAAACTTAGTTAAATGGGTTTGTTTGACAGCTATACCTTGAGCCAAAGTTTGGACACTTTGCTCCCTTAAATCTAAATTCGTTCTATTGTAATCTAATTGTCAGTTATCACTCTCAAGTAAGGTGGTAACAGGATATTCTAATTTTAGTTATAAGGTAACTAAGAGTAGTAACTAGACCATTTGTTTTGTGGATTATATTAGTGATAATATTTATTTTTGACAAAAAAAAAAATAGTGATTGGACTATAATGAGGTAATTTTAAGGTTTTAGTTCAAAGAGTACTGTCGATTAGGCTTTAGGCCTAGGTTTTGATAAGCTCACATAGTTAAAGGGCTCGCAGCTGCCCTATTTGGGTCAGAAATATTACAGTCCCAACTTGTTCCTTCTTTATTGGGCTTTAGTCCCAAAAAGGGTTAGCTGAGTTGGACTTATATCAGGCTGAAGTTGTAGTTCTCCAAGCTGAGTTCATTTCAATTTTGGGCTTATTTTTAAGCCAACAACCAACCCAGCCCATACATAATGAAAGTCCAACCCCTATATCGTTGTAGGACGAGATGGGGAGAGATCAGGCCAACCCTAGAGATCTATTGAAAGTCCAAAATTTGAGGTGACAAAATATGATTTCACCAATGTATCCTGCTTCATCCATTGTTTCACAAAATAAGTTGAAATCAAGGCATTTTTTTACTAAAGGTTGTTAAAATAAATAATACTTATTCTACAGAAATCTTATGACTTGAAAAGTTGCAATCCAAACTCTGTTTGGATTTGAGAGTTTTTCAAAAACTTGTTTTTCATCTACAATGTTACAGTAAAAATTTTACAAAAACAACTTCAAAAATATCATATCCAAACAAATATTTTAAAAACAACTCCAAATATACAAAAAATATATTAATATATAAATATTATATACAAAAAATATATTTTATTTAATAAATATATAAATACATATATAAATATTAATACAAAAATTAATATGCAAAAATATTTATATATATAAATATATATATATTATATACAAAAATATATTTTGTTTAATAAATATATATTTAAATATAAATATTAATACAAAATATAAATATATATAATTAAATATATTTATATTTATTTATTTAAATATCTAAATATATTTAATTATATATTTATATAAGTAATATATTTATAAATATATTTATTTCAAATATTTTTATAATATGTAAATTAATATATATATTAATATGTATATTTTGATATTTATATTTCAATTATGAATATAAGATATATATAAATTATTGTAATATTAATATATTTCAATTATGTATATTAATATGTATAATATACATTATATCAATTGAAATAAATATTATATTTTTATATATAAATATAAATATTTTTTTTAAAATATATTTATATATATATTTATTTAAATATAAATATAAATATATATTATATAAAAATATAAATATATTTATTTATATATTTATATATTTATATAAATATGTAAATATGTAAATATATTTATTTATATATTTATATATTTATATAAATATGTAAATATATTTATTTCAACTTTGTTTTATAATATGTATATTTCAATTTGTATATTTCAATTATGTATATTTTATTATATATATAAATTATATTAATATTAATATGTAATTTAAATTATGCATATTAATATGTATATTATATATATTATATCAATTGAAATAAATATATGTATTTATATATAAATATTAATATTTGTTTAAAATATATTTATATAAATATATAAATATATAAATATATACATATCAATTATGTTTTATAATATGTATATTAATATATATATTTGTATATGTATATTAAATATATAATAATATACATATTAACAAACAAAATTGAATAAAAATATTATATATATAAATAAATAAACATTAATATATAGAAACAAAGCCAGTATATATTTAAAAAGAATCTCAACAAAATTCTAAATTATAAAAATATTCAAAAATATATTTTAAAAATATCTCTAAAAACAATCCACAAACATCTACAGTAAAAGTTTTTCATATACAAAGTTACAGTAAAGTTTTTAAAAAAAACCTCCAAAAACAGCTAATCCAAGCGGAGGCGATTTTTGAAGAACACAAAAGCACACACGATTGGTTATTCTTCACTAGAGAAAAATTTGTGCATCTTGTTTTCTATATACGCAGTCTATTAAACTTTAATCAACATTGACATCTTTGAAATATACATAAAATTCTTTTATCACCATTAGTTATGTTAAATAAAATAGAAGTCTTATTCTGATTGTGTGAAGGATAATTGAATGGAATCTTTTACTAGTATCTTTGAGCAAAGGACAAAAATGATTAAGAACTACAATAAATTCATTCATTACTTAAATCAAGCAGTTGAAGTCTCATCCTGATTGAGAGAAGGGTACTTGAATGGAATCTTTTAGTATCTATGAGCAAAGGACAAAAGTGAATAAAAACGACAATACAAATCATCGATGACAACTCACATTAGTGAGGCATGCCTTTCCCTTCATTAATAGTGCATGTTTTTCCCTTCATTAATTCAAATTTTTGAGTGAATGTTGTTTTCCAATTTAGATGCTAAGGCTTTTGCGGTAGGGATTTTTTTCCCTAATATTTGCCAATTTATTTGACTCAAATATTTTCTCCCTTACCATTGCCATTTTGTTCGACCCAAGAATCTAATTTTTGTTGCTGTGGGTAGTACTTTGGTGAGTTTTTTTTTTTTTGGCGTCCAACTGTGAAATTGTGAATATGTGGTTATACAGTGGATAATGCACTTCATAGTCCTTCTTGTCGCCATTGTAATTAATTGTACCCCAAATCCAATTTCTGTTTAGAGTAAGAGGAATTTGGTTATTTGTTTTTACATGAAAAATGGTAAATATAGGGTGAGGACTGACGATAAAGATGCTTGAATCTAGATTTGATCCAGCTTCCTGGAATCTTGTTTCTTACGTTATACTATGTAAATATTTCAATAAAAGCCAATCTAGAGCCTCTAATAAAAAATTTAAAATTTTTTAACAAAGCTAGTCACGCACATAGTATGCGCACGATTAAAAATGACCATTTTACTCTATTATCATTGGAGTCATGTCTAATTTTATCCATTATATGTCACTGTGAAGGGCAATAGCTCCACCAAAAAAAAAAAATACCCTAAAAAAAATTTAAAAACAATAATAAAAAAGAACTTGGTATCAGTTCAAACTATAATGAATTAATTGAATCTTGTTTCTTACATCATGCTATGTAAATATTTGAATCAAAAGCCAATCTAGGACCTCTAATGAAAAATTGAAAATTTATAATTGAGCTAGTCACGTGCACAATATGTGCATTATTGAAAATGACCATTTTACTCTACTATCATTAGTAGTGTTGTGTTTAATTTTGTCCATTATATGTCAATGCAAAAGGCAGCAGTTTGACCAACATAAATACCCTAGGAAAGATCTAAAAACAAGAAAAGAAAAAGAACTTGGGATCGGCTCAGAATAGCATTTTATAATGAATTAACTAAATCTTGTTTCTTACATCATGCTATGTGAATATTTGAATCAAAAGCCAATCCAGGCCCTCTAAAGAAAAACTCCAAAATTTAGTGTACAAGAGGCAATTTTATCTAGGACAAATTCCAAAACTATTTTTGTGAACTTGCATGGGACATCTTATCTCATAAGAAATAATTTCTTTTCTAGATTACTCAATAATAATCGAGATATCTTAGAAGAATTATTTTACTTGAGAATTTCATTGCTTTTAAATAATTTGGAAACCCTTGAACTAAGCATTCTCCATTTTGATCAAATTTTAGTATTCCAATACTTCACCTTAGATTGGGTATTTTTCACCTCGATCATATTTAGGTGTTCTGACATTTCACTAATTTATTCCTCTACTTTCTATTTAAACCGCTTAACTTCCCAAATACATTGAACTTGTACTTAGGGATGTACGCGAGCCGAGCTACTCGCGAGTAGCTCGCGAGTAGCTCGGTCAACGACTCCGCTCGAACTCGGGTTGACCGAGTTCGAGCCGAGTTTCGAGTAACTCGAATGAAAATCGAGTCGAGTTTCGAGTTGAAATAGCCCAGCTCGAGTCGAGTCGAGTAGCTCGACGAGCCGGAGTTATTTAAATAATATATTTATAATTTAAATAATATATATGTATTATAATTATAAAATGACCATTATGGGTATAAGTTATATGAAATTTACAATATATCCTTCTTTATAATAAAATCCTATAATGGCAAAAAAGTAATAACATAATTGTAAAAAGACCTAAAATGAAAAAAATTTTCGAGCCTCGAGTATCGAGTCAAGCCTCCAGCCTAAAGGAAATTTTTCGAGTCGAGTCTCGAGTATCGATTTTTTGGGCTCGTTCGAGCTCGAGTTGAGCTCGAGCTTTGGTGTATATGAGTCGAGTCGAGCTCGAGTATAGCAATACTCGAGCTCGACTTGGCTCGATTACACCCCTACTTGTACTTAGAAAGCACACATATTCATTTTTGAGTAGTCATTAATATAAATAGTAAAGTATGAGAAATAATTAATTCTAACATGAATTGTTAATATCTCACATATATTATAATATGAATTTTAACAATTCTTTAAAACTTTTCATATAAAAGATCAACTTAATCTTTTATTAGTGAATAAGATTCACATATTTCAAATAATTCATAATTAGTTGAGTCTAATCAAACATCATTATGTAATTTGGTAATGTAATACTTATTCACAAGACTAAGTTTATAAATGCCAAAGATAAGATGGTTTTAAGTCATTTAACATTATAATGAGAAATGGACTTTATTTTAGAAAATAATAAATATTTATGTAGTTCCAAAATAAGTCCACTAGCTTAAAAAAGATAATTTGTAACTGCATATTAATGAAGCAGCTTTCACTTTCATCAGATTTTTACACTTTTCAATTAACTCAAATACAAAAAAATGGGATAGATTAAGAAGAATCATGGATACAGTTTGCAAAGAAATACGCGACCTTACTTTTGCCTTTATTTTTGTGTGCAAGGTTTACGCCAATTTTGCTTGATTCCCAACAACTGGATTCACTGGAATATGAATATCAGTTGTTTTGTTAAAATAGATCAAGACGAATGCTGTATTGGTTAATTGAGTGTGCATCAAAGTAAGAAATTTTTTGTGCCGTTTAATATATAAATACCTGAACTTATTCTACTTCATCCAATGTCTCGCAAATTAAATTGTGAGTAAGGCTTCTTTTTTTAATGATCATTAAAATTAGAAATATATAGTCTAAATTAACCTAAATAAATATTAATCATGACATGATATTGATCATTAAACTTGTATGAAGAATTTAGTACCTGATAAAATGGCCTCATGAGCATATATCTGGGTAAAATGTGATTATTAGCCTTGCACGCAACAATGAAATTTACGTGGATATGGTAAAGGAGAAAAGAATAGTAAAAAGAAGGCTAGAAGAAGATCCCTTCATTGTTCAAAAGGAAATGAATACTTTAATGGTGGATGGTTTCCATCTCATTTCTATAGCTCAGAATTTTGTTTGAAAATCATGCAAGTGATTCTGAGATTGTGGTTCAAGCAAATTCATATAAGAGGGAAACCTTGAATGCACGGTTGAAAGATTCATCTAAGTCAGTTACATGTTTCATTCACAGTATCAAAGTCGACAAAGAATTGCTTTACTGCAAAGCATAGTAAGTAATCCAAAGTTAGCTTCTAAATTTTTTATCTTCAAATTGAAATAAAGGAAAAAGAAAAAAGTTTAGTAGTGACATGGAATCGTTACGAAAGAATATATATATATATATATATAACCCTCAAGCTGCTTTTGCTACATGGAAATCCTAAGCAATTGTTAGTTTTAGCAAAAAAAATTTACATGGCAGAATGAATCAAGTATTACAATTGAAAAATATTAATATCAATCTTCAATTATTCCAAAAATGTCAAAATTTTATGTAAATCAACATAAAATATAGTATAATGAATAAAACAGAAGTAATAAAGCATATTATGCCCTATAAATTAATCATGGGTAACCAAGTAAAAATTCTATTAATTATATTCTATTTTGACATTTAAATATTGATTATAATAAATACTAGAAAATGAATGAATATTCCACTCTAACTTGTGTACTAGGCACTCTAGAACGATAATTTTTCCCCTACCATTTCAGATGCAAAGATCCGTCCATTATGAGCATTCTCGCACATGAAATGAGAGGTTAGAGTATCCAATGAGCACCTGTTAAAATGTTTAAAAATAAATCCTTAACAAATAAAAACAACCTTTAACAGATATCGTACTATTGTTATATGACCCTTTTATATAGATCACCTAAAAGTATAGAGTAGATACTTTATGACAAATAACATTATCCAAAAGAAAAAAAGAAAAAGATACGAGAAGAAACTAGGGTCACACGTTGCATTTTTGTCACTTCTCATATTGAATTTCATTTCATTTGGGAAAATTGATACTTGTTGCCCTTAAATAATATTTGTATTCAAAAAACTAGCAATTCGTTTTGTAAATATAAGAATCCTGACAATTTGTTTTACACTTTTTCACATGTTTTACGCTTTTCAATTAATTCAACAACACAAAAGAGGGATACGCAGCTTTGCTTTTCTCTTTAATGTTGTGTGCAAGGTTAACGTCAATGTTTTCTGATTCCAAACACTAGAATAAGGAATTCTTTATTCTTTAATTGACTGCGCATCAAAGTAAGGAATTTTTTATGCCATCCAATCTATAAATGCCTGAACATATTTGTTGTTTCTAATTCTAAACAAACAAACAGTTATCCACTTCGAAATACACAAATTCCTAGCTAACAACCATAAACAATGGCTGAATTGATTGTTCCAAAGATAATTGATCAATTGAGTGATGTTCTCGTGAAGCAGTTTGGGGAGAAAGTCAACCTGGTGATGGGGGTTGAAGAGGAGGTTGCAAATATCTCCTCTAAGTTGGCAACCATTGAAAAAGTGCTGCATGATGCAGAGAGACGAAGGCTGAAGGAGGAACCTGTGGGAATTTGGCTCGAAAAGCTGGAAGACATAACATATGAGATGGACAATGTGCTGGACGAATGGAACTTCAAGATTCACAGAGCAAAGAATGAGGGAACTCATCAGAATGCCAGAATTCAGCCAACATTGTGGATCAAGGTTCGTTCCCTCATCCCATCCCTTTGTTCTTGTCTCAAACAAGTTCCTGTGCGTAGTGATATAGCCCAGAAAATAAAGAAAATAAATGAACAGCTAGAATTAACTTTGAAAGAGGCAGATCAATTCAAGTTTATTTCAAGTGGGGGGATCCCTGATTCTCAAGATTTTAAGCGAATTATGACTACCTCAATCATCGACGAATCAGAGATATATGGTCGAGAAGCTGATAAGAATGCTTTACTTGACCAAGTTTTGTCGAAGAGTAGTAGTCAAGGAAGAAAGGGGGTTCAAGTTATCTCTATAGTAGGGGTCGGGGGTAGTGGAAAGACCACACTTGCCCAGCTACTTTTCAATAATGATAAAGTGAAGAATCACTTTGAACTTAGAAATTGGATCTGTGTATCAGATCCTTTTGACCAGAAAAGGATTGCGAAAGCTATCCTTGAGAATGCTGGTTCTCAAGAATCAGAGTTGGATCCTTTGATCCAACGTATAAAAGAAACTTTTTCTGGTAAGAGATTCCTGCTTGTCCTAGATGATGTCTGGACAGAGGATGACTCAAAGTGGGAACCTTTCAAAGACTCTCTTAAGGATGGGGCTTCCGGAAGTGTAATCTTGGTGACAACCAGGAGTCAAAGAGTGGCCAGAGTGATGGGATCGACTGATACTCACCGCTTGAGCCTGATCTCTGACTCCGATTGTTGGCTAATAATGCAAAGGATAGCATTTGATGGAAGATCAAAGGATAGCATTTGGGGGTGTAAGAAAGTGGAAAGCATTGGGGAAAAAATTGCGAAAAAGTGCAAGGGCTTGCCACTTGCTGCAAAGACCATGGGAAGCCTGTTACGGTTCAAAGATACCGTACAGCAGTGGCAGAATATTTTGGATAGTGAGATATGGCAATTGGAGGAAGCAACTATGGAACTTTTCCCTCTTTTGTATTTAAGCTATAACGAGTTGTCCCCGGAGCTGAAACATTGCTTCTCCTATTGTGCTGTCTTTCCCAAAGATCATTCGATATTTGTAGAAGAGCTTATTGGGATGTGGATAGCAGAAGGTTATGTTCGCCCAAGGCGAAGAGGTGAGCGCTTGGAACTGGTGGGCCATGAGTACTTCGACAATTTGGCAATGCGTTCCTTTTTTCAAGAATTACGAAAAGTTGAGTTCTTTCTAGTTCATGATTTTACATTGTGCAAGATGCATGACATAGTACATGATTTTGCACAATTTCTCAGAAAAAATGAATTATGTCATGTACTTGATGGAATTGATTATGAACAAGGCATTGGAAGAAATTCATCTAGTGAAAGAGCACGTCATCTAACGTGGCTTGGCACTGAGAGGATGTTTAGTTCTCTAGTTGTTGATTTTGGAAGGCTCAGGAGCTTTTTTGCTCTTCCACGTGGAAGAGTAGTGCCCCAAGATTTGTTCTGCAGTTTGAAGTGCGTGAGGACCCTGGCTTTATGTGATTGTGAGATAGTTGAAATCCCAGCCGAGATCGGAAGTTTGATTCATCTTCGGCACTTGGACTTAAGTTGGAATCCTTTTGTGACACTGCCAGAAGCTATATGTGATCTATATTATTTGGAAACTTTTGACATCACTATGTGTAGAAAGCTTTCATGCCTTTCTCAAAGGATTGAAGGCCTTGTACACTTGAGGCACCTTTTCAATTTTGGGACCTCTGAATCACTTCAAATTCCACAAGGACTTAGGAAGCTTACTTCACTTTGTACTTTGACTCAGTTCATCACCAGGGGCAACTCTGATGATTTGGCAATTTTGAAGGACTTGAACCAACTGGAAAGATTGATCATTCATATTCATGGAGAAGTAGATTTTGGGAGTGCTGAACTTGGAAAGAAAAAAAACATGCGTGAAATGTCTTTGTTGTTTAGCAATAGGGTCCACTTTATAGAAACTCCAAGTTGCATTGAAAGCGTGGAACCACCTCCAAACTTGCAACAACTTGCGCTAACTCGCTGTCCAGGAAACGAGTTACCAAGTTGGCTTGTGACGACGTCTCTTGTCAATAACTTGACGAAGCTAATTATCAATGAGGCCTACAATATCTCATCCTTGCCTGCCTTGTGGAAGTTGTCGTCCCTAGAAGAACTTGGGCTCATTGGAGTGGGAAAGCTAGAATGTTTGAGTAAGGCATTCTTTGGAATTACAAAAGCAGTGCATGAGAATAGTCATGAAACTTTTGATGCATTGTCAAACTCTGAGCCATCATCCTTAACTGAAGCAGTAGCATTTCCGAATTTGAGAAAATTACGATTTTCTTACTTCCAAAATTGGACAAATTGGGAAGACTTAAGTGAAGATGATGAAGAACTTGCTATCTCTATCATGCCACATCTGGAGGAGCTAAAAATTTATGATTGTGAAAAGGTTGAAATTTTGCCACATCGCATCCTCGGAAGGATATCATCTCTCAAAACATTGGATATTCGGAATTGCTTCAAGTTGAGTGATCGTTACTCTAGTAAAACAGGAGATGACTGGATAAAGATATCACACATTCCTCGAGTTGACATATCTGATGAATATTAATCCGCTCAGGTATGGTTATTCACACATTTTTTTTTTGATGTATCTATTCATCTTTCAAGTCAAATAATTACTACTTCTAGAATTACAACAAACTAAGGCCTACTTTGTAGAATATGACATGTGCTTAATAATGAATCAAGTGTTAACGTAGCCATAGGTATAATGAAAATATGAAATATTCATTAATAGTTTAGAGTGGGTTTTTTTATTGAGAAGATGTAAGTCATTAACTAGTAAATGTAACTTTAAATTTCTAACAATATCTAACTATAGCCTCTTGAGTTTGGAATTCCATTTATGTCTTTTTTATCCTTTTTTTTTTTTTTTTGCTTTTGTCCTTTGTTTTCTAGATAATACTCGTTGATGGCCCAAAATTGAAGCTACAGCAGGAGGCATTGGAGGATCAATCCCTACGGCAACTTTTCACTTAGGTGCATTTAAAATTCAAATAATTGCAAATATGGTTGAAGAGCCACATCCATATGCTTTGTTTAGAATCATTTGTTGAAACCGTTTGTATCCTTAACAATTTCCAGATTGACTTTCAAGTGTGACATAACCAGTCTTTGTTTCTTCAAATTATTATTGTCCTATTGTATGCAAGTTTGTGTAGATTTCTTTAAATTACTCCCATTTTTAACTCAAAAGGTAATTCATTTTGAATGATTGATACCTCACTGCTTAAGTAAGAAGCCCCTTTCCAAGCATTACTATTGTCTGTATTATACTAAATTACATTGAGAGAAGGCTTCTTACAGGGGCCAAACCTAGTAGAGACAGAGAAATTCGTCAAATCACCCCTTTCAAATGGATCCAAACCAAAAAGAAAAACAGTAAAGGTTCTTTATTGATGACATTTGATTTAAACGGAACACAAACCAGATACTATCCACAAAGCAAACAATTCGCCAGATTGCAAATAAATATTCTATGGAGTAAAATGACAAGAAAATGAAGAGACAAGAAGAAAGCAAGTCAACAAAAGGAAATTGGCTTTTAGCTGTAAGCGTTGCTTTAGCACCTTTATTTTCGGATTTACCATCAGCTCGATTGAGAGCCTGCATTTATCATAATGTAACTTTAAGAAATGGGGTACCAATGGGAGAATTTATAGAATATTGGCAAGGATCTGGGCGACAATTTCCATTAGCATAGACATTTTTCCAAAAAACACCCACATGGTGATCATCATATACAGCAACATGACAATTGTATGATGAACTATTTTATGATTTTCTATGCAATAACTCCCATGAAAAGGGTATGGGAGATCAGAAAGGTCAACCAAGAGTTTTTCAATGAGTTGTATTAAGCAAAAGAGAAATTTCATGAATTTACCTGCTCCATGTCATCAGAGGTCAAAACAACAAAAAATGCATGGAACACCTGAAATTCACTGAAAGAAAAATTAAATATTTCACCATTAAACTACTGTAAATGTTTTGAGACCGCATTCCATGGAAAGAATTGTTTGCACCTGAAACACAAAAATGAAGTTATAGGTGAACACACAACAAAGCAAGCTGATGATTCCTAAACACCTCATGTACCTGTTGAGGTATGTATCCATAAGTTCCTATGCTAAACGATTTTCTCATCTTGCGACATTGGAGAACATGGGAACCTCTGCTTGTGTCTATGAGTCAAAAATGCGAAAACAGGTACAACTACTATATAGTGTACCTATTACGAGTCAGACAATTTCAAAGTGGTTCTTGTAGAAATATAAACCAAACTTTTGCTATTTATTTATGTTGCCATGTGGTTTTAGTGTGATTGGTTGGTTTTATTAAGATGGCCCATGTGGGTATGAATTCTTTATTAGTATTAGTAGAAGTTTTTGTATAAGATATAAGTACCAAGTCTGGCTGTTTGTGTTTGATATATTATTGTACAGGCGCATAGATAGGTTGCATTTTTATTACTCCGTTCTTGTCATACTTTCCTTTTTTATCTGTCCCCAAATAATTGTCACATACCCAAAATAGAAAGTTTGTTTACATCCAATTTCAACATTTACCCTCTTAAAATATGGGTCCTACAACTTTAACTTAAAAGTCAATGTAAAAAGGAAGCACCACAATTTGGTGCGTGAAAGACACCCCAAAATGTGTGCCATGCGTTTGTTGATACGTGCTTTTTGGTCATGGATTTTTGAGCTAAACAAAATAGATAGGCCCCACACCAATAAATTTCCAACATAACTTTCTTTGTATGCATTACACATTGGAGGGCAAACGTGTAAAGTGAAACAAAAGTTGCAAGCTTCGATGCACTGTTAATAAAAATCACAGCTTCCCAAGTGCGACAAACTTATCGGGACGAAGGGAGTATTAATTTTGTGATTGTTTCTCTCTTTTATTTTACCAAATATTGCGTTAATGGGTAGATTCTACTAATTTTTGGTAATTGGCACTGGTTGTAGGGATTCGGAATGAAACGGAAATTAAAGCCGTGACTCTGCTGTTCTGCATAGGCATGTCAAAGTCTAAATTCTGTACGTCCGGGAAGTTCGGAATTTGACACTTGATCTCCAAAATTCAATTGAAGTTGCACGAGTCAGATGTTTTACCGCATGGAGAGTTCTCTACTCCTACTGGGAGAATAGTATTTTTCTTTTTTATCGGATAAGAGACATTGACTTGTTGTCAATTTGATTTCGCTTAGAAGTAGAAGTAGTTGAGTAGGAGAAGAAGAACGGAACAATAGGGAGCATCGTTTCTTAGCTTTTCTTTTCTCCAGCCGAATAGACTAGTAGTGGTAGAACGCAAGTTTTCTTTTCTTCTTATCGGGTGCTTCATCGTATTTTAGAAGAATGCTCTCGGCAACTAGTTCAACTATTTTGCTCATGACTTTCTCCGTGACGATCAACTAAACACTTTATTCTAGTCAAGGAACAACGGAGGATTTGGTTCATCTAAAATTGTGAGATTGAATTGATTATTTTTATTTCTTTTATTCACTTATATTCATATATCCTTTGATTTAATTTCTTATGATTATTATATTATTTGAATATTAAGAACGCCTGATAGTTAATTAATCTTATAACTTAAAATCAGTTAGAGCAATTAAATCTCTAATTGTTTAATTGTTCTAAATTGGTGATAACTGGTATTATACCCGGCAATTGAGCTGATTGGACGGGTTTTGGGCGGGTTAATATTGGGTTTTCATTTAAATAGGTTATATCCAACCCGCCCAACTTTAGATTGGGTTAATTTTGGGTTGAGTCATATTGGGCTATCTCAAACCCATGACTCAAATATGACCCAATATATTAATTAATAGATTTTGATACATAAATTCTTTTAAATATATTTTTACATACAAAAAAAATTTTCACACACATAAACACATTTTCACACACTAAAATACTTTCACATATACAAGCACACACTCGCTTCTTAAGTTCTTTAGAAATACATTATTTTTATACACTAAAACACACACTAATAGACTTTCACAAATATACGCATGCACTAACTATTTAAACTATTTCTAGTCCCATCAAAAATCCAATCACGCCTTAATTAAAGTGAAATTTTGATGAGAGAGAGACAATTCTCAATCAATTAGTTCAAATATCACTATCCAATTCATTTGAAAAGCTCCAATGAAAGCACAATTTGTGAAGTAGTCCAAAAACGATATGAAGCATGCCAGCGGACTTTACAAGAACTAGCACAATATGCTCAGCCAATGATCTGGATAGGTTTCTATATTGCAATTGCATTTCTGATATGCTTTCTAGAGGTGGTGGCCGATATTTTCCGTGGTTTTCTAAAACAATATTTGTTAGTGGCATGGTTTTCTGAAATCTCAAGCAAGCTATATCATCGATAAGAGACTTTGAGAAACAATGGCCAATTGGGGCAATATATCAAACACCAAGCGTGGTTGAATATAAATCAAGGAGAGATGTGAATATATATCTAGGGTGGTGTGGTTCCATTTGTGAAAGGAGACTTGTGAATTTGCTCAAGAGTACAAGTGGCAAAGGAGGAGGTGGTGGTGATTTATTCGGGCAGAAGAACAAAAGTTATCGCTGAAGTCGCCGGAAACAAGAGTCGTATTTCTTGAATTTAATTTCTTTATTTATTTTTTAAATTTAAGTTGGGTAATGGGTGCTCAACACAAATACTCAAACCGCCCAAAATATATTTGGATTTTTATTACCCAACCCAAAATTGACCCAATACTCAAATTACCCAACCCAACCTCTCAAAATAGTGGGTGGGTTGGATGGGTTATTGGGTTTTGGGCATAATTGTCAGGTTTAACTGGCATGATTGAATTTGTGTCAGGGAGACATATGCGCTAATTTAAAATAACCCTCTTAGTGTATTATTGATTAGAACAGGGCTTCTCTAATTCTTAAGGTAATTAGAAAATTGAACTTTAAGATCGTATTTAGGGTTATTTCTTAATTAGAAAAGTGGTTAACGGCCGTACCTTGACCACCAATATAGTAAGGAAAAGTTGATTGTCATCACGTGTTTGGCAGTTATAACTTATTTATCAGTGAGTAAATGAAATTATTATTGTATCAATGATCAATTAATTGAACTATTTTCAAAGTTATTTTGTAGCTAGAGTTTATTTGTTCTTGATTTGATTTTAATAAGTTGACATTTAGTATATTTATTCGAGTTGTTTAATTATTTTCATTTTTATAAAAACCCTCGTACTCTAGCCTCTAGAAGAAACTAATTTTTTCGAATCCCCGTAGATTCGACCCTGATCACCGCTATAGACAAAAATTTGTATTTTATTTGAGTAGACATTTATTATTCCACAAGTTCGACACCTGTCACGCATAAAGATGTTATAGTGAGAAGCCTCTATTCGGTGTTTTTTCTTTGTTTTGCGTCGTTGCTTGATTTTCATCAATAAAGAATTTCTTTGCCTCTATATCTGTTTTTCTTGATTGTTCTTATGGATTTTTGTGTATTTATTAATTTGGATCCATCAAAGTGGCACCAGAATTACAATAGATTGAAGTATGGCAAATTCTAACCCCAATATTATTTGTTCTGTTCAAAAATTGAAAACAAAGGCTGAATTCAAATTTTGGCAGAAACAGATCATAGCTCATCTTAAAACATGTAAATTACATCGATATATTGAATATGCACTTGCTTAGGAAGCTGGTGAGAATGATAAAGTAAAAGATAGCTTGACTTTGTCACAGATTCATCAAACAATTGACATGCCAATTTTTAAAAAAATTGCTACGGCTAATACGACAAAGGATATTTGGGATATATTGGAGAAAACATGCAAAGGGATTGACAAGGTCCAATAAAATAATTTGAGGATGTTGAAAAAGAAATTTGAACTTGTGACGATGGAGAAGTCATAATCTATTTAATCATATTTTTATCGTTTGTCAGATATTAAAAGTTTGATCATGTGGTAGCTGTAATCCAAGAAATGAAAGATTTGAAAGATCTGAGTATTGAAAATTTGCCTGGGACATTAATTCTACATGAACAAAGAATTAATGGGAAGTTAGAGGATACTCTGAAGAAGGATATAGTAGAGAAGGCGTTGCAAACACAGCTGAATTTGAGAGACAATAATAATGTTAGAGAACAAGGTGAATCCAGCCAGAGGAACAGAGGTGGTTACAATAACAAAAATGGTCGAGGTAACAATAATAGAGGCAAAGGAGGTACATCAAATCTTGGACACGATAGAGATAATAATTTTAATTTTAGAGGTGGTTCTGGTAGAAGTAGAGGTGGTAATTTTGGCACAAGAAATAAATTTAATTACAATAATTTTGGATAGAGAATCCAATGTTATAAATGTGAAAAATTGGCCATAGACAATTTGAATGTGATTTGAAAAAAAAAAGACAGAAATTTTCAGATAAATGTTGTCGAAAATTGAGTGCAGAATAATAATAAAAAATTTAAGACTTTATTATTAGGCTGTAATATTATTGATGTGGTTGATAAAAATAAATGGTATTTGGATACGGGTTGCAGTAATCATATGTCTGGCAAGAAAGAATTATTTGTTGAATTTGAAATCTATCTGTGGTGAAATTAAATTTGGAAATAACACTCTTTTACCAGTGTTTGGCAAAGAAAAAATTCCTATTAGCCTAAAGAATAGGTTTATAATTTTATTTCTAATGTTTTCTATGTTCTTGAATTGCATCATAATTTGTTGAGTATGGGCCATTGTTTGAGAAAAAAAAAATATGATATTCGTATCAAGAATGGTACTTGTATAATTTTTGATAAAAATATTGGAATGATTGCCTGTGTACCAATGACTTCAAATTATTTATTTTCACTGAATTTGAATTCTGCCAAATTTTTTTGTTTGAGTATGGTGATAGATGATAAATAATTGGTTATGGCATATGCGATTTTGTCATTTGAATTTTGATAGTTTTGGATTTTTTTCCAGCAAAAGATTGATTGTTGGGCTGCCTAGTATTAAAAATTCTGGTAGAGTGTGTGATATGTATATTTTGGGAAAGCACCACAGTGATGTTTTTCAGACTGGTAAATCATGGAGGGTCAGAAAATCATTAGAAATTATTCATTCAAATTTATACACCGTGGAGGTTTTTACTAATGATGGTTGCAGGTATTTTATTACCTTTATTAATGATTTTAGTAAAAAAAAGCCTGGATGTATTTTTAAAACAAAAATCTGATGCCTGCGGCACTTCTAAATTTTTAAAACTTTTGTTAAAAGGCAAAATGGCTGTCAGAATAAAATTTTGATAATAGATAGGGGTCAGAAATATTTAGTGTGTGATGATTTTCTTAAGAAAAATGAGATACAGCATCAGTTGCCTATTAGATACATTCTCCAATAAAATGGAGTGACAGAAATGAAAAATAGGATAGTTATAGATATGGTGAGGAGTATATTAAAATTGAAAAAGATGCCAAAGTCTTTTTTTGGCAAAGACGATTTCTTGTGCAATTTATTTGTTAAACAGATGTTCTACTAGAAGTGGTCCCGAAAAAACTTCAGAAGAAATTTGGGGTGGTAGAAGAACATTTATTGGTCATCTCAGAGTATTTTGGGTGTATTGCTTATTTTTATAATCCTGATCAATTAAGAAAGAAAATTGATGATAAGGGAGAGAAATGCGTATTTATTGGTTATAGTGAAATCTCTCGGACTTATAGGTCATATAATCTTGTGATAAAAAAGGTGATAGTGAGTATAGATGTGACTTTTAACGAAAGAGGTGCTTGGAACTGGTCTATTGGAGATCCTAAAATAGCATATGTGACTCTAAATTATCAATAAGAGGATCCTAATGATGATGTTCAGCTATCACTAGTTGCTCAAGGTCCACAGACTGAATTAACTAGACATCCACAACGTCAGCGACAGATGCCAGCTCATCTATAGGATTATGTTATTATACTAGATGATGTTCCTTCTGATGAAAATATTGTTAATTTTGCTTTGTGTTGCATACTGTGATCCAATTGTGTATGAGGAGACAGCCAGTGATGATCGTTGGGTGAAAGTAATGGAGGAAGAAATTCATACAATAGAAAAGAATGATACCTGAGAGCTTACTTCTTTCCAACCCGTAAGAAAACTATTGAAGTGAAGTGGGTATACAAGACAAATTTTAAACCTAGTGAATATGTTGATAGATACAAGGTGAAATTAGTGGTGAAGGGATACGAGTAGAAATCCGAGATTGATTATTTTGGTACAAATAGTTTGATAATTTCTTTAGCTATGAGATTGATTATTTTGAAATATTTGTATCCATTGCCAGGTTTGACACAGTCTATATGATAATTTCTTTAGCTATCCAAAATAACTGAAAAATTTATCAAATAGTTGTCAAGTCAGCTTTCTTGAATAAAGTTCCTAATGAAGTAGTGTATATGGAACAGACAGTAGGATTTGTCAGAAAAGATTAGGAAAATAAGGTGTATAGATTGAAGAGAGCCTCATATGAATTGAAACAAGTCCCAAGAGCGTGGCATACAAGAATTGATTCTTATTTACTGGCTCGTGATTTTGAAAGGTGTTTGTATGAGCACACTTTATATATTAAATCTTCTGTCCATAGTGATATTTTTCTTGTATGCTTCTACGGAGATGATTTAATTTTTACAGGAAATAATCTAGAGTTGATTGCAGAGTTCATGGAGGCTACGATTAAGCAATTTGAGATGATAGATATGGGACTCATGTCATATTTCTTAAGAATTGAAGTCTTTCAGTCTAACAGTGGGATTTTTATATATATAAAAAAATGTAGGTGACATTTTGAAGAAATTCTAGATTGATACAACAAAGCTGATTATGATGCCAATTGAAGAAAAATTGAGATTAACCAAGAAAGGTACTGGTGGATATGTGGATCTCGCCTACTTTAAAAGTTTGGTAGGGAGTTTGAGGTATTTGACATTTACAAGGCCAGATATCAATTTTGTTGTTGGTTTGATTTGCAGGTTCATGAAAAATCTACATCAATCACATTTGCAGGCGACTAAGAGGATTTTGAGATATATTGGAGGTACTTGTAGTAATGACATTTTTTATTTAGAAAATGATCTAATTGAACTGTTTGGCTACACAGATAATAATTGAATAGGTGATATAGTAAAGAGGAAGAGTACTTCAAGGTATGCATTTTTTTTATTGGTTCTTGCATGTTTTCCTGGAGTTTGAAGAAGCAACAAATGATTGCATTGTTTACAGCGGAAGCAGAGTATATTGCAGCAATTAACAATGCAACTCAAGCTTTATGGTTGCGTTGCATGCTTGGTGTACTACAACACAAGCAAGTTCATCCTACCAGCGATTGACTTGTACAAGAATCCAGTACTCCATGGGCATAACAAACATATTGACATCAAATATCACTTCATATGCGAGTTAGCTCGAAAAGGGAAATTGAAGTTGGTTATTGCAGAACTGAAGAGCAAGTGGCTGACATTTTCACTAAGGCATTGAAAACAGAGACTTTTGTCAAGTTGAAGAAAATATTGAGCATATTCAAATTAGAAGAATTTGGTTTAATCCAGGCAATGTAGAAATATAAGCCAAAGTTTTGCTATTTATTTATGTTGCCATGTGGCTATAGTGTGATTGGTTGGTTTTGTTAAGGTGGGCCATGGAGGTATGAATTCTTTATTAGTAGTAGTAGAAGTTTTTGTAAAGAATATAAGTACTAAGTCTGGCTGTTTGCATTTGATATATCATTGTACAGCTGCATAAAGACATTATAGTGAGAATTCTTTGTCCAGTGTATTTTCTTTATTTTGCGTCGCTGCTTGGTTTTCATCAATAAAGAATTTCTTTGCATCTATATCGGTTTTTCTTGATTGTTCATGCGTTTGTATCCTTAATAATTTCCAGATTGACTTTAAGTGTTACACAACCAGTCTTTATTTCTTCAAATTTTTGTTGTCCTATTGTATGTAAGTTTGTGTAGATTTCTTCAAATTACTCCCATTTTTAACTCAAAAAGTAATTCATTTTGAATTACTAGAAAATAGGACTGTCATATAACAATTCGATGAAAAATTATTTCAAGTTATTTGCTCCTTTCAAAATATGTTGAATCCACCTTGGTTGACAAGCAAAATGTCGTCATTTAGCATTCTTGCAAAGTAGTATATGGCAAACCAAATATCATATGCATGTTCGGGCAGTTGAAACCAGACCAAGACGCAGCTCTGTTTCTCAAGTACAAGGTCAATTTCAACAGAGCATACCTTCTCATATGCCTCAGTACCTAGCTTTTGTCTGAATGATTTAAGATTTGCCAACGGCCAGAATGGCAATTTTTCTCCATCATGTGTAACAATTCAATCCAATGCATATCCAGTGTCCTTATTTGATTTTATAATTGCAACACTGCTGCAAAAAGACCAATTAGAAAAGAAAGAGAAAGACAGGCAATGTTTACATCAACCAAGTATCCATTCCATCAAGAAGTTACAGTTCAAGCAGGATGAATAGCAATGTCAAATGTACTAAATCAGTATCGAGTTCTAATCTATTTCCCAAAACAGTTTTGTGTGAAGGAGATCCTTGGACATCATTATAGTAATTGAAAACATGATCTTCAGAGCTGCTAGCAAAATACCAAAAGGAATAAACTAAATACGCCCAAAAGACAACTGAGTAAAAACCCCAAAACAACTAAAGGTGACCAAAATTTAGAATTTCTTTACTTGGTTGAAGCTTGGTTCAATTTCCATCATGTGTATTTCAATATTCTCTTATATCAAACGGAGGGTAAGGAATTTTCTTTTTCGTCTTTTCAAGAGATCAATAGAACATGGCGATTTCCTCTTCATATCGTTCCAGCAACGAATCAGATAATAGTTTCAGAACACCTACCAAGCCTCGATTAAGCCATGCCCTATAAATTGAAGATAAAAAGACAGTCACCCAACTTAAATCAGGAATTCAGACAATAAAGAATCTGTTTTACAAACCACCAATGATATATTCGTACTGGAAGGAATCTAGAACTTTAGAATGCGAGACACCAGAAAAGAGAGAACTTGACTTATGAACTTTACATTGACGCATACATTTGTTTGTTGACACCGTGCACTCAAGACAATGCCAACGTTTAACTTCACTTGCTCAAAATACTTACGCTTTGAAGTCCTCTTAAAGTACTGCTAATTAAATACAGTGTTTATTCAATTAACTTATTTTGTACTTTTAGGAAAAATGTAATTGCATGACATAATGTTTATCCAATTTTCAAATTCTACCTATGTATATGTGGCCATGGCACGCATCCAAACCCGCTCATGTAAAGATTAATCCTAATTTACTTCATGTTTTAAGTTTATTGAATAGCTTTTTCATTTCTTTTTTATGAAGGTTACGATGATTTGCTTTGATACAGTACTATGCAATTCTTATCCAAAAAGAGTACTAGCAATTGGCCAAATTCTATATCAAACAGGCTAATACCATAAACGGTTTAGAAATTTGTATTGAAAAAGGAAAAACAAAAAGAAAAGAAAGAAACTTTATGGTTTCTTTCAATATATCCCCACAAGATAGTCATATCAAGAAAAGGGGTGAGCAGAGCGTGAAAGTATAAAATTATCACCCATGGCCAAAACATTGTATATTTTTTCAAAATCAAAAAAAAAAAAGAGTAGTCTATTCAAATAATTATTTTTCAAGGTTTTTCTAAAAAATTATTATTAAATGAATCTGTGAAATAAAAAGATGGTTGATGAGCGAGTTTAAAATGTTTTGTGGAACATGTTTACGAATAACACGGTTAGACAAATTTTGCACTATAATTTAGGCACATGTTATGACGGGGAATAGATTCATCCTATTCCTTCGTGGTGCTTCAGTGCACACTATGTATATCATTTCGGCCTTTGTCCACACATCATAAGGTTTTATCACATCAATATAATTTACTGTTTTGGAAAGGTGTAAAAAAAAATAATATGATAATGGAATTCAATTTAATTCGTATGATGCTTTACCAGTCGTCTACATCTGACATTTGAGCCACCAATAGATAGGTGAAACCTTGCACTTAATCTTTTCAACATAAGTAGATAAAGAGCCGAAGAGCTGTGATGACCTGGAGTTTTCGTCGTCCTCTCACGTGCCGCGCTTGTGATTGGTGGCCCCTCATCTTTTCCGCGCGTTGCGGGGGATCCTCTCCCTTTTGTTTTTCCAACCCTAAGGCTCCGTTTGATAACACTGAATCTGAATTCTGAATACTGAAATAATTAATTTGCTGAATTTTAAGCACTAAAAAGAGATATATGAATGTCTGAATCTTAATACTGAATCTATTTATACTGTTTGATAAATATTCATAACTTAATGCTTAATAATCTAAATTGTACAATTTTGCCCTTCTATCTTTTAATCCAAAAAGAAAATAGAACCTATGATTTAATTAACTTAAAATTGTTAGGTATGAAAATGACAATGATTGTGAAGAGCAATGCATACAATGACAATGTTTCTTTGTGTGAGAAAAGGGTATGGTTTCATCGTTTTGAGAATGCGAAAGCGAGCTTTTAATACTCTAAAAGCACGTTCAATTACATTTCTCAATATTGCATGTGCTTGGTTAAAGCGTTCTCCTTTTGATCTTGGACGAGAAGCATTTCGAAAATTAGACAACCAATATCTAATATTTCGATATGGTGTCATAAAGCCACATGTGTGTGGATAAGCTGCATCACATAAATAATATTTATTTGCACAAAAAAATATATATCAAAATATAAATGTTTGTGGATGAAAATTATTGCAAAAAAATACTATTGTTAAAAAAAATTTTTGAATAGAGAATATCAGGTTGTTTTATTTAATTAGATAAGGATTTTGAATAGGGAATATTAGGTTGTTTAATTAGATAAGGATTTTGAATGTAATTAACAAACAGGGATATATTTGGTAGATAAGATAAAGTAGTTGAAGTAAATCTCTTGATTCTTATCAAATTAAGCATTCAGCTACGATTCTTGTGCTGCAAAAAAATACATACAAATTCAGCACCACTTAATAAGTTCAGCAGGTGAATTTTTATTTATCAAACACCCACAACATCTGAATGTCTGAATGAATTCAGTTTCAACACTTTTTTATGTTATCAAACAGGCACTAAGCCACCGCCGCCCTTCCTTTCCTCTGCCTTTTCTTTTTCCTAATTTCTAACCTTAAAGACAGAGCCGTCTCTTATCTCCCACCGCTCTTCCACAAACTTCCCGTCTCTTCCTTCTTTCCCCTTTCCTCTCCCTTGCCCTATCTGTATCCCTCCATTACTCCCTTTCCTCCTTCCCTTACTGTATCATCAGAAGATTTTAGAAACCTTTCTCTTCAGCATCATTCCCATTTGCAGATGCCATTTCGGCTTTCCTCTCATCAAGAATTCGTTGCATAACTCTGATTTGTTTTTCCTTCTCTGCTCGTTTTCCAGCAGTTTCTCCTCAGAGTTTCTCATTCCTCTTTTGCTTGTAGTGGTCATCTGTTCGCTTGGCAAGTTCTGGCTTTTTTCTATTGGCAGGTGCTCCAGTTCGATATTAAATAGGCTTAGTTCCATCATTTTCATTAGCAACTCCATATTGAACTTAGAAGTTGCCAAATCAGTATTTTCTCTAAAAATATATTTTTTCCATGCTTTCTTTTAAAACAGAGATGACCAGTGGGATGCTGCTCGTGGATTTCTCAGTATCTGATCTCATCAATTTTTTGGGTTTTCTTTTATAGTGGTATGGCCAAACCTCTTTGGGTTTTTTTCCTCCTTTCTTATCTTATCCTTTTCTCCTTTACTCTTTTAGTATTTTTATCAATTTCATGCGCAGGTGCTGCAATTGGACATTTCTTTGGTTCTTTTCCCTTACACGTTTGTCTCATCAATTTATTGGAAATGGTTCAGGTTGTTATGGGATAATGTAATGAGTTTACGCTTCTTTAGATTGAGACTGATTTACGGATGGTGATTTATAATCTCATGTTATCAACATATAAGACTAACATGGTGATTTATAATCTGATTGTGATTTGTGTGTGAAATGTGCAGGTTAAGTAGGGAAACCATAAGAAGAATCAGCAGCGATGGCGGTGCCTTTGCTTTCGAAGAAGACAGTGAAGAAAAGGGTCAAGAAGTTCAAGCAACTCCAGACAGAGTGCAAAATTGTAACCTTTGTCTATACTGCTTACAGCAAATGACATTCTTAAACCTACTAATGTCTCTGCCGGATTCACCTTATCTGACAGCAACTCAAACACCCGTGTCCAACTTGCTAAGAAAGCGGAAAAGGGGAATACAGGAAGTGTCATGAGTCTTCCCAAGCATAGTAGGAAGGTGAGCCTCTATCTTTGTATCATGAAAATAAACGGTAGTATGCTAAGGTGTTCTCTCAAATATTTAATCAATTAGAAAGCTAGGAACCTTTAACTTTGAAGGTAAAAAGAGCAGGGAAGTGAGCACTAATAAAAAAAAAGGAAAGCCTGCCAGTCTATATTTTTACAATGAAAAAGAAATCCATGACCCGTATCAGTTTTCCTATCCCTCGCTCTCCTTTTTTTTCTTTTTTGTCAATTTAATCTATATCTCACGAAAGACATGGAAAATTCAGTGCATGCTTCTGAATATCATTGATCAGCTCTCTGTGTTCGTAGAAAATTCAGCCCAACTCTTTGTACCCGTTTGTCTAACCTCCTTTCCTTGCTTAAGCAGGTCACTCATCATGAATATGAAGTCGAAACAGCGAATGGAAGAACAATTACAAAAAAAGGAAAACCAAAAGTACTGTAATGTTTGCGGTATGTAATTTTGATTTCTGATCAGTATGCATTGTCGTAGGGGAACGATTCTTTATGTGTATATTTCTTGGTTATGTGTAATTGTCTCTATTACTACAGGACCCAAGCAGACATAAAAAGCTAGAGACACCAAAAACTGTTACACCTAGAGCTGTTACTAAGGTAATTAAACAATGAACTAGGATAAATTTTCCTTCTCACTGTCATCATGCTGGTTGTTTTAGCTTTTGATCTTTTGTGGAGTGTCAGTCATGTCTCACCCAACAAGAAGTAGGATTTTTGCCTATTTTTGATGAATAGGGTGTACTAGACAGACAATAATCGTGCTCACAAAATTCTCTTACCTTGATATGGTATTACTCTTATTCATATCATTTAGAATTAAGTTGTGATTACTAATAGATTAATGCAATGAAACAGAGCAATTGGTTAACCTGAGCAAGGTAAAGTAGAAACAAGGAGAAATTTAACTGTATGGGATGAAGTTTGTCTCTGTACACTGCAAGATGCCTTGTGATTACGATCACATATAATTTTATGTTATGTGTGCTGACATTTGTGATTGGAATTTCACGATAGGGAACAAAGGGACAAGTTCATACAAATTCATCTAATATAGGTGATCTGTTTTCAGAAGGATCTCTGAATCCTTATGCAGATGATCCCTATGCATTTGATTAGAGGTATCCCCGTTTCATGTTAGTTCTATTTGAATTACAGTACTTTAATTAATGTGCAGTTGACCTTTCCTGCATTGGGTTAATAGTTCATGTACTCAGGTGCAAGATTTACTCCATAAACTAGGCAATTATTTTTAATTTTTTTGCTACTGGCAATGGAATGGGACAGCTTTTGATTGTTAAACATTTTTCTTTTTATTAAGTATGAAGTGTTTGGGTCGACCGTGAAGAAGCCAGTGCAAAAAAAAAAGGATTTGTCTACAAAAAAGGTTGCTTCTACCCACTGATTATTCTATAAGATTTATTGCATGCATTGTTTTCTATGTCCTGAGCTACATTAGACGAGGAAACTTTTTTAAACGTTTAGCTTGTTCAATATTGATCAGGTATAATGCTATGAGATCATTTTGGTAAATCTGCAGTCTGGCATGACTACTGAATGTTCAGTTGTTCTTGATATTGCTAAGGAGCTGTTTCTCTTAGTTAAGTTGTTTGTAGTATCAAATCACTGCTGCAACTGGATTTTGGCAGGAACTGTATCATGCAATAGAAGGCTTTGCAAATGGAAGATGAAACTTTTTAATTCTAGACATTTTAGCACACAAAAAATGTACATTGCAACTGTAATAATGTTCCTTCATTGATAAACAAGAATTAAACGTTTGCATGTGTCTGAAATGCGAAATTGCCTGTTTTCGTGGCTCCAAAACTCTTTTCTGGAAGTTTGATTGCTACAATAACACAGAGCTCTTGTTAAAGATGTATGGCCAATATTGCATTCCCCTCTGCATCTTGATTTTTTGTGAAAAGAAATTATGTTTCTTGATTTTTCGTGTCACTTTTGTTTGTGCCTCCAATTTTTTACCCCAACGGTGTCGTGCCACGTGAGAAAACTAAAATCAATTGAGGGTGTCTTGTCAACATATAAGACTATTTGTTTACCTTGCTTGAGGTCAGGGAATGTATGATTTCCCTAGGTGCATCGTGGATTTGTTATTAGTTATTAGTTTTTAAAAACCCTATGTATTCCTTGGTTTCCTTTTTTTTGGTGGTTAATGTTATTTTTGTTATAGAGCATGGTTCCGGCTCACTTTTCATGATGATACTGGGTGTGTAAATGTTATTGCATTAGATGTCGAAGCTGAGAAGCTGATTGGTGTTAGCGTGCTTGACATGTTTGAGGCTGCTGACGATGAGGTTATGTGTTGCTCTATTCTCATGCATAGATAGCTGAACTTGGAGATTGTTCAACTATGTAGCCAGGTCATTTGGATTTGTCATTAATGAACTTTCTTTTATGCAATTTCAATGGTTTGATTTGTCTACATGGATTCTTGAATTGCCACTTTATTTCGATTCAACCTTTCTGCAGACCTTTAAGTTGTACCATCGTGTGGCTTGTCGAATTGAACTGACCAGGCTCCTATGCTATTTTAAGCGTTCATCCGATGTGATCAACAAAGTGACGTGCACTAAATACGCTGTTGTTGCTTGCTACCCAGTTTAGAGAGGTTGTTTTTTGGATGCTTGTTTCTTGTGCTATCTTGTCAGCTCATGAACTTCTTTGAGCTTGTAGTGGCGTCGGTATTAGTTTTGAGGCTTATATGCTATTGATACTAATAGCATTTAGTGGTTCTGTTCTTTTTAAAAAAATTTCTTTGGGATGCTCTGTTATGCTGCCAGCTCAGAGCCTTTCTTCTTGGGCTGAGCTCTTAGGCAGCAGTAGTATTTGGAATAGTGATATGTAGACTATAGACCACATGTTTGTTACATAGACGATTCATTTATTAGATAATTACTAGACTTTGTTTTGTTTCTGCGTATCTAAAACCTAGATCTTTGTATAGTTCTTTAGCCTTTGGAGTTTTAAGCAACAAACATTCCTTCTGTCCTAGCTGTTACTTTTGTTATTCCAACTTATTACATCTAATAAAGTCAATGTCCTTTTTATTTTCAAAATTATATACCTGCTACATATGTTTTATGGGCATCCATAATAAATTATCACCGCGCAGGGCGCGGTTCATGCCTCCTAGTTTAAAAGACAAAATAAAAGGTAGAACAATTGTTGGGTATTTAATGAGACTTTCTGACTAGTGCCCAAAAGGACCGATTAACCGATTCCCACGCCTTTGATTTTCGAGAAGGTAAAGTTAATTCAAATCCTTCACAATGCAAGACGATTGAAAATTATTGTGACTATAAGCATTAAAATAAGATAGGATCTACATTTGTCCGTCGCCCTGTTGTCCAGCTTATGATATTAGTGGATCTAGTCCAAATACACCATTTTAAGGCTCAGGGCTTGTGAAATTTCCTCCCAGTGCAACTATTTGGAGACACATCTTGTATATGTGCTTTATGTCAACGCCAGTTTTCCAATCAATTTATTTCCTTTATTACGTGGCACAGATAATTGACAAAAAAATGGCACTACTTTCATAATAATCAAATACATATGGAAAGATAATTTGTAATTCAAAGTAAATCATTTTTTCTGTGATAAGAATACTATGTACTTGCCAAGGCTAGGATTCAAATTCATGACCTTGGCAAAGGGAGTACTTGAAGGGTGATTGACCACCTAGCCAACCGAGCTACAAAATTGGTTCAAGTTAAACAAATTTTTTAATTATATAACTAATAAAATACGAAAATACCACTCTGACTATTTCTTTTATTGTCTTTGCCGAGCATTAGTGCAGTTGTTAAACTCTAGTTCGTACTGAATTTGGACTTTTGTTGCTCTTTCATCCATTTCAGCATAAGAACGGAGAAATACCAAGACCAAATTCGGCACCAAAACGAAACAACAATTCATAGTAGAGAATAATCTAAAAATTTATCAAAATTGTTTCTATAGTTTAGGATTTCTTGAACTTTGTAATAAATCAATTTACAGATATGTTTGCACATTTTATGAAATTGTACCTCACATAATCAACCTTTTATGTCAAATTCGGAATCCTGACTCTAAGCATATATAATAAGATGCCTCCTGTAAAAATATAAACAAAGCTATGATTGATTGGTTCGGTTTGTTTATTGGCCACATGTCATTTGTTTATTGGCTAGTTTTGTTGATACATGGGATCAAATTCCACTTAATAATAGTAGAATTAGAAGTCTTGTGTCTTGTCATTGTAAGATGTAGAAGTCGCCTCCAATTTCGCAAGAAAGTACAGGGTCTTGTTTTCTTGCTTTTTGTAACGAAAAAGAGCCAGAGCCGCAGCCTCGCGCGATCGTTAGTAAATATTTTTCTTTGCCTCGTATATTGAATTCTTGTGATTGTTCTTATGGGTTTATGATTTATTATCAATTTGGTTGATTTATTATCAATTTGGTCCATCACCTCCTACAAATCTCGCTTTTATCGCATGCTTTGAAAATTTTCACTTACTTCAATAGCAAAGACCGTCATGTCATTGTAAGATGTGGAAGTCGCCTCCGATAACAAAGAGCCGCAAGAAAAAGAGCCGCAGCCTCTTGTCTTCTCCATTACAGGGTCTTGTCTTCTTGCTTTTCGTAACGAAAAAGAGCCGCAGCCTCGCTCGATCATTAGCTTTGAAAATTTTCACTTACTTCAATGGCAAAGACTGTTATGTCGCCTCCAATTTGGTCCATCACCTCCTACAAATCTCGCTCTTATCGCATGCTTTGAAAATTTTCACTTACTTCAGTAGCAAAGACATGTCATGTCATCGTAAGATGTAGAAGTCGCCTCCAATAGCAAAGAGCCGGAAACCTTTATGGTAGGCACCCCTTGACCGTGCCTACCATAGGCATGCGGTTCCCGTCCGACACCTGTCCGCATGGATTAATTGTATGCAAGACTGACTAATTGGAAAATGATTTAAAAATCGTGCATGAGTACATGGCGGGGATGTAAATACAATGAAATACGGGTAGGACAAAATACAATGAAATGCGGGGATGTAATTTATGCTATGGAAGCTGGAGGTATGAGGCAACAGGAGACTACAAGGCACACGGATAGGCCAAAATAAATCGACGTACGTGGCAGGGGCGGGAAAATCTGTCTTTGTTTTTTTTTTTCCGTATTGGGGGGAACAATGGCATAAAGAACTGCAATCCAATGACAGGAAGTTTTGTTTTATGGATAAAAAATCTCAACGGTTACTCGGATCATGTTTTGACCAGTAAACTATTTATCATCAGTAATTGACCACTAAATAACATGATCAGTAAATCTGTTGATCATTTAGTCGATAATTGCTCTTAATCTGTAAATTAACAATTAATCTGTGAAATAAGATTGCGTAGTTATTAAATAAAATTATCCATGCGCTTTGCCACATGTATTGATAGAATTTGTATTTGTTACTAATTTCACCGAAATTAAAATGAACAAATACATTTTATGGACCGATACTCAGGAAACCACGTACAAATTTAGTTATTATTTTAGTAATGTTTTACCAAAAGTGAGCATGACAATGTAAGATGGCATTTTCGAAAGAGTTTTAGAATGAAAAATTGGAATAAATTCCATAATTGTTGTTTGGATTATTACTATCGGAATTGGTATTTTAGAATCAAATGTAAAAAATTGGAATTCCACAATTTCCTAGTAACCAGGACTGGAAACGGTTTTTTTTTTTTTTTAGGCCAAAATTATATATATATTTCCCAAAAGTCAAGACCGATTACATGAAGACACCAGAGGCTAACGCGTAGGGCTATCACTCCCATACACGATGAACCCGAACATTCGAGAATTCCCTACTATCCAGGAGAACCATTGCCCTTACTTCCCCTGGGAGGCTAGCAAAGGATGTAGCGACCCACTCCCTCCCCAAGTTGGATCCTGCAAGCTCATCGGCTGCTTGGTTCGCCTCCCTAAAGCTGTGACACACGGAAGCAGAGTAGGACCTAACTAACTCCCTGATCTGTCGGACAAAATTGTAGAGAGGCCACTTAGCAGAATGCCTTGTGTTAACCAGGTTGACCAGCGTGAGCGAATCTGCTTCCACCAGGAGTCTCCCCTTGAACGCTATTGAGCACAATTTGAGGCCATGAAGTAATGCCAGACTCTCCACCGTAAGGACTCCGTCTCTCCGAATTCCTTATAAAATGCAAAAATGACCTTGCCTTCATGGTCTCGAAGCAAGCCACCCCCTGCTCCTCGTCCGTGGACAACACTCACGTCCGTGTTCAACTTCACATACTGAAACGGAGGCCGCTTCCATGAAACCGGCAAGACACCAACCTTCTTCCGGCGGGGGGAGAAAAGACTCTTCATGGATCCTCCGAATCTCCTTTGAAGTGCTCCGATTGAAAAATTTTTGCCCGCCCTAATTGTACCATAAACTGTTCAACCATGCAGATAACCCTACGAGCGCTGAAAGTCTCCCCGTCAAATCGTGCCCTGTTGCGGCCCTTCCATAAAATCCACAATACCGTGCAAGGAAGTAATACCCTAATATGCTCCCGCCCCATGCAAGATGACGAGAGGAACCACGCCAGGCACATAGCTGCAACCGAGCGAGGCCTGGGACCCACAATGCCTAATCGCTTCAGGAAATGCTCCCACACTTGTGCCGCAACCGGACCATCGATGAGAAGATGTGACAATGATTCCGGGTGGGCTGAGCAGCACACACAGCATGAGGCGAGACTGAAACCCCGATTCTGCAAAATCGTGTCCACCGGGACCATTCTCCGTAGAACCTTCCACACAAAAAAAGAAATCTCCAAAGGAATCAACCCACTCCAAATCCGGCTATCAATAGACGACACGTTGCCCCTCTGTCTAACCGCCGCCCAAGCCATTTTTAATGCGAAGCCTCCGGATGACGAATCCCCCCACACCATGTCATCGTCTTGGTCAGGGAACAGCTGAACCTGAAGGATTTGCTGCACCAAATGGGGAGGCAACCAACTCGCTAACCGCCCTCGCTTCCATCCCTCCTCCCCGTGGAATTCCGCCAGCAGCATATGCGGGTAGTCGGATAGTTGCACCATCTCCGCCAGGGGCCGATCCGATAACCACCGATCGAACCAAAAATCGACGAACCCCCTGCCCAGACACCATCTGATTTTGCTCTCTGCAACAGCGCGAACCTTCTCCAGTCAACGCCAAGACAATGGAGGTCTAGCAACCTGCACCACCATGGGGTGCACCCCCTTGATATATTTTGAGTACATGAACTCAGGCATATAGACTCTCTCTTCCGTAGCCTCCACCATAGTTTACAGGCGAAGGCCCTACTCATATCGTCGAACGACCGAAAACCCAGCCCCCCTTCCTCGACTGGATAGCAACACCTCTCCCAAGACCTCTAGCGAATACCCTTTACCCCTCCGGGTTTGTCCCACAGAAAAGCACTGCAGATTCTCTCCAAGCTCTAAACCACACCTTTGGGAGGGCTCAATACCTGCAGTAGGTACATCGGCATGGAGGAACGCACATGACGTAGCAGGACCAACTTACCCCCTGAGGAGAGTAGACGCGAGCTCCAATGAAATAGCCGGTCCCGCATCTTTGCCACGAGGCCATCAAATAGACAACATGTCGCTCGCCCTTTCGAAATTGGCACCCCCAGATAGGTAAACGGAAGCTCTTGGCGTAAAAAATGAAGCTTTGTAGTCACCAATCTCGCATGGTCCACTGAAGCCTTATTTGAGAGCACAAACGAGCTCTTACCAGCTGGCCCGAGTACGCCTGATACCTCTCAAAAAGGCTTGAAAGCGCGGTCAAGCAGTCCTCTGAGCATCTAGCAAAAATCAAGATGTCATCTGCAAATGCCAGATAAGGCACCCGACTACCACCTGAAGCGTAATACCGACCCTCGTCGCTCCGAAACAGACTCTGTAACCCTCGATAAACAAATTTGTTTTTCACCTCCAAAATGGGTACTTTTTTGTTATAATAGAGGAAAGCCATAAAGAGCTAGTGTTTTATTGAAAAACACCATTTTTTTTAATTTTATCCGAAAAATAAATCTATTTTTTCCTGCAAAATGGGTACACTTTTGTTGTAATGGAGGAAAGCCATAAAGAGCTGGCGTTTTATTGGAAAACGGGTTTGATTTTTATTTTATCCGATAAACAAATTTGTTTTTCGCCTCCAAAATAGGTACAATTTTGTTACAATGGAGGAAAGCCGTAAAGAGCTGGTGTTTATTGGAAAACGAGTTTGATTTTTATTTTATCGGATAAACAAATTTGTTTTTTGCCTACAAAATGGGTACTCTTTTGTTATAATGGAGGAAAGCCGTAAAGAGCTGGTGTTTTATTGAAAAATGGGTTTGATTTTTATTTTATCCGATAAAAAAATTTATTTTTCGCCGTCAAAATGGGTACTCTTTTGTTATAATGGAGGAAAGCCAGAAAGAGTTGGTGTTTTATTGGAAAACACCATTTTTTTAATTTTATCCGATAAATAAATCTATTTTTTCCTCCAAAATGGGTAAACTTTTGTTGTAACGGAGGAAAGTCATAAAGAGTTGGTGTTTTATTGGAAAATGGGTTTGCTTTTTATCTTATCCGATAAACAAATTTGTTTTTCGCCTCCAAAATGGGTACTCTTTTGTTATAATGGAGTAAAGCCATAAAGAGTTGGTGTTTTATGGAAAACAGGTTTGATTTTTTTTTTATCCGATAAACAAATTTGTTTTTCGCCTCCAAAATGGGTACTATTTTGTTATAATGGAGAAAAGCCGTAAAGAGTTGGTGTTTTATTGAAAAACGGGTTTGATTTTTATTTTATCTGATAAACAAATTTGTTTTTTGCCTATAGAATGGGTACTCTTTTGTTATAATGGAGCAAAGCTGTAAAGAACTGGTCTTTTATTGGAAAACGGGTTTGATTTTTATTTTATCCGATAAACAAATTTGTTTTTCGCCTCCGAAATTGGTACTATTTTGTTATAATGGAGGAAAGCCGTAAAGAGCTGGTGTTTTATAGGAAAACGAGTTTGATTTTTATTTTATCTGATAAACCAGTATGATTTTTATTTTATCCGATAAATAAATTTGTTTTTTGCCTTCAAAATGGGTACCCTTTTGTTATAATATAGAAAAGCCGTAAAGAGTTGGTGTTTTATTGGAAAACGGGTTTGATTTTTATTTTATCCGATAAACAAATTTGTTTTTCGCCTCCAAAATGGGCAATCTTTTGTTTTTCCCCTCTCTTTCTTTTTTTCTCTCTCTCTCTCTCTCCCCATCCTTTCTTCGATTTTTTCTTTCTCCAGTCTTCTCTATCTCCTTCCTCCCCTTTATTCTCCGTCCCACCACTACCCTCCTCCCATCTCTCTCTCTCTCTTTCTCTGTCTCTTTTTCTCCATCTAATTTCTTCCTCTTTCTCTCTCTTCCTTCTCCCTCTCCTTCCTCTTCTTTCTTTTCTTTCTCACCACCACCCTCGCTACCATCCACCAGTGACACAAAATAATTACCCAAAAATAACTCAAAATCAGACAAAAGTAAACAAAAGAAAATTAGAGAAAAATCTGTCTATACAATAATGAATAATAACTTAAGATACTTAAGCTTCAGGTTTCCATAGACGACCCCGAACATGAAGGCTGAAGCACGAGCCACCTGCCACCAGTTAAATGCAAACGAAAACAATCCAAATTAAATCACACCTCAATGAAATTGTGGCAAATTAAAGCTAGTGGCGGAACTTACAAGAAGAGGGGAAAATCCGGCCGGGGGGGGGGGACATTTACCAAGGCGAGACTGGTAGTGCCAGAGTAGGGGTCAGGATGGGATTCAAAGGTTTTCCGTTTCACTCTTCTGCTTTTGATTTTTGTAATTTTTTGAGGTAGTACACATTTTTTTGTGGAGGGGAAAAATACGCAGTTAGACAGACATAAATCTTATTGGGAAGCCATAAAGAGCATGCTTTCTATTGGAAAATGGGTTTAGCTTATTTTATCCTATAAATAAACTAGTTTTTGGGGAAATGGGTACGTTGTTAAAATAATGGAGGAGAGGCATAAAGGCTGGCTTTTTATGGGACAATAGACAGCGAAAACGGTTTTTTTATTTCTCTCGATAAATAAATTTATTTATGGGACAATGCGTACTCTGTTCTTATAATGGAGGAAAGCCATAAAGAGCTAGTATTTTATTGGAAAACGGGTTTAATTTAAATTTATCTGATAAATTAATTTTTCTTTAAGGAAAATGGGTACTCTGTTCTTGTAATGGAGGAAAGCCATAAAGTGTTGGTCTCTTATTGGAAAACGGGTTTAATTTAAATTTATCCTATAAATTAATTTTGGCCCGAAATGAAAATGGGTACTCTGTTCTTATAATAGAGGAAAGTCATAAAGAGCTGGTCTTTTATTGGAAAACGGGTTTAATTTAATTTTATCCTATAAATAAATTTTTATATATATGTAAAATTGGTACTCTGTTCTTATAATGGAAGAAAGTCATATAGAGCTGCTGTTTGATGTGAAACCGGCATTAGTTTTTTTTTCGACAATTGATTTTTTTATGAGAAAATGGGTACACTATCTTCTTATAATGGAGGCAAGCCATATAGAGCTTGTGTTTTTTTTTATCAAAAACAGGTTTATTTCTTTTTTTCGATAAAAAATTTGTTTATGAGAAAATGGGTACTCTGTTCTTATGAAGGAGGAAAGACATACATACCTGGTATTTTACAAGGAAACGAGTTTATTTTTTTGTGATCCAATAAATAAATTTTTGTTTTGGAAAATGGGTGCTCAATTCTTATGAATATCATTGTTATATATAATAATATTTAATATATAATAGACATTATATAATTATAATGTATTAGAATAATGAATATTTATATATAGTATATAATTATATATTTATATTTATATTATAATATTTGTATAATTTTATTTTATTATACATAATATTTAATTTGATTAGTAACGAACATAGAATAATGATATTATTAGCTATGTGTATTATATAATGTATAGTAGTGTATGTAATTTAATTGATAATATCAATTGTACTATTAAGTATACATGCTTATTAATAAAAAATATAAATTAGTTATACTAAATTTAGTAATACATTTATACTAATACAGTTATACTGATACATTTAATTAGTAAAAATATGTTATATTCTATTTCGAAAAAGCCAACGAACCTAACATGAATTATAGTAATGATATACATTCTTAAAACTAAATCAAACAAGTGTATTGGAATGACTGACTCTAATCCAAACTCAGGATGAATGATCTCGTATCCAAATGCGATTCTAATGTGTTAACGAAATGGCATCGAAGAACTGTAATACTAAAGTAACGAAATATATTTGCAATTTGTTGATTTAGTAAAAATACCCATGACCCATTTGATGAATTCATGATACCAACCTTGGTGAAGTTAAATATGTATCTTCTTGTGCATTTCCTGTATTTTAATTTGTAATCTTTTGTTATATGTATACGTTTTTTATTTAAAGTATATTCCCTCATTACCCCACGCTTTTTCTCAATCCATGGTTCGTCATTTATATTCAATTTCATCAACTTTACTTATGAGGTATCTTTTATGGAAATTTGTATTAATGTTGTGGTGTATATTTGTTTTGAATGATATTGTATGTATTGTTGTGTAATTAAATCAATAATAGTAGTTGAGTAGCATTACTAGGGCTTTTTTTTATGTATATTAAAAAAATTTGGATAAAATATGCAATGCTAATGCCAAGATAGATAGTATTGTTGCCACTGTTTTATCCGTAGAAGAGTTAAATAAAATACAGACAACTTGTTACAGACATACATGTGGCGTGTGTGCATTTGAAGACAACTTGTGCATCCAAAGGTAGCTATTCAGCTTTTGTGTCTCCATTATTGTTTCTTAAGCATTATAAATTTTTGAAAATTTATGAAATGTCATTATTAGTTTTGTGTATGGATTCAATCCAAAAATATGGTTGTATTACTTAAGTTTAGTTTGTAAAGTTAGTGTTCCAAATATAGCATAGGAAGAAGTAGCAAGGATTGGCAATGATTTTGCAATATAATATCAATTTGAATAATTTACAAATTATAAAATATCATAATGTTTGATATTGGTTAAGTTTACAAAAATAAGAATGAACAATTAACTAGTAGAACCTACCAATAACAAAACCTTCCCAATTGCTTTAGACTTCGCATTAGACGGTGGAAAAATTGAATTTGACGTATTTATTTTCTATAAGACAAAGTTAGGGAAACATCATTTTGTGATTGTAATTGTATTAAATTTTTAAAATGAACACATTAATGGTGTGAACATGAAATTAAGGAAATTGTAAATGATATGATTTGAGGAAAAAAAATTTGGCTGGCTACTTTTTTGTATTTATCACGAATTCAATTATTGTGACTGTCAATTAAAAATTTTTCGAGATCGTGTCTATAGTAATTAGTCTTGTTTTTTACTGTACTATCGTTAGTTTGAATGGAAAATTTAGTTGCAAGTTGTTTGCGAGCAACTTGTAAAAGTAACTATATAATTCTAATAATTTTTATGATTGCTAAGTATATTTATGTCATGGGTATATATTGTTGGTATGTTAATTAGTTGGGAAATTTTTTTTTCTCAATTATTGTACACTTGCTCACTGAACCGGGTGCGGTGTGGAAGCCAAACTGCAAAATTTATTTTGTCCTACCTAGGGGTACAAATGAATCGAGTTGCGTCAAAGTTCGAGTCGAGATTGAGCGGCTCATCTATAACACGAGTCGAGTTCGAGTCATATGCATGAAGGCTCCTGAGCTGTGTAAAATTACATAAATACCCTTACTTATATAACTAATTACTAAATTAGAAACTAAATAACAACTCCTAGTTTCAGTGGAAAGGGATAATACGCAGATGATGGTATGTAACCAAAAGTAAAAAAAAAAAAAGGAATGAAGCAAGACATTGTTGGGTTTTAGGGATACTACGCAGCGGAAAAATAAAAAATTTTTCCCTAAAACCATCCAGGAATCACCCTAGATTTTACGTATGATGCACTAAAAGTAGGGTTTTAGGATTACCTTAATCCAAGCGGTGTCTCCCTGCAGTGTTGTTTGAGGATGGTCAGCCTTTGAGCAGTCCAGTCATCCTGCCTCTACTGATATCCACGCTAGAGCAACCCTGGATCGTCTCACGAACTATGTATTGAAGAGAAAAAGGTGCTAGCCTTCTTACTCTTTTCGAACGTATATTTTTTCTCTCTCTCGTATGTGACGCTCACAGACTCAATTTTTCTCCCGATTTTCTTTTTACCTCATTTCCTGTATCTGTATCTGAGACCCAAAAAAATCAATTGGAGAGAGAGAGAGAGATATATATATGATAAGATAGAATGATGAGTCTTCTTGTCTGATTCAAAATCAAAACAATAAGACTTCTCATCACACAAGACTCTATCTATCATTATCTGATAGATAAGAGATAGCTATTTACTCTTATCTGCTCAAATAGGCCTGGGATTAATTTTCTTTTAAAATTAAACCCCGATAATTTACATAGTTTCAATTCAGGATTAAATCTCTATTGCGTGTGACCCAATAGGTCCCGAATGCATTGGTAATAATTATGGTTTAATAATTAGATAAAATAAACGACTTTATTTTATCATAACTTATAATAAATAATTAATCCATACTTATAAATCATGAGCGGTGTCTAGCAACACATCGCGATTACCCAATTATTCGGAATTAGTCAAGGGAATTTGACCTAACCTTTCCGTGAAAAATTACCGTGTAATTATTATCCTTTCACCAAAGATATCCAAATAGTCAAGAATAAGGAATAAGTGCCAATTCCCTGATGACTAATTAAATTTTCTAGTTCCCGAAATTTACCCTTAATTAGGTTAAATTGAAGACATTCTTCAATTTACCTAATGGTCGACTTTAGGGTTAATTTCTCACTAGTGGCCATCCGGATATCAACTCCTTCTATCAGAGTGGTAAATCCTATCTTGATCACCCATTTTCTTTACGTGCTTCACACTACATCCAACTTCTACACTTTAAGGTACTCTCAAAGAGTAACATGTAATTAGAGTCAAAATGTAGTGATTCCCACTCAAGATTCTATGGTGATCTCAAGTCGTAGGATCACTTACACAATTTTTCACTAGAGATACACCATTGACACTAGATAGATATCCTAACGGGATCTCTAAACGGATCAATCCAATGCATTTGTACTTTTCAAATCATCTACACATTAGCCTAAGTATCTTCATACTATAGTTGATGAGAACAACCACTAATTACATTAATTAGAGGCTAACTGTGTACTAGTTTTACCGTACTAAAGATGTCCTATTTCATTAGTACAAAAACTAGGGAATTTTAATAATATTACTATAAATGCGATTGATATCTCATAGTCACCAACTCTTGTGACTATCATCACATTAGTAAATATTCTAAGGACTTTATCGGTTGTATCTAATATTTAACAGATAAATAAGAAGTTATTAAAATACAAAACATATAATAAGGAATGTATAAAATAAAAACAAATATATTGTTTTAGGGCATACATTCCAACAGACATACCATCAAAATTTTCACGGCTAAAGTCATTGTAGTTTTCACACTTTTTTGGTCTTTGTAATGATGACTTCCAAAATGGTGTTGTAATGATGACTTCTAAAATGATAGGAACCACACTTTTTTGGTCTTGGTATTTTTCGGTGAAAGTTCTTGTAAAAGTTTTGTAAAAGTTTACGCTTACTTTCAACCTGCAATTTTGTTACTAGTTGGGCTGGTATTGAAAAAAATTACTCTCATTTGTTGTTTGGAATTTAGGCACAAGCACAATATGGCTATGTCTCTCCAAGATGTTTCTTCACAATTAGTTAGATTGACGGGTGATTCTACTGGGAATAACAATGAGGAGTTGGAATATTCTATCGGAGATGAAGAACTAGAGAGTGAAGAAGAGCGGTTAGAAGGTGATACACAAGCACCGGCTCAAACTTCGAATCAAGAGTGATAGGTTGCAATTTTATCATTTATTTTATAATTAATTTCCCCTATTACCTGACTTGATGAGAATTAATTGCGGGATTCTACTCACTTTTAGTATTTTGCATTTATTTCAGGGAGTAGAACGAAAATATAATAACAGGTGCTAATTTGACAGAAAAGGAGTCCAGATGATAGAGCTAGTCCTAGGGCATTTTTGGAATAACAAAACGTGAGCCCTTATTGGGCAAATTGGGCCGAAGTCTTCATTTTTCCGCACAGGAGCCGCCGCAAGGAGCACTACTTTATATAGGAAAATTGCGCAGGAAAAAGGGGAGCTTCTTCTTCTCGTGCGGCGGACGCCGCACAGGAGCAGTAGGCTAATTAGAATAGGAATTGCGCAGAGGAAGAGCACTGACTCTCTTCTTAGTTTTTTGTCCTTTAGCCTGGCTTTTGACTTGTCTCCTTTTTAGCTTTTAGTGGTAGTTTTCTCTTCATTCGTATGGAGCAGAAGCAAACAAACAATCAAGTATTTTGTAGCTTTTCTTTCTAGTCAGTGGTCAATCGAATTAAGTTTACCCAGTTTCCAATTGATGGCTGCGACTTTCTCTTCAATTTCCCGTGGATTTTGTTCATCGAATATGAACTAATTTCTTCATTCTAGTCAAGGAGCAACGAAGGCTCTGGTTCGCCTAAAAATTGTGAGATCGTTTTAATTTAATCTTTTCTTTTTATTTATTGGTATCCGCATATTTCTTGAGTGCTATGCTTATGGTTATTTAATTAATTGATTGTCTTGGATCCACATAATTAGTTGATTGGGTAATCTATTGTCAATTAGGGCATTAAATCCGTAATTATTTAATTGTCCTAAAATAGTGACAACTGGCACGATTAGGTTTGTGTCAGGGGGATACGCGAGGCTAATCTGAAATAACCCTGGTAGTGCATTATTTGGTTAGAATAGGGTTCCTCTAATACGTAAGGCAATTGGGGAATTAAATCTTATGGGCGTATCTAGAATTATTTCTCAATTAGAGCAGTGATTAACGGGCGTACCTTGATCACCGACACAGTAAGGAGGGGTTGACTGCCATCGCTTGTTTGGTAGTTATAACCTATTTATTGATAAATAATTGGAATTGGCTTTGCATCGATGATCAATTAGGTGAACCATTGCTGAAGTTATTTCTTGGCTAGACCCTTAATTATCACTCGTTTGATTTTAGTAATTTGTTATTTAATTTTTAGTAGTTTCTTAGATTTTATTTGAATTTCTTTGAGTGTCACCTTCTGCACAAAAACACCCCCCTTTGTCACTGTGAATTTGAAAAGAAACAATTACTCCCAGTCCCTGTGGATTCGACCCTACTCACCGCTATCTACAGAATTTACTTTTAGTTTGAGCAGGTTTTATTATTGCACAGGTTTCGACACCCTGTCAATTTTTGGCGCCGTTGCCGGGGACTGGTGCCAGATTAATTTGTTTCCTTTTGAGTTCATTTTGTTTTCATTTTTTATTTATTTTTCTCTTATTTTTTTTTGATATAGTTTATGGCTTCTAACACTTCGTATTTTGGTGAAATACTGGATTTTCTTTTCGGGAAAGGCGATGGGACTAGTTTTTTCGCTAAGTCTGCATACTCAGAGGCACTAAACTCTATTAGAAAAAGAATGGCTGCTGCAACCTGTAAAAGTTGTTATGCCAGGGATCATTCAACCGGTATGTGCCCCGAATATAAAGATAATCTGAGTGTCCCACTCAACAATTATGGAGATTTTTTACCCTGGTCTCAAACGTGGTATAACCCTAATCCAAACGGGTATGATCAAGGATGGTGGGATAACTCCAATTATAATTATACAACGGGGCCCATGAATTTTCAGCAGTATGAGTCTCAAGAATCGTCATCTATGTCAGGTATGTCTTTTGAAGAAATAGTTGAACCAATAGCTACTAATACATACCAATTCCAACAGGAGACACAAATGAGGAATGAGATGATGAAGGATGTAATGAATTATCTGGCAGATCAACTATGTCTATTGACATCCAGAATAAATCGAGTGGCTTCTCAAATGGAAGAATTGCCCTCGAAAACCGTTGTTGATCTGGAAGAAAATGAGAGTGCAATTTGCTTGACTGGTGATGAGGAGATGCAAGAGTGTCAAAATGAGAAATCTACAGATGCAGTTGAAAAAGAAGCCGAAAAGGAAGAAATGGAACCCCAACCGCAACCCATTCAAGTGAAAGAATCCAGTGAACAATCTCCAAATGCGGTGACATCTCCTCCACTCCTTCATCAATATTCTCCTGACTCTTACTCTTCAATTCCTGTTAACGAAATTGACTTTATTATACCAGACAATTTTGAATTTCATGACAGGAATAAATTAAGAATGGCGATGGCGAGATATCTTGAACCAATAAATGCAAGTGAGGGAGGAGTGAATGGAGAATGCAAATTATCATCGACTCGTTTGGCGCCATTCACTAGTCCATGGAAGCCCGTAGCTCGTGTGCTCAAGGATTATTCTATTTACGAGGGTTATCAGGACTATATAGAGGATGAAACATTAAGACGAGCTACAAGATTTTATCCTCCATGAACAAAACGTGATAATGTCTAGCCAAAGACATTAAAGAAAGGCGCTCATTGGGAGGCAACCCAATTTCTTTTAGTTGTTTGTTTGATTTTATTTGTTAGTTTAAATATGTTTTTCCTTGGATTTGACTGATTTATGGTTTCAATTTTCGTTTTTGATGACTCATAGGTATCTCTCCGACTTGACGCGCCCGCGTCAAGTCTTATGGAAAGCTCATGGTCAGAGAGCTCTCTTACCCTCATGACGTGCCCGCGTCAAGTCACCTGGAGAGCTCCAGATTCCGTGCCTTCATGGCGTGCCCACGTTACGTTCGCGGGAGAGATAAGTATTTTAAAAAAAAAATTCAAGAACGGTTGTTGATTGTTGGTTATCTCTGCTTTTGAATCTCGAAAATAAAATTTGCCAATGAAAAAAAAATTTTCCAAAAAAAAAAAATATATATATATATATATTTTTTTTAAATTTTAAAAAAAAAATTAAAAAATTTAAAAAAAATTTAAAATTTTTGTTTCACCGTAGCTTAGATTTTCAAAGTATAAAAAAAAAACAATTTCTCTTTCTTTTTCTTTCTTTCTTTCTTCTTCTTTCTTTTTCTTTCTCTCTTCTCCCTTGTTTCTTCCTCTTGCTCGACGCAGAACCTCTGTCCGCCGCATCTCCTCTGCTGCCACCCATCTCGCGCCTCCGCCAGCGACGACCAGCTGGTGCGCCGCCGTCGCTCACCAACCATGCGCAGGCCACCCCGCAGCTCTTCTTTCAGCCGCGATCCCTCCGCACGCCATCCAGCTCCGACCGCACGCTCCACCAGCTCTCCTTCACTGTCGCGCGCTTTGCCCAAGCCGACGCCGTCGCTGCTGTAATCGTACGCCGCCGCTCGTGCCCACGCGTGGTCGCGCTCCCTCGCAGCTCCAGCCCACGGACGCCGCCTTTCCCTCGCGTCCGACACAGCGCCTCTTTTTCTTAGCCACTACCGCCCCAGTTTCTTCATTCGGCCACTGGGAGAGGTATTTGCTACTAAATCCCCAATTTTTGGTATGTATTGGATTCACTTGGGGGTTTGTCAGTAGATTGGAGTGGCAATTGGATTTTCTGCCGTAACTGTGCGGTGCACCAGTGCTAGCAATTGTGCTATTTTCCGTCGTATTATTGTGCTATTTTGCTATACCTGTGGTACTGGTGGAGTAACTGGACCTTGATTTGGTACCTCTATCTGGTTGGCTGCGTTTGTAGTGTCCAATATCTAAGCCGTTTTCATTGAAATTGCTGATTTTGAATTAAGATTTTGACTGGCCAACTGGAGCCATTTGTTGAAATTTTGGGTAAGCTGAAATATTGCACTTGTTTGTTAAATTGGGAAGTTTCTATGCTATTTACATTGCTTCCTCCAGTTGGGTGCATCTAATTGAATTGCTGAGAAATATTCTGACCATTGCTTTCAACTACTAAGTTCGTTGAGGTTTCTTTTGGGATTCTGGTTGAGTTATTTCTAATATTGCCTATTGAATCAGGAGCTTGTGCTGCTTAATTTGCCCTGTTAGGAGCTGGTTTGCTTGTTAGAATTTTCTGTGACGGTTAACTAACGTGATCATCTTAGTGACTTCAACTATTTCGTTGGGTGGAAGTGAATTCTGTGTTTTGAACCATTAGGTCGTTGAGATAATTTCACTTGTTTTTGTGGGTAGATGCCTGATTGCCAGTTGAGGGTATATATTGAGTCGTTATTGCCGAATCACTGCACTACTGTTGCCTGACTTGTTGACTGCTGGGGGCAATTGTTGAGCTTTTGGGTGCAATTGTTGAAGTTCTTGGGTGGGCTGGAATTTTAACAATTGTCTGTGATATTTTGGGAAGAATCTCGGCCAGTGTTGTGCTTGTTGAAATTTTGGTTGATTTAATTCGGCAACTGCATTCCTTGTTGGCATTAGTAGTTTTTAATCGAGTTTTTGAGGACATTCTGGATGTTGGTTTATATTGCTGATTTGGAGGAGCAGTGTCTGTGATTTTGGTCTGATCATTTGTGCAATTTGTTGACTCATTTGAGGACTTATTTGTTTCCTGGGTTTGTTTATTGACTTCGGTGGGCTGGGTTCCCACCTACGGTTCCTCTACTTGCTCTATTCATTGGAATTCTAGTCGCCTATTGCTCTTCTTTAGAGGTCTAGAATCTTTCTTGTGACTAGATTAATACTTGGGGCTATTGCTTTACTACTGCTCTACTCTACTATAGCAATTTCATTGATTTTGGACTATGTTTTGCACTAATGATACTGGTTGGAATATTTCCCCTTGCATGTGTCAGTTCTACTTGGTTGGATACTTGATTGACTGCTGGGCATGTGTGACTGGGTTGTTCTTGTGCAATTGGAGATATTTAGAGTGATTTTGGGTGGGCAAGTTGTGTCGCTCTCTATTGATATTTGGGAGGCACCGGTGGCTATTAAATTGTTATTGCTTTGAATTTGCTGTTTACATTATCTGTGGGCAATTTTTGTCTCTTGTTGATTGAAATGACATTTGGAGAAAATGGTAAGACCCGAGCCCTCTTCTTCTGCGCCTCCCCCACCGATGTTAAGTCGCACCACTTGCGAGCTCAGATTCATCACGTAGTTGAGAGAGTGACGAACATCACCCTCCAAGTGGCAAGGATGTCTCAGAACTCGGCTTCCCTCCACTGTTCCCTCCTATCCCTTAATTGTTCAACAGGGAAGTTTTATTGTTCTCTTCGCTTTAATTACTTTATTACCTCCATTGAGGACAATGTAGGATTTAGGTGTGGGGGGAGCAGTTATGGTGCTAGTGTCTTTCGTTCATTTTCTTTTTCTTTTTTTTAGTGATTAGCTCGTATGGGATGCCAAGTTTGATGTTGGATTATTGCCTCTATTTCTAGTTTTGCCAAGTTTTAATAATAAAAGGGTATCAAGTTCATGTGGTTGAATCCAAAAACATCTCTTTGGTGAATATCGATGATTGTTTTACTCTTATAATTTTTGGTTAACTTTCCTAGGCATAGGGAATGATTATTGGCATTTTCATGTGAATTGGTCCGGTTATTAATTTTAGTTCTCCATGTTTGAAAATGAGGCTAACTGATGCAAGTTTTCTTTTGGTTCTTGTGTTATATTGAGTTTTTGTGATTATTTGGCTGTGAATAAGAGTTGACTGTACTCCGCTAGTATTTACTACCGAGTAACCGGGGATTTTTACCAAAAGTGTCGATTCCCGCGTCAAAAAGTAGTAATTGCTATGAGTACGTGGTCACGTGGCGATAGAAGCTGAGTAACCGGGCTCCTTCATCTGGCCAACGTTGGAGTTCGCGTCAAAAGGCTCTAATGGCTAGCGACTAAGTCTTTTGTTACTATTGAAAAAAAAAAAGAGAAAAGTAGGAAAAAAAAATGTGAAAAAAAGTGAAGGTTGTGTTAGTGTGTAATAAAAGTCAGCTTGCCGAATTATGGATTTAATGTTGAGATTTTGGTTAATAGTTGGACCATTTGCTAATAAATGTTGTGCGTCATTTCTTTTTCTTAGATTAGTTAACCTGAAATTAGAGGAGTTTGTGGTTTAGAAGCTAACCGAAGTGATGTTTCTTGGATCTTGATCACCCATGCTTGATATATATTTTTCTTGGTATTTTGGCAATATGGTAGATGGAGCAATGACCATTGTCAAATATTGGTACTTGTTTGCTGTTCTCATGCTTGAGGACAAGCATGGTTTAGGTGTGGGGAAAATTGATAGGTTACAATTTTATCATTTATTTTATAATTAATTTCCCCTATTACCTGACTTGATGAGAATTAATTGCGGGATTCTATTCACTTTTAGTATTTTGCATTTATTTCAGGGAGTAGAACGAAAATATAATAACAGGTGCTAATTTGACAGAAAAGGAGTCCAGATGATAGAGCTTGTCCTAGGGCATTTTTGGAACAACAAAACGTGAGCCCTTATTGGGCAAATTGGGCCGAAGTCTTCATTTTTCCGCACAGGAGCCGCCGCAAGGAGCACTACTTTATATAGGAAAATTGCGCAGGAAAAAGGGGAGCTTCTTCTTCTCGTGCGGCGGACGCCGCACAGGAGCAGTAGGCTAATTAGAATAGGAATTGCGCAGATGAAGAGCACTGACTCTCTTCTTAGTTTTTTGTCCTTTAGCCTGGCTTTTGACTTGTCTCCTTTTTAGCTTTTAGTGGTAGTTTTCTCTTCATTCGTATGGAGCAGAAGCAAACAAACAATCAAGTATTTTGTAGCTTTTCTTTCTAGTCAGTGGTCAATCGAATTAAGTTTACCCAGTTTCCAATTGATGGCTGCGACTTTCTCTTCAATTTCCTGTGGATTTTGTTCATCGAATATGAACTAATTTCTTCATTCTAGTCAAGGAGCAACGAAGGCTCTGGTTCGCCTAAAAATTGTGAGATCGTTTTAATTTAATCTTTTCTTTTTATTTATTGGTATCCGCATATTTCTTGATTGCTATGCTTATGGTTATTTAATTAATTGATTGTCTTTGATCCAGATAATTAGTTGATTGGGTAATCTATTGTCAATTAGGGCATTAAATCCGTAATTGTTTAATTGTCCTAAAATAGTGACAACTGGCACGATTAGGTTTGTGTCAGGGGGATATGCGGGCTAATCTGAAATAACCCTGGTAGTGCGTTATTTGGTTAGAATAGGGCTGCTCTAATACGTAAGGCAATTGGGGAATTAAATCTTATGGGCGTATTTAGGATTATTTCTCAATTAGAGCAGTGATTAACGGGCGTACCTTGATCACCGACACAGTAAGGAGGGGTTGACTGCCATCGCTTGTTTGGTAGTTATAACCTATTTATTGATAAATAATTGGAATTGGCTTTGCATCGATGATCAATTAGGTGAATGATAGAGCCGTTATTTGGCACGTTTTGCATTGTCATCTTGTTCTAATTTTGGCTATTCATGGTGCTAAGAAAGGGAATTTCACTCATATTTGATATTTGTGTGAATTGTAGGTTGTTAGCATTAAAATGATATCGCGGGTTAAATTTCCAGAAGACTTTCCATTTCAGAGCGTGGCCACGCCTTAGAAGGTGGACGAAACCGAAAGCCGGGCTGCGGTCCACGTGAACCCAAAGCGTGGGATCAGAACTCTGGAGACAAAGCTTTGCTCCAGGCCTTTGTTCCAGACGTCTTTTTCTTTTCTACGTCTCTTGTGCGGCGGATATAAAAAGGGAAACAAGGAAGATTCAAGGGGCATCTACTTTTTAGGCTTAGTTTTCTTTTCCTAGGTTTGTCAGCAGTCAGACGCTTTTGACTGGGGTTTTTGGCTTTCTTCAGCCGCAACTTAGACTAGCTTAGGAGTTCACCTTTTCAATCTTTTGCTGTAGACGCCTTTGACGTTCGCTTTTGATTTGCTACAATTTTCCATCGCTGTTATCACTTTTCTTGACTCTGCTCCAGGAGCGATCGAATATAAGAAAATGAACCAAGGGAATTTCCCATTTGTTCCTTAGTTAATTCGCATCGCTCCGCTCCTTGGAATTAATTGATTGGATGTTTGCGTGGATGAAATCAATTAAATCGCGTGAGCTTGACATGATGAGGAGCGGCTAATTTTCTCCTCTACCCAAAGGGTGACGCGAGGGCGCGGTCCATCACACCTGTGAGATCTAATCAATCTTTAATTATTTCTTCCAATTTATTACTATTCGTGCATTTCCTGAATTAACTGTTCATGGGTATTTGATTAATTGAATATCAACGGCCGGGTATTTGATTTAATTTAATAGCCTACTGCCACGTTAATTAAATAGAATCCGTAATTGTTCATTTAGTTGACACCCCGTGGCAACCACCATAATTGGCTTTATGATGGGGAAATGCAAGATCTAATTTAAATAAACCCTCTTAGCGTATTTATTGGTTAGGGTTGGGTTCTTCTAGCTTTAATGCAACTGGGTAATTAAATTCCTACGGTCGTACCTAGGGTTGTTATCTGGTTAGAGAAGCAGTCAATGGTCGTACCTTGACTGTCGAAAAAGTAAGGAAGAGCTGGTTGTCAGAGCTTATTGATGGCTATAACCAATCTAGTGATAAATGGATGAAATATCTTTGCATCGATGATCATTTAATTGGACCGTGCCTGCGCAGTTGATCCTTTGGGTAGAACTTTTGTTAATTGCTATTTTCAGTGAATTGTGCTTTGTGAGTTAGTTTTGAATTTTGTTGGTTTTATTTTATTTTATTTTTATTTGCCTCCCATTGAAAATCCCCCAATTTCGTTCTACTAATTTGGAAAGAAATAATTTCCTACCTGCTCCCTGTGGAATCGACCCTACTTGCCATTGTACGCAAAATTAGTATTTTTATAGACAAGTCCGGTATATCGGATCAAGCAAACTCTTCGGGAACAGGGTGAATCAAGTAACCCATTGCAAACCTAGGGTCCCTGCTCCAGTACTTGGATTTGTTCTATAATTATTTAATTGACGTGGTAATTAGGACTTTTTAGTAATTATTATTGCACAGGTTCGGCACCTGTCAATTTTTAGCGCCGTTGCCGGGGAGTTGGCGTTTGGATTATTTGTTTCTTTTTAAATTCAGTTTTTATTTTATTTTATTCTTCTTGGTATTTTTGCTAGTTTATGCCCCGTTCTTCTCGCACAGGTGAATTGATATACGACGCTGAGGTTGAGAAGGCAGCACGTAAGCGAAGGCAAGAGACCAAGAGACGAAAAGATGGGCACTTATTTGCTGCAAACGAGTCAGCGGAAGACGAAGTAAGCATGGCCAACAACCAAACATTGAGGGAGCTAACTGCTCCGGAGCTGACTCACCAGCCCTTATGCATCACATTCCCCGCTTTGGCTGAGAATACCGCTTTCGAACTGAAGTCGGGGTTGATTCAACTCTTACCCTCTTTCCATGGTCTCTCTGGCGAAGAACCTCACAAGCACGTAAAGGAGTTCGAGGTGGTCTGCTCTAGTATGAAACCTCCTGGGGTCACTGAAGAGCAAATTAGACTGAGAGCCTTCCCGTTCTCTCTCAAAGATGCAGCTAAAGATTGGCTTTACTACCTACCAACAGGTTGTATTACCACGTGGGCACAGTTAAAAAAGAAGTTTTTGGAAAAATTCTTCCCTGCATCCCGGACTGCGAGTTTGAGGAAGGAGATCTGCGGCATTAAACAATATTCCGGTGAGTCCTTGTATGAATACTGGGAAAGGTTTAACAAGTTGTACACTAGATGCCCGCAGCATCAAATTAGTGAACAACTGTTAATCCAATACTTCTATGAAGGGCTCCAATCAACCGATAGGAGTATCATTGATGCTGCGAGTGGGGAAGCACTTGCAAACAAGACACCGAGGGAAGCGTGTGAGCTCATCGAAGCCATGGCAGAGAACTCCCAGCAATTTGGTTTCCGTGAGAGCAACCCTCCCCGTAAAGTCAACGAGGTAGAGACTTCATCCATACAGCAGCAACTGTCAGAATTGACGTCTGTTGTTAGACAATTGGCCATGAGAGACACGCCGCGAGCGAAGGTGTGTGGAATCTGCACTAGCATGGACCATTGCACAGACTCGTGCCCCATTTTGCAAGAGGACGGGGCAGAACAGGTAAACATGGCCGGAGGCGTGCCCGCGCCCCGCAGGCAGTACGACCCATACTCCAATACGTACAATCCGGGCTGGAGGGACCATCCCAATCTCAGTTATGGGAACAGGCAACAAAATGCATTTCTAAATCTTCCACCAGGATTCCACCAGCCATGGCAACCAAAATCGCAACCCTCGTCCTCCAACTCAGGAAGTTCTCTAGAGGACCTAGTCAAAAACCTGGCCACGACTACTACCAACCTAGCCACGACTACTATCCAGCTTCAACAGGAGATCAGATTCTTAGCCGCGAATACCGCGCAGCTCCAGCAGGACACCAAAGCTGACAAGAAGGACCAAGACGTTCGAATAAGCCAACTGGCAACTGCCATCAACCGCTTGGAGTCCCACGTTTATGGGAAACTGCCATCGCAACCCGAGGTAAATCCCAGGAATGTAAGTGCCATGACGCTGAGGAGTGGCAAGGAACTGGAAGGGCCTAAAGTGGAAAGTTCAAAAAGCAAAAGTGAAGAGGAGATAGAGAAGGAAATTGAAGAGGAAGGGAGTATTCGCAAGGATCCTAAGGTAACCTTCACTCCTCCGCCCACTATTAAATCTAATATAGCTCATTTTCCTTGCAGGTTAGAAAAGACAAAGAGGGCAGAAAAGGAAAAAGAAATCCTGGATGTGTTCCGCAAAATTCAAGTAAACATCCCCCTATTGGACGCGATCAAACAGGTACCCAAGTACGCAAAGTTCTTGAAAGACTTGTGCGTTAACAAAAGAAAGCTAAGGGGTGATGAAAGAGTGATGGTAGGAGAGAATGTATCAGCTGTACTACAAAGGAAACTCCCACCCAAATGCGGAGATCCAGGTATGTTTGCTATCCCCTGTAAGATTGGTCATTCTAGTATCAAAAATGCCATGATAGATTTAGGAGCTTCTATTAATGTGATGCCTAAGTCAATCTATGATTCCCTAAATTTAGGACCTTTAAAAGAAACGGGGATAATAATTCAATTGGCTGATCGTACATGTGCTTATCCGGATGGGATAGTTGAGGATGTTTTAGTGCAAGTAGATGGATTAATTTTTTCTGCTGATTTTTATGTGCTTTACATGGATGATAGAAGTGCCCCAAATCCATCACCCATTATACTAGGAAGACCATTTTTGAGTACTGCCCAGACTAAAATTGATGTTAGTAAGGGTACTCTCACGATGGAATTTGATGGAGAAACAGTCCACTTTAATATTTTTGATACAATGAAACATCCTGTTAACTCTCATTCTGTGTTTGCTATGTATACCACTAATCCCTCTGTGCAAGAATTTTTTAAGTTTGCTTATAGGGGTAAATTCAAGGTTGCTGCGAACAAGTCCTATAGGATGAAAGCAATTCATGAGGTAAAAATGGAGAGAAAATTTAGGAAAAAAGTTGCACTCAATGGCCATGTGGATCCTGGAGGAGGGCCACCAATTACAAGGAAAATTCAATTACATCCAGACTAAAGAGTGGTGCTATGTCTAGCCAAAGACATTAAAGAAAGGCGCTGCTTGGGAGGCAACCCAAGGATTACAATATTAGTTGTGATAATTTTTCCTTACTCTGCAAATTTTCAGTTTTATTTTAATATTTTGATGGTTTTTGTGGTATTGGACAGAAGAGTAGGGGTTCCAAGGCGTGCCCACGCCTTGCAAAAAAAAAAAAATTTCGTTTGGACATCATTTGGATGTTGTGGGCAGAAGAGTATGCTCTCCAAGGCGTGCCCACGCCTTCCAACCCCTCCGATAGCGAAAAAAAAAAAAAAAAAAAAACTTTGACCGAGACCTTACTTTCCCATTCTTTCCTTGACTTTGTCCTCTCTAGTCTGGTCACCGTCCATGGAATTGAACAATACCTCTTCCAATTTCTTTGTTTTGTCCTGATTTCACTTTCTTCTTCCTTTTTCCTTGCTGTCCGCCGCCGCTTGCACAGCCCGCCATCCTCGCGCGCCCCTTTTTCCCTTCAGCACCGCGCGCCCCAGATCCGTCGCTCCAGCCGCGCGCGGCACAGGCCAGCAGCACGCATCAGCCCCGCGAGCGACAGCGCCAGCCCAGCGCGCGCCTAACAGCGCCGCGCCAGTCCCCCGCTAGCCCCACTCAGCGCAGCAGCCACCCCCTGCGCAGCCCAGCACCAACCCGCGCGTACAGACAGCAGCCGCGCGCGCACTCTCCATCGCGCGCCAGCCCCCTGCGCTTTCTCCAGTCGCGCGCCGCACAGCCCTGCTCGCCACCCCCACGCACAACCTGCACCTGTCCGCCGCCGCATCCGCCGCCTCCTTAGGCTCCAGCCGCACCTTTTCAGTAGTCAGGGAAGTTCTCGCTCCCTCTACCCTTGCAAATTATTTTTTCAGGTTACATTGCGGACAATGTAGGTCTTAGGTGTGGGGGGAGTGGATTCCATTAGTTCTTTTCCATTAGTTCTTTTTCATTAGTTCTTTTTGCTTTGTTACTTTTAAGAAAAAAAAAAGAAATAAAAAAAGAAAAGAAAAAACATTGTAATTAGTCGTCTTTTTGGTTATTTTTATGCTTGTTAGTGTTGGGGCATGTTGCTGTGATGAATGACATAATCAAAGTGAGTGGGTATGTGATCGTATATGCTGGCTGTGCATTTTGTTTCCCTTGGCAATGTCATCGAATGTTGAGTATACTGGAATTCACCCATTTTTGTAACTCTTGGGGAGCTTTTGAGCCTTATTTGAGCATATTATTCTTGTTTGCTCTATTTTGTTTGATTAAGTGGGTATCGCACATGGTTTGAACATTCTAGAACTTGCTATTTTGTACATGTCAATACTGCATTTTGATGAACTGGATGCATTTGAAATGATAAGGGCATCTAGGATTTAACCCTCTTCAGCTTTCTAAAAAAAAAAAAAAAAAAATCAAAGCCTCATTCTATACCCCAATAGCGAACCAATTTGAGCTTTTGTCCTTCGTTTCTGGTTGATATCCGTGTTTGTTAACCCAAGACCTCTTTAAACTTTCTTGTTTATCCCTGTGTTGTCAAGGGATGTCTGAAATCCATCATTTGCGCAAAGCAAACGAATTTGGGGTTGAAAGTGCTGATAGATTAGGAGCTATATGATGCTATCTTTGTGTAAAGGAGGGGAAATTGGAAAAAAGGCCACTGACCAGAGGACTATGGACTACAAGGCGTGCCCACGCCTTGCGAGCAGTATGCAAAAAAAAAAAAAAAAAAAAGAGAGAAATAGAAAATTTTGGGGCACTTGTACAGGGTGTACAGCAAATGGAAACTGCCTTGTTAGTGAAACTCCTCCGGTAAAGCACTGTGGTTATTGGTGAGTTTCGGACATTCTCTTGACACTTTACCCCCTATCTATACCCTCTTAACCCGCCTTTCACCTGAGCCCCGTTACAACCCTATTAAAGTTCCTTTGATTTATGTGTTTAGTTCATTTTTAAGGGGTGGAGATGTGATAAATGTGCAAGCCTATGGTAATGGCATTCCGTGATGTTGAATTGAGTGCTCCTATTATTCATATATATTCTTTGAATTACAACACGTCCGGTGTGTTCTGCCCTTGGTGATATTGTCAGGGACCCTAGATGCTTGTGTTAGTATAGACTACTGCATGGCCTCTGCTCTCTTGGTTGTACTTCTGAGCTTTGAAATGCTTGAGGGCAAGCATTGTCTAGGTGTGGGGGGATTTGATAGAGCCGTTATTTGGCACGTTTTGCATTGTCATCTTGTTCTAATTTTGGCTATTCATGGTGCTAAGAAAGGGAATTTCACTCATATTTGATATTTGTGTGAATTGTAGGTGGTTAGCATTAAAATGATATCGCGGGTTAAATTTCCAGAAGACTTTCCATTTCAGAGCGTGGCCACGCCTTAGAAGGTGGACGAAACCGAAAGCCGGGCTGCGGTCCACGTGAACCCAAAGCGTGGGATCAGAACTCTGGAGACAAAGCTTTGCTCCAGGCCTTTGTTCCAGACGTCTTTTTCTTTTCTACGTCTCTTGTGCGGCGGATATAAAAAGGGAAACAAGGAAGATTCAAGGGGCATCTACTTTTTAGGCTTAGTTTTCTTTTCCTAGGTTTGTCAGCAGTCAGACGCTTTTGACTGGGGTTTTTGGCTTTCTTCAGCCGCAACTTAGACTAGCTTAGGAGTTCACCTTTTCAATCTTTTGCTGTAGACGCCTTTGACGTTCGCTTTTGATTTGCTACAATTTTCCATCGCTGTTATCGCTTTTCTTGACTCTGCTCCAGGAGCGATCGAATATAAGAAAATGAACCAAGGGAATTTCCCATTTGTTCCTTAGTTAATTCGCATCGCTCCGCTCCTTGGAATTAATTGATTGGATGTTTGCGTGGATGAAATCAGTTAAATCGCGTGAGCTTGACATGATGAGGAGCGGCTAATTTTCTCCTCTACCCAAAGGTTGACGCGAGGGCGCGGTCCATCACACCTGTGAGATCTAATCAATCTTTCATTATTTCTTCCAATTTATTACTATTCATGCATTTCCTGAATTAACTGTTCATGGGTATTTGATTAATTGAATATCAACGGCCGGGTATTTGATTTAATTTAATAGCCTACTGCCACGTTAATTAAATAGAATCCGTAATTGTTCATTTAGTTGACACCCCGTGGCAACCACCATAATTGGTTTTATGATGGGGAAATGCAAGATCTAATTTAAATAAACCCTCTTAGCGTGTTTATTGGTTAGGGTTGGGTTCTTCTAGCTTTAATGCAACTGGGTAATTAAATTCCTACGGTCGTACCTAGGGTTGTTATCTGGTTAGAGAAGCAGTCAATGGTCGTACCTTGACTGTCGAAAAAGTAAGGAAGAGCTGGTTGTCAGAGCTTATTGATGGCTATAACCAATCTAGTGATAAATGGATGAAATATCTTTGCATCGATGATCATTTAATTGGACCGTGCCTGCGCAGTTGATCCTTTGGGTAGAACTTTTGTTAATTGCTATTTTCAGTGAATTGTGCTTTGTGAGTTAGTTTTGAATTTTGTTGGTTTTATTTTATTTTATTTTTATTTGCCTCCCATTGAAAATCCCCCAATTTCGTTCTACTAATTTGGAAAGAAATAATTTCCTACCTGCTCCCTGTGGAATCGACCCTACTTGCCATTGTACGCAAAATTAGTATTTTTATAGACAAGTCCGGTATATCGGATCAAGCAAACTCTTCGGGAACAGGGTGAATCAAGTAACCCATTGCACACCTAGGGTCCCTGCTCCAGTACTTGGATTTGTTCTATAATTATTTAATTGATGTGGTAATTAGGACTTTTTAGTAATTATTATTGCACAGGTTCGGCACCTGTCAGTGAACCATTGCTGAAGTTATTTCTTGGCTAGACCCTTAATTATCACTCGTTTGATTTTAGTAATTTGTTATTTAATTTTTTGTAGTTTCTTAGATTTTATTTGAATTTCTTTGAGTGTCACCTTCTGCACAAAAACACCCCCCTTTGTCACTGTGAATTTGAAAAGAAACAATTACTCCCAATCCCTGTGGATTCGACCCTACTCACCGCTATCTACAGAATTTACTTTTAGTTTGAGCAGGTTTTATTATTGCATAGGTTTCGACACCCTGTCAAAGAGGTTGGTCAAGGTGATGATCTAGATAATTTTAGAAGGAAAAAGAGAGCCAAAAAGTCAGCCGCTTGGATCAATTTCAAAGATGTGGAAGTTGGGTTTGAAAAAACACTTTAGTCAGAGTGTTTGCATTGTAGAGCTAAATTCAAGAAAATCAAAACTGGTACAACTTCAAGTTTGTTAAGGCATCTTAAGAATTGTGCTGAGCGATTGAAGAAAGTTAAAAAAGCAGAGGCAATACAGCAAAAGATTAATTTTTCAGCCACAGATTCTAGCTCAGTTGCTCATTCCTACCTTTATACAGGCAAGTTTGATATGGCTGCCATGAGAGAAAGTGCCGCTGAGTGGGTGCTTATGCATGAGCATCTCTTTACAATTGTGGAGGAAGACGGCTTTAACATTTGAGTTTGAGTTTGTTTTTGAGGTGTAGGACATTTGAATTGAAAAATTGTGAAACAATTATGTATGTGAAGTTGTGGACATTTGTTTCTGATTTCATGCATGTATTATTGGACAATGAAGAACTTGTTTGTTGTTACTTTTAATTCATGTCTGAAATTATTAAATTCAAGTTTGCAAGGTATTGAATAGCTTAAAACGTGCTATTGGAGTCAGGTTAAATAAAGCTGGTTATTTTTAGTGACAGAAATTTTCGAGCTGAAATCGAGCCATTTCGAGCTCTTGTCGAGTTGAGTAGATCGAGCCTTATCGAGTCGAACTCGAGCCAACTTCTTACTTAGTCGAGTCGAGCTCGAGCTCAATTTTTTTGAACTCGACGAGCTCGAGCTCGAGCTCGAGTATACAGTAGTCGAGCCTGATTCGATAAATTCAATGTTCGATTCGATTCGATTCGACTCATTTGCACCCCTAGTCCTATCCGTATGCCTTGTATTCTCCTGTTGCCTCGTACCTTTAGCTTCCATCGCATAAATTCCTACTTTTATGATTTATCCCCGTATTTCATTGTATTTACATCCCCGCCATGTACTCATGCACGATTTTTGAATGATTTTCCAATTAGTCAGTCTTGCAAGCAATCATTCCATGCGGACAGGTATCGGACGGAACCGCATGTCTATGGTAGGCACGGTCAAAGGGGTGCCTACCATAAAGGTTTCCGCCAAGAGCCGCAAGAAAAAGAGCCGCAGCCTCTTGTCTTCTCCAATACAGGGTCTTGTCTTCTTGCTTTTTGTAACGAAAAAGAGCCGCAGCCTCGCTCGATCATTATTGAAATTTTCACTTACTTCAATAGCAAAGACTATTATGTCATCATTAGCTTTGAAAATTTTCACTTACTTCAATGGCAAAGACTGTTATGTCATTGTAAGACGTAGAAGTCGCCTCCAATTTCGCAAGAAAGTACAGGGTCTTGTCTTCTTGCTTTTTGTAACGATAAAGAGCCGCAGCCTCGATCGATCGTTAGTAAAGATTTTCCTTTGCCTCGTCTATTAAATTATTGTGATTGTTCTTATGGGTTATGATTTATTATCAATTTGGTCCATCACCTCCTACAAGTCTTGCTCTTATCGCATGCTTTGAAAATTTTCACTCACTTCAATAGCAAAAACTGGGACAGATCAAACAGATTCACGGGACTGATGCCCAAAAATATAAACAAATAACACATCCTTTCGTTTGAATTTGTTCTTGCTTGTAGATTTTTCGCTAATGATTTCTGATTCCAAAGAACTCGAACATGAGCATCATTAATTAAACTTGATCAAGAAAAATATGTTCTGGAATTGAGAATGCATCAAAGTGAAGCATTTTTTTCATGCCATCAAATAGCTGAACTTATTGACTATGTATTTTTCTATCAAAAAAAAAAAACTCTCTGTCCAAAATAGTCAAATGCAACAAATAAACATAAACAATGAAAATAGAAGTAATAAGTGGCCCAATATATTTACTGAGCATGTGATGCTAGGGTAAGAAATCTTACTTCAAGAGAGGAACGAATCAAAATTGCTATCTTTAATGTTCCTAAATTAACTATGTAGTTAAATTTTTCAAAGTTTATACAAAAACATTTTTCCTTTTTACATTAAGAGGATCGAGAATGGGGCTCCACCAATACTCTTGGTAGCTCAAACCTAAAATTTATCACTTACTAGTGGTGCATCTTACCAAGGAAACTGTATTTCTTTATCATATATGTAAACATAACTTAATTTTGAAGTAAAACACATATGACTGTAAGTGCAACTTAATTCTTAAGATGCTTTACTTGTTATTTGCACCTCAAATTTGAGTCACCAATGGATAGTTGAAATCCCACACTTGATCTTCTTCAGGGAAAAGAAAAAGAACGAAAATAAAATGAAAAGACAAAACAATTATTAAATGTTCAATAGGACCTATCCAACCGCTGCCATTTTTTCCCAAAAAAATTGTGTCAACGGTTAGATGAACAATCATTGCTATGGTATTATGTGTTCGGGACGAATGGGATTCTGACTTTTCAACAGCTTAGACTACATGGACATCAAGATCATTGATGTAAACTTGAAGTAAATGCTTATAGGGTCTACATGTGTAGTTTCCTTTCAATTTTTGTTTTTTCTAGATGGGATTAAGCTTGGTATTCGTCAAATCAGGCAGCGTTTAAATATTGAATTTGTCACCAGTCACAGTCCTAATAATGGTATTAGATAATTTTTTGGTTAATTATGTCCTCAACTATCATCATATATTGGTTAGTAATTTTTCAAGTAGAAAAAAATATAGCTTTCAGCTTATCCTACATGTTTTATGTTATTCCATAGTGTTTTTCTAACTTTTACCTATGTGTGACAAGAAATTGAATGGTTTATTCTTTTTAAGTTTTCTCTTTGAGAGATTTCTCCAAAATTACTTAAGCCACTATATTTGCTAGGTGTTTTAGAGGTATCTTTAGAGGAGCTTCCTCAAATATTTCAAACAATAGATTCACCATTCAATAGACGAAGCAAAATCTTGAGTAGCACGTAGGGCACTCTTTGACAAAGTTAGCCGGTAGAGCTTCTTTTCTTTCCTAAAGAAAATGTTTATGACAAGGTTAGCAACAATTTGACAAAGTTAGCGGATAGAGCTTCTTTTCTTTCCTAAAGAAAATGTTTATGATGCTGACAAAGTTCCACGTAAAGTAGTTTGCCCTCCGCATCATCCACCGAAGGGGCACTTGACCATTAAGTATATGTTTCCATCTTGATAAATACTATAGCAATGCCAGCGCAGGAGAGAGATTGGAAAATGGGAAGAGACGTTGGCCATTTGATTCCAAACGCACTCGTAATCAATGTTTTAAAAACCGGACCGTTAATTAAACCGGTGAAGTGAAAGAGTCGAGATTCAACCGGTCGGACCGGTTCAACCTTGATTCAATGAATTTTTTAAAAAATAATTTATATAAATATATATATGCACAAAATAAGACATGTAATGGACTAATTTAATACTTTACATGATGAAAAGTTTACTATTTTTGAATAACTTGGATTTTTAAAAATAAATTATTTATTTTTTAATTATAAGTTAAAACAAATAAATTTCATCTCAATTTCAATTATATCTACCAAAAAATCTTAAATCCAACCCAAAAATATCACAATATTTTGAAATTATACAAAATTCGCGTCTATGAGAATTTAGACATTGTGAACTTAAATTTTAATTTACGTTTTGGAATTTAGAGATTGCAATTTAAAAAAGAAAGTTTGGAGTTCGAAAGAAGTCAAAAGAATCGAAAATAAAAATGCAAACTTGATAAGAAACAAAAAATGAGATAAAAGTAAGTGGTTGTGGCAATAAATAACTTGGGTTAAAAAAAATAATTCTTTTTTAACTTTTTTAATTTAATGGACAAAAATAAAATTAAAAGATGTAAGAAAACATCAATAAATTAAAATAAAGATGTTTGATTGAAAAGGGAATGACAAAAGAAAAGAGGATAGAGAGAGAGAGAGAGAGAGTTGAAAATTAAAAAGAAAGAGCCATGAGAGGATGAGATTTTGTAAGAAAAATGGAAAAAAGAAATATGAGTGTTTGTTTTATAAAAATAAGTTATAAAAAAAATTAATAAGATGTGATAGTGCAACGGTTACTATATTGGTCTTCTATTACAAAGGTCATGAGTTCAAATCTTGAAAGCTACATTTTGCAAAACGTAAAAAAAAAAAAAAAAAAAAAAATAAGAGGAAAACTCGAAAATCGGAAAAAACCGGTACAATCAAAACATTGCTCGTAATGTAATTGAGTATTGGGGTGGAAATGTTCAAGGTTTCGGAATCAAGGAATTGACTATTGACTTTTCCATATGATTTCACTTGGAAATTTCTTGCATTCATACTTTGGGCCGGTTGGTAAGTAAGTTTTTGTTCAAGTTTATCTATTAAAAATTTTTTAACAACTTTAAACTACAGTAATTTCAAAAAAATTCTCAAAATTGTTAAACTATACATTTCAAAATATCTAAAAATTTACATACTTTAAAATTTTTTCCTACAACTTCTATAGTAAGTTATAGTAAAATCTTAAACAAACACTCAAAAAACTCATTTACCAAACAGGGCTTTTGTTCCAGCATACGAAAGGATGTTGATAGCAAATGATGTCAAAAATGACAGAAAAGGAAAAGGAAAAGGAAAAGGAAAAGTTAGTTGTAGTAGAATTCAGAATACAAATTAATCCACAATGTCTTTTTTATTAGCACTACAAATTTGTTAGAGTTAAATGAAGTTCTATTTGCAAAAAATTAATAAATGAATAAATGAAGGTTGTTGAATTGAATAAGAAAGCAAGAGTACATGGAACTAAAAAGATGCAAGAAAAGATTAAGGCGAAAACTACGTTATTTACTTATAAAATAATAGATCTATTTGCGTGCGAGTGAGAGAGAGAGAGAAATGAGAATGATAGAAAAAAGAGTGAAAGACCCTAACTAAAAACACTTAATTAGAGGGAAAAAGAGGAGTAATTAACCCATAATGGATCTAGGAAAATCAATCAACATGTATAAAGTTGATTGATTGAGGATAATTTTGACATTTAAGTAAAATACACTCGGGAAGAAAGATAATTGCTCCAGGCTCCGGCAACATCATTTGCCCTACAGTGACATGCAGCTGGTGATACATATATTCGGTGTATTCTATTGGAAAGAATAATTCTAGCTTTAGTCATCCAGAATGATTTACATAGTTTGGTTTGGTGCAATCTATAAATTAATCTTGTGCAGAATCCTAAAAGGTCTTAAACCCTTCAACTTACTTCAATTGTAGCAATTTAAAATCCTTCAACTTACTTCAATTGTGGCAATTTTTTTGTGAAACTTAAAATAAAATTGAATGAGTCACAAATTACAATTTGACTACAAAATTCATTAGAACGAAAGTACAAGGCAATTATTTTTGCTAGAACAATAATAAACTCAAAAATTTTTAAGCTTCTTCCATGGATTGAAACCCAAAAGAGGAAAAGAAAGGGAAAAGAGGTTGAGTTTTGCTGGCATAGAATGATAGGAAGGCTATCTTTTGGTTACAAATTGGAAGGCTATTTCAAACAAAATATATTACATCTGTTCTACCTGTTAAAACTTTACAGCTTTCAAAGGTTCATTACGTCTCAATTCTTTTTATGTGATTTTTATGTCCCAATTCTCTCTTTGTGGTATGGTTTTGGGCAGTGGACCTTTGCCAAAAACAAATTTAATCCCTTTTACTGGAAAATGATCCAATTTTGCTCTCCCTTACATTTTCAGCAAAACTAAATCGAACATTCACTTAACCACTATAGGCTTTGTAGTATTTAACCCAACTAAATACTTTATAATTTTTCACCGTCGATGACAAAAAAAGACTTACCTTATAATCTTTATTTTTTATAAAGTTGATTGTTGTCTCTTGCATGAATCGTGTTTAACTACTAGTTGAACTACTTGTTAAAAGTACTTGCTAGAGATATCATGAAATGTTATATGCTATGTGATTGCGTGAAATACCACAAGTACAAGTGTTGCAATGTCGATTGGAGCGTGGTCTTGTCGACTAAATAAACCAAACGGATGCACGTATCACGCTCTATTAGAGTGGGAGGTACCTCTCTGCCGTCTTGGTAAAAGTGTTTGCAAAATTCGTGTTGGAGTCGGGCCCGAAAATAAGGGGGAAGTTGTTGCTAGGAGACGTGTAGATTAGGGAAAATGTCTACATGGAGATTAGGTAGTGAAAGTTGACGGAGTGTCAACTACTATAAATTACCTGATCGAGCGCGAGGACTTTGGCTCCTGAGAGCCCCGTATCCTTTTCTTGTCATGTTATTTCGTTTTCCTAAATTGTTGATTGCTTACTTGTCCATTTGTACTTGTTAAATTGCCCTATGTGAATTGCATGTTTCGAGGCACCACTGAGTTATTGGCTCATCCCTTCCAATTTGTTTTTCCTTGACAGGTTCTGAAATGCATGAAGTCTTGGAGAACTAGAAAAGAAATGTTATATTTTGAATGCCCACTTTTGTAATTGTACTTTGGGAGATACTTTAATATCTTTTGGATGATTTTTTTTTGTGCCTTTGGGGAAAATGTGAATCCTGTGGTGCTTCTGTGCCCTGGATTAGGAATTTTAAATTGTAAATTAAGTTGAATTTAAGTATTTTAAGTTCGACATTTTCCTTGATGCTTGAAATTGTACTTTTGGACAGAGTAAGTTGAATGGTACAATTTGTTTAAGTACTTGGCTTATGCGAGAAGTAAAGTTTATTTACGAATTATATTTGATGATGTTAGATGATTGAGTGAGTGAGTTCCGGCGAGAGTTGGGCAGGCGACTCGCCGAACCCTCTGGTTCGCCTTAGGGGAGGTGGGGCCGCCACAGCTAGCCCCACGGTTAGTCGTTTCTTGCAAGATCTTTTCAGTGGACAATCACTTTTCAAATTCGAATTCAATCTACAAATGGTGGCATCAGACCAAGTTAAGCAAAATAGCTTGGTTTAGTTGCTCTTTGAAATAGGCAGTAAGGTGGTCTGCCTCTGCATTCCTTATACAATTGCTATCATGTAGCTCAAGGAAGATGCTGTATAGCAAATTATCTTCTAACATGCAGGCCTAGATCAGAAAATGAGAGATGTTATTAAAGTTAAAAAAATTCTAATCAGGTCAACCAATCATTCTATATTGCAATCAGCAAAGTAGAAGATGGCATTGTAACGGACAAAAATAATGTATAATCTATTAATTCATGCAAAGACTAGGCAATCAAATGCATATCCCGTAAACATTACAACAAGACGTAAATGTATAACTGATTTTTTTTTTCACCTTAAGACTAGTATGCTATTAACTCTTCCAACTGCATAATACAATATGCTAACGGAATTTAGTAAACTAATAAACTTTTCAACCTTAAGACTAGTATGCTATACCGGAGGCGCTAAGCAAGAGCTTTCTTTAGTGATCCTGAAAATATATATGATTTTGCTAGTAGATATAAACCAATCTCTAATTAACAGTCACTTTTCGAATTCTATTCTCAATCTATAGACAGTGGCATCAGACTAGGCTCCATTTGCAGCATACATGCTTGACATAATGTGTACTTTACAACCTTGTCCAGCCCAAAAGTGAAAAGCTTAGTTAGGAGAAAGACACATAGGGAAAGAAAGAAGGTTAGCATGATTAGAAACAAGTTATAAACAAATAATCCAGGTAAGCTATATATTAACGCCATCAATATCCCAATCTACGAAATCTAAGGCAGCTTAGTTATGAGAAAGACACATAGGGAAAGAAAGAACGTTAGCATGATTAGAAGCAAAAGTTATAAACAAATAATCCAAGTCAGCTAAATATTAACATCATCAATATCCCAATCTATCTCTGTCCATCTCAAGCTCTCTCAAATCTCTACCAAAAGTGCTCATCACTTGCTTGTTCATCCTAAAATAATGCAATTCTGATACAGATGGCAGATGCATAGCTGCGGAGCCACCCTTTAGTATATTATCAGAGTAAAGAAGGACTACAATTTAGCTTTCATGTTTCTCTGAATTAGTTATAATGATCAATATTTACACATCCAAATTATTGGTTGGTGCTATGGCTAATGTAGAAGCAACATTCTTATAACAAAAACTACAAACAAATATGAGTCAAATGGGCAACGATTAGAATAACAACGAAATTCAAGTTTTTTTTATACCGGAATTCAAGTTAATAGAACATAACAATGTAAAAGAACTTCATCTAGGAATCCAACTTCCTCATTCCTTGTACTCCAACCATAAATTTATGACTTCCCATCAAAATTATTTAGGATATATAGTTACTAGTTGACATCAAGAAACCCAATCAACGATGGCTCATGCTTATGGAAATAAAGACCATGATGCAAACATCTAGACATTTTACATGGGATGATAAACCAACCAGGCAATTAATTAATATTTAAATTAATGCCACAAGCATACCATTTCACTTTCAAAGGAAGGCAAAAAAATACAAATATTTGAGCACAAGATATAGAGCGTCAAAGATAAGAAAGTACGCTCTAATCAATGAGGCCAATAATGGAGAATCTACATACAAGGGATGCTTCCAACGTGTAATGCTGAGAAAACTAAGCATGCGTAAATGAGAGTAGATGTTCAATGGTAGCAAAAGGTGGAGAAGAAAGATGAGTAAGAGGAGAGACGAGGAGTCGGCAATGGGAATATAGGTGGAGGCAGAGGAGGGAATATGGGAGGAGGCAGAGGAGGAAGATGTGGAGGAGAAAGAGGCAGAGAAATGGTGGTAGGTCTGTGCTAAGAGAGAGAGGACTTATATTTTTTTGTCTCACTCTTCATTGATTATATAGAGACCCGTTTTACTAATTTCATCTAGAATCCATGTACAAACCCAATTAGGGGGTGAATTGTGGAATTAGAATTGTAATTCTCAGATCTTACTAAAGAATTGAATCTGTAGAATTAAAGACCCAGAAAATTCGAATTAAATTCTAATTCTCTAGCACTGATAGTGTCCAAACTGCACATTTGGAATTGGGTTCCAATTCCAATTCTAAGTCTCCAGAGAGAACCAAACACACCTTATAAGTGTTTTTCACTTGATTGACTTATAATCAATGTAAGGTGCACCATTTAGTTGGGCTATTTACCCAGTTTGCCAGTCAACTTACAAGCAAGAATCCAATCATGCTAGTATGGCTAAGGTTAATATTAATTGAATTGGACATGATTCCCAAGGTGAATTTGAGTTAATAACTAGTGTTGTGAGATCCGTCACATAGGACAAAAGGAAAAGATGAGTAGTTTCAATTTGAACTCCCAACTCTGCTTAAGAGTTATTAGACCAGTCCAAATCCAATCTACTTGCAAACAATAATCCAATCATGATTCCCAAAGCAAGCTTAAGTTCAATTAATAACGACCATTGTGAGATCCGTCCCACATAGTGTGGCGGCTCCACTTCTCCCTAAGGCGAACCAAAGGGTTGGCGGGTCGCCTGCCTAGTTCTCGCTAGGACTCACGCACTCTAGTAACTAATTTCACCCAAACATAAATCGAAAATAAACCTTACTTCTCGAGCAAGTCACGTACTTAAATAATTCATACAATTCAACTTATACAGCCCAAAACACAATTCCAAGTACCAACGAAAACATCGAGCTTAGTATACTTAAATTCAACTTAATTTACAATTTAAAGTTCCTAATCCAGGGCACAGAAGCACCACAGGATTCACATTCTCCCAAAAACACAAAAATCATCCAAAAGATACTAACGTTTCCAAAAGTACAATTACAAAAGTGGGCATTCAAAATATAACATTTCTGTTCTAGTTCTCCAAGACTTCATGCATTTCAGAACCTGTCAAGGAAAACAATTTGGAAGGGATGAGCCAATAGCTCAGTGGTGCCTCGAAACATGCAATTCACATAAGGCAATTTAACAAGTACAAATAGACAAGTAAGCACTTAACAATTTAAGAAAGCGAAATAACATGACAAGAAAAGGATACGGGGCTCTCAGGAGCCAAAGCCCACGCACTTGATCAGAAAATTTATAGTAGTTGACACTCCGTCAACTTTCACTACCTAAACTCCATGTAGACATTTTCCCTAATCTACACATCTCCTAGCAATGTCTTCCCCCTTATTTTCGGGCCCGACTCCAACACGAATATTGCAAGCACTTTTACCAAGACGGCAGAGAGGTACCTCCCACTCTAATAGAGCGTGGTACGTGCATCCGTTTGGTTTATTTAGTCGACGAGACCACGCTCCAATCGACATTGCAACACTTGTACTTGTGGCATTTCACGCAATCACATAGCATATAACATTTCATGATATCTCTAGCAAGTACTTTTAACAAGTAGTTCAACTAGCAGTTAAACACGATTCATGCAAGAGACACTCACCTTAAGTGAAGTGTCTAGAATTCCAAACTTTGATCGAGATTGTGCTCTTCACCAACTCCTAAAATCATACAAATAATTCACATAAATTTCCACTTTTGAGTTGGCGAATTTAACTCGAGTCAACTAGCATTTAATTTCACTCAAAAATCCCAAACTAGTATTAATCGTTTTCTCAAAGTGAAATCCACAAATCGAGTGAAATTAAATTTTGAAGTTTCTTTAAAACCCAAAAACTTGCTAAATTCGTCAAATATTCCAACATCCAAGCTCTAGAATCATATAAGCCATTTAACACCAATTTGGTGTCACAAGTTGAGAAAAATCACATTTAAACCATTTAGAGGAATTTTCCCCTCAAATTTTTCCCAAACATATCTTGGGAAATTCCTTTAAGAGGCAATCATATTAACCAAGTAAAACTAGTCGTTAGAATTTCTATAAAATAGAAACTCCTTAAGTTTGTCAAATTCCACGACCAACTTAGTCCAATGATTTTCATGAAGGCAAAAACTTGAGTTTTTAGGAAAATTTCCAGATTTGACAAATTCCTCAAAATAGGGCATTTGGTCTAATAAAATTCAAGGTTATCAACTCAAAGTGGACCTAGTAACAACGGTTAATGCTAGAAAACATTTTCGGGACAACTTTGGTCCACATTTACCCACAATGAAATCCAAACATCAAACCATTTCTAATTTCAAACAAAAATTCTGTTTTGGTATCTTCTTGAAGAATAAGATTTTGGTCCACTTTTTGGACGTAACCTCTACTAGATTTTTGTCCCAAATTGAGCTATACAAACCCCTTAATTAATACACAAATCATTTGAGCTCAAGTTATCGTGAAAACAGTTCACAATTATCATTCAAAGCTGGAAAAATTTCAGGTGCATTCGGTAGCAAGTAGTCCATTTCCCCTTCAATTTATCCAAAATTTTTCAACTACCCAAAAGCTACATTTTCACCCAAACAATACTACCCATATAGGTTAACATGTATACAGCCCAAGTAGTTCAAAAATTTGTCAAAATTGACCCCCAAAATTTGACTAAATTCTGGAAAATTTCCAGAATTTTTTTGGACAGCATATACCTTCATTTTCCTTCAATTCCTCAACATCATTTCAACTACGAAAGTGGTGCATTTTCCCTCAAATTACCATAGACATTCAGCTTAACATTTACACAATCCATGAAGCTCAATTTCTTGTCAAGAATCAGATCAAAAACTCGAACACAAACTGGGAAAATTTGGACAGTTTGGTTCAACAGCAGAGCAGTTTTCGTAGTTTGGTCACATCTCATTCAATTCAACTTAGATTTGAGCATGGTTGGTAGCGTTGGAAACTAAACTCATAGGGATACAATTTTTCAGAAGAAATCGTTTTAAAATTCTACTCATAACTAGCTCGAAATCTGGCAACAAAACGCAGCTCATATCCTGGCTTCCAGTAAACCAGTGGAGCAGGACAGGTGACTTTAAAAGACTGCCACGGTTCACTCAGGTGGAACCAGGACGTGAATTTTACACCGTTGGAAAGCTGGAAGAGTCTAGTTTCTAATGGCACTAACGGCACTCAATTTTGATGTCGGAGGGAAGAGTTATGATCGAAACAAAATGGCTGCCTGAGCCATACGGGAAAAATTTCCAGATTTTGCTGGTTTTGGAATTCATCACCTTTGGTCAACCAAATCTCAATATCTTTCAATGAAACTTTACACAAAACTCCAACAACACATAAACATCAAATACAAGCCGTTAAAACCTCAGAATTTCGCATGAAAAAGGTCGGTCTTGGCAGGGGCAGAATCGGAACTTTTTTCTTCAAGAGCTCGATGAAGTTTCTAGCAATAATGCACCTTTAATCTACTTCCTTAAGCACTAATTCAACAATAAAACCATCATCAAACATCATCACAGCCATCAACTCAAAGTGGGAGTTCATAGAGCCCACATTCAACAATTTCCAACAATAATAAGCTACCCATAAGCATAATCAAGCTCTTAAGTGTGAGTTGGCCTTCATTGAACAAGAATTGAAGAGTGGATCATGGTTACCTTACTTGTGTGCTAAAAGGTCAGATTTTGGTGTCCCAAAAGCCCCAAGAAAATCTGTGAATGTGCAGCTCCTTCTTTGTCCAAGTGATTGTCCAAGTTGTCTTGAGCTTGTGTGGTGAATTTGGTGTGAATTGGAGCAAGAAAATGGTGGAGGAAAAATTGTGAAATTTGGAGTGTGAGAGAGAGTAGAGACCGGCGGTTATGGTGAGGGGAAAGGGAGGGAAAAATCTGAAATGGAAAGCTTCCTTGAGAAGCTTGCGTGTGGTACAACTTTTGTGCTCCCAAGTCAACCGTGAACAGTGTATCGCGCGCGCGTTTCGCGCCCGTTTCCTCTGAGGTTTGTTTTAACTGTGCACTAAACTTCTAATGCACATATATTCATGTAATTATCATTCACTCTTAATGACCTCAAAATAAGGTTCTAAAGTCCTTCAAATAAATCGCGCGCGTAAAACGCGTATTTCCCACTTATGCGCGATAAGGTGAAATTTTTGAGAAATTCTTATAACGATGGCATTTCTAACTAATACATGGATATTTAGGCATAAAAATACCTATTTTAAGACTAAGGTATAAATCTCCCATTATTCGGGCTCATGAACTCTCAAGTCAGTTACTATTCCTGAGCCTACGGGCACTATTCACACTTAACAACTTTCAAGATTTGAATTGCGAACTAATTGCCTTAAAATTACTCATGAGCTATAATGCTATAGAATTGGGTCCAATAGGGCTAGAAAATAATATTCGAAATAATTGAACAATTAACTAATTAAATAACCTCAGAATGGGAATTTAAAAGAAATAAATTGCGAGTCCTCACATTCCTCATCTAACATTTCTCCAACTTAATTATACCTTTTTATAGCCTCTACATATACTACATTTCAACTTAGGACTAATTCGCGCGTCGATGCGCGAAAATTCAACTTAAGGCTTTGCCGAACACGAACCGTCAATTAAATCTTAAAAATTCAAATAAATTGAAATGTAACATTTGAATGATTGAAAACAATATTATTTAAATATAAATACATATTATTGGATGATTTTAATATTTTCAATAATATTTTGATTTAATTTTCCAGAGGATAATGAAATTTTTGAGGTCCTCACACATAGGATGAAAATAAAGGATGAGTAGTTTGGGCTTAAACTCGTGACTTCGCTTAAGAGTCATTAGACCAGTCCAATTCCAATCAACTTACAAGCAAGAATCCAGTCATGCTAGTATGACTAGGGTCAAAATTAATTGAATTGGACATGATTCCCAAAGCAAGCTAAAGTTGAATTAATAACTAACATTGTGAGATCCATCCCACATAGGACAAGGATGAGTAGTTTGGCCTTGACCTCGTTACTCCGCTCAAGAGTCATTATTAGACCAGTCCAAATCTCTCATCAGAGCAAATCTCATTTGGTCTGGTCATATGCAACATCAAGTAAAGGTTTGGAGAATGATATTAAAGATGCTTTTGATGCTGTGGAAAGAGCATCGAGTAAAGGTTTGGGGAATGACGTTAAAGATGTTTTTGATTCTATGGAAAGAGCGTTGAGAAGAATCTATTAGGAAATTGGCTTAATTTTCTTTTAGGTAGAATTCTTATTTGGTGTGGAAAGTAACTAGTTTCCTACTGAGATTTTAGTTACTTGAAATAGTAGTCAAGTAAAGTCCTATTTGGTTTAGAATTAGATGTTATTTCCTATTCTATATGAGTTTAGGAATTAGTATTGGTTTCTAATTGTTATTTGGTTTTTTGGCCAAGTAATGTTCTCTATAAATAGGTAGATTGGCATACTACAAACACACAAGAAAGGAGTGAGAGAGTTCTTAGTGGGTGAGAGTGTTATACAAGAGTTGGGGCTTGAGAATCAAGTTGTAATCTTGTAGTGTTTTTCTCTCATAGTAAGAACAAGTTTTTCTCTCCGTGGACGTAGGCTTGGTGATTAAGCCGAACCACGTTAATTCTTGTGTGTTGTTCATCATTCGTGTTAAATATTGTTTTCTATTAAATTGTTGGTTTTTTCCTTTTTTCAAATAATTGGCCTGATACCCTAACAAGTGGTATCAGAGCTCCGTTGGGGTTTTGGTTAATTATTTAAAATTGAGTGGGTGGTGGTATACCATGGGGTTTGGAACTATACAGTTTCCAATTCAACCGTTTAATGGAACTACAAGTTTTACTCTTTGGCAAAGAAGAGTGAAGGATGTTCTAGTTCAACAAGGTTTGGCAAAAGCGTTGAATGGAAAGAACAAGAAGCCAGAGAGCATGAATGATGATGAGTTTGAGGAGTTGGACGCAAGGTGTGCGAGCACGATTCGGCTCTATGTGGCGGACAACATCATAAATAATGTGATAGATGAGGAAGATTCTGCAGCAGACCTCTGGGAAAAATTGGAAAAGCTTTATCTAGCTAAAAGCTTATCCAATAAGTTGCATCTAAAGCGGCAACTTTATGCACTAAAGATGGTGGAGGGTGGCAGTCTCATGGATCACATGAATACGTTCAACGGAATTTTGGATCAACTCCAAAAGGTTGGTGTAGATATTGAGGAAGAAGATAAGACCCTTTTACTTCTTACCTCAGTCTCTGATTCTTACGAAAGTGTCGTGACGACCCTGTTATATGAGAAGGACACTTTAGAGTTCGAGAATGTGCAGTCTTCTTTGTTGGATCATGAAAAACAAAGGAAGGCAAACCAAGATGTGACACAAGAAGCTGCTTTAATTGCTCGAGGTGAGAATAAAAGAGGAAAACAATTTGGCGGTGAATCTAAGGCAGGTGGTTCAAAGGCCAAGAGAAAGGGTGGAATCCAGTGCTTTGGTTGTCATGAGTTTGGCCATATCAAAAAATATTGCCCTCATCGAAAGGAAAATGATGAGAATGACTATGATAATGTTGCTGGATATGCATCGGGTGGAGATATTCTCACAATCTCCAAAGGTAATAATACTTCTTCTCGTGATGGTTGGATTTTAGATTCTGGATATGTTTCACATGTTTGCTCCAGGTTAGACTATTTTGATACTCTCCAAAGAAAGAAGGCAGGTTTTATGTGCTTGGGTAATGGATCTACTTGTCAAGTCAAAGGTGTTGGAGTGGTGAAAATCAAAATGTTGAATGGAGAGATTCGTTCTTTGGGTGGTGTGGCTTATGTCCCAAAGCTACGAAGGAATCTAATTTCTTTGAGCCAATTAGACTCCGAGGGTTACCATTTTTCCGCTGCAGGTGGAGTCTTGAAAATCACACATGGCGAGACGGTCTTGTTGATGGGGAAGAAGTATGGTAATCTATACCATTTGAATACCTTAATGGATTGGGAGCGGAAGGGGATCCAAGAATGCTCTCAAATTACAAATGGTGGTGAGAGGAAAAATCCTGCTATGGGAGAGGGTGAATTGAGGCCCCTCTCGCGAGTCAACTAGATGTTGGACTCGGTTAGCTATACACGTTCATATGTCGATTGAATCAATTGAAAACAAGACTGTATTGATTCGGGTGTGTAGCTAAGCACCAAGGTACTTGGTGGGAAAAGGCAAATGGAGTTTTTTTGGATGGTTTGCTGTGTTTGCTAAAAGAAATTTTCGCCAAGGTGGAGATTTGTTAGGAAATTGGCTTAATTTTCTTTTAGGTAGAATTCTTATTTGGTGTGGAAAGTAACTAGTTTCCTACTTAGATTTTAGTTACTTGAAGTAGTAGTCAAGTAAAGTTCTATTTGGTTTAGAATTAGATGTTATTTCCTATTCTATATGAGTTTAGGAATTAGTATTGGTTTCTAATTGTTATTTGGTTTTTTGGCCAAGTAATGTTCTCTATAAATAGGTAGATTGGCATACTACAAACACGCAAGAAAGGAGTGAGAGAGTTCTTAGTGGGTGAGAGTGTTATACAAGAGTTGGGGCTTGGGAATCAAGTTGTAATCTTGTGGTGTTTTTCTCTCATAGTAAGAACAAGTTTTTCTCTCCGTGGACGTAGGCTTGGTGATTAAGCCGAACCACGTTAATTCTTGTGTGTTGTTCATCATTCGTGTTAAATATTGTTTTCTATTAAATTGTTGGTTTTTTCCTTTTTTCAAATAATTGGCCTGATACCCTAACAGAATCCAGCATCAGAATTTTTGAGAAATTTAGTTCAATTCATTTCAGATAGTTGATGGATTTTTTAGGCTACAATTTACAATTTACAGGGATAGTTATGATGTAGTAATTAGTACTTTCGATTTTCAATTCATTCATTGGCTTTGTTTTTTTGGGCTTAGATATTGTATAGGACACTAGGTAGGCATATTTCTTTTTCTCTTCCAAATAAATATGTTTTAATTTAATTACCTTCATAGAAGAGTTGCGGAAGGAAATATAATATGAATCTCTGATTGAGAAAAGTTGGAATAGTCTTGGAAAGATTTAGCATTTTTTTTAGTTAGTTTCTTTATTTTTTTTTGAGATATCAATTGTGTTAAAATAATATCTTACTACAATTTGAATGCCCTTTGGAGTAGAGCTAATTAATTTAATTCTTTTTGTTATATCTTTTTTCCAAGGACTTTAGATTCTATTTCTGCCATTTTCAGTTGGGAGATTATTTAGCTCTCAATATAAAATAAAATAGGCAGTGGGCTTCACTTCTACAATTCTCCATGGCGGATAAATATGATTTGAATTGAGAACAGGATGAGTAACAAGGTACTAACGATTTTAGGTAGCGTGATTGTAACAAGGTACACCCAGTCGATGTCAATGGTAGGTAGAAAATCTGCATCATCCTTGAACATATCCCTTGTGACAAGTTAAGGAGCTAAAAACAAAACGAGGGAGATTAAATTAACCATAAGGTTGCTTTTGATACTTGATGGAAAAAGACATGAGCCGGCTAATTTGACATACTTGAGGAAGCTGCTGTGGACTTACGGGGAAAGCCAATTAGTACACAATAGTACACCATTTTTTAGAGATGGAAATCTGCAAGTGGTGGAGTTCGGTGAGACTTTGCGGTTGTAATTGTGGGTTCCAGGCATCAAAATAATGCAACATAGATTATTCAAGAATATATAAAGTTGATTGGTAAGAAAACATTTTATACAACTGCAGGAGAAGATGACAATGTGGTGCAGCTAGCATAAGGTATGCAGCAATCGTAGTTTAGTGCAGATTAGGTGTCAGATGTGAAAGTAATTTAGTGCTTTCTGGGCTCATTCCAATATGATTATGGTTACATGCCAGTAACGGAGCATGTGTTTTGCACGTGACCACGAGATTTTTTATTTGGATAAAATATAGAAAAGCCCCTTAAGGTTAAGTGAATATACAAAAAAGTCACCTATAGTTTTAAAATATACATTCCGGTACCTTATGGTTTGAACTAATTTAAAAAAGCAATGAAAATCATCAGAATTAATGGGTTTGAAATACACGCTTCTTTTACGAGTATTTGTCTCAGAAATAAATAAATTTTTAGCTGATGTACCTATTATACCCTTAGAGTTGTTATACAGAAAAACCCCATGCAGTTAAGCAAATCTATAGAAAAAGTCCCTTATAATTTCAAATCATACAACCCAGTATCTCATGGTTTGAACTAGTATGAAAAATCGACAAAAATCATTTAAATTAAAGAGTTTGAGGTTTCTTGGCATGGAAAATAATTTTTTAAATCAAATTTTTTAGCTAATATACCTATTAAACCCCTTAGAACTCATAAAATTTTCAAAAACAATCCAAAACTCCCAAATACGACTCACCTTATTTCTATACATAAAATAAATAAAAAAAGTTTCCCAATAAAACTCACCTTGTTTTTATACACAAAATAAATAAATAAAAACTTTCAAATACAACTTACCTTATTCCTATGCACAAAATAAATAAATAAAAGCAAAATATAACCATAGAGTGCTTTTCCGTAGGTTGGCTTAATTAGAAGGGTTTTTTCCATAAGTTTGCTTAATAGGATAGTTGTTAGAAGGTCTTTCATTACTTATATATATTAGGCAACTCACTTGCATCAACCCAACAAAGAATATCACCCAAATTACATTGTTTAAGATATTTGTCTACTGCTAAAACCCAACCAAAAAATATATATGTCTCTTTGTGCTTATAGGAGTCAATATGGCAAAATTGTGACCATCAATCAAATATCCTTCTAATATTCTGTCATTATTTAACAATTCATATACATGAATAAATTTTTCTCTCTCTTCTGTCAAGTTTTTCTGGCCTTCTTGGTTGATTGACCAATCAAATCCTTCAATCTGACAACCCGTAGCAATCAACAAATTTGACAAGATTCCTCTCCGATATCTATTTTCACACTCGCAACAATCTAACAATTTTCAGGCCAATCTTATGATCAAATCCTTCACCAACTACACATTTCATAGCTAAATTTGTGGTCTAATTCCATTAACTAAATACTTTTTGACAACTTTATGTCCTAATTCTCTGATAGTAGAAATGCCCAAGACTAACCTCATAATCTAGCTCTAATACCAATTGTAGAACCCAAAATTTTAAGATTCTAATAATAATCAATATGTGCAAGGTTACAGAATTGAAGGGATAAAACAAACACTCAAAATATATGTGGGAGAGAAGAAAATAATCAACTCACAATATTATTGAAATTTCAAACAATGAAGAAAGTTACCCCATAATAGAAAATGTGACAAACTCTACTAGATTCTCTCTAGAAAACACCCTAAATAATGTCCTATTTATAATCTACCAGATTTGTTTGGAAAGAAACCACTTGCATAAGAAATTACCAAATAAAACATAAATTCCTAAATTGCACAACTATTAAAACCTAACTCCAATAAAACTAATAAATAAACACTTTTAGATTTGGTTTAGTTTGCCAACACTTTTCTTCGTTAGAAATTCCCAAACAAGTTGACGATAAAAATGTTAGGAAGAATTAAGGACATAGGAAAAATTGAAGAAATTAAGACTCTGCAAATTCAATACGTGGAAATCCATAGAAAAAATTTTTGGAAGATGCACAACCATTAGTAAACCAAAGAAATTTTTTTGTGATTTTGTGTTACAATCTTATAATTTACAGAGAGAGTTGCAGTTTTAGTCTCTAATGTTTGGTCTATCTGCTAAATTGGTCAGTGACCCATCTTAAAGTGATAATCCATCTTTTTGAATAAACAATTCAAAAGTGAATTAAAGAATGATTAAAGGTAAAGGGTTGCTGCTTAAGCTTCTCAATCATAGCATGCAGTGAATGGCATTTGAGGTGGGCATAAGGTGTAAACGATTGGCATTTGAGGTGGGCATAAGGTGTAAACTGACGAGGGAAGTTAATGAGGCAAACAAAATTCCCAACCTTTTTCCTTTCTTTTTGCTGGAAAAAAATGCAACAAATTTTTTTTTTTTAAAAAAGGACTGAAATGCATTGTCAAGTTAGAAGTGCAGAAAGTGCACTTCATTTATAAGTTTTGTGGAGCCAAGAATTTCAGAAGAAGATAAGGCCCATGTGCAAAGTTACAAAAGAACACAACGGAGAGATACAGAAAATCTTTTCTTAATGATGTTTCCAACTCCTAAAGACCACTCAACAATTAGTGTCCCATTTGTAATTCTTGACAAATGATAAATAATAATACTTTATGGTTTTTCCAATCTGTTCCCCACAAGATAATCCTATCAAGAAAGGGGGTGAGCTGAACATGAAAGCTTAAAATTATCAGACATCGCCTAAATGGTGCATATTTTTGCAGAAAAAAAAAAGAGAATTCGATTTAAATAATTGTTTTCACGGCTTTTCTGAAAACTATTACATTTTAGCACCTTTATTAATAAATAAATTCGTGAGATAAATAGATAGTAGATTAACGTGTTCAAAATTTTATTGTGAAGCATGTTTACGAATACCATGACCTAGACAAATTTCTTGATACTTTAAATGCATGTCATGATGAGGAATAGATTCGTTTATTCCTTGATGCTTTAGTGCATACTTTTTATAATCTTTTCAACATTTGTCCACACGTTGTAAAGTTTTACCGCATTAATATAAATTACTAGTGATATACAGCGGGGATCAAAGAGTCACCGGTGGATAGGGGAAAATAAATCCTACACTTGATATTTTATGAAAAAATAATAATAAAAAGGTAAAACAATTATTAAATATTTAATAAGACTTTCCCACGTCTGTGATTTTGAAAAAGGTAAAATTAATCCAAATTCTTCTAAATGCAAGAAGATTGGAAAATATAATTGTGATTATAAGGACTGGTTAATCAGTTCCCGCGTCTTTGATTTTGAAAAATGTAAAATTAATCCAAATTCTTCTAAATGCAAGAAGATTGGAAAATAATTGTGATTATAAGCATTAAACTTTCTTTGGTAACCGTTTTCGCAACGGACAAGTTTATGCCGTCCATCTGAGCAAATGGATGTCTTTGACTCTGTTCACAAAGTAAGCCGTCAAGAAAACAAGTAGTATATAAACAAGTAGGAGTGGCCCTAAGTAACCAATCTGGTTGTCCGCCTTTGTATCAACCTTCTATTTGCAACCAAATATCCTTTCCAAATCATATAAGTAGTATTCTATCCTCGCAACATTTTATTGCCAATACTCCTTGTACCCAAAAAAAAAAAAAAAAAAGAAGCAATGGCTGAATTGTTTGTTCCAAAGATAATAGATGTATTGGGTGATGTGGCCGTGAAGCAGTTTGGGGAGAAGGTCAACCTGGTGATGGGGGTTGAAGAGGAGGTGTCAAATATCTCCTCTAAGTTGACAACCATTGAAAAAGTGCTGCATGATGCAGAGAGACGAAGGCTGAAGGACAGAAGCGTTGGAATTTGGCTAGAAAAGCTTGAGGACACAACATATGAGATGGATGATGTGCTGGACGAATGGAACTTCAAGATTCACAGAGCAAAGAATGAGCGAACTAATCAGAATGCCAGAATGCAGCCTACACTGCGGAACAAGGTTCGTTCCTTTATCCCATCCCTTTGTTCTTGTCTCAAACAAGTTCCTGTGCGTAGTGGTATAGCTCAGAAAATAAAGAAAATAAATGAACGGCTAGAATTAACTTTGAAAGAGGCAGATCAATTCAAGTTTATTACAAGTGGGGGTATTCCTAATTCTCATGATTTTCAACGAATTATGACTACCTCAATCATAGACGAATCAGAGGTTTATGGTCGAGAATCTGATAAGGAAGCCTTACTTAACCAAGTATTATCTGAGAGTAGTAGTCAAGGAAGATATGAGGTTCAAGTTATCTCTGTAGTAGGGGCTGGGGGTAGCGGAAAGACCACACTTGCTCAGCTGCTCTTCAATGATGATAGAGTGAAGAACCATTTTGAACTTAAAAAATGGGTTTGCGTATCAGATCCTTTCGATGAGAAAAGGATCGCCAGAGCAATCCTTGAGAGTCCAGGAAAGAGTTCTGATTTGTCAGAGTTGGACCCACTGCTCCAACTGTTGAAAGAAACTTTTTCCGGTAAGAGATTCCTGCTTGTCCTAGATGATGTCTGGACAGAGGACGACTCAAAGTGGAAGCCTTTCCAACACGCTCTCAAGGACGGGGCTCCTAGAAGTGTAATTTTGGTGACAACAAGGAGTCATAGAGTGGCCACAGTGGTGGGATCGACTGATACTCACGGCCTAGGCATGATCTCTCACTCTGATTGTTGGCTAATAATGCAAAGGATAGCATTTGCTAAACAATCAGGGGACTTGTGCAAGAAGGTGGAAAGAATTGGGCAGAAAATTGCAGAAAAGTGCAAGGGGTTGCCACTTGCTGCAAAGACTATGGGAAGCTTGTTACGGTTCAAAGATACTGAACAACAGTGGCAGAATGTTTTGGATAGTGAGATATGGCAATTGGAGGAAGCAGCTGTGGACCTTTTCCCTCATTTGTATTTAAGCTATAACGAGTTGTCCCCGGAGCTGAAACGTTGCTTCTCATATTGTGCTGTCTTTCCCAAAGATCATGAGATAGATGTAGAAGAAGAGCTTATTAGGCTGTGGATAGCGCAAGGTTATGTTCGCCCAAATCGAAGAGGGGAGCACTTGGAGCTGGTGGGCCTTGAATACTTCAACAATTTGGCAATGCGTTCCTTTTTTCAAGAAATACAAAATGTTGAAGATTACGATGGGTTTCATGAATATCTGAAGTGCAAGATGCATGACATAGTGCATGATTTTGCACAATTTCTCACAAAAAATGAATGTCGTGCACTTGGTGGAGTTGGAAGGAATTCATCGAGTGAAAGAGCCCGTCATCTAACAATTTTGAAAGGCACTGAGGAGGAGATGTTTAGCTCTCGAGTCGTTGATTTTGGAAGGCTCAGGAGCTTTTTAGCTTTTCTATTTGAAAGAGTAGTAGTTCCCCAAAATCTGTTCTGCAGTTTGAAGTGCGCGAGGACTCTGGTTTTATGTAATTGTGAGCTAGTTGAAATCCCAGCCGAAATCGGAAGATTGATTCATCTTCGGCACTTGGACTTAAGTATGAATCCTTTCGTGACACTGCCAGAAGCTATATGTGATCTATATTATTTGGAAACTTTGGATATCAATCATTGTAAAAAGCTTTCGTGCCTTCCTCAAAGGATTAAAGGCCTTGTGCACCTGAGGCACCTTTTCAACCATGTGGCCGATGAATTACGTCAAATTCCACAAGGACTCTGGAAGCTGACGTCACTTTGTAGTTTGACTCGGTTCATTGTCAGGAGCAACTCTGATGATTTGGCAATTTTAAAGGATCTGAACCAACTGGAAAGATTGCACATTGTAATTGAAGGAGAAGTAGATTTTGGGAGTGCGGAGCTCGGAAAGAAAATCAACATACGTAAAATGTCTTTGTTCTTTAGCTTCGAGGCCCACTTTATAGAAACTCCAAGTTGCATTGAAAGCGTGGAACCACCTCCACACTTGGAACGACTTGCACTAATTGGCTATCCAGGAACTCAGTTACCAAGTTGGCTTGTGACGAAATCTCACGCCAATAACTTGACGAAGCTAATTATCGACAGGCCCCGCAATATCTCATCCTTGCTTGCCTTGTGGAAGCTATCATCCCTAGAAAAGCTTATCCTCTACAGAGTGGAAGAGCTGGAATATTTGGGTAAGGAATTCTTCGGAGTTACAAAAGCACTGCATGAGAATAGTCGTGATGCTCTTGACACGTTGTCAAACTCCGAGTCATCATTCTCATCTGAAGCAGTAGCATTTCCGAATTTGAGAAAATTACATTTTCGTCACGTCCTAAATTGGACAAATTGGGAAGACTTAAGTGAAGATGATGAAAAAGTTGCTGTATCTATCATGCCATGCCTGGAGGAGCTAAAAATTTGGAACAGTGAAAAGCTTAAAATGCTGCCACATCGCATCCTCAGAAAGATACCATCTCTCAAAATTTTGGATATTCGACGTTGCTCCAAGTTGAGGGATCGTTATTCTGACAAAACAGGAGATGACTGGATAAAGATATCATACATTCCTCGAGTTCACATATCTGATAAATGTTAATATGCTCAGGTATGGTTATTCACACATTTTTTTATGTATCTACTCATCTTTGAAGTCAAATAATTTACTACTTATAGAATTACAACAAACAAAGGCCTGCTTTGTAGAATATGACATGTGCTTAATAATGAATCAAGTGTTAACAGAGCCATACGTATAATGAAAATATGAAATATTCATTAATAATTTAGAATGGTTTTTTTTATTGAGAAGATGCGAGTCATTAACTAGTAAATATAACACTAAATTTCTAACAATATCTAATCGTAAACTCTTGAGTTTGGAATTCCATTTATGTCTTGTCTTTTTATCCTTTTTTTTTTTTGCTTTTGTCCTTTGTTTTCCAGATAATGCTCATTGATGGCTCAAAATGAAGCTACAGCAGAAGGCATTGGGGGATCAACCTCTACGTCAACGTTTCACTTGAGTTCATGTAAAATTTCAAATAATTGTAAATATGGTTGAAGAGGCACACCCACTTGCCTTGTTCAAAATCATTTGTTGAAAGCATCTGTAACCTTACCAAATTTCCAGATTGAATTTCAAGTGGTTACACAACTAGTCTTTACTTCGTCAAATTATTATTGTCCTATTGTATGTAAGTTTGTATAGATTTAATAAAGAAGAATGCTTGTACATTGTGCTTATCTATATAGTGTATTATTGACAATCTATTATTAGCATACTTATTTTATGGAATTATTCTAAGAATAACATGAATTCAAATTTTAAATTCAAATAATACACATGTGGCATACATCCAAAACTGTTAGTAATAAAAAGAAATCACTACACTGTGAGTGCATAAAAAGTTAATCTTTATTCTAATGGTTAAAAGTTAACAAGTTGACAAATTATTCTTTATCCTGTTTCCTTTCTTTAAAAAAAATGTTTACATAGATAATTGGAGAAACTCGGACTACAAAAATGCATGTGCACTTAAAGGCACCAAAACTCATGATACTTTTATAGTAGTAGTAGCAGTGGTAGTTCTAGTAGTAGTAATGACAATTATTTGTTAATAATACTTTCTTCTAAAAGTGAATGGACTAATTACCTTCCTTTTCACTTTTTTTAAGAAGGGAAGGAATGAGATTTAAGAAACAGGGAGGGAATAAGGTGACTAGAACAAAATATCATAATAAATCTTGACAATTTCATTCAAAAGACAAAAGTTACTACTAGCAGAATTTTGAACTTGAAAGTTTGTAAGACATATCACAGGAAATCAATTATTTGCATACTTCACGTATGTGAACCAGTTTAACAAACTATCCATATTCCAGAATTGAATATATCATCCTTTGTTTATTCACTATTATACGTGTTCAATACTTAGTTGAAAATATGCCCTCCCCATCCCTGCTTCCTAATCATAGCCCTTCCTAATAGAAACAATTTTTAAAAAATAATTGAAAATTTTAGACATGCAATTAGTTATCTTCAAGTTGATTGAAGATAAAATAGATTTTGACACATCAAAGTTCATTGTATTTATATTCAACTCCAACAGTTAGTTATGTTTTAATTCTTTCTATAAAGGCTGTTAAATTTTTTAATCCATAAAACTCACATTTTAACTATGAAATTGGGCAGTCCTAGCCCAATGACTTTCATAATTGAAGTCACATCTCTCAAGTAGACATTACCTGATCAAAAATTCATCTCTGAAGAAGCAAAATTGGTACTTCCTGTTCAGCTTCTAGAAAATCGAAATATGAAAGAATTCCCAAAGAAACAACAGAACCTTGCCCAATGCTACTAGATTGCTACTTAAATTACCACGCTTGACAAGAAACTGGCACTAATTTCACCCACAAGTTTGTTTACAAATTAACAAAAAAATCCCCACAAACATCAAATTAGAAACCAAAGTAGAGCATAAGAGTATAGAAGAAAATGTTTATAAGGTTTATAAAAAACCGAACAAATACTCCATGTAACCCAATGTTGCAAGGAATCAATCATTACAATTGTTATAGGATGGACCTATTCTGCCTGCTAGTGGCTGTCAAACTTCCAAAAATAAAATTTATATCAAGACCTACTCCCAAAACTGATCGAGTATAGTGTTGAGTAGGGTCATCTTCTCAGGGAACTAGTAGATTTATTACACACAAAGAATTTGAGGGATTTTTGGAAGGGAGATAAAAAGAATAAATTAACAATGTAAGGTTACTGAATTTTCAAACGCAAGAAGTGCAGTAGAATATAATAAACAATTAATTGACACCACGTAGTAAAGGAGATAATATCGGCACCGGCTCACGCAATTGATCATAGATACCTGGAGTAATTCACACGTCGCAAATAATTTGGTTCTAACAATTTAACAATCGCCAAACTACCAATCTCTGCTTAATTATATGGTAGTCTAGAGACGCTCTTAAACTACCCCTTTGTAAAATAAATAACCCTAGAGACGCTCGAAGGATTTAATCTATTCACAACTTTAAGAATTAGAGAGACCCAATTCTAGTTAACAAACACACATGCGGGCTCATTTAAACCAATTAGAGAGACCCAACACAGATTAAATTACTTGCGAGGTAATTAAATTGTGCCGTTTATCACTAATTTTAAGACAATCAAGTGATACGCACCCCTGTCCTAATTGGCAGTATACTATTCGGACAATTGAACAACTGGCCACATTAATCCAATAAATCCAAACAATAATAGCCTATTGAAACAAAGAATAATTAAATACCCACGAATGCAGAATTTAGAATAGAGTAGAACACTTAAAAAGATCTCACAATTATCCGTGCACCGGGTCTTGATTATTTCTCAACTAGATAAAAGAATCTAGCCTTACCTCATAACGATGATGCAAACAGAAAGCTTTTTGAAATTTTGTTGATTTGAAAAGAAGTAAAAAGCGGTATAGTCACTAGTCTCTAATTCACGTTAAGAAGGGAAGAAAGAGATCAAAGATCAAAGATAAAAACTCCTAGTCTATTGCTGTCCTCTTTAAAGTGTTTGCGCCGCCACCCCTTTAGCCAATCGAGTCTTTGTTTCTATAAAGGATAGCTTCCCTTATTTTTCTCCTTGACTTGTTGCCAAAAGATTCTCTGAAAATGTCTCCTAATCCAACGCAACTTCAGAACATGTCTCCAAAAAATAGTGGTGGCTTCTAGGGATAAGTCCTGCGGTCCGTCTTTTGGATGTAACTCTGTGTTTTCTGATGTGGGCATGCTCTAGAATGAACGGTCTTCTGGAATTTAGTTTCTTTTCACCACTTTCGACACCAATCGCTTGCAACTGACACAAATACCAATTATGAGCAGAAACCCATTACTTTGCATAATAAGTGGCCAAAATTGAGACCAAATACCATTAAATAAAATGCACAATTATCTCACTATCAAATCCACTCACACCAAGACAATGCTTGTCCTCAAGCATCTCACAGCTCAGAGATACAATTACAGCTACACACACGAAGCAGTTCAGTCATGTGAGCTCAAGTGTCCCATCTTCCTAATAATGTCATCAAATTCAGAAATTTCAAGACTTAACCATCTCTTATAGAATGGAATATGATTACTTCTCACTCCGACATGAAGCACAAAGGGTCACTCTCACTACACAATAAATATGCTTGCTAATATATCACATCGCCACCACTGAAACCAAATATAATGCAAAAATCAAAGGATTTTGATGCGGGTTGTAATGGAGCTCAGGCACAGGTTGGATCAAACAGGTAATTTAGGCTCATTATATCAAAGAAAATACCGTTGACCCACTGCATGAATTCCAATTCCCTTCTTCATTCCAATGATCATTCCAAAGCATACCCATAAATTTTCCCAAAAATTAGCAAATACAAGCACAACCAAGGACTTCACCCAATTATCTCAACAGAACACATATGGACAAAAGCACTTCATACCTCTTTTTTAGTTTTTCTTTTCTTTGATTTTTTCTTTCTTTGTGTGCTCCTTTTCTTCTCTTTCTCCCATCTCTCTCTCTCTTTCTCTTCTTTTTTTTCTTGTTTTGTTTTGTTTCAAATACGCCCAACTACATGGGGATATAGACACACTCGCTAACTTCAATCATTCCCATATCTCCCAATTCGAAATCATCATGCACTGAAATCAAGGCATTCCTTTGACACTGGATAGAAACAAAGAGGGTTCGAATACAAGGGGTTTAGGGGTGACAAAATGAGCTATTAAACAAAGAAAATGTCTAAACTCAACCATGGTCAACTAGGGAAGATCTGATTAGGGTCGGCCTTTAGAAAGCCAAAATTGGTTAACCTGAGTGCCCTTGTCATTTTAATACATCAAATTCAGGAATGTGGTCTTGACATACATAACAGCAAGTTCTAGAACAATTAAATCATATGTGATATCACTCAATGGAAGAAAATAGAGTAGTTATCAATGCAACATTCATTGGCTCGACAGCTCACAACAGGATATTAATAGCCAAGTCTTGCAAATTTCATCATTCAATTCCATTGTCAAGAAGACAAGACATTTAACCACATAATATCACTGCTCATGCTTGTAGAGTAATTGCAATCATCATAAATAGCATCAAGTTCTAGACATTTTCAACTGTAGCCAAATGAATTCATCACATACATATTTTTGGATTTTCTTTTTCCTCTGTCTTTTTCCTATCAAACAAAAAGAGCTAGAACTAAAGAGCTATCAAACAAAAAGAAAAAAAACTAGAACTATGCCTCCTCACACCAGAAACCTACATTATCCTCAATGGAGCAAAGAAAAATAGAAATAAAAAAGAGAGGAACTAGAGTTCCCCTGAAAGCCAAACGAGTACATGAAAGCACTATGAGGGAGGAGAATGAGGCAGCTGAAAGCCAATGTGTGCAAAAAAAGCTACCAGATTTTCTGTCTGAATGGCAGAATGGACCTGTAAGACTGTGAAGCGGTCATCCAGACGCTCAACTCGACCGCCCAACTCATGAATGGAGTCCGGTAGAGTACAGAATTGGGTGTCCCAAGAAGATAGAACCGCGGAGAAGGAAGGACTCGCCTGATCTGCCTCTGAGGTGGGTGTAGTAGAGGGAACTCGAGGTTGGGGCACACCCTCTCCAGAAGGTGTGAACTGATAGGCATCCCTCACCTTGAGAATGACGCCCATCCGTTCTAAACTGCGCAGGTCCAAAGGCTCAAGCTCGCGAGCCATGGTGAGCTTATGCTCATTATCAAGGTCAAGCACTCCCAAGCAGATGGCTAAGTGTGTGATAAGTAAGCCCATACTCAAGGGCTTATAGCGCTTGCGGAGGACGGACTGCAACTGAGAGGCTACCGCAGCTAAAGTTGACCTGCATCTTATTACGCATACACCAGAGGAAATAGAATTCAGTTTTGGCGAGAATGCCGCAGAAATCCTTCCGGCCTGAGAAGTTATAGGCTAGAAATCGGTGAATGACTTTTAGCACTAGATCCTTAAGGAACGAGACCCTAGATTGACTCGGATCGTAGAGTTGAGTGTCCATGGATCACTCCCTCCATATCTCGATATAATTGCTCGCAAAGGGTTGGGTGAAGTCACAAGCACTATTGATATACGTGTCGGAGGAGATGGTGTCCTCACTCACAAACCCCAACATCAGGTTGAACTCATTAATGAAATGTGCATGTGGGGTACCCCGCAGCCTATACTTGATTACCCCCGGTGAGTCTAAGGCTAGAGAATCAGATTTCTCAAACTGGAAGGTGGCGTAGAATTCATAGCAGAGCTTCTTGTACGAAAGATAGTCAATAACTAGATATTGACCCCACCCAATGGCAGAAAACAACTGCTCTACTTCCCTAACAATATTCAACTGGTCGAGAGTCAGAGGATGAAAACACTTGCACAGGACGAATGGGTGCAACATCAAGGAGCTCAACCATTCCTTTTGCTCAGGTGTGAGGTCCTTTATAGGTTCCTCCCATACCCCAAGAGACAGAGTACTCCTAGAAAGACCTAATCGAGACCTAGTGGGGGGTTGAATCGGGGCCCGCCTCTTACGAGGGTTGGAACCTGATGCCTCAGATGGAGTGGTCTTTTTCAGAGCCATATAGGGTCAAAGATGTCAATTCCAAAGGCACAGAGCCGACAAGAAAACTCAAAATGGAGACAAGGGACCACAAATAACAACACCCACAGTCAACAGTCAACAAACAATTGATGGTGCAAAAACAAAGATACCCCACTGGCGTCACTAAGGCAAATAAAAGTAATAAAAGGCAGACACGGGACCTCCCGAAACGCAGTCAACAATCAAATGCACCCAAGCACAACCAACAAATATCCCAAGCCCAACAAAAGAATGAAATTAAATAGGAGAAACTCGAAATTCGAGTCACCAATTGGTAAAAAGGAGAGTAGATAGGGGTACCACTGTTCGACTCTGCGGGGGCAGCCAAGGTGAGTGGAATCCAAGAAGGGAGGTGACGATGCGAGGGTCTGTAGTGGCGGACGGCCGCGGGTGGGCTGTAGATGGCGAGGCGACAGCAGTGGTGGTGGTGATAGGCGTGAGAGAGAAAGAGAGAGAGAGAGAGACGAGCAGATAGTAACGGCAGCGGCAACGACCTTAACCAGGACTGCAACCTAGGTCACGTTGAATGCGACTGTCGTGGCGGTGCGCGTCAAGGAGGAAGCGAAGCAGAAGGCGCGACGGCTGGTACTGGCGGATGGCTGTGGCTGAGCATCGCGGGGCTTGGAGGCAGCGGTGGCGACAGTGGTGTGCATGGAGGGGGCAGTTGAGCAGTGGCGACGATGGAATTGCGACCGAGAGGGATGAAGATGAAAAGAGAAAAGACAAGAAAAAGGAAAAGTAGAAAAGTAGGGTTAGAGTGGGTCCGGTCACTTTTTACTTTTGGTGCCGCAATGGTAGGAAAGCGCGGGCAAGCCTTGGAAGCTGAAGTCATCTGCCTCCCTCGTTGTAACAGGACTGATGCGATTCGCTGTGCGGCCTAGGCACGCCTTGAAAGCATAAGTCTTCTGTTCATTATTCTTTAAAAATGCCCATGTGCATTTAACAGAAGACGCGGACACGCCTTATAACCCCTGGTCGTCTGTTCACCCGTTTTTGTATAGCTCTCCTGGGGCATCCCTGTAAAGCGTAGGTACACCTTGTAACGGAAAGTCTCTTGCCCCAAAATTATGCCTCTAATCCCAAAATAAAACTGCACAAAATACATCCATGACCGCAATAAAGAATTTCTGTCAATAGGAACCCAAACACCCTGATCATGAACACACAAATATGAAATAAAACATAAAAATGACTAAAAATTGAAACTCTTGAATTGCCTTCCAAGTAGCTCCTCTATTTAACATCTATGGCCAGACCAAAAGTAATTTAACCATAGTTATTAAAACCAACCCGGCAAGAGGACCGGGTTGACGGGTCAGTGGTTCAACCGGTGGATCACGGGTTGAACCGTCGGATCACAATATATAATAAAAAAATATATAATATAATTAAATAAACATATAAATTATAATATAAGTACAAAAATTCTTAAATCTTAACAAGTGTTGGTTCTGTACTAGGTGTTTGAGATGGTGTTTCTCCAATAGAATCCATTACAAATATCTAAAAAGTAATAAAACATACCTTTTATTTAAAAAAAGACATTTGTAGCTAGGAAAATGACACTTATATCTGCTTTCTAATTCAAAAACGAAAAAGAGCATTTTTTGGGTCATTTGAAATCTTTCTACCCTCTAGATCTTCATATCCTAACAGATCTTTTATTCCTTTAGCTCCTATTTTCAGTTACCGAATTCAACCTGCCTAGGCTACTAAGAGGTTCAATTTACTTTCTTGAATAAGCTAATAAATACAGATCCACAGTGCAACTATAATTCATGCTTCTATTATAAGTTTCTACTTAAATACATCCCAATCTGAAAAGCTTTACGGAAATTGAACTAGATGTTCTTAAAAAATACATGGAAAATATGAAATAAAGATATTGTTTAAATTAAAATATCCACTTAAATCCCGCGTGACTTCGTATACAATCATATCATTTTTTATATACTACATGGCAGTAAATACTATGTAGTTTACCCTATTTTAAAAGATGGGCAATTGGGGACTCATTAATATTTTTAAATCATACCTAAATTACTAATATTTAAATACACACACTCACGTTTACTGTACTCCTATATTGCTAGACTTTTTCGAATTAATATACACACTCACTTTTTCGAATTATCAGTCAGAATCTTTCAATCAGGTGATTAGTTTCATCACGTGGTGGAAAAGTTACCAAAGAAGCCATCGAATTATTGGTCACTTGATGTTACTGCTGGACAATCATTTTGCAAGCATTAATTTTCGGCCGTGTAAAAAAGCTCCAATGAATCACTTTGAAAATGCTCAACTTGATAACTTCATCAATTTAGACCACACATAACTCATTATTGGCCTTTTACATCATCTAGATTTATTATGCTGCTCTACACTAGATAATTTACTGATTTCAAAACAACTCCCAATTCTCTTGCTTTTCTGGTTATTATAGAAGACATCAAATTGGAGTTTATTTGAACAAAGCTTCACTGGCTTACCAACAACAAAGCTTCAACTTCAAGCCTTCAATGGCAGCTTCGGTGGTAGCGGCAACTTCCTGGAAGAATTCTGGCAACGGCTGCGGCAACTTCGAACTTCGAACTCCCAAGGTGCCGTGGTGTGTGCCTAGCTGCAAGGCTTCACTGGCTTACCGGCAACAAAGCTTCAACTTCAAGCCTTCAACGGCAGCTTCAGTGGCAGTGGCATCTTCCTGGAAGAATTCTGGCAGCGGCTACGGCAGCTTCGAACTTCCAATTGCTTGCCTCAGACTCTCAGAGCAACTAGCAAAGCACAGGAAATAAAAATTGAAAGCCGAATCCGTGAAAAATTGAAAGGCGAAAATTGAAAAATTGCTTGCCGAATCCCTAAATGCTCACTGGGTTTATCAATTCGTTCTCACTTCTCACTTTCTCAGAGAAACAAAGAAGAAAAGAATCCCTAAATACCCAATGACGGTCGAATGCCTGAATGACCGAATCCCTCTTCAATTTTTCTGATTTTCTCTTCTGATTGGCTAAAAATGTAGCGAAAAGACGATAATGCCCATGTAATATGAATGGTCAAAAATGACTCAAAATAAAAGAATTGGGTAAAACGGTAACTTCAAAAAAATTGCCAAAACCCACCGGGTTTATCAATAACCGCCGATTCTAGCGGTTTCCTGATTAAACCGTCCGGGTCGAGCGGGTCCAAGCAGGTTCTTTGCAACTCCGATCTAACTAGTAACCTGGCCCGGTTTCATGCCCGGGCCACCGGTTTGACCGGTTCAACCGTCGGGCCGGGCCGGGCCGGGTTTAATAACTATGAATTTAACAAATTAATTAAAACCGGGGTCGAGCAAATGGACCTCCTCCACAGTCTAAAAACGGCTTGAGACGATGACCATTAACCTTAAAACTTTTGTGAGTCTCTAAACTTCTAATTTCAGCTACACCATTTGGAAAAACGTTGACAATAACATATGATCCAATTCATTGAGACCGCAACTTACCTGACATGAATGTCAACTGAGAGTTGAACAGAAGTATCTTTTGACCTATAGAAAATTACTTATTACGCAATAGTTTGTCATGGATGGATTTTGTGCGTTCTTTGTAAAGTCGTGCATTGTCGTAAGCCTCCAAGCGAATTTCTTCCAACTCTTGAAGTTGGAGCTTCCTTTCCTTGTCATTTCTATCCGCATTCAAATTGCACTGCTTAACTGTCAAAAACGCGCGATACTCAATTGCAACAGATGAATTACACATCTTACCATAAATCAACCTGTATGGAGACATTTTGGTTGACGTTTTATACGCCGTGCGATATGCCTACAATGCATCATCCAATCGGATATGCCAATCCTTACGATTTGGATTGACCGTTTTCTCCAAAATACTCTTAATCTCGCGATTAGAGACCTCAACTTGCCCGTTGGTCTGCGGATAGTAGGTAGTATCCACTCGCTGGTGAACTCCATACTTACGTACCAGTGCTTCAATGGTGTGATTGCAGAAATGAGTACTTTGGTCACTAACGATTGTTCTTGGCACATCAAACCTACTAAAAATGTTGGACTTAAGAAATCTTGCAACAACTCGTGAATTATTAGTTTGGGTAGCTTTTGCTTCTACTCATTTTGACACATAGTCTACGGCTAAAAGAATATAAAGACAACCAAAAGAATTACAAAACAGTCCCATGAAATCTATACCCCAGATATCAAAGATTTCACAGAATAACATAGAAACCTGAGGCATTTCATTCCGGTGAGATAAATTCCCAAACTTTTGACATTTGTCACATCTTTTACAGAACAAGTAAGCATCATGAAACAAGGTTTGCCAATAAAAGCCACAATCAAATATTTTTCGAGCAATTCTCTTAGGACCAAAGTGACCACCACAGGCATAACATGACAATGAACAAGTATAGAGGGAATTTCTTCATTGGGAACACATCGACGAATGATTTGGTCAGGGTCTATTTTTCACAAATAGAGCTCATCCCAAATGTAATATCGAGAGTCCTGTATTATTTTATCCTTCTTATTCTTACTCATATCACTTAGAAATTTGTGACTGACCAGAAAGTTAATAATATCAGCATACCAGGATTCATCACCTTTAAGCTGAAAAAATTATTCGTCTGAAAATACCTCGGATATGGGCATTCCCTCTTCTTCTCGAATCAATCGGCTCAAATGGTCTGCCACTGAATTGTCCACCCCTTTTCGATCTTTGATCTTCCAATTATATTCTTGCAGCAGGAGTATCCAATGAATGAGTCTTGGTTTGGACTCCTTCTTTGCCAAAATGTATTTCAAGGCTGCATGATCAGAGAAAATCGTTATTTTCGATCCCAATAAATACGATCTAAATTTCTCAAAAGCAAAAATAATTGCTAAAACCTCCTTTTCGATAGTGGTGTAGTTGCATTGAGCCGGCGACAACGTTTTTGATGCATAGTAAATGACATGGCTACACTTTCCGCTTTTCTGACCGAGCACAGCTCCTACCGCATACTGACTGGCATCACACATAAGATCGAACGACAGGCTTCAATTCGGAGGTTGAATGATCGGTGCCGTGGCCAACATACTCTTTAGTATATCGAAGGACACTTTACACACATCTCCAAAATCGAATGGTACCTCCTTTTGAAGTAGCCGGGATAATAGCAGTGCAATTCAAGAGAAATTCTTGATGAATCATCTGTAGAAACCTGCATGGCCAAGATAATTACGAATCTCCTTGACATTAGTGGGGTAAGACAAGCTAGTAATCAAATCAATTTTTACTTTATCGACTTCGATACCCCTAGATGAAACAACATGATCCAAAACAATACCCTCCTTCATCATAAAATGACACTTTTCATAATTAAGGACCAAATTAGTTTCAATGCACCGCTGCAAAACTTTTGTTAGATGATACAAAAATTAATCAAAAGAATCACCGTAAACTGTGAAATCGTCAATGCATATTTCAATGCAGTTTTCAATCACATCAGAAAACATTCTCATCATGCATCTTCGAAACATTCCTGGGACATTACACAACCCAAAAGGCATACGGTAGTAAGCAAACGTGCCAAACGAACAAGTGAAAGTGATTTTGAGCTGGTCCTCTTGGGTAACAGTAATTTGGTAATACTCAGAGTAGACATCAAGAAAGCAAACGAAACGCTTACCTGCCAATCGCTCAAGCATCTCATCAATGAACGGTAATGGAAAATGATCTTTTCTTGTGGCCACATTCAACTTCCTGAACTCGATACACATTCTCCACCCATTTTGGAGTCTCATTGGCACCAACTCATTCTTCTCATTCCGCACAAGTGTAATTCCAGTCTTTTTAGGTACGACATGCACGAGACCTGCCCACTTACTATTAGAAATAGGAAAAATTATTCTTAATTCCAATAGTTTAAGAATCTCCTTCATTACCACTATTTTCATGGCTGGGTTAAGCTTTCTCTGACGTTCCCTCAGGGGCCTTGCATCTGGCTCAAGTAGAATATGATGCATGCAAATGGATGGATTTATACCTTTGATATCTACCAATGTCTATCCAATTCCAGGTTTAAACTCTCGCAATACTGGTAAGAGTTTTCTTCTTATACTAGGGTCAAATCACTTGTAATGATGATCGGCAGAGTCCCATGATCTCCCAGGAAAGCATATTTTAAATGCTTTGACAATTCTTTCAATTTGAACTCCGGTGCCTGTTCAACAAAGGGCAAAATTCTCTCATTAGAAGCAGGCAATGGTAAAAATAAGTCTACTGACCTATCAGGAAATGCAAACAGTGAATGAAGTGACATAATTGCTTCTACAATATCCTCATCATCCACACTTTCCACTTCCTCATTCGTTTTACTCTGTTGTAACACAAATTTCATCTTGTTTTCCATAAGATTCTGCTCAAAATGATCTTGCACAATGAAATTAATGACACAAACATAATTAACAGATTCAGTATCATCCGGGTATTTTATCGCATTAAAAATGTTAAAAGTAAATGTCTCCCCGTCAAATTCTACAGATAGGGTACCTTCATGCACATATATCTTGGTCCTAGCCGTACTTATGAATGGTCTACCCAGTAGAAGTATAGCTGAATTAGCTGAGTTATTATCATTCATGCCAACAGTATAGAAATCAGCATAAAAGATAAACTCATTAACTTTCACTAGGACATCTTCAACTCCACCCTCTGGGTAAACATTTGACCTATTGGTTAGTTGAATTATTACCCTTGTGTCCTTTAGAGGTCCTAAGTTTAAGGCCCTAAATATGGACAAAGGCATAATATTAATAGATGCCCCTAAATCAAGCATATCTCTGTCTATCCTCTTCTGGCCTATGATGCATGGTATCATGAACATACTTGGATTCTTGCATTTGTGACAACTTCTTTTGTAGGACTGCTGACACATTCTGGCCAACCTTTATTTTATCTTGAACATTCAACTTGTTCCGGTTAGTGCACAGCCCCTTCAGAAACTTAGTATATTTTGGTAATTGCCGAATCATATCAAGCAAAGGGATGTTGATTTTCACTTTCCGAAAGGTGTCCAAAATCTCCTTCTCTGACTCCTCTTTCTTGGCTTTAGCTAACTTGCCAGGAAAAGATAGGTTAATTTCAACGGTCTTAGGAACATCTGATAGGGTGCTTACTTTTTCCTTCTCAATCTCCCCATACACTTGTTCATCTTCCACACCAGCTGCTACTTCTGATTTTGAGGACTACACCTCCTTGCCACTTCGTAAAAGTATTGCACTTGCATTCTCCTTGGGATTGGGAATTACCTGAGAAGGTAGCTTCCCTTCACCATTCTCAAAGTTGCTCATTGACGATGCCAGTTGTGACATTTGCGCCTCCAAATTTCGAATACTGGCGCGAGTCTCTTGTTGAAATCTCTGCGAGTCCTGTTGAATTTGATAAGTGCTATTAGCTAGAGATTTGACCATATCTTCAAGGGACATCCCCGAATTATATGCGGATGGTTGCTGTACTGGTGATCTCTGTTGGAATGATTGTTGAAAACCCGAGGGTTTTGGAGCATAGCTGAAGTTGGGGTGGTTCCGCCACCCTGGATTGTATGTGGGCTTATATGGGTCATTTCTCCTTTGGGGTAGTCTAGATAGACCTCTCGTGATGTTGGCTTGCTCGTGAGAGTCTTCTTGAAGGGTTGGGCATGTAACGGTCACATGCTCAGAAGCAGCACATATCCCACATGCTTTAGCTGCCTATACTTGCCCTATAGCCATTTGACGAACCAATGTAGTCAGCTCCGTTAATCTATTTGCAAGGTACGAATGATTTACCTCATTGACCCTTCTAGTCACTCCCTCAGATCTGACTCCAAACTATTGAGAGTTCTCAGCCATGTTCGAGATAAGCCATTTGGCTTCATTTGTTATCTTATTTACTAAAGCACCGCCACTCGCTGCATCTACCATGCTTCTATCCATGGGTAACAATCCCTCATAAAAATACTGGATCAACAGTTGGTCAGGGATCTAATGGTGTGGGTAACTAGCACACAACTGTTTGAATTGCTCCCGGTATTCGTAAAGAATTTCTCCATTGGCCTGCCGAACTCCACATATTTCCTTTCTTATGTTGGCGGCCCTAGAGGCTGGGAAAAACTTCTCAAGGAATTGCCGTTTCAATCCTTCCCATGTAGCGATGGATCCTGATGGCAAGTATAACAACTAGTCCTTAGCCCTGTCTGCTAAGGAAAAAGCAAATGCACGTAGCTTGATTTGTTCTTCAGTAACTCCCTGAGGTTTCATGGTTGAATATATTACATGAAATTTCTTTAAGTGCTTGTGTAGATTCTCACCTGCAATATCACGAAAAGTAGGCAATAAGTGAATCAACCTAGATTTTAATTCAAAAGCCTCCTCAGTGTCAGGTAGGGCTGCAAACAAATTGAGCCGAGCAGCTCGAGTCAAACTCGATTCGAGCTCGATCAATATTGAGCTCAAGTCGCGTTCGAGCTGGCTCGAGTCAAAATCGAGCTCGAACTCGAGCTCAAAATATTAAGCTCGTTAGCTCGCGAGCGGCTCGTGAGCTCGAGTATATATATATATATATATATATTTTTTAATTTTTTATTTTAAGTATATATATTTTATATTTTTTTAATTTTAATAGTAAAATTACATATATATCCTTAATATTTTATTATTTATTAAGAAAAAAATATTATTTTATTTATTTTTTTAAAAATAAAATAATTATTTTTTATTTTTTTCGAGCTCGAGCTCGGCTCGAATCAAGTCGAGCTCGAGCTCGAGTTTGAAATTGTCAGCTCATCTTGAGTTCAATGCAATTATGTCGAGACTCGGCTCGATTAGACCAAAACTCGACTCGACTCGGCTCGTTTGCAGCCCTAGTGTCAGGATACGTAATGCACAGAGGCTGTTGGTTAACATTCGAGATTGCAAACTCCCTCAAAATCCTTTGGGCTGCCATTAATTCGTTAGGTCCAGGCAACTTTATTTCCAGTTCAATTGATGAATCACTTAAGTCAGAATTTTGTTCCAGTCCGGGGTATTGCCGCTGAAGCTTGTTGCTTTTGCAACTTAGTCTCCTTCGTCAACCTCCTTGCTATTTTCTCAATCTCTTGATCAAATTCGAGTCTTTCTATACGGGACAATCGACGCATAAAACGTAGGCTAAACAAAGCTTGTGCAATCAATAACTTCAAACACTAGGTCCCCGGTAACGGCGTCAAAATTTGGCGACTGTCAAACTACCAAAAATAAAATTTATATCAAGACCTACTCCCAAAATTGAACGAGTATAGTGGTGAGTAGGGTCGTCTTCTCAGAGAACTGGTAGATTTATTACACACAGAGAATTTGGGAGATTTTTGGAAGGGAGATAAAAAGAATAAATTAACAATGTAAGGTTACTGAATTTTCAATCTCAAGAAGTCCAGTAGCTAAAGAATATAATAAATAATTAATTGACACCATGTAGTAAAGGAGATAATATCGGCACCGGCTCACGCAATTGATCATAGATACCTATAGTAATTCATGCGTTGCAAATAAATTGGTTCTAGCAATTTGATAACCTCCAAACTATCAATCTTTCCTTAATTATATGGTAGTCCATAGACGCTCTTAAACTACCCCCTTGTAAAATAGATAACTTTAGAGACGCTCTAATGATTTAATCTATTCACAGTTTTAAAAATTAGAAAGACCCAATTTTAGTTAACAAACACACATGCGAGCTCATTTAAACCAGATTAACTATTCGTACAACACAAATTAAATTACTTGCGAGGCAATTAATTGTGCCGTTTGTCACTAATTTTAAGACAATCAAGTGATACGCACTCCTATCCTAATTGGTAGTATACTATTTGGACAATTGAACAACTGGTCACATTAATCTAATAAATCTAAACAATAATAGTCTATTGAAATAAAGAATAATTAAATATCCACAAATGCAGAATTTAGAATAGAGCAGAACAATTAAAAATAGAACAATTAAAAACATCTCACAATTATCCGTGCACCGGGTCTTGATTATTCCTCAACTAGATAAAAAAATCTAGCTTTCCCTCATAACGATGATGCAAATTGAAAGCTTTCTGGAAATTTGTTGATTTGAAAAGAAGTAAAAAACGGTACAACTGCTAGTCTCTAATTCACGTTAAGAAGGGAAGAAAGAGATCAAAGATCAATGATGAAAACTCCTAGTCTATTGCTGTCCTCTTTAAAGTGTTTGCGCCGCCCCTTTAGCCAATCGAGTCTTTGTTTCTATAAAGGATAGCTTTCCTTATTTTTCTCCTTGACTTGTTGCCAAAAGATTCTCTGAAAATGTCTCCTGATCCCACGTAACTTCAGAACATGTCTGCCAAAAATAGTGGCGGCTTCTAGGGATAAATCCTGCAGTCCGTCTTTTGGACATAACTCTGTGTTTTCTGAGGTGGGCATGCTCTGAAATAAATAGTCTTCTGGAATTTAGCCTCTTTTCACCACTTTCGACACCAATCGCCTGCAACTGACACAAATACCAATTATGAGCAGAAGCCCATTACTTTGCATAATAAGTGGTCAAAATTGAGATCAAATACCATCAAATAAAATGCACAATTGTCTCACTATTACCTGCTGAGAATTACAACAGTACAAAGCTCTAGTGTTGGCGGACAGCGTCTGCTTCCTAGAATTTCAGATGGTGTTCAAACAAAGAAGCCATTTCAATCTGCAATACAACTCAAACAAGGAAACAAATTCATCATTGGTACCGGATCATGAATAGACATTATTAGAGAGGAAAATGCAGATCATGAACATTTATTTCTAAAATATAGTACAACTCATTATTTTGTCAGAGCTAGGACACATAATGAACAGCATACCATTAGATATGTTATGAAAGCAAAAACAGACTCTTCCCACGAGATTTTCTTACTCATAAGATCATGACCTAAAGAAGGACAATATTATGAGCAACGATGAATCAGAATTTGATTTAGAAACCTACCGATAACTACATGCACTGTCATAAACTAGATACAATTCGGAACTAATAAAAGTTAGATATTTCACAGAGAGAGACTCTGGTTGGGAAACCACCACCATCGCAGAGAGACTCACCAATGGTCGTTATGGAGTTCAACCCCTTATTTGCCTTCTAACTAGGATTGTCAATGAGGTTGGGCCAACTCGAGTTCGGATCATTCGACCCGATAAAAAGCCTGAGGAGCCCGACATTGTAGTGAGCCGATCTGAATTTAAGCCTAAAAATTAAGCCCGAATTAAATATGAGCCGAACTTGGACCCTATTAGGCTCAAACTCGATATAGGCTCAGCCCTTTAATTATATATATAATATTTATATTTTGATATTAAGTATAATTATATATCCAAATATATTATTATTAAATACTAAATATATATATATTACAAAATATAAAAATACATCTAAAGACTCTTTCATGAGATTTCTTGAAAGCCAATATTAGTTACGCATAACTGAATCTCTAACTTTTCTTATTGGTTGAATAAATTTTTGTGTTAACATAATATTGATTGATTTCTTTTTGATTTACAAACACAACTCATCAAGCATGTTTGGATTCAAATCACAAGATTATAAAAAAAAATTCAACTTTTAAAGATTTATTGGCTTATGATCGCATATTTTATTACTATTTTTCATATATTTTGAACGAATTAAATATAAATATTGTTGAAAAAGTTTTGGTTTATATACTTTTTAAGAACTATTATTTGTTCATGTTTAGTTTTAATATTATAGTTTTGTAAATGTTAAATTAGTTTTACAACTTAATAGTTATAATAATTATATTAAGAAAATTAAGAAGTAATAAATGAGTTTGAACTAAACCCGATTAAGGCTCACAATCCGAAAATTATATGAGTTGAGTATGAGTTTCACATTTATAAACCTGAAACTCATAACTCGAAACCCGAAAACGTTCCAAATTAAATGAGCTGAGCTTGAGTTTATGAAAGCCCAGTTCATTAGGCCCAATTGACAAGCCTACTTCTAACTCCCATTTTTAACTCAAAAAGTAATTTATTTTGGATGATCGATACCTCACTGCTTAAGTAAGAAGGCCCTTTCCAAGCATACCTATTGGCTGCATAATACTAAATTATATTGAGAGAAGGCCAATTACAAGGGCAAAACCAAGCAGAGATGGAGAAATTCATCAAATCACCCCTTTCCAATGTAACCAAACCAAAAGGAAAAACAGAAAAGATTCTTTATTGATGACATTTGATTTAAACGGAACACAAACCAGATACTATTCACAAAGCAAACAATTTGCCAGACAGCAAATAAATACTCCATGGAGTAAAAAGAGAAGAAAATGAAGAGACAAGAAAGCAACTCAACAAAATGAAATTGACTTACAGCTGTCAGCGCTGCTTCAGCACCTTTATTTCCGGACTTACCACCAGCTCGATTGAAAACCTGCATTTATCATAATGTAACTTCAAGAAATGGGGTACCAATGGGGAAACTTGTAGAATACTGATAAAGATCAGGGCGGCAATTTCCATCAGCAAAGACATTTTACGAAAAATTAGCAATAGGATGATAATCATACACAACAACATGACAATTATATGATGAACTATTTTATGATTTTCGATGCAATAACGCCCCTAAAAAAAAAGTATAGGAGATCAGAAAGGTCAACCACGAGTTTTCAATGAGTTGTATTAAGAAAAAGAGAAATTTCATGAATTTACCTACTCCATGTCATCACAGGTCAAAACACCACATATGCATGGAACACCTGGAGTTCTTTTTTTTTTTTTTCCAAATGATAACATGAACACCTGGAGTTCATTGAAAGGAAAATTAAATGTTTCACCATCAAGCCACTGTAAATGTTTTGAGACTGCATTCCATTCCATGGATAGAATTGTCTGCATTTGAAACACAAAAATGAAGTAATAGGTGTGCACAAAACAAAGCAAGTTGATGATTCCTATACATCTCAAGTATCTTTTATGGGGAATGTATCCGTAAGCTCCTACCCTAAACGATTTCTCATCTTCTGACATTTGAGAACATAAGAACCTCTGCTTCTGTGTCTATGAGCAGAAAATGGAAAAAACAGGTACACCCACTATGCAGTGTACTTATTACGAGTCAGACAATTTCAAAGTGGTTCTAAGTAGCAATAAACCACGAACATCTTTCAACAACAAAAGATGTGTGCTTTTAACACAAAAGCCATCTGTCAACTAGGCAAAAATTTCCATCATAGCTACCATCTACGGATCAGTAGTATACACAGCAACCAATCTTTTGATTCCTTTCTTAACAAAACTTGTTTAACTAAGCTATTCAATATCTCGTTAGTACAATCAAATCTACCATAGCTCTGTAACAACTATTTTCCCTAGGGCTGAATTCATGCATTTAGTATTTCAAGTTAGTAAGAATTGGTTCTCCAGATCATACAGTGGTTTAGATAGAAGTCATTAACTAGTAAGATTGGTGGAAATATTCATTAATAGTTTAGAGTGGGTATTTTTTTGTCGAGAAAATGTAAGTCATTAACTAGTAAATACAGCATCAAATTTCTAACAATACCCAACTGTAAATTCTTGAGTTTGGAATCCCATTTATATCTTGTCTTTTTTTCCCGCTTTTTTCCTTTGTTTCCCAGGCAATACTCATTGATGACTCAAATTGAAGCTATGGCAAAAGGCATTGAGGGATCAATCTCTAGGTCAATTTTTCACTTAGGTGCATGTAAAATTTCAAATAATTGTGAATAAGGTTGAAGAGCCACATCCACATGCTTTGTTTAGAATCATTTATTAAAAATGTTTGTAACTTTAACAATTACCAAACTGACTTTCAAGTGGTTAGTGGTTACACAACCACCCCTTATTTCTTCAGGTTATTATTGTCCTGTTGTCTATAAGTTAGTGTAGATTTAATAAAGAAGAATTGTGTACATCGTGTTTATCTTTATGGTGTATTATTGACAATCTATTAATGGCGCACCAAATATACGGTACTATTCTAATGATTAAAAGTTAACAAAGTGACAAATTACCGCCTATTGTACCTGCTAGCTAAATTAAGATTTGAGGACATCCTTTTTTTAAAACTTTTTTCGACCAAAAAAGGAATAGGATTCAATAAGTGGGGAGGTCTCAATCTCAACTACTAGAATTTGAGGTTATATATATGTGCACGCGCGCGTGTGTATATATATATATATATATATATATATGTATATATACTTCTCTAACCTAATATCTGATCTTTTTAGACATGTGGGTTCCGCATGCCAATGTGGCCGGTGGGCTTCGGCCGTATGGGAAAATAGACTAGTGTCCCGTGTATCAACAGGCACACGGGAAGACAAGTGGAGTGTGGAGAATCAAATTCAAATTTTAAATTTAAATTTCATTATATATATATATATGTGTGTGTGTGGATATGGATAATATCAAAAACTTCCCTTAATGTTCCTCTTAAGAGCGCTTAGTACTTCTAAGATTTTAAAAATATCATTTCCCTCCCTTGATAGCTTCAAAATGACTATATCACTTCATATATAACAGATATACCAAATAAATGGAACTTAAAAAATTAAAGAAAAAGAAATAAAAGTCACTTTTATCTCTTTCCCCTTTATTCAACTTTCTATCTTGTCTATTTTTGGGTGACTATGCGATTTTTTCCGTAAATTACGGTAAAGTGAATTTTGCTTATCTTTTTTTCTTGTGTGATTGTATTAGTGTTAGGTACAATTTCTTTGGTTATTTTGATTTCATTTTTATAACGATTTACTACAACTTAAAGGCTTGGGTCATGAGTTGAGAAGATATTGGAAAAAAAATGGAGTTCATAAAAAATTGGTTTTTGATCATATAAATTTGAATTGGTGCTAATGTATTTATTTACAAGTATCTTTTTTATTTTTGAAATTTATATTTTTAGGAGTTATGCTTTTGTAATGTGGTGGTAGTACTTAAGATTGTTTTAAGGTGACGGTTTTTAATGAAGTAAATAAAGTGGTTTAAGTGTATTTTTGTTTAATAAAAGGAGCAAATAATATTTCTGTTAGAATGAATTTTCTTCAAATGTCTAGAATACTCTCAATCAATCAACTACATATATTCTTCTTGATTTTCGTATGTTCATTAACCACTAATTATTCCTCTTCTTCTCTCTTCGACTAAAGGTTTTTTTTCTACTCTCTTACTTTCCTAGGAACAGTAGGTTTCCGACTCTAGTGGAGTAGGAGGCAGTGGAAGAAGAGTAAAAGAAAAGGCAGAGGAAGGCAATGGGAAAAATTACAAAGACATGGTAGATTTGGCATGCTATTGGTATCAATCAAGAAGGAGAGTGGTTAGACATTTCTTTTTTCATATGTCATTTTTCAATAATTAATTTACCAATTTAATCTTTTAACTATAATTGAAAATTTAATGTTTCACTTTAATTCAAAACCGTAAGGGCTAAATTGCAAGTTTGCAACCTATAGAGAGTTAACACATCCAATCACCCAAGCATAAGAGAGTTTTTTTTTTTTTTTTAAACCAATATATTGATTAACGAGAAAATTGTTTCAATCTATAAATAAATATTAAGAAAATAATCCTGACATTCTTCTCTTTAAGAGAGAATCTAACGAGTGGTCAAAAGTTTGCTCTTCAATTAAAAAAGCGTTCTCTTCAATTCGAGCATTAAAAACATTTAGTCTGATGACGTCACCTCAAACAGTTAATCTTCAATCTTTAAGATTCAACTTGAAACTTGAATTTAGTCCAGTGGCCAGAATCCCTTGCCAAGGTATCTAGTGTCTTTGGCAAACCATCTAAAAGTGCAAAAATACAGAATCACCAAGAGATCTGGCTTCTTTGGCAAACCATCCCGAAGTGCAAAAATGTGAAATATGTTGGGTTTCAAAGAAATTCTTTAGATTTTCCTGTTCAACTCGAGCAGTTTGTAACTCAAGAAATCCACTTAAAAACAAACTTCAACAAATGTGCTAGTCCAAATAATTCATTATGAGTCGATCAATTAATCCATTTTTAAATAAATGGGCATTGCACCTTTAATATGATTTAAGACCCACATAAAATTGGCGCAACTTGTAGGCCGAAATGTTAGTTGATTTTTCATTATTTAATTTAAGTTAATCAATACCAATTTATTTTTATTTCAATATTGACTAAATAAATTTATTTTTTCCTAACAGGAGAAGGGTGAAAGTTAAGGGGCTCAGATTGAACTTAATACCTAGAGGTCCTGAGGCCTTTTTTTAACTCACAGAAAAAGGACAAATAGAATATAAACAAGAATTACTATAATATAGGATAAGTTATTATAAAGTAACATGACATCAAAATTCGGGAATAAAATATGTGGTCATTGTTCAGTAAGCATAATATAGCTCATTGCTGACCACTGAGATTTGATATACACAAACAAGGGCATACCAATTCTGCATTTCGACACCACATGCAAATGCAAAATTTCTATTGTACACAACTATACAACTGCACCACATTGAAAGAAAGCTATACAGCAATTGTACAGCAATTAGTTCTGTTTCAGTGTACAGCAATTGAACAGCTTGTAAAGGTTTTAGTGTATTAATACGGTGAATTATCAATATGGCTCTTACCCAAGCACTTATAAACTGAACCAATTTAAAACTTGTATTCATCGTCAGCACAGAACCCACAAGCGTCATCAGGGTTTGAATCCTGGAGAGCCCCTCCAAAAGCGCCACCAGGGTTTCAAGGGCTCACCCTTAACCCGAGGACGGTGCCGAAGTGGGAAAAAAAGGAAAAAAGAAAGAGAGGGGAACCTTACTTTCCATTTCTGCTCTCGGTCTTAACCCTCCTGAGAAGAGTGGAAGCTTTTACGGCAAACATGCGTCCCACAATCACGTGAATTTTCACCAGAAGAAGAAGAAGAAGCAGCAGCAGCAGCAGCAGCTTCTGATTTCAAGCTTCAAATTTGACAATGATGATGACGACGTTGAAGACTAGGTTGTGGGTTTTTAGGAGAAAAGATGAGTTTTTGATGCAAAATAAACTGGTGAATTTGGTGGCTTTGTTTAATAGGTATGTTGGGAAAGGATTTCGGGCTTTGGGCTTTGGAGCCTGGAATTTGGGAATTTTAACAAGTTTTAAATCCTATTTGATAACTCAATTCATCAATTAAATTTATTGGATTCAGATTTTAACATATTCAAATCATTGATAACAAAAAAATTGAATGTCTGAATTAATTAAATAACATTGAATTTTCTGAACAAAACTTACTCCCAAAATTAAATAATAAGTTATTCACTTATCGCTAAATATGATATAAACTCAAATGTATTAAATTTAATATTTTAATAATTCAATAAATTAATGGATTCAGATTTCATATTTCAAATTTCAAATTTCAAATTTTTTAATTTTATCAAACGCACCATTAATCTACTTATCTAATAAAAGTCAATCACTAAACAAACAATATAATAAATACCTAATTAGTACATTTTATCATCTAATTTTCTCTTTCCTTTAGCTTTTTTTTTTTTTTTTGGTTCCTTTTTTTTACTAGCAAGAACTGCAAGAAATATTTTCATCCGTTTGTACAAAAATTTGGTCATTTTGTCATCTGTCTTTCGGATTACCAAGAAAAGTCTGGTTATAACTCTTTTGTATTTTGAAGCTGGAAACCTTGAGCACAAAAAACTTGTTTGTTTCAGTTTAAGGGGAAAAATGGGTTAGAAAAATAAAACATCAAATATATTCTGATTAACTTGAAGTTATCTTTGGAAAGGGTTAGCCCACGTTTTGATAAAACTTGACGTCCTTAATGACTTCATTAGCAAATGAAAGATTAATTGTTAAACATGTATAAGTGGTTTTTCTACAGACTCCATGTTGAACAATTTAGAATGAATCGATAGATTAGGTCGAACAATTTATTATTCTAATTACTCGAAGAGTAATCGGACCAAAAAAAATAAAAATAAAAATAAAAAGGCATCAAATCCTCTGTGGCACACTTCTCAGGCAGGTAATTTTGAAATGAAATATCAGGTCTATTGCTAAAAAACCACAATGGAATTATTAGATTTGTTGCTTAAATTTCTGATTAAATTGGAAATTGGAATTTGGGTGCAGGTAATTTTGAAAAGATACCTTAAACCTTGCTGGACTTCTAATCAGATTCTTTTAAAGAATTTTCTCTAAAAAAATAAGTACTTTTTTTTTTGGGTAATTAGGCACTGGTAAGTATTGGCTGTAGTGAGTCAAGAAGATGAAATTTAAATAAGTTGTGGTGGACTTGCCGGCTGCGGGGGTAAATTAGTGATACCACATAAGTGTCCTGCAATTTGAGCCTTGCTAGGCGACGAATATCCCTAAGTATGATATGAACCATATGATCAGTAGGAGGATACAGTAGTTTATTAAACACCTTCCGGTTCCTGCTCCACCACGGATGCAAAAGCAACCCTGCACACATGAGAAACAAAACTCTGCTGAGAGCAATACATGTTCATCTACTACAATTCTCTATTCCATTGAAGAGCCTGTCTGTAAATCAAATAAATAAATTAGTATTCAATTAATTCATCAATTTTTGTCTCAACAAATTATTATCGTTAAAATAATGCAATTATTTGGATTACAACAATCATTAAAAAATGTACTTTAATATTTTCTAAGGTATTGGCTATTGAAACTTGTACTTTCACTTTTTATATTTTCATTTACATTTTGTTTGAACCGTGGAATTGACACCTACCAACCAAAGCTTTTTAACAAACCTTAATTGTATACTACATTAAAATTACATTGCCTACTATAGATCCAAAATTTTAATTGTTTTGTTTTGTTAATCATATCAGTAGAAGCCAAGAGCCAACCTTTTTTTTTTCCCTTGACACAAAGAATTCATCTGCTTAGCCACTACCTAACTTTTTTTCCATTTCTTTATTTTTTCTGTAAAGAAACAATGAACGGTTGCCAGGTTTACTGGTCACACTAGTGTGAATACCCGTGCTACGCACGGTGCTGGCATTATTGAAAAAGTAAAAATAAAATGGTGAATAAAAAAGGTTTAAAAATTGTACCAACACAATTAAAATGTAATATTTGTCTAACAATAGTTTGAAATATGATAGAATATGCATATCATTCAAGAACTGCCTTTTTTCAGAAGATAGGTCCTAAAAAAATAATAAAAATTTATTTTAGAAAATGAATGATATATTAACAAAAATGAATGTAATTGAATGTTGTTAAAATGAAATACTTACAAATATTATGCATTCGATTTGATAATCTTGCATGAAGGTGCGAACATTCTTCACACAAATTAACTTTTAGTACAAAAGCCAAAATTGGTGATTTAATTAATTCAGTTGAATTTTGTGGAGTGCGTACTACAAATGAAAATACACGATCTTTGCATGAATTGATTTGTTGGTTGAACAACCTATCACCATTTTTCTGAGAATTAAGTACGTACGAAATTCAAAATTAGTGTATTTTTTTACATAGTTTATAAATAGCATTATAAAAAACAAATATATATCAAGAAATTCTACCTACCTTCTTTGAGATAAGAAGCATCACGACCAAATACGAATCGTGCATGTCTGTCTTGTAGATTAAGATGCATGTTACCATTGGAATCTCTGATTTGTATGTCAACATTGTACCTGTTTGACAAATAAAATGTTATATACAATACAGAAAAATATGTTGAAATTAAAAGTACATGAAATTAATTACCTAACAACAGTGTCGATCATGTTATTACAATGCAGACCAAAGTGACAAAGAATCAGATAATGACTATCTTTTTGTGATAAGAAACATTAACTCTTTTGGCCTAAAGATACAGAAACCATCATCATGACAATATCAAATACTATACATAGTTATCGAAATCCAAGAATCCAAACTAAGTTGCAAACAAACTAAGTCGAATTTGATGTGAGATTTTCCTTTCGTCAACGCAAAGTTGCTGAAACTTTTTGAGCTGTTGTGTGAAATCGTTGCGGTGTACGTTTCATTTTCTAAACAAATGTTTCCTCCTTTGTAATCTTGCGAGTTTGAAATTTAGTTGCCGTTGAAATGCTTGTAGGCAGGCATGTTTCATAGTTAAATTATGTTAAGGGTTAAGATGGATACCATAAAAAAATTAAATGAGATAATAAGTTCTTGGGAAAAATGCAAGAAAGTTCTTTTAATTGGAATGAGCACACAAGAAAGTTGAATGAGAATTCTATGTTTTGGAGGAATTTTAATTGGAGTGGAATTCTTAAATTGGAAGACCCTTAATTGGAGTGGAAAAATAGGGGAAATGCAGGGACTCTCAATTTGTGATTTTTTGAAACATGATTGTAATTTGCAAAACTCATTTGAAGGGGTGGTTATAGGGTTAGTTTGGGGATAAATATTTTTTTAATTATAAAAATGTAACATTGTATTAAAATAGCATACGAAATGAGCATTTGTTTTTAATTAAGGAGTAAAAATGATTTAAAATATAAATAACAAAGTATAAACGGTTTATGAAGTAGATAGTGGGAATGTTTTAAATTTTAAATTTGATTGGTGATAGGGTTGGTTATAACCCACTACTTTTTATGTATTAAAATAAATACAAAAATCTAGACAAAAATCTATAACTCATTACTTGTTCCGTTCTTGAAATTTTTTTTAGGGTTAAATATAGTAAACCCCTTAACTTTATATTTAGCTGCACTTTACCCCCTCAACTTTACATTTAGTTACACATTTGTGATTTTTTTGAAATGTGATTGTAATTTGCAAAACTCATTTGTAGGGGTGGTTATAGGGTTAGTTTGGGGAAAACATTTCTTAATTACAAAAATGTAACATCGTATTAAAATAGCATACGAATGAACATTTGTCTTTAATTAAGGAGTAAAAAGAATTTAAAGTATAAATAACAAAGTATAAACCGTTTATGAAGTAGATAGTGGGAATGTTTTAAATTTTAAATTTAATTGGTGATAGGGTTGGTTATAACCCACTACTTTTTATGTATTAAAATAAATACAAAAATCTATTGTGAGAACCCCGAAAATATAAATACAAATATCATATCATATTTCATTTGCACTCTTAATTCATTAGTAAATACTAGTACTACCTTCACTTGTTTCAAAATAAGTGCGTAAAATCACTTTTCATGAAAGGAATAATATAATTTTTCTAAGACGTGAAATTTCTCGGTTTTGCTAGACTAGATTAATACTTTTAGAGATAGAATAATTTTTAGCACCTCAACATAAAAATACTAAAGTACTTAGTTTTATTTTGCTAGAGTAATATCACCTGAGTGGATTAATTTTACTATCTTAAAATAAATCCCTTAAATTTCGATAGCTAGCTTTATTTCCGAATAAGGTTAAGAGTAAATAGAACCCTTGGAATGAATGTGCAATTGATAAAATTTCAGACAAAAATGATATAAGTACCCTAAGTATTCTGAGGACGTAAGAATGTCAATAACCAAAATCCTTGCAAGATTAGTGCAACATTAGGAATTTAATTTACGTTCGGAATAATTTTTGGAGTTATATTGGAATTGGGGTCTTAAGTGGTCATTAGTAGGGCAATGTGAAATGTCCAAACTACCCTTTACAATATCACAAAACCACCATGCAAACCCAAAACATTTCCGGACATCATAATAGCCAACCTCTCCATTCGGCCAACCCGCACCTTCACTACCACCACACTCAATCACCTCATACACTCAACCTCCCTCAAAACCACAACACCACTCCACAACTCCATTCTGTTTCGGTCCAAGAACAAACGAGAGAGAGAGACTTACCTCGTGAGTATCGATTGAGTAGAGAGAGTGAGCTGCATCCGAGAGCAAGGGAGGAGAAAACCGCGAGCTGCAACTCTTCCAAATTTCTGTCTGCGAGCTAGAGTGAAACCAGGGAGAAGCCGTGAGCGAGCTCCATCCAGTTCCGCATCATCAACCAGCTGCAATCCAGCTTCAACCTCCATCCAGTTCCGCATCATCAACCAGCTGCAATCCAGCTTCAACCTCCACCAGTCGCAACCACTGAAATCCAAACCAATCTCCAGTCACGAGCGAGCTGAGAGCCGAGAGGGAGAATAGAAATTTTCTTCCAGATTTCCTGTACGTGAGCTGAGCTATTCTGAGGTAATTTTCTGGACTATTTTAGGTTGATCAGAGGTAGATTGAGCCATCTAGGGGCATGCATGTATTGGTTGTGCAGTCGGATGAGGAAATCAAAGTTTCAGAAAAATCTGTTTTGATTAAATGTCTCTGCCGAGAAACTGAATTGGAAATGCAGCCTTAATCTCGCCCATTTGTGGTAATTTGAGCTCAGACATATGATTACTTATCTCAGGACTAGAGGATTAAGCTTTGCATGTTGAATTTTAAACCATCGGATGAGACATTAGAAAAAGAAAATCTGACTGGATGGCTAAATGGTTCGGCCGAGAGGTTAATAAAGTAATGCAGTTTCTAATCCGTCCAGTTCTAATGATCCGAGGTTGAGGTCATGATTAGTTAAATAAAAAGTGAATGATTAAGTTGATTAGGGTGTTGCATGTGGAAGCTAGATTCGGATGATGGTGTTAAGGCTTAAGAAAATTCTGTTTTGATAAGAAAATGGTCGGCCGAAAATTGATTTAAGAATTGCATGAGGTAATCTGCTTTGTTGTGATGATCAGCAACCGAGATTATGATTAGTTAATTGAAACTTGGATGATTTATACAATTAAGGCCTTGCATGTTGAGTTGTGCGTTTGAATGATTAAATTAGAAGCATAAGAAACCTTGATTTGGAAGGAATTGGACTGCCGAGTAGCTGAGTTGAAATGCAGCACTAAACTGTTCACTTGGTAACAAATTTGATCTGATGAAGGTGATTACCTCACTAATAAGAAAGTAATTAAGTCTTGCATGAGGCTAAGTAACCCGGCTAACCAAGAAAATAATATGAAAACAGAAAATTTCTTCATGCATGCTCATCAGTGACTAGCTGGACAAATTTCTGGATTTTTGGGATGTATGTAGTTGTTATTCGAAGCTGATTATGAACCAGAAATATTAATTAGCTAGCTAAGTGATGGCATATTGAATTTGAGCCCTTAACACGCTGTTTTAGCCAAGGAAAAAGCTGGTTTAAGAACATCTTATTACTGGAAAATTTTGTGAACTGCCGCAAGGTTTGAACCTGGAAATTATGAAGTTTATGACTGTTGTTTGAACTCCATTTTGAACTGGGAAATGTTAATTGGTCGGATAAGTTGATGTATGGAAAATTTAAGGACTTAGAACCATGTTTTAACCGAGGAAAAAAAATGGATTTCTAAACACCTAAGTGTTGGAAAAAAATTCTGGATAGCCGAGAGGCTTGAACAGAAATTCCAGTTTGCTCTTTTTGGAATTTTAATTTGTTTCTGGATTTTTCCTTAGAGTGTCATGGTTTTGAAATGCACCAGAAATATGTGTTTTGAGCTGCATAAGTCGTTTAACCATGAATCATTTGATATGATGGAAGTTTGAACTAAGAATGTGGAAGAGTAAACCTGGAAAATTTCCAAGTTGAATTGATAGAAGTAGTAAAGGAATTTTCCAGATTTCTTGTGGCGAATGTTGAGTCCAAAAATGATAGCTTTAATTACTATGAGAAATAATTGTTGGATGCTAAGGGCTAATGATTGATGAAGCCCTTGGCCATTTGAATGATTTTATACAAGTGTTAAAGCGTGATGAAATCAATTGCTAGAATTACTTGAATTTTTTTATATGTATTTTGCTTCAACTGTGAGGTGATATGAATTGCCAAAACCAAGAGCTAATGATTGACGAAGCCTTGGTCATTTATTCCATTTTGAGCAGAAGTGAATCTATTGAAAACCCAGGGCTAATGATTGACGAAGCCCTAGGGATTTTCTACTAAAATGTGAATTTGATTTGCTGGCAAATTTGAACCATAATGGGATTTCGAGATGGGATCGAATTTGGGAATTCGTTTCGACTCTGCGAACTCGCAAAGGCTTAAGCAACCTATTCAAAAACTTTGGTGCTTAACATTAATCGATAAAACTTAGTATTGAACGATTAAGTTAGAAATTTTGGTGTGGGGATTTTCTAAAATCTTGCCGACTCGACGCTTTCAACTTGAGCTTATATTAGCCTTACTATTTTTAGGAAATGATTTCACCTGGTTCAAAAACTCAAGTCTCGCTTAAATTCCTTTTCTTTCGTCAAAAAAAAAAAAAGAAAAATTTTGTCCTTGATTAGTTTTCTAGAGGAAATTTCTAAAATACGAGACTTTAGTGACTATAGCTAAAAGCGTAGAAAACTTGTTCGGCAAGAAACATTATGTCACGCAAAACTAGTTTTAGTAACACTTTTACAAGAAAAGTAAGATTAAAGAAATTCTACAAAGTATTTCTCTAGTTTTAATACTCCATGGTTTGTGACTTATTACAAACAAATAAACTAGCTATAATGCAAATAATTTTTCTACATAATCCTAGAACCAGTATAGCCAACTTATAGTTTCAAAATGTTGGATTTCTAGGATTTAGCGAGGACGCTGATTTCGACTCCCAACTTGATATCTGAACATCACCCTTGGTGAGTGTCCCTGCTTGTTCTATGCTTACTTGGTTAAAGTGCTTTCTTGACTCAATAGGTGATAAATTGCAAAACAAGTTTAGATCCATCGAAGTGAGCAGTGTGTACTTTACCACACTAGCCGTTCAAGTGGTGACCTGTGTGAAACATTTTTCTCCTGAATCCGTGAATCAAAATGTAGTTGCGTCGTTGGGTGAATCCCTCGACTTCTGAATCCAACTACGGAAACGTCGCTGGGTGAATCCCTCGACCAATCTCCTGAGGATATACACGAGTATACTGCTCCCAATTATCTAAGGGTATACGCAAGTATACTGCTTCCAATTATCTAAGGGTATGCGCAAGTATACTGCTTCCAATTATCTAAGGGTATACGCGAGTATACTGCTTCCTTAGTCGGTGTTCGGGCCCGGGACAGGGGTAAGAACGGTGACGGGTTAGGAGTAAAAAATAAGAGGATCTACATGGACTATAAGTAGTGAGAGTTGACGGAGGGTCAACTACGAGGAATGGTGATCAAGCGAGGAAAATGGCTCCTGAGAGCCCCTGTATCCTACCTTGTGCTGTTGTCTGCTTTTATTAAGTGTGAAATTGAAATATTCGTTACTTGCCTTATGTGATTGCATGTTTTGGGGCACCACTGAGTTTTAACTCACCCCACGTTCATTTGTTTTCCTTACAGGTCTTGAAGTTTGAAGGATTTTAAGCTGCTTATATTTCCTATGAATGTACTTGAACAAATTGAATTTAAATTTCGGTTTGTAATGAATTCTAAGTTAAGCACTGTACCTTTTATTTTTGGTTGCCACTTGAACCTGGAAAAGTGTAATCCCTAATTCTAATATTCGGTATGTATGTTTGTATTGGTATAGTATGTCTTTAACCCTTGTGGGTAACGCGTGAAGTGTTTAAGAGCCGTCGATTGGCTAAGTTGTGTGCTGTTATCTCTGAAGTTAATGTGGTGATAGAAATTGATTTATTTCGGAAGAATTATTCTGTAGAAGTTTAGGTTAATCTCTGGAAGATTTTGAGTTCGAATGCTTGCGTGAGTCCTGGCGAGAGCTGGGCAGACGGCCCGCCAACCCTTTGGTTCGCCTTAGGAGGAAGTGGGGTCGCCACAGGTGGTATCAGAGCCTAGGTTAGAAAAGTTATTTGAGAGATATACTATACGAGTTAGGAATCCCGATCCTTTTAGAAGTAAGAATTGAGACCATTAGATATATCTTAAGTAATGCCGATTCAATTAGCTATTTAAGTTCTAACCTCTAAGTTTTTAATTCTTTTGCAGGTATGGAGAATGGTAATGGACATGCTAATGGTAATGGGGCGTCTAATGGACATATAGAGCCTCTTAGGTCCGTCTCCTATAGGCCACGAGGCGGAGGAGCTCATATACGTTACTCCCCTGCTGATAGGCATCCTCGGTGTCAGTGTAGGGCCACTCATGCCTACCCCAATGAGCTAGTACTATCCCTGGATGATGAGCGTCGCTAGCTGAGGGACGCTAACTTTACTTTGACTCAGGACGTAGAGGAGCTGAGTATCATGGTGGACACTCAGTTCGACCGTATAGCTGAGTTAGAGTAGAGGGTAGCAGCGGAGCATGCTAGGCTGGAGGCTGCTCGCGTAGAGATAGCGCGTCAGAGATCGAGGGTGACTCGATTGGCCGAAAGGATACGTGATAGGAGTGCCGGTATCAGGGCTGATGCCGCGATGATGATAGATGAGGCCACGAGTATCCTTCAGGGTGTCGAGCAGGAGGACCCGGAGGAGGATCCGGATGAGGATCCGGAGGAGGATCCGGAGGAGGACGTAGCTCCTGATAGCCCTGCTGAGGGTTAGGCTGGGATCGATTTGACCATACTAGATATGTAGGGTTAGAATAGGGGGACCTTAGCTAGGTCATCAAGTTTTGTCTAGGTGGATGACTTGCTTTCAAGGCACCATATCCCTAATTTTTGTTTAAGGGATTACTTGTATTTGCTAGCCTTTGTGCCTTATTTTTGGAAAATGTCCCAACCTGCTATCTGTATGACTTTCACGTATGAATATATGCTAACTGTTTTATTTCCTTATCCCTCCATTCCTAAGTTGATTACTAGTTACAAAGAGAATAATAACAGCTTTAAATAAACAATCAACTTCCCTAATTGCCTTACTTTTCATAATAGGCATAACTAAACTATGGATCGCCAAGTGATAGGAAGGAGCCGTGGGAGACCCACTAGACAACACTCGGAAGCGGGTGGTGATAGGGAACCCGAGGTCAACCAAGACCAAGGGCAAGAGGGTGTGGCCGGAGATCAAGTGGCCACTGCAATTAACCGTATCACTGACGTCCTAGAGCGCTTGACTGAGCATCAAGCCTCTGGACGAGTGCATCACCAAGGAGGTCCAGCCGATTCCGATGATCGGGCACTGGAGAGATTTCTAAAGTTCGGACCTCTCAAATTCTATGGAGGACCTGAACCGAAGGTAGCTGAGGGCTGGTGGGAGAGAATCTCCGATATCTTTGTAGCTTTAAACTATTCAGAAGAGCGACAAGTGACGTTTGCCACATTCCAGTTTGAGGGAGCTGCTCGCTCCTGGTGGAACCTGGTAAGGGGAACTTGGGACAGGAACCATACTCCAAGGACCTGGGCAAACTTCACAAGGGAGTTCAATGCCAAATTTCTTCCACCTCTCACTCAAGAGAAAAGAGAGGACGACTTCATAAAATGTAAGTAAGGGGCGATGAGTGTCGCCGAATATGAGGTCCAATTTACGAAACTGTCCCGATTTGCTCCTGAATTGATAGCCACGGAGCAAAGGCGTGTCAGAAGGTTCGTGCAGGGGCTGAATGTGGAAATACAGGAAGGTTTAGCTGCCGTGAAGATAGACACTTTCGCAGATGCCGTCGAGAGAGCCCAGAGAGTTGAAGTAGCTAGGGCTCAAGTGAAATCCTTTCAGGCCAAGAAAAGATTTGCTCCTAGCAGTAGTCGGGAGCCGGCATATGGAAATGCTCCACCGGCCAAAGTGGGCCGAGGAACCAGTGGAGTGACTAATCCTGGAGCACCACGAGGCGCACAAGCAAGAGGAACCAGGGCAAGGAATGCCGGGGGAAGAAATAATGGAGCTAGAGGAGGATCGAATGGAAGGGGACAACCTAGGAATACCTCACTAGGAGGCCGAGCAATGATTCCCCAAATGACTTGCGCCTACTGTAAGAAACCTGGTCATACTATAGACGGTTGCTGGAAGCAGTAAGGAAAGTGCTTGAGGTGCGGCAGTAGTGAGCACCAAATTTCTGGATGTCCAAAAGTGCAGGAAGGGACTACTCCGAACGCTAGACCCAACACTTCTGGAGGGAGCCGGCCGACAGTTCCTGCCAGAGTGTATGCTATAGATGATCAACCTGTACCTGATTCCTCGGAAGTTGTGGAAGGTACACTTCCGATTTTTCATCGATTAGCTAAAGTGTTAATTGACCCTAGTGCAACTCATTCATTCGTAAATCCATCTTTTATGTCTGGAATTGACGTGAAACCTGTTAGACTACCCTTCGATCTTGAAGTTAGGACACCAATGGGTAATAAGAATGTAATCACTGGTTTGGCCTATAAGAATTGTGAATTCTGGATTGGAGAGCGTAAAATGCTAGTGGATCTGATCAGTTTGGACATAAAAGGTTACGATGTTATAATAGGAATGGATTTTCTAGGCCATTATCATGCTAAACTTGATTGCCGAGCAAAAGTGGTGAAATTTGGTATATCTGGAGAAGCAACCCTGAGGTTAGATGTTAAGGGTAGGTTAGCATCGTCTGCTATGATCTCATGAATTAGGGCAAGGAAAATGTTGTCCAAAGGAGCGCAAGGTTTCTTAGCCTTCTTGATTAATGCTCCCAGTGATCAAGTGAAGTTGGAGGATGTACCAGTAGTACGGGAATTTCCGGACGTCTTTCCCGAAGAGCTAAAAACTCTACCGCCGGAAAGAGAAGTGGAATTTAAGATTGACTTGATGTTTGGAACGGCTCCAATTTCTAAAACTCCGTACTGAATGGCTCCTGCCGAGCTAAAGGAGTTGAAAATCCAACTGCAAGATCTCTTGGAGAAAGGTTTTGTGAAGGAAAGTGATTCACCGTGGGGAGCACCCGTTCTATTTGTTAAGAAAAAGGACGGAAGCTTGAGGTTATGTATCGATTACCGAGGGTTAAATGAGATTACAATTAAGAATAAATACCCTCTACCGTTGATAGATAGTTTGTTCGACCAACTGCAAGGGTCAGTAGTTTTCTCTAAGCTGGACTTGAGGCAAGGGTATTACCAGTTAAAGATTAAGAAGGAGGATATACCCAAGACTGCTTTTAGTACGAGATATGGACATTTTGAGTTCGCAGTCATGCCTTTTGGTTTAACTAATGCACCAGCGGCATTCATGGATTTAATGCAGAGAGTCTTTAAGAAGTATCTGGATCAGTTTGTAGTGGTTTTCATCGATGATATCTTGATATACTCTAAGACTCGAGAGGAACATGTTAAGCACTTGAAGATAGTTTTGCAGATATTAAGGGCGCATAAGTTGTATGCCAAATTCAGCAAGTGCGAGTTTTGATTGGATGAAATATCTTTTCTAGGGCACAAGGTTTCCAAAGATGGAATTGCCGTGGATCCGGCAAAAGTTGAGGCCGTTATGAATTGGAAGCAGCCAGAAACTCCAACGGAAATTAGAAGTTTCTTGGGATTAGCAGGTTATTATAGGCGATTTATCAAGAATTTTTCGAAAATTGTTGGACCCATGACCGAGCTAACCAAGAAAGGGAATAGGTTCATTTGGACTCCGAAGTGCGAGTCAAGTTTTCAAGAATTAAAGAAGCGTTTAACATCCGCTCCTGTTTTGGTGTTACCTGACGGGGAAAAAGGTTATGCCGTATACTCCGATGCTTCTGGAGAAGATCTAGGATGTGTTTTAATGCAAAATGGTAAAGTGATTGCCTACGCTTCTAGGAAACTGAAGTCTCACGAACAAAACTACCCAACTCATGACCTAGAGTTAGCAGCAGTGATTTTCGCCTTAAAGAAATGGAGACATTACTTGTATGGCGTGACTTTTGAGGTTTATACGGACCATAAGAGCCTCAAGTATTTGTTCTCCCGAAAGGAACTAAATTTGAGACAAAGGCGATGGGTAGAATTTCTGGAAGATTATGACTGTTCAATTAATTACCACCCAGGAAAAGCTAATGTGGTAGCTGACGCTCTAAGTAGAAAGGCCCAAGTAGCAGGGTTAATGGTTAAAGAGTGGGATATGTTAGAAGAAATAAGTGGTTGGAACCCTCGCTTGGAAAAATTGAAGGTTTTATTTGGGAACTTATCGTTGAAGTCACCGTTACTAGAGCGTATTAAGGAGGCCCAGAAAACGGACCCTATGATTCAGAAGAATTTGGAGAAAGTGCAAAAAGGGGAACCCCTAGACTTCAAATTAGGGTCTGAAGGGGTATTGAGGTTTCGAAATCGAATTGCGATTCCAGCAGATGAGGAGATAAGAAAAGGAATTTTAGAAGAATCACATCGGTCGAAGTATACTATACACCCAAACTCCGAGACATCAATCTCAGCTGAAGCAGTGGCATTTCGCAATTTGAGAAAATTACATTTTCATAACTTTTACAATTGGACACGTTGGGAAGACTTAAGTGAAGATGATGAAGAAGTTGCTCTCTCTATCATGCCACGTCTGGAGGAGTTAGATTTTTGGGGCTGTGGAAAGCTTGAAATTCTACCACATCGCATCCTCGGAAGGATATCATCTCTCAAAAAATTGGATATTGGGCGTTGCTCTAAGTTGAGAGATCATTACTCTGACAAAACAAGAGATGACTGGAAACAAATATCACACATTCCTCAAGTTCATATATCCAATTAGTATTAATCAGGTATGGTTATTCACACATTTTTTTATGTATCTATCATCTTTGAAGTCAAATAATTGCTCCTTATAGAACTACAACAAAGGAAGGCCTGCTAGATACTTATTCTAATTACTACTTGTAGAATATGACCTGTGCTTAACAACGAATCAAATGTTAACAGAGCCATATGTATAATGAAAATATGAAATATTCATTAATAGTTTAGAATGATTTTTTTTTAATTGAGAAGATGCAATTCATTAACTAGTAAATACAACACTAAATTTCTAATAATATCTAACTATAAACTCTTTGAGTTTGGAATTTCATTTATGTCTTGTCTTTTTGTTCTTTTTTTTTTTTTTTGCTTTTGTCCTTTGTTTTTCAGATAATATTCATTGCTGGCTCAAAATGAAGCTACAGCAAAAGGCATTGACGGATCAACCTCTACGTCAACTTTTCACTTGGATTCATGCAAAATTTTGAATAATTGTAAAAATATGGTTGAAGCGACACATCCACTTGCTTTGTTCAAAATCATTTGTTGAAAGCGTCTGTAACCTTGTCAATTTCCAGATTGAATTTCAAGTGGGTACACAACCAGTCTTTATTTCTTCAAATTATTATTGTCCTATTGTATGTAAGTTTGTGTACATTTAATAAAGAAGAATGTTTGTACATTGTGCTTATCTATACAATGTATTATTGACAACCTATTATTAGTGCACTTATTTTATAGTATTATTCTAAGAATAACATGAATTCAAATTTGAAATTCAAATAATATGCATGTGGCATACATCCAATAATGTTAGTAATAAAAAAATCACTGCACTGTGACTGCATAAAAGTTAATCCTTATTCTAATGGTTAAAAGATAACAAGTAGACAAATTATTCTTTATCTTGTTTCCTTTCTTAAAAAAATGTTTACATAGATAATTGGAATAACAAAAACTCAGACTACAAAAATGCATATACGCTTAAAGGCACCAAAACTCATGATACTTTTATAGTAGCAGTAGCAATGGTAGTTCCAGTAGTAGTAATGACAATGATTTGTTAATAATGCTTTCTTCTAAAAGTGAATGGACTAATTAGCTTTTTTTTAAATTTTTTTTAAGAAGGGAAGGAATGAAATTTAAGAAGTGGGGAGGAGATAAGGTGACTAAAACAAAATATCATAATAAATCTTGACAATTTCATTCACAAGACAAAAGTTACTACCAACAGAATTTTGAACTTGAAAGTTTGTATGACATATCATCATAAATCAATTATTTGCATAGTTCACATATATGAACCAGTTTAACAAACTATCCATATTCCGAAATTGAATATCATCCTTTGTTCATTTACTATTATATATGTTCAATACTTAGTTGAAAATATGCCTTCCCCATCCCTGCTTCCTAATCATACCCCTTCCTGATAGAAACAATTTTAAAAAAATAATTGAAAAATTTAGACACGTAATTAGTTATCTTCAAGTTGATTGAAGATAAAATAGACTTTGACACATCAGAGTTTATTGTATTTATATTCAACTCCAGTAGTTAGTTATATTTTGATTCTTTCTATAAAGGCTGTTAAATCATTTAATCCATAAAACTCACATTTTAACCGTGAAATTTGGCAGCACTAGCCTAATGGCTTTCATAATTGAAATCACTATCTCTCAAGTACACATTACCTGATCAAAAATTCCATCTCTGGAGAAGCAAAATTGGTACTTCCCGTTCAGCTTTCAGAAAATCGAAATATGAAAGAATTCCCAAAGAAACAACAGAACCTTGCCCAATGCTACTAGATTGCTACTTGTAAGGCCGGGTGCAACCCAATGAGTACAAACAATTTCACAATGATGCACAAAGATATATCAAATTTAAGCACAATAAAGAAAACTTAATTAAAGAGAAAAGATAAGAAATGCAAACCAAATATCAATCCAATAGCCTCTTCAATAGATGGCGATGCTAACCAAGATGTACAAGTGAAGGCTCACTCCTTCCTCACCCCAAACACACTTTGGTTGAGCCAAGAAGTTTTACAACTATTCTAGTTAACCCTCAACAACCTACACTTGAAAGATCACTCACCCAATTAAAAACTATTTTAAACAAATGAGGCAACCTTCACCAAGGTTTTACCACTTCAAGTGATAGGTTCACCTTCACCAAGGTTTTACTCCACCTAGAGAGTAACCTTCACTTGAGCAACCTCACAATCCAACTTTCCCAACCCCTTATACAACCAACAAAGAATCTTTCTACTCAAAAATCTCACTTGTAAGCTTGTATTTTGTGTTGGCAAAAGTCCTCTGTCTTCTTGTGTTTTGGGGTATTTATAGAAGGTGAGAAATGGCTCCAAAAGGCTCTCCAACGGTCAAATATTAAATGCTGTCGAAACTAGCCGTTGGCCTGTCGGACGTCCGACAGCTTAGTCATCGTCCGATCCCATCGTCCAAACCACCTGTCGGACGTCCGAACCCTGCGTCCGAACGTCGTCCAGAGAGTTATCAAATTTTCGTGGAATTTTTAGGACGTCCGACACGATCGATGTGCGTCCGAAGAGTGTGTCCGATCCATCCGGACGTCCGATGCTTCCTCACGAGCGTCCGACAGAATATCCTTCCTGATGTTCTTCATCCTTTCGGACGTCCGATAGCTTCCTTTCGGACGTCCCACATGAGTGCCCTGTTTTTGCTTCTTCTTTTGTGCCACAAGAATCTGTTCTAACAAATTGCTCACATAAAAATATTAGCCCAAATCTACATTTTGGTTTGTTAATCATCAAAACCAAGGACTGATCAACCAAGGTCAACAATCTCCCCCTTTTTGATGATGACAAACAAAATGAAGATTTCTTTGATCAAATAAGTTCAAATAAAACTACCCCTTAGAAAATGCCAACATACAAAGAAACTTCAATAAGTCCTACTCCCCCTTTTGGCATCAATCAAAAAGCCAACTTCCCGTTTATTTTTCAAGTCAAAACCATAATAGGGTCCTTGGGAGTTATTACAACATGATCTAGCAATCCACATGGATTTCATACCTTTTCTCATATTTTTCTTTACATAGCAATCATTTTGCATATGTCCAAATTGGCAACAAAAGTGACACATGATAGAAGTATTTTGCACATAGGTGGATTTAATGCAACTAATTTTCTTACTTCTTATCATAGCAAACTTATTTGTGCCTTGAAAAGATTTGCTTTCTTTTGTTTGAGAAAACTTTTGTTTTTCATTTTGGAGAAACTCGTTCAAGACATTAATTCTTTTCTTTAACAAATTTTGTTCCTCCAACATTTTTTCATAAAACTTTGTTTTCTCTTCCAACTTCCTTTTCAAATTATTTTTGCAATCAAAAACACTTTTTTGATTTTTTAAATCATCATTTTTCATTCTCAAACATTTATTTTCTTGAAAAAGTTTGGAATTTTCTTCCAACAAATCATTTATTTTTGTTTTCAAATCTTTATTTTTAGCATAAGATTTTCTCAAACTTTTATGCATTTTAATCATAAGAATTTTCACATCATCATCTTCATTATCTTCATCACAAGAAGAGTGATAAGAACTTACCTCATCTTCTCCAACGGCCATTAGTGCCATTTGGGCCAACTCTTCTTTTTCTCTTTTTGAATTGCATTCATCCCATGTAATTTTGCAATCTCCTCTTGAACATCTCTTGTTGAAGATCTTTTTGAAACTTTTGATGTGAGGAGTTATATCATTGTCCACTTCCATGATTTCATTACCCATGAAGGATGGGTTATCCCCCACTTGAGATGCTTTAAAAGCTATGCCTCTCTTATACATTCTTGCATTTTCTTCCTCTTGCACTTTGAATTTCAGCTTTAATTCATAAGAGGTTAGGGTATCCACAAGAGATTCAATGGACATAGAATTTAAATCCTTTGCCTCTTCTATAGCATTTATTTTGTTTTCCCATTCTTTTGGCAAGGCATTCAAAATCTTTCTATTTTTCTCACCCAAAGAATATTTTTTTCCAAGCAATTTAAGATCTTCAATAATGTCACAAAATCTACTACACATCTTATCAACATTTTCAAGAGGATGCATTTTGAAAAATTCATATTGAGAAACAAGCAAAGATTTCTTTTGTTCTTTAATATCTTGGTTACCTTCATGAAATACACACAATTTATCCCAAATATCTTTAGCTGATTTACAACCTTTAATCCTACTAGATTCATTTACATCTAATGCATTGTACAATATACACATGGCCTTGGCATTCAAAGAAAGGTATCTCTTGTCTTTTTCATTCAATTCTTGTCTAGTTTTTAATCTACTCAAATTAGTGGTAGAGTCAACTATTCTAGCTTCATAAGGACCATCTTCTACCACATACCATAATTCAATATAAACGGATTGTAAGAAAATCATCATTCTTTGTTTCCACATGCTAAAATGAGAACCATTAAACATAGGTGGTCTATCAATAGATTGCCCTTCTAAAAAGGAAACTTTTATGGTTGCCATGATCTTTACTCTAAGCGGTTAAGCTTGATCAAAAGAGACCAAGCTCTGATACCAATTGTAAGGCCGGGTGCAACCCAATGAGTACAAACAATTTCACAATGATGCACAAAGATATATCAAATTTAAGCACAATAAAGAAAACTTAATTAAAGAGAAAAGATAAGAAATGCAAACCAAATATCAATCCAATAGCCTCTTCAATAGATGGCGATGCTAACCAAGATGTACAAGTGAAGGCTCACTCCTTCCTCACCCCAAACACACTTTGGTTGAGCCAAGGAGTTTTACAACTATTCTACTTAACCCTCAACAACCTACACTTGAAAGATCACTCACCCAATTAAGAACTATTTTAAACAAATGAGGCAACCTTCACCAAGGTTTTACCACTTCAAGTGATAGGTTCACCTTCACCAAGGTTTTACTCCACCTAGAGAGTAACCTTCACTTGAGCAACCTCACAACCCAACTTTTCCAACCCCTTATACAACCAACAAAGAATCTTTCTACTCAAAAATCTCACTTGTAAGCTTGTATTTTGTGTTGGCAAAAGTCCTCTGTCTTCTTGTGTTTTGGGGTATTTATAGAAGGTGAGAAATGGCTCCAAAAGGCTCTCCAACGGTCAAATATTAAATGCTGTCGAAACTAGCCGTTGGCCTGTCGGACGTCCGACAGCTTAGTCATCGTCCGATCCCATCGTCCAAACCACCTGTCGGACGTCCGAACCCTGCGTCCGAACGTCGTCCAGAGAGTTATCAAATCTTCGTGGAATTTTTAGGACGTCCGACACGATCGATGTGCGTCCGAAGAGTGTGTCCGATCCATCCGGACGTCCGATGCTTCCTCACGAGCGTCCGACAGAATATCCTTCCTGATGTTCTTCATCCTTTCGGACGTCCGATAGCTTCCTTTCGGACGTCCCACATGAGTGCCCTGTTTTTGCTTCTTCTTTTGTGCCACAAGAATCTGTTCTAACAAATTGCTCACATAAAAACATTAGCCCAAATCTACATTTTGGTTTGTTAATCATCAAAACCAAGGACTGATCAACTAAGGTCAACACTACTTAAGTTACCAGGTTTGACAAGAAACTGGCACTAATTTCACCAACAAGTTTGTTTACAAATAGACAAAAAGCCCTACAAACATCAAATTGGAAACCAACGTAGTGCATGAGAGTATAGAAGAAACTGTTATATAAGGTTTACAAAAATCCCAACAAATATTCCATGTAACCCAATGTAGCCCACGATTGAATGCATGCAGGGAATTACAACACAAAATCTTTGGAATAAGGAATCCTATTCTGCCTGCTGAGAAGGATTCAGAATAGAAGAATTACAACAGTACAAAGCTCTAATGTTGGTCGACAGCACCTGCTTCCTAAAATTTCAGATGGTGTTCAAACAAAGAAGCCATTTCAATCTGCAATACAACTCAAACAAGGAAACAAATTCATCTTTGGTACCGGATCATGAATAGACATTATTAGAGAGGAAAATGCAGATCAGGAACATTAATTTCTAAAATATGGTACAACTCATTATTTTGTCAGACCCAGGATACAAAATGAACATCATGCCATTAAATATGCTATGACAGCAAAAACAGACTCTTCCCGCAAGAGTTTCTTACTCATAAGATGATGACCTAAAGAAGGACAATATTACGAGCAACAATCAATCAGAATTTGATTTAGAAACCTACTGACAACTACATGCACTGTCATAAACTAGATACAAGTCGGAACTAATAAAAGCTAGATATTTTAGAGTCCTACTGAGAAACTCTGGTTGGGAAACCACCAGCATCACAGAGAGACCCACCAATGGTCGTTATGGAGTTCAACCCCTTATTTGCCTTCTAACTCCCATTTTTAACTCAAAAAATAATTTATTTTGGATGATCGATACCTCACTGCTTAAGTAAGAACGCCCTTTCCAAGCATTCCTATTGGCTGTATAATACTAAATTATATTGAGAGAAGGCCAGTTACAAGGACAAAATGCAGCAGAGATGGAGAAATTTGTCAAATCACCCCTTTCCAATGCAACCAAACCAAAAAGAAAAACAGAAAAGGTTCTTTATTGATGACATTTGATTTAAACGGAACACAAACCAGATACTATTCAAAAAGCAAACAATTTGTCAGACAGCAAATAAATACTCCATGGAGTAAAATGACAAGAAAATGAAGAGACAAGAAAGTAACTCAACAAAATGAAATTGACTTACAGCTGTCAGCGCTGCTTCAGCACCTTTATTTCCGGACTTACCAGCAGCTCGATTGAGAGCCTGCATTTATCATAATGTAACTTTAAGAAATGGGGTACCAATGGGAAAAATTGTAGAATACTGGTAAAGATCAGGGCAACAATTTCCGTCAGCATAGAAATTTGACCAAAAATTACCCACAGGAAGATTATCATATTCAGCAACATGACAATTATATGATGAACTCTTTTATGATTTTCAATGCAATAACTCCCATGAAAAAGAGTATAGGAGATCAGAAAGCTCAACCATGAGTTTACATTGAGTTGTATTAAGCAAAAGAGAAATTTCATGAATTTACCTGCTCCATGTCATCACAGGTCAAAACACCAAATATGCATGGAACACCTGGAATTCATTCAAAGGAAAATTAAATATTTCACCATTAAGGCACTGTAAATGTTTTGAGACTGCATTCCACGGACAGAATTGTCTGTATCTGAAACACAAAAATGAAGTTATAAGTGTGCACACAACAACGCAAGTTGATGATTCCTAGGTTGCTTCTACGGTGGAAAGCTGAGTCGTCTTTGTATAGTAGGCAGAACAAAAGGAATGAGGACAGCACATGAGCATGGGCCCGGCAAAGGACAGCGTCCGTGAAATAGCTACCGAAACCGGGTGGAAGGAGTTGTAAACATGGGACCCACTTTAGTATATGGACTGTATTATTGTGAATAAACATGCACCCCAGACAAGTTGTGGGCATGTTTTATGACCCCCAAAACAAGTTGTGGGCGTCCCCCATTTTGGAATATACGGGAGTAGATCGTTGATTATAAATTGGCGCGAAGAGAAGTAAAAAATAGTGGGAAGAGTAGAAATAATAGGATCGAATTTGTTTAAAAAAAAAAGAACCGAAATTATATATATAAACCATACATATGATCATAAATCAAGATTATTAAGCGGTAAATGTTTATTTAAAGAAAGAATTATGTTGATTTAAACTAAATTGTTAGTTGATGCAAATGAGTGAATATATACATAATTGACCCAAAATTTTAGGTGAGTAATCGTAAACATAATTAACACATTATTTGAAAAAAATCAAAATTTGTGGTTGTGGATAATTAATCACAATCATAATTAACATAGTGAATTTGATTCACAAACATAATTATATAGTTGACATAATGACTTTTAAGCCAGTATTGAAAATCAATCTGGAGTGTAATTTACACTTTGCAATAGCAGTTGTTCAATTCCAAATTAATTAAGACTATAACAATTGTTTGATCTTTATTACAAACAAAATTAAACTTATATTCGTTAATTATCATCGATTTTAATCTCAACTTCTGATTGAGTGACAACATCTTATCTTAACACATGTATTGAACATATCCAATCTCTCTTTCGATTTCAAGTTCACTATGTCAATTACAATTTTTGCTCATATTGAAAAGAACAATTTATGTTCTCCCTCAAACATATATTCAAGTCCTCTATGTCAATTATGTTTATAATTAGGCACCAACAAATTTAGTTTTGTTTTTAAAACAAAATTTTCAATTATATTTGTGATTACTCATCTGCAATATCAATTCCGATTTCAAAGCTATGAAATGAACTGTGATTGTCATATATCATGTACAATCATAATTATAGGAGTACAATGTCAATTATAATTAGAGAGTTTTTGGTGTCCAATTTAATATTGCTAATTATAGAAGCATAATGCTAATTATAATTTCACTAGTGAGTATAAAGGCATCCGTCTGGTTCGGTGTTGATTCGTTCAGCCCCCTCCAAATTTCCCATTGACTTCCTTGAATCCACTTAGGGGTGACAATTTCCGACATGATTTGAAAACACAATACGAGTCTTATACGAAATTAATAGGTTTAGGTTGAGGTTTCGCAGGTTTGGATCAGAACCGGGTCGAACCCGATGAACCCAAAAAGAAGTCGAATACGAGTCAATCCGTTGGTGACCCGATAACCCGTTTACGAATTAAAAATTATTTTATCTAACTAAACTAAGTTATTCTTTTTTTTTTCCAAAGGCATTAATCACTTAATCTTAAATGAATTTATTTAACTTGTGTGAAGTTAAAATTATTATATTTGGACAAATAATGTATTATATTATTTTTTACTTTTATACTGTTTTAATTTATTTTATATTTGGTTTGTGATAATACACTTTTACGGTGTTTTATTTATTTTAGATTTGGTTTGGGATTATTTATTTAAATTTTTATTACTTGATTACGTAATTAGTTTTGTGCAAAATTGGTTTTATTAAAAATTACAGTGATAAATTAATAAATTAAAATTAAATTTCGAGTAATTTCGGTTCAACCCTCCAACCTGAAATTTTTTGGGTTCGGGTCAAGTATCCTGACTCTTTTCGGTTTAGCGGGTCAAGTTCGGGTCAGCGAGTTTTCTTAAAAAGAATACATTGGAATGTCCTTCTTTAACAAATCCCAAAAAAAAAAAACAAAAAAAAGAGCCTACAGCCAAAATTTTTCATATATCCAAAATCTGGGAGACTAATGAGAATTTAAAGACAGACAAGACTTCCACCCGGTTTCGGTAGCAATTTCACGGACGCTAGTACACAGATAGACAAGACTTGCTTAAACAAGCAGAACCCGATGATGTTGCAAAACATGACGACCTGGAAAAATACGATTACGTCTACGGTGGAAATTGGGCATTAGATGATGAATAAATTTTTAAGAGGGCTTTTATTATAATTTTAAAATGTATTGCATTATTTCATCCAAGCACAACGCTTTCTCCAGTGTCCGGTACATTATTTCTTTGTGCGTCCCCACAGAGCACAGTTGGCCTCCTTGCATTGCTTCTGCCTACTGTGGGCAGAAAGTGAACTTTCCACCGTAGACGTAACCTTGAGTATAGGAGATCAGAAAGCTCAACCATGAGTTTACCTCCTTGCATTTCTTTATGATTTTCAGTGCAATAACTCCCATGAAAAAGAGTATAGGAGATCAGAAAGCTCAACCATGAGTTTACATTGAGTTGTATTAAGCAAAAGAGAAATTTCATGAATTTACCTGCTCCATGTCATCACAGGTCAAAACACCAAATATGCATGGAACACCTGGAATTCATTCAAAGGAAAATTAAATATTTCACCATTAAGGCACTGTAAATGTTTTGAGACTGCATTCCACGGACAGAATTGTCTGTATTTGAAACACAAAAATGAAGTTCTAAGTGTGCACACAACAACGCAAGTTGATGATTCCTAAACGCCTCAAGTACCAGTTATGAGGTATGTATCCGTAAGTTCCTACGCTAAACATTTTTCTCATCTTCTGACATTTGAGAATATAAGATCCTCTGCTTCCGTGTCTATGAGCACAAAATGGGAAAAATAGGTACAACCACTATGCAGTGCACTTATTACAAATAAGACAATTTCAAAGTGGTTCCAAGTTGCAATAAACCATGAACATCTTTCAACAACACAAGATGAGTGCTTTTAACACAAAAACCATCTGTCAACTAGGCAAAAATTTCCATCACTGCTACCACCTATGGATATGTAGTATTACACAGTTACCAATTTTTTATTCCTTTCTTAACAAAACTTGTTTAACTAAGCTACTGGATATCTAGCTAATACAATCAAATCTACCAAGGCTCCTCTAATGACGATTTCCCCTAGGGCTGAATTCATGCTTTTAGTATTTCAAGTTAGTAAGAATTGTTTCTCCAGATCATATAGTGGTTTAGATAGAAGCCATTCCCAGTATATGAAAACATCAAGATCAAGAAAACTTGCATATCATTTCCATTATGAAGGGCAATTTTATTATTACAGTTTGTAGGTTCACATTTATTGCTTCATTAGGTATTGAAATAAACCATACCCTGGGCTAGTAATCTATATGGAAATGTAGGCAGGAGCCGGATAATTCTCTTTCTTGGAAACCTGACCTCTTCCTCTCCCCTCCAAACTTCTCAACAAATATAAAGTAACAGCGAAGAATAAAAGACATCATATTTTACTTGCTTTACACAAACTCTATTTTCATATACATTAAAGAAAACAAAGTCACTTCTGATAATTATATAACTGAATCATCTCTCTTCTGCCCACAGGAAATTAACCCTCATGCTTGGTATCCCAAAAATCTGAGAGTCAATAAGCGGAAAAAAAAACTAGGTAAATCAGGAAAATCTATTATAGAAAGTTTTTTTTCTTACACAGCATATGAGGAACAGAAATCTCATGCTGAGCAGTGTACTATAATAATGCAAACATAAAAAGTGAATTAGCAAATTTGAGAGATATAATACAGAAAGTTACCGCCAACAGTGGAAAGACATTCAAATTTTGTGTTTGACTACATTGACTAACCAGATTTAAGGCCTGCAGACAGTACTCCGGATGCAGCTGAATTAGCCACAGCATCATAATGGGAAGTATCGCCTCTAATGTACTGGCCAGAAGAGCAAGTAACAGGAAAAAAAAACACATGAACATTGATTCATGCACTAACAACTGGCATGAAATAAGGAACCAGTAGCTGGTAATGAAGTTGAATGGTACCATAATCCGGTAATTAAAATGAATGAACTCAAGCCATGAAACCTCATACAAATAACTGAGGATCTAAACAACCTACAAGATGTTTTAGCAGTCATTACATATTTGTACTCTTTAAGAAAAATAAGAATCATAGAATCACTATTTTAAAGCAGAAGCATAAAGTTACAAAAGTTGAAGTAACAATTTTTTCCCCAAATAGAACAATTATCATCCAGATGCTCTCATATCCAGATTCAGGTTTTCAATTCTTCAACTGAGTAAGAAGAAACATAACCACCATTTCTCTCCTTTTAGAAACTATAAGCAACCTCTTATAGTCTAGCTTTGTCAAATGTTACTAGATGACTAGCCATCATCCAACAGCCAAGATCAAAAAAATATAAGGACAGGGGAAGAAAATAGGTCCACACATGTATGTGCGCATGAGAGAGAGACAGAGATATATATAGAGAGAGAGAGAGATAGAGAGAGAGACGGGGAGGGAGGGAGGGAGGGAGGATTTTGAGAGAGAGAGAGAGAGCATGACCTTCTCATTATGTTTTAAGAGTCCAATATCCACTTGTATCCAATTTAGAAAGCAGTAATCACACGAAAAGCCAATGCGTCCTCTTTTCATCAGCAAAATCAAAATTGTTTCTCTACTTCCAACTGAAATTTACATTTTCAATTTTTGGAATACAAGGTTCAAATGTGGAAGAAGAATTTGATAATGATGGTTGATTTTACCAAGTTTAATGTGAAGTTAGAGCCATCATCACCATTTAAAAGGTAGGAATTCTATTACAATTAGTAAATACTAGAGAGCCCCCTACTAAATAATCTAGAAGTATATTATCAACTCAAACATAAATCAGAGCCATCATCACCATTCATTGGAAGAGCCTTAAGTATGTGATTTTGTTTATGGCAGTAATGACCGGACTTTTCCCTATTATATTTGGTGCCTTAGAAAATCTATCCCGCCCATTCTACCCTTTATTTTTTTTTCCGCGGGACAACCAATACAATCAAGAAAGGGAAGGAAACGAGTATAACTTAAGGTAATCCTGAAGCTCGCAAGAACAGTCAAAATGCAGATTAAGGGAAAACTTAGAAATCTCATTAGCAGCAATAAGAAACCAGTCCTAAGCAGATATGATTGAAACAAACAACCTGAAATTAAGTAGCATTTCTGCAAAAACTCTCCGTGCCCTTCTATAATGGAAGTTACATTATATTTGCAATTAGTTCATATCAATTTACTACTAACAAATGTTAAAGACCATATTATATCAACTATTCCACAGAAAAAGCTTCATTTTTAAGCATTGCTAGAAGATTCCTGATCCGAACTACAGTGGCTTACATAGCTTGAAGCACCGGAATCAGACAGCTCCTTCGGCCTATGGCCTCAAACAATGGCTCAGGTCTTAAGCCAAAGACATCTTAGGAACAATAGAAAACTATTGTGTCTTAGGTATTCAACAACACTGATCACAACAATGTTTTATCAAAGTTAAATTTATGCTTGTACAATGAAAGGTGCATCTTAGGAACAATAGAAAACTATTGTGTCTTAGGTGTTCAACAACTCTGATCACAACAATGTTTTATCAAAGTTAAATTTATGCTTGCACAATGAAAGGTGCATCTTTGGCCTCATTCTGGTTGTCAGCCAAAAAACAAATGTTGGTTATTTAACTTCCACGAACATGTCCAGTAAACTGCTCCTAAAGCAATTCTAATTTTTAGTATTTGATCGAAATTTCCCAAGAAACACTATACATGGCCAAACCAATACTTGACCAAGAAGGTTTGCAGTTTACCAAGCATCAAAACATGGAAAACTTTCATTAGAGATGACTAACTTAGGTAGATGTTTGTCCTCAGATTCATCTGGACCTGAGGTGTAAAGGCAGTTATGTAGCTAACAGTGTTTCAAAAAGGCAAAGGCTGGCCGTTACTTTGAAACAGAACTGGATATTCTGAGGTAAAGGAGTTGTCAAAGAACCAGTTCTGGCAGTGAGTTTCAAAGTGATTTCCAAAGGGTTAAATGGAGAATAATAAAAAAAGACAGAGCCGTTTCAAAGAGGTTTGACACAAAGATGCAGGGATGAACCTGATTCATAAGACTCTAGAAATTACTAATAAGACAAAATGATATAACATCTAATTGCCATCTTTAGGGGAATTAAAAAAAATTATAACACCTGAAAGCCATCTTTAGGGGTGTTAGGCATGGTGTTTTATCTCAGTTGGGGCAAGCTTAAAGCACCAAGCGTAAGGCGTTAGCCCCGCAAATCTTGAAATTTCAATATTAATACATAGAAACTATGTATAATTTGTTATAAAAAAATATTACTAAATGCTTTAAATTTAAAAAATATCACAGAGAATTATAACAGATGGATAAATAAAACATACACTACAACTTGAATTACCTAATAAATAGGTGTCAAAAACACAATCCCTCCATCAAATCATTATCTATAGATCATCCAAAACTAAAAGGACAGCTGTCTATCTTTCACTTTATAAACTACTTATTTTAATTTTTTTCCACAATTGGAAAATACATACAAGGTTGACCCAAAGCACAAGAAGACCAAAATATAAAGTTGATAGAAACATTATCTTAAGCCTTAAATCACACTACATGGCATGTAAACTAATAAGTACAATGTTTTTTGTAATTAAAAAGAAAAAAAGTTCATATGTAAATCAGAAAAGTAAAGGAGTCAAAAAATGATGGTCCGGTAAAAATACCATGGATTAAGAGATCGGACTGTGCAACAAAGAGAGACCAAGTGAATTTTTAAGTTTATAATTGTAAACTGTCCCACATTACGGAAGCAAATAATGCATGTGAACCTATGCACTATGAACTACAAATTTCTGACTGTGAAGTACTCCTAACAAATATGCATTACAGCGCATATGCATCAAACTTTGGGGCACAAAAGCCATGGCTTATCACCTAAGGCATATGCCTCAACTGTCTTGGCAAACACCCTTCAATACCCAGGCCCCACCTGATTGTCCCAAGGCATTTTCATTGCTGGGCGCATTTTTATAGCATTGGCAGCTAATTCTTTATGCCATTTTTTTTATCTATCACTTGTCAAGTTTTTTATTATTATTATTTTTTTCTGTATTGTAGAACTCCTTAATAGATTGTATGCCATAGGCAAAGTAGTAGAAGACTACAGCGTCATCCATCATGTGCACATACTGTTTTTTAGTATGTGCCTCCCTATGCACAAGACTGGAAACTTTTAATTCTTTATCTACAGTAGATGGATTCACTGAAGAGTTTTTGGTATTTTGAATTGCATCTCTCTCAACATATATTTATAGGTTCAGCTAAAAATCAAGATAGTACCCCATAAATGGTCCAATAGATCAGTCCAACATTAAGCAATGATTCATCCCCCAAACAGAAAGATAGGAAAACATAGCATAAACTCTTGCAAATGTGTGCATTTGTGGTAGTTTTAATCTTCAACGCTGAAGACAACACTTTCCAGTCTAACTGCATAACAAGTTTCAAATTTTATGAACAACTCAGGAAAACTAATATCCATAAGGATTCCAGCCTTCACATCAAGTGAAGACGAGTAAAGTCTAAATGAGTATAATAATGTTTTACTGGCAGTGATAGTTCCGTGCATCATATGGAACACTTGACTGGTTCGCAGCTATGAGCAGGTTGATTTAAACATCAAGGATGTCCTCACAGGAATAACTAATAATGTAACAGTTGATCTATGATATCGGTGTAACCATTTTAGGGGCCGTTAAAGCTGAGAACACTGGATTCTAGCCAATGTCAGTTACAATTAAGCTACAAATACAAGAGTGAAACAGTAGCAATCATACTTTGTTTTGCGAAAGAGAATACCATTTAATAGCCTGATGCAACTTATAAGCAAACCAAAGAATGCTAAAAAAAATTCTCCATAACTAATGCTTCAATTGAATGGGAAAAGAGTATAAGTGGAACATAAACAACTAAATGAGGGAATCAAATCTACTGACCAAGCATTATCAAACAGGAAATAGCTGATGAGTGCTTACCATAGCTCCAATACATAAGATGGCTTGGTACTTTCTTGACTTCCAAAGTTTCTCTGCGACCAGACCAATTGCAAAACTACCCGGAACCCACACAACCTGATGCAAAATGATCATAAGGATTCATATGTAACCCATTAAGAGCAGTTAAAAGGGCATATTTGAGTGATGTACATAATACATTTGGCCAATTCATTTTCTTGCATTATTAACAAACCCCAATTGTAAACTGTGTTACTTCCTGAAAACTAAGAAAAATGGAGAGAAAATACTTTTCTTCATCTTATTTGGACTACACAATATACATATATATATACACAAGTGTAACCTAATTTAGATCCTAAAATCGTGCTAATCTAAATCAATCTACTACCTAATTAATACATGATACTATAATCATATGATACCTAATTAATACATGATACTATAATCATATCTTTCCTAATATTAGATCACATATCTTCAACACTCCCCCTCAAGGTGGAGCATAGATGTTGTTCATGCCCAGCTTGTTACAAAGGTAATCAACTCGAACCCCATGTAGAGCCTTCGTAAAGAGATCTCCCAATTGTTCTTCAGTCCTTACAAATCCTGTAGAAATCAAGCCCTGCTGTATTTTCTCACGAACAAAATGACAATCTATTTCGATGTGTTTTGTTCGCTCATGAAATACGGGATTGGATGCAATATGAAGACCCGCTTGGTTATCACACCACAATTTTGCAGGCATTGTGGTTTTGAGACCTACTTCAGTTAGAAGTTGATTTATCCACATGATTTCACATGTCGATTGTGCCATAGATCTATATTCTGACTCTGCACTCGATCGCGAGACAACATTCTGCTTCTTACTCTTCCATGAGACCAGATTTCCTCCAACAAAGACACAAAATCCAGTTGTGAATCTTCGATCTGCCTTGGATCCTGCCCAATCAGCATCTAAGAAACACTCAATCCTAGTATGACCATGATTTTTATACAAAATACCACGTCCAGGAGCTCCTTTTAAATAACACAAAATTTGTTCTACAGCTGCCCAATGATTAACAGTAGGATTAGACATATATTGACTAACAACACTAACTGAATACGCGATATCTGGACGAGTCACTGTAAGATAATTCAAACTTCCAACCAATCTTCTATACCTCCCAGGATCTTCTAACAATTCACCTTCTTTTGTGAGCTGCAAGTTAGGGATCATTGGGGTACTAGCTGGTTTAACCTCCAATTTTCCCGTTTCAGATAGTAAGTCAAGAACATATTTTCTTTGGGACAGGAATATCCCCTTCCTACTCTTTGCTACCTCAATACCCAAAAAATACTTGAACAGTCCCAAATCCTTTGTCTGAAATTGACTATGGAGAAAAGTTTTAAGAGATGAAATACCTGCAGCATCATTCCCAGTGATAACAATATCATCCACATATACTACCAACAAAATAATACCAGCTTCTGACTGTTTGTAGAAAACAGAGTGATCAGATTTGCTTTTCTGCATCCCAAACCTTTCAACTGCTAGACTAAATTTTCCAAACCAAGCACGAGGACTTTGTTTCAGTCCATACAAGGACTTCCGAAGATGACAAACCTTCCCAGACTCCCCTTGAGCAACAAACCCTGGTGGTTGCTCCATATAAACTTCCTCTTGGAGGTCTCCATGAAGAAAGGCATTCTTGATATCTAGTTGATGCAAAGACCAATTATGAGTGGCTGCCATAGAAATGAATAACCTGACAGATGTTAACTTAGCAACAGGAGAAAAAGTGTCAGAATAATCCTCTCCATAGATTTGAGCATAGCCTTTGGCAACAAGGCGAGCTTTTAATCGAGCAACGGATCCATCAGAATTGAATTTAACTGCAAAAATCCACTTACTCCCAATGGTCTTCTTCCCTGCAGGTAAATTTACTAAGTTCCAAGTATCATTACCATCTAGAGCATTCATCTCCTCTATCATAGCATTGCGCCATCCGGGATGGGATAGGGCTTCATGAACAGTTTTAGGAAGGGAGATAGAATCAATAGATGTAATAAAGGAACAAAAAGAGGTGGGTAGATGATTATAAGATACACACGAAGACACAGGATAAGTGCATTGACGCTTACCTTTGCGAAGAGCAATAGGAAGATCATCACTTGAGACAGGACCTAGTAACGAAGGAACTGATTCAGGAGACTTTTGTCGTCGAGAATATACATGAGTAATTGGAGGTTTAGCAGGGGAAGATCTTGAAGATGTGACAGTATAGATTAACAAATCATCATCCTCCTCCTGACATGAATGAGATGAGGATGGGGTAAAAGGTATATTTTTAATAAAAGTAATATCAATTGACACAATGTACCTGCCAAGACTAGGACAATAACATCTATATCTTTTTTGGACACGGGAATAACCAAGAAAAATACATTTCAATGATTTGGGGTCTAATTTAGTGACTTGGGGACGAGAGTCGCGGACAAAACATGTATACCCAAAGATTTTAGGTTCGATGGGAAACAAATGGCTATTTGGAAAAAGAGTATTATAAGGAGTCCCATCATTCAAAATAGATGAAGGCAGACGATTAATTAGAAAGCAAGCTGTGGACACTGCATCAGCCTAAAAATGTTTAGGAACATGCATTTGAAATGATAAGGCTCTTGTAGTTTCGAGCAAATGTCTATTCTTTCGTTCTGTGACCCCGTTTTAGGATGGTGTATCCACACAAGAGGTTTGATGAATAATGCCATTTTGCACCATATAAGATTGAAAATGTGCGAATAAATATTCTTTGGCATTGTCACTTCGTAATATTTGTACAGAACGCTTAAATTGAGTCTTAACCTCAGCACAAAAAGCACAAAAATGAGAAAACAACTCTGACCGATTTTTCATTAAATATAACCAAGTCATACGAGAATGGTCATCAACAAAAGTAACAAAATACTTGAATCCAGTTTTAGAAATGACTGGACTAGGTCCCCAGACATCTGAATGAACTAATGCAAAAGGAGCATCCGCTCGTTTATTGACTCTAGGACTCAGATTAACACGATGATGTTTGGCAAACTGACAAGACTCACAATCTAATAGAGACAAACTCTGAAATTGTGGACAAAGTATCTTTAACAACGGGAAAGAAGGATGACCCAACCTACAATGTGTTTCAAATGGAGTTACAATTCCAAAACAAACTATGGACTTTGGTATCTGTGTGTCAAGAATGTAAAAACCTCCAGATTCATGCCCTTTACCAATAATCTGCTTCGTCGTAAGATTCTGAAACAAGCAATAGTCAGGAAAAAATTGAGCAGAACAATTGAGGGCACGGGTAATTTTACTCACAGAAATTAAATTAAAGGACAACTTAGGCAAACGTAAGACAAATGACAATGAGATTAATGGAGTGGGGTTAACTGAGCCTGATTCAAGAACACGAGATTTTGACCCATCAGCTAAGGTAACTATAGGTGCAGATGTGTGTGGCTGAAAGGTGGAAAATAGACTATAATTACCTGTCATATGATCTATGGCACCAAAATCAATTACCCATTTGGAGGACGAGAACACAAGGCATGTGTTTGGTTTACCTGACTCAGCGATGGCAGTTACGGGAGTAGATGAAAACTTTAATGATTCTTGATACTGAGAAAATTTAGCAAATTCGTCTGCAGAGATCGTAACAGACTTTTCATGGTTAATAGTATCATTGGTAGAAGCAATATGTGCGGATTGAGTTCTCTAGTTCCTGTACTGCAATTTCTTACAATCACGCTTCATATGGCCCGGCTTTTGACAATAGTAACACACAACCACTTCTGCATTCTATCCCCGAGTGTCAATTCCTTTACCACCACCTTTGTATTGCTGTTTTCCAAGACCAACAAGAGCACTGCTGGACTGAACAGACTGGGTATTCTCTGTGCGAAACACCCTACTAAACACATCTTGTAAGGATGAGATATCAGGACTGAAAAGAATCTGAGATTTAGCAGTTTCAAATTCAGGTGAAAGACCAGCCAAAAAACTCATAATGGCCATCTGTTCCCGTTGAGTTTGTTGAACTTTCACATCAGAACTAAACGGTAACAACAGATTAAGCTCCTCATAAGTTTTCTTAAAATCCATAAAATAAGTCATGATGGACTTATCTTGTTTCTCTGCACGATAAAAGGCTTGACACACCTCATATATGCGAGAAATATTCCCTTTACCAGAATACAAAAATTCTAAATACTCCATTAACTCCTTAACAAATTCACAGTGATTAATTAAACTAATTACCTCACTGTCAATAGAATTCCGTATTTGCAGGAACAATCTAGCATCTTCCCCTAGCCATGTCTGTCTTGAACCATCTTTTAGAGGATCATCAATCAGATGATTGTCTTTATCAATGCTTCGCAGATAAAGACGAACCGTTTTGCTCCAATCAAGATAGTTAGAATTGTTGAGTTTGTGGTCCGTGATCTTAGACATCACAGGAACCACATCAAATGTAACGACAGATTTCGTTTCTGCCATGGGTTCAGAATTAACAGAATAAAAATAAAAAGGACAGATCTGAACTCTTTAAAACAAGAGTGAACAATAGAACAGAGATGTGTCCTATACAGAACCAGATGAACCGAAAGATGACTACTGAATTTTCTGGCAGCGGACAGAGACCCTAACCTTGATGGTAGGGCTCTGATACCATGAAAACTAAGAAAAATGGAGAGAAAATACTTTTCTTCATCTTATTTGGACTACACAATATACATATATATATATACACACAAGTGTAATCTAATTTAGATCCTAAAATCGTGCTAATCTAAATCAATCTACTATCTAATTAATACATGATATTATAATCATATGATACCTAATTAATACATGATACTATAATCATATCTTTCCTAATATTAGATCACATATCTTCAACACTTCCAATACATAAACCATTTCTTAACTTCGTTAAAAGCTCCCCCAAGATAACATGTATAATGTGGTTTGATACCATATTGAACCCAAATGTCATTTAATCATCTTGAAAAAATGAATCAGTAAGCAAACCATATCCCATAAAGCTACCAAGAAAAATGTGCTAGTACTTCTAGTAATAGGGAAAATAAAATTGTGTTGAAAAAAATACAAGTTGATACATTTGCAAGAAAAAAACCAACATAATAAGGCATCATTAGTTTACGACCAAAATTCTAGGTTAAATATTATAATGTAAAACAAGAATGATTAGAGTTACGAAATGACAAGGCAACTGGCTTGACAGCAAATTTCATAAAGAAAAAAATACCAAGATAGGCACCAAATGAGTATGTAGATTATAACATTTAAGTGATACATGAAAAGTCCAATCAAGGGAAGCAAGATCCAAAATGTAGAAGTCAAACTGTTTAATGAAGTCACAACTAACAAGGGTGCAAGAAAAAAGGCAAGAAAACAAATACTAGCTCAAAATCACTTACATCGATATCTTCTTCTTTGACCGAGTACTTTTTGAAAGTGTCCAAAGCTCCCTCCAACAGTGGCTTTGTGACAATTTCATTGAAGCGAGCCACCACCTTTACACACAAAAGAATACAATCTCCAAAATAAAAAAATAATCAAAAAACGCTTTACAACTCAAAAGAAAAACCACATGGAAGTCAAAACAATGCCTTAGGTCATTTCTCTTTGACAAAGTCTAGTTGGATACTATACAACAAGAATCATCTATATTTTACAAGCCTGCATTCTACTAAATCTATTGCATCTTATATAGAACACCTAGTTTACAAAGTGACAACACTAATCAACAACTCCTTCAACTCCCAATATTAGATTTGCAAATAATCAGCCGAAAACCCTAATTGAAGTAAGACAAAAAACCAACTTAATGAAATAACGCTACTTCTAAGAAAATACCCATCAGAACAAATAAAATAGCTAAAATTAAAAAGAAATCTATAAAATAACTGAAAAAACAGAATTCACACAAGATATTTCAGTCACTCATAAGCTATATATCTCTTGTCATTATTTTTCTACCTCTTTTGTACTCAAATAACTTTCATTTTCCAGAAAATCCTTCCTCTGAGCATTTTATTCACATTGTTGAAAGCCAGTTAAGAACTTTTTTCCAAAAAAAATGCTTCCAAAGTTGGCCCAGGAAAGGAAAGCACATTTCCTTACAACAAAAAAAAGTTCACATAAATCGTTCAATTTGACGAATATGGAGCTCATCTGTCAAAACCCGCCAAAAATGAGACCTTTCTTTTCCTTATTGAATTCATGGGCCTAAAAAAAAAACCGATACTGTAATATTAATTGCCAAGCCAACAATTGGACAGAGGAATTTAATTGACATACTAAAACATCTGAAACAAGATTGGAATATAAAATAAAAAATGTATAGATGAGGGAAAAGGAAAATTGTAATGACGCAGACAATGCCAAAGTAGAGACCCTCAGCAATTGTGAGTGAGCCAGTCAACTGTCGAACAGCTGCAAGACTTCCCAGCAGGCCCTTCTCGTCCTCCTTCCTCTTCCACAAAATCCCAAATCTAGATTCTGTAAATTAAGTCCAAAACATAAGTATTGCATCCTACTTAATCGGGAAAAAAAAAAAGAAAAAAGAAAGCTAAATCAAATCAAGTCGACCTTTTGGTGGTTGAAGATGGAGAGACAATGATGTAGATGATGATTGCTGGTGTCTGAGCGGAACAGAGATGATGGGCTGATGATTATGCTTGAAGATGCCATGGGGACGATGATGAACTAAGCGGTTATTAGCAATTGAAGAAGAACAAGAAGAAGCAGCAGCCGCCATTTTCGTTTTGATTTTGATCCTTTTTTGGCACTTCTTTTATGTTGGAGAGTGTTCTTCTCGGCTCACTAACGTATCCTTAGAACCCAACTACAAGTAGTAGCTAATTTCATGGTTTGATTTTGGGATTTATCCTAATATCAACTAGCATCCTAAAAGTTTTGAAAATCTCACTTACATCCCCTATTAGTATTATATGACTAGAATTCCTAATTAAAGGCGTTGAAATGACATTAATGTTACCCTTTCATTTCAAGTAGCAAAAGACTGGAGAAAGGTCAAAAAATTCCTACATTCTAAAATATCTAAAAACCAAATAACAAGAATGCCATTGAAAATATTTTTATCCTTCTTTGTTGCAAAAATCTTTACTTTTAATTTTTGTCTATGCTACAAACGATCTTCTACAATTTCCTCCCTACTGCAACCAATCTCATGAAATTTTAGTCATTTTTTTTATAATATTAAAGTAGCTTAAAATGCTACCCTTGCACACAAAGGTGTTCTCTGACTATGAAATGATAAAATTTATTACTTATTACACTTATACCTTCTCATATTCTGAGTTTAGTGTTCCACCTTATTTGTCTTTTTCTTTATATTTCAAAATTCATAAATCAAATTGCACAAGGATAAAAGTAGAAAGATAATATAATCTCTCTCCTCCAATGCTTTTTTTAATATTACTTTTACACATAAGGGGTGACAATGTTACCCAAATTGTTATTTTGAGAAAACTATGTGAGATTTCTAAAACGTTAGGGGTGCTGGAGGATATTATTAGGATAAATCTTAGGGAAAGTTTTTGAAATTAACCCTTTTACAAATATATAATCATTTTGGAGAAGCTTCCAATCCAATCAAAAATGCGTCTCACACTTTGCTCGAAGCAAAATAGTTAAATAAAATAAAATAATTAGTGAAGAAGAGCCTCTAATTGACCAACCAACTACTCCTAGATTAGTTTGCCACCAAGGAGAGAGTTAAAACTCTACTTCGGTGTAGACCTACAATTTTATTTAGGATTTTCTGAAAATTTTACCAGCAGGTACATAGGTACCTGTCTAATCCGGTGGCTGTTCAGTCTTCTCCAGATCCCCCTTTGCGCCCTTGGATCCACCCTTTATTCTTGTGTAGAGTAGGAGTAGGTGTAGAATAGAAATTATGATATCTAAAAAAAAAACCAATCAATTTATCTGATTGACGTAATGATGGAATGGCTATTCAGTTCGAGTTAACTAAAATAACCAGACAGTAATTCACTAGGCCAAAAAAAGTCTGGTTGGGCAATAACTCAAAAAAATTAATCTTCTTGTGCTATTTTGTGTACTTTTTTGTCATTCTTTCTACTTTTAATATTATTTAATCATTGTTTATTAATATATGTAGTGTACTTTTTTGTCATTCTTTCTACTTTTAATATTATTTAATCATTGTTTATTAATATATGTATGGCATCATCTGATTTAAACACTATTAGTTAAACTTAAAACTTTTAAAATATAAAGGAATATATGTATGGCATCATCTGATTTAACTTTTAAAATATAGAGGAATAATTCATTGTTGATGTACCAAGTGGAATTAGGGATCCTACCAAGAAAAATAACAAGGAAAATTCCATCTTCCCTGTCTGGTTTGGAAAAAATTACTAGAATGCCCTAACTTGTAAAATTAATTAAAAAGAATCAATTATAAACTTACAAAAAAAAATTTAAAACTCTTACTAAGCAATAATTGTGACCTGACATCCATAGACTTTACTATCCCCACCCCAATATATATTGGCGTCCACAAAGTGTAGGCAGACAGGATTTGCGACTTTACCGTATAATTTAAAAGCAAAAAAAAAAGCCAAATATAGTTTTTAAAAAAATGTATTCTGGAAAAAACTAAATACAATTTTAAAATTTAGAAAATTAGATAAGAAAAACAAAAATCAAACAGTGACGTTGACCATAACTTATGATTTCGTTGGGAGTTGAAACTTTGAGTCCAAAAGTTGTTCCCCCTTCTTGTTCACTTTGTAATGCAAGGACCTTTAGGAGATTGATTAAATATATTCAGACCATATTGAGGTGATGTTGGAAGTTGTTCAGAAGTCAGCTTCACAGTTGGTGTCTGAATTTTTTATGCAGAGGTTTATGGATTGAATGTATTGGAATGAATAGAAACTGGACCTTGGTAAGTCATGTCCATTGAAATGCCATTTCTTCCACTTGAGTTCTTTATGTGCCTTTGATGCTCAGAGTGCAGCAGATTAGGCAATTTGATTTATTGCAACTTTTAATTTCCATTTTTATGGTCAATTATCAGGTCAATGCAATGTTTATAACTCCGGTTCCATCTATTTAATCAGTTGAAGGCTTTTGTCTGGTGTCTAACAATCTGAAGTTCTAGAATCCTCCTACCACCAATGTATCATTGATGGTTTGTTAAATAGACTCTCTATTGCCTGTGAGGCTGATTTAAGTTGAGTGAATGTCTTATTATCTTCAATTTATAGGGCATGTGTAATTGAGGCTTGGTAGGTGTCGTGAGATCGTTATCTGATTCATTGCTGGAACAATATGAAGAGGAAATTGACACGTTCTATTGGCCTCTTGAGAAAAGAAATAAGAAAATTCCTTACTCTGCATCTGATTATTGTCCATGTAAGAGAATATTGAAATAATCATGATAGAAATTGAATTAAGCTTCAGTTTGAATAGAAACTTTTAAATAAATGGTCACCTTTAATTGTTTTGGGCTTTTTTTTTTATTGGGGGGGATCAAATTTGGCATTGGAGATCATGTTTGCAACTACTATAATAAATTATATATCCAAGAATCTCCTATACACAAAACTGTTTGTGGAAATAGATTGGAACTTGATACTGATTTAGTTAATTTGGCATTGCTGTTTTTCCTGTTTTCAACTGTACCATCTGGACAGCATGGATTTTTGGTGGATGAAGACAAGACCTCTGTTTATCTCATCCTTTTCTAATTAGTATCTTTATGCAGAAGTGTTGCGGTTATAAAATCAGATAAGGACACTAGATATGCATTGGATTCAATTGTTACTCATGATGGCGAAAAACTGCCATGCTGGCCATTGGCAAATCTTTCATCATTCAGACAAAAGCTTGGTAGTGAGGCATATGATAAGGTATTCCCTGTTAAAATTGACCTTGTACTTGAGAAGTATTGCTGCATCTTGGTCTGGTTTCAACTGCCTGGGCATGCATATGATATTTGGTTCGCCATATACTATTTTGCTAGAATGCTAGATGGCGACATTTTGTTTGGGTCAACCAAGATGGAAACTATACATTTTACGAGGAACATAGAACTCTTCATAATTTTGTATCGGACCATTATGACAATCTTATTTTGCAGTGCACCAGTATCCTTAGTAGTTGCTATTACCATGATTACAGCTAGAAGTTATTGGTATAGATGAGGCACAATTTTTTGAAGCCCTTTATGATTTCTGTCGTGAAGCTGCTGACCACGATGGAAAGACTCTGATTGTTGCTAGATTGGATGGTGACTATCTAAGGTATTTGACAATAGGTATCTTGGGAGGAAAACATCTAGTCACAGTCTTATGAGTGACCAACTAGTATTTATAGGAGTACAAACCTAATCAACTATTTACAAGAATACCCTTACTAATATTATCTACAAGAATACTAATATTCTCTTAACACTCCCCCTCAAGTTGGAGCATATATATCATAAGCACCCAACTTGTTATAAATGTATTTCACCCTAGAGCCCCCTAAACTCTTGGTAAACAAATCAGCCAATTGATCTACAGACGGTACATGAGATGTTTTGATGACTCCGTCAAGCAATTTCTCTCGAATAAAGTGACAATCAATTTCAATATGTTTTGTCCTTTCATGAAACACTGGATTAGACGCAACATGGACAGTTGCCTGATTATCACACATTAAATTCATAGGATGTTTATGCTCAAATCCAATTTCAAGTAACATGCTTTTCAACCAAACCAACTCACACACAGTGTGAGCCATAGCGCGGTATTCAGATTCTGCACTTGATCTGGAGACAACTGTTTGCTTCTTACTCTTCCACGACACTAAATTACCACCAATAAACACACAATATCCTGTGATCGATCTTCGATCTGAGGCAGAACCAGCCCAATCTGCATCACTATATCCTTCAATATCAGTGTGTCCATGATTTTGATACAGCAACCCTTTTCCAAGAGTACTCTTAAGATACCTGAGAATCCGTATAACAACATCCCAATGACTAGTACGAGTAGTATCAAGAAATTGACTCACAACACTCACTGCAAACGAAATGTCAGGTCTCGTTACAGTGAGATAATTTAATTTACCCATAAGTCTTCGATATTGCTTAGAATCATCAAGTAATGCACCTTGATCTCTTGTTAATTTCACATTGGGATTCATAGGAGTATCCACAGGTCGACAACCTAACATCCCAACTTCACTCAACATATCAAATACATATTTCAATACTGTAGATGACCTAAATCTTTTGTCTGAATGTTTGCCTGCAGATTGGATTTAAGTTTCTGGATCCCCACAATATCATCACCTGTAATTACAATATCATCCACATAAACAACTAATAAAATTTTACCAACATTAGAATGCCGATAAAATACAGAGTGATCTACTCCACATCTTGTCAGACCGAACTCTATGACAACACTACTAAACCGGCCAAACCAAACCCTCGGAGACTGTTTCAATCCATATAAGAATTTTTTCAAACGACAAATCAACCGCGAATTCTCCCCCTGAACAACAAATCCAAGAGGTTGTTCCATATATACCTCTTCTTCCAAATTTCCATGTAGAAATGCATTTTTCACATCCAACTGATGCAATGGCCAATTATAAATTGCTGGCAAAGAGATAAGGAGATGAACAGAGGTAATCTTTACAACAGGAGAAAAAGTTTCGAAGTAGTCGATTCCATACACCTGAGCAAATCCTTTAGCTACCAGACGAGCCTTCAATCTATCAATAGAACAATTAGGTTGTACTTTTATAGTGTACATCCACTTACAACCAACAATCGGCTTACCAGAGGGAAGAGGAACAGGATCCCAAGTACCATTTTTCTCCAAAGCAAGCATCTCTTCTTGCATAACTAACCTCCAATCAGGATCATTGAGAGCATGGGTAATAGTTTTAGGAATGGATACCGAATCAAAGGAAGCAACAAAAGAAAAATATGACAGAGAGAGATGAGAATAAGAGACAAAGTTAGAAATAGGATGAGAAGTACAATGTCTCTTACCTTTACGTAGAGCAATAGGAAGATCTGACTCACAGGAGGGCGTCATACCTGGATCTGAAGATTGAGAGTTAATTGGTGAAGTACGTAGCATATCAGGAGCTTTCTCAACCATGGAACGACGAGAATAAACTTGAAGATTATGACGAGATAATCGAGTTGTAGAATCTGGTGAACTAGATAAGTCAGGTAATAAAGATGAAGGGACTGGTAAAATAGGAGAAGGAAAAGAGAAACACTGGTCTAACTCACAAACATACCTTGCTTCATAAAATAAGGAGTGGATTCAAAGAAAGTAACATCAGCACAAGTGAAAAAATGATTTAAAACTGGACTGTAACATCAATATCCCTTTTGCGCTGGTGCGTATCCCAAAAAAATACACTTAATGGCACGAGGATCTAATTTATCCACCCCGAAAGCAAGTTGATGAACAAAACACACACACCCAAAAATACGAGGAGGTAGTTTAAATATAGGATCATGAGAAAAAAAAAATGGAGTGAGGTAATTGGCCTCCAAGAATATTGAATGGCATGCGATTAATTAAATAACATGCAGTTAAAACTGCATCACTCTAAAATTGTTTGGGCACATTCATGTGCAACAAAAATGTCCGAGCAACTTCAATTAAATGTTCAATTTTTCTTTCAGCAACTCTATTCTGTTGTAGAGTGTAAGGACAAGAGAACTGATGAAAAATACCGGATTTAGTCATAAAGATATCAAAAGGAGTGAAAAAATATTCTTTCGCATTATCACTGCGAAGTATACGTACATGCATACCAAATTGATTCTTTATTTCTGTAATAAATGCACAAAAAATGGAATATAATTCTGAACAATTTTTCATTAAATAAAGCCATGCAATTCTGAAAAAATCATCAACAAATATTACAAAATATTTAAAACCTAACTTTGAAGTGACTCGGTTAGGACCCCAAACATCAGAATGAACTAACAAAAAGGGTTTCGAAACCCGTTTATTGACCCTAAGAGCAAAAGAAACACGATGATGCTTTCCTAATTGACAAGACTCACATTCTAATGAAGCCAACTGACTCAAAGCAGGAACCAACTTCTTCAAATTTTGTAGAGACGGATGACTCAAACGATAGTGAATTTCAAGAGGAGAAACCGTAGCAGGGCACGCAATCGGACCATTAGAGTTGAGAAAATAAAGACCATTATACTCACGCCCTCCACCAATCATTCTCTTTGTCTTCAAATCCTGAATGATAGCAAAATCAGGAGAAAAAGTAATTGAACACTGTAGAAATTTGGTAAGCTTACTAACGAACATTAGATTAAAAGGCAAATTGGGTACGTAAAGAACAGAAGACAGCGGAAGAGATGGGTTAATTTCTACAGTGCCTAGTCCTTTAACTTTAGTTGTAGATCAATCAGCTAAAGTAACATGAGGGAAGGAAGTAGACTCTTGAAAATTAGAAAAATTTCTAGAGGTACCTGACATATGATCAGTAGCTCCGGAATCAATGATCCATGAGTCAAAATTTTTGGAAGTGGAGAGACAAGTCATAGCATTACCTTTTTGTGCTAAAGAAGCAGAGAAAAGAGATGCGTGATTTGCAATTTGGTACTGCAGAAATTTGACATAATCTTCCTCGAATATGGTAAAAGTCTTTTGGGACCCTTGTGCTGAAGAACTCGATTCAGCTTGGTCAATGGTAACCGCATTAGCAAACCGAGGTGGTTTTCCATTTAAATCCCAACAAGTATCACGAGTGTGATTCTTCAAACCACAATGAGTGCACTCATGGGTGCCTCGACCTCCATGACCCCCACGACCTCCTCTACTTCTTCTTTCACGAGAGCCACATCCAAAGTTAAGTTGCTCTATCCAACCATTGTTAGCAACTAAAGCAAATTTGTCATTAATTAGAGCACCATCACCCTGTGCATTGTCCTTAGATGCAAAATGTAAGACCCGAACATACGCCTCTGTAAAGGATGGTAATTGTTTACCTGCTAAAATTTGAGATTTGATTGGTTCAAATTCTGGCTTGAGACCGGCCAAGAATTTGAGCACAAGCATTTGTTCTCTTTGCCTCTGCATAACTGTAATATCACTTGAGAGAGGCATTATGGCATTTAATTCTTCTGAAACTCGCTTAAGATCAGCAAAGTATTCTGTTACTGTCTTGTTATCTTATTGCAACTAAAAATATTTCAAAGAAACATCATACATCCGTGAAAAATTACTGTAGTATAATAACTGGACATAATCCCAAACTTCTTTTGTTGTCTCACAATGAGAACACATATAAGCAATTTGTGGCTCCATAGAATTCCATATTGCTCCAAGAATTTGGGCATCCTCTTGAATCCACATTAGTTTCTTGTTGTCCTCCGTAGGAGAGTCATCTGTGAGATATCATTACTTTCCTAAGTTTGTCAGATAAATCTTAACGGCTTTTGATCACTGTTGATAATTAGTGTCATTCAACTTCCAATTTGTGATTTGAGGCATCACCATTGGCATAATATTAGTAGACGTCACAAAACCTTTTGATAGACTTTCAGCCATAGCGAATAGTACTCCAAACCAAACGAAGGGTCAAAACTCGAGATGAATAGCACGTGAACAGTGCCGTGAACAGTGACCAGAAAGCGTGAACAGTGCCGTGAACAGTGAACAGTGTCGCGTGAACAGTCACGATGAACAGTATCGTGTGAACAGTCGCGATGACCAAAACTTTTGCTAGATGTTTAACCCTAACCCTAGGACTTTTGCTCTGATACCATGACAATAGGTATCTTGGGAGGAAAATATCTAGTCACAGTATTATGATTGACCAACTAGTATTTATAGGAGTATAAACCTAATCAACTATTTACAAGAATACCCTTACTAATATTATCTACAAGAATACTAATATTCTCCTAACAGTATTATTAAATTTTGCATGTGGATCCATCTAGTCGTTCCCGTATAGTTTTGGTGGATGCTTTCTTTTTCTTATGGATTCAGACATTATTTAAACACGTTGAAACTTGGTTTTCTGATGCTTGGAAGTTTCATCCTTTGCTGAACTCCCCTCTTTTGTTGTTCATGAGAAGTTTTGGGTCTGTGCTTCAAGTTATACCCCTTGCGGACTCTGTAACCAAGTTAAATGCACGGTGTGAGCTCTGTGGTAGACAAGCTTTCTTTACATTGAGAAAGACAGAGGATACTGACACAGAACTAATCGCTGGGCATGAAGTGTACATGCTCGTGTGTTAAAAACATTATGTGAGCGGACAAGTGGTCAAAGAAGCTGCAAAGATAGTGTTAGAATCTCAAAGGGTTCAATGCGGTGCAGTTGTGTAGTTGTGTACAACATCGTAGGAAATCTGGCTTCTCATATCTCAGGCCAGAAATGTGGCATTTGCTTGTGGTGTCTAATTGTAGAATTGGTATACCCTTGCCTGAGTATATCAAAGCTCAGTGGTCTTACAAAGCAATAGCTAGATTTAAATAGATGATTTTTGCTCCTCAGATGTCTCTATTTTTATAGGGACATGTACCTTGTCTAAGTTACTGATGAATTGTATTAATGCATGATTTTACCTTCTCCTTTGATGTGCTATGAATGTTGAAAAGCGGAAATGAGGCTACTTGTGCTGGACAATAATCAGACTATGATTCATCCTTCTCGAGTTACTTAAATATATGCTTACCTAAAAATGATTACATATTTTTATTTCTGAATTTCGATGTCTTGTTACTTTATAATGACTTGTCCTATATTATGCTAATTCTTGTTTATGTTCTATTTTTTCCTTTTTCAGTGAGTAACAAAGAATCTACAATTAATGTGTAGACAAAATTTTTTTTAACTTATTATATTTATTGAAATAAAATAAATTGGTATTGGTTTACTTAAATTAAATATTGTAAAATCCCCTAATATTTTGGTCTACAAATGGGACCAATTTTATGTGGTTCTAAAATTAGATTAAAGATCCAAAGCTGTTGTCTTTTGTTTTCACTTTTTATTCAAAAGATAACAAATTTTTATGGTTCTAATTTGATTCTGGACATCACAAAAATGTCAACTTTAATTCGTAATATTCAGGGAACCTTTCTTTCCTCCATTTTGGTATTCTTGTCCAACTATTTCATCTTGGTTCACCTGTACTTGTGTCTTCTCTTGGATGTTTAAAAAAAAAAAAAACAAGCATTTGGATACTAGAACAGCACTAGGATTGTTGGATGGCATTGCCTAAGCATATAATGTGAGCAAACTTTCTTCAATTTGATTTCTTATGCTTCTGCAACATTGCAAATGCTTAAGAAATGAAACTAGCTGATTGTATCTACTTTCGTGATCAAGAAACCTTTGATCACGAAACAACTTTGCCTCCCAAGTGATAATTCACAATATGAAGAAGTGATATCCATATCTGATAGTGTCTTCTAGTCCATTTTTTCTCACATGCAACTTTGCATTTTGGTTTCAGACTTGTGTAGTTTGATTATTAAGATGTCTGCCAATTCTTATTGAATCTACTTGATGAACAAAATGATCTTAGCCCACTCTTCTTTTTTTTAAATTTTATTTTGGGTTGAAACCACCAGCCTTTGGGGCCACCACCAATGCATTAAGGTTTGGTGGGGGGGGTGGCAAGGATTCACATCTTGTCTCTCACCAATTTGCCACAATTAAATGTGGCATTGTTTAAAAATTCCAAACGGGTGTGTGGTGCTCCCGTCTGGTCCGGTGGTGGTTCAGTCTCCTCTGGATTACCGCAGCACCTCTTCAAACCCTCCCACTCCCCATAGTATAGGAAGCTATCATATCGACAAATTTTTTTTTATTTTGGTTGTATTTCTTTTCATATTTTCTTCAAAGCTGCTTGTGTTTTTTTTTTTTTTTTTACACCTCCATTATCAAGATGGAGATAGGCCTTCATTGGAGTTGCTTGGACCTTTTGAACTAAATTCTAGACTTCTATTCGAGCTATCTATTTTATTTTTGTTGGTTTTAATATTTGTACGTGTAATTCGGTTAATTTTTTTGATGGTTGTGATTGTAGTATTATTTGGGATTTCAATTTGATCTGCAGTGGTTCTAATATTTGTGACAAAGTGCTCCTGTTATAATAATGTTCCTTTTTCTAAAATATTAAGGAATTAAGATGATTTTATTTTTCTCGAGTTTGTTGGAAAGTCCTAGTTTTAGTGTGTGTGTGTGTGATACATATTTTGAGTATACAAAAAATAGCAGGACATGCGGTGAGTGTATTTATACAAATTTTGAGTATGTAAAAGGCTACTGAAAAGTCGAGAACAAATTTTTAAAAAAGGTTAGATCTATTGAGCAAAAAAAAAAAAGAATTATAAAATAGGATTTATCTGTATTAATTCCAGCCAAATATTCACTGAATTCTTGTACAAAAAGGTAAAGCACTTTCGTAATTCTTTCTCTTTTAACGCATAGATCCAGGGATAAAAGTAGATAGCAAATCCACTTGCAGTATTTCGTAATTATTCCAACGGCTAATACCAACTGTGCAAACTCTAGAGTCTGCTCATATTGACTCTGGTGATGGTAAACAAGTTGTAGTCTCGTGAGTTTTGAAGGTGGCCCAATCGAGCGTAACACTTAGGCCCGTTTGGAACCTAAGTTTTTTGAAAATTTGTCTAAATTTTTACTGTAATGCACTGTAGAAGTTTTTGGAAAATTTTTTTAAGATAAAAAACTTTTTTTCCTTTTCTTTTTTTCTTTTTTTTTCTCTTTCTCTTTCTTTTTCTTTCTTTCCTCTCTTCTTCTTCTTTTTCTTCCTTCCTCGTCCCCCTTTCCTCCCCCGTCACCTCTGCTCCGACATTGAAGAATCATTTGATGGTCCCAAATTTTTTTTCCTTTTCTCTTTCTCTTTCTTTTTCTCTTTTTTTTCTTTTTTTTTCTTTCCTTTTTCTTTTCTTTCCTCTATTCTTCTTCTTTTTCTTCTTCCTTCCTCTTCCCCCTTCCCTACCCCGCCACCTCTGCTTTGCCTCCAGCTTTGAATAACCAATAGCCTCTGCCTCCACCTCTGCCTCAAGCCAATTTTTTTTCCTTTTTCTCTTCCCCTCTTCTCTCTCTCCCTCTCCGTCTCCCTCTCTGCTCCCCTTCACCCTCCCCCTCTCCCTCCAGAAGCCAGAGAACCAGCAGGCAGCAGCCATGGTTTTCTTTTTCTTTTTCTCTCCCCCTCTTCTCCATCTCCCTCTCCCTCTCCCTCTCCCCCCCTTCTCCCCTTTCCTACTCTCCTCCCCTTCCCCCTCCCCCTTTGCCCAATATGGTCGCATGACCAGATCTCCGTGACTGGGGAGGGTGGCCGAGGAAGGGAGGGGGAAGAGAGGGGGAAAAGGGAGGGAAGGAGAGGGGGAGGGAGAGAAAAAAAAGAAAAATAGCATAACAGAATGGTTGCAGATCGGTCAAAGGGGGAGGGGGATGGGGAGAGGGAGAGGGAGAAAGGAAAAAAAAAGGAGGCCGGCGCCGGAAGCAGCGGCGGAGGTGGTGGCAGGCGATGAAGGTGTGGTGGATCGGGGTGGGGGAGAAAAAAGAAGCAAAGTGGAAGTTTTTTGTGTATTAGATATTTTGAAGTGTGTAGGTTAAAAAATTTGATAAGTTTTTTTAGGTTCCTGTAGCTAAAATTGTTAAAAAAACTAGTAGCTAAAAATCTTGGCCAAAAACTTGGGTTCCAAACAGGCCCTAGTTCCGCACAATACTTAATTTTTTGTACTCTTTTGCATAGTTGGACCCATAACACTATTTGATGGGAGACTCATCCTGCGCAGAGATTATACGAGATTTACTCTAATACCAACTATAATGCCCTAAATCTATGGATTGATTCAAATAACTTTAGAGCGAAATTGTGAATTTAAAATGATTAATCAAAATTATTAAGTAACCGATGGGTATAGTTTATACACATACGTTTACTTTGGATCACTGCATTCTAGAGGGTGTCTAATTTAGTACTTAGCGTCATACAATAGTTAACTCTTTGCGTTCTGATGCCACTTGTAATGCTTCAAGTCCATAATACTTAGAGTGGAACTATGAGGTCAAAATAATTGATCCGTATTATTTGATAATCCATGAGCCCAAACTAATGTACCCATCCTTTCCTTCTGCTTGTTGGTTGACTAGCAAGACTGGCTAATTAGTCCAACCAAGTGGCGAACCTTTTATGTTGATTATAAGTCAAAAACACTTATGATTTATCTGGAAAGTTTTGCATGTATCTTACCATTGACTATATCAAGGTTAAAATCCAACCAATCTTATGAATTGCTCTCCACCTTAAGATTCAAGTAATACATTTCTTGCCATTCATTTTAGGGGAAACTAAACAGTGCATTCACATCATGACCAAAAGTGTACAAATTTATTTGCAACGGATCTTCTGTCTCACACCCTGTGCTACTTTCTGTCCCACTTTTTATTATATTGCTATTTCTTCTACATAAACATTATGTTTTAATTCTTTTTTGTTTTCTTAAGATTCAATAACTATAAATTGAGTAAAAAATAAATACAACAGCTTCAAAAAAATAATATATAATAGAAAATTAAAAAATATAGCAGAAAATTCATAAAAAATCTCATTTTTTATGCATTTTGATTTTTTGAGTTTGTTAAATTTTGTTTTTTACTCAATTAATAGTTATTGGATCTTAAGGAAACAAAAAAGAATTAAAACATGATGTTTATGTAGGAAAAATAGCAATATAATAAAAAGTGGGACAGAAAGTGGCACAGAGTGTGGGACAGAAGATCCATTGCACAATTTAGAAGCTGAGTGAGTGATTTGACAATAGTAATAGTATAATGGTCAAACTTATAATATACAAATAGTAGAAATAGGTTATTTGCCCTTCACTTGGAGTAGGTTGTCTTGTAAGTACAATAATTAGTTCTGCATATGTCTTCAACTTTCATTGCATCACATAATTTCTAGTTGAATCCATGCAATAAGTTGGCCAAGTTATATTTAACAAACTTCAATCCAAGGGTGTCGCCAGGGAATCTCTTTCAAACTTGTGTTGTAAGCATTTTTCTTTGTAGTGGAAGAGGTGTTAAAGAACATGAACTGAAGAGGTGAAACCAATTTAACCCTTCATAGATAAACTACGAATATAAAAAATTATACTTTTCCTTCATGACACTAACAAAGATGGATGGACAGTTGTATTTCAGCATTCATAGTAAGTCAAAACCTTGGATGAGTAGTTTTGAGAAATCGTCCTCTTCCACCTATCTCTCCCTACAAGAGTAAATTTCCAAAAAAAGTGTGACAATTAAAAGAAATTTTTAAAGGATGATAATCTTCAAATTTCTTCTAAAAAAGTGAAAAAATATATTTACTCAAAAGTTGAGTTCACAAAGTGCTTCTTTTGAAATTTATAGGCACGTATTCCTCAAAAATTGGATTTAGTAAATACATTTGGAAAATAATATATTCTTTTTATTTCAGAATTGTAAAGAACGTATTCACTTAATATATTGTTTTGAAAATCTCAATATTTGAAAACATTTTCTAAATACTACCACCATTTTAATTTACTCCTGCTTATAACTCATTCAATTCTTCAATTGCTTGTCAACTAGAAGAGGCTACTTGAGAATTTTGTTTATTGCCCATTCTATCGCAGTAGCCGAGACATCAATACCACTGGCTAGTAAGACCTGGCAGATAGATCTTGGTAAAGCATAACATCTAAAGCAAATGGAGACATTAATCAAGAAGAAACATGGGAAAGCAAGTTGGGTATAATCAAAAGCAAGACATTTAGTTCTAAAAAAAAAAAAGATTGTTTTCCCTTCAAATCTAAAGTTTTCATGGTTATTAGCTTGGTAGGGTCAATGTGATGTCCCCTTGTTCGACTCTCAAGCCATCATATTTTCCTTCATTTCCATAAGAGTTGAAGTCTCTTTAAAAAAGAAAAAAGAATCACTAAATCTATATGAAATGGTTTTAGGGTGTAATTACTACTGTAGCACTTTGATTGAGAATATTATAGTTTATCCGTTTAAGATTGATTTTTTTTAGAATTACTCTCAATACAGTTTCCAGTTACCTTACTATCGTACATAATTCACATTTCAAAAAAGTACTATAACATTATTTTTCTACAAAAACTCCCAAAATTTTCTTAAAATAATGCAATCCAAATGGACTCTTAATTTGTAAAGAGCTCTCACTTTCATATAATACACTATAAAGTTGGCAGGACTTGCAAGTTCCTAATTATCTTCTTACATTTCAATTAACTAAGAGATATGATACAAATATTTCAAAACTGACTATTTAAAATAGGATGAATGTTGCCAAATATGAATGACACTCTACATTTTTTATAGTAGCATTCCTACTATCTATTTTGCATAATAAATGACTATATATTAAAGAAGATAGCTGGAGAACTATTATACAAAAATAGAGTACTATTAACAATTACCTTAATATTTTGTTAGTATACCGATTTTTTTATATTAGTAGGTTTGGATGGACGGCAAATATGCAAAAGGAGAAATTCAAATTTGAATGTATGTTATATGTCATGCATCCTAACCTATTAATTTTCTCCACATACAAAAGAGATGGAAGGGAAATAAAATAAATAAATAAATAAGAAAAAAGATGGAAGGGAAATATAAAACAAACAAATAAAAAATAAAAATATCCGACTTTTTTTACTACAAATATCAATATAGATTTTTAAACTAAATCTTTAATGGTATTCTCTTGTTCTTATTTATCTATTTTTATTTCAACTTCTTCTTTTTCATGTTTAGAGGGAAAAAAAAGAAGTAATGAAAGGGTCAATTTGTTAATTTATTAGTCTGATTTTGACTTTTGACTATTAATCATTAGTTTCAATAGAAAAATTAATAGTGATATTTTAACTCAAACCATGAGGAGGTTATATATATGTGTGTGTGTGGTAAAACACCAAACCATAGGGGGGGCAAAAAGTAATTTACCCAATGGCAAAGGGCTATTTTATCTTTGAAAGAAACTTAAAAACTCATGGGTGATTTCCATCTTCACTTGTATTTAATCTCTATGTCATCTGATTGGTTGTCATCGAGTTCCACACCAACAATTTGCCGGTTGCATCTACCTATTGATTTGCATTTTAACAGGTAATTTCCTTTTCTTTTAATTTTTCACAACTTACCTTCTTTTTAGTTTAACCTAAGTGTCTTTTTTCATTGGATTTCTGCATTGGTAGACAATCACCAATTTTGCGCTGGAGGAAAAACTGCATTCTTAATACTCTTATATGATAAAACATTCCAAAATCTTATAAAAGCAACTCAATTGATTTTCCTTTATTGAAGATACTTTTTTTTTGGATAAATTATCTTTACTCAATATGTTTTTTGACATTTCATTTGAAATGAAATTACATTATGGTTATAATTGATATATAATTGAACTACATTTTTAGTATCGCCATCGTACACTCCTGGTAGTAAGCATATGGATGAGAAAGTGACCGAGTAATAGATTAAGAAGATGCACTCCAAGAACTAGAACCACAACACTTATATTGACCATTACATTTTCCAGCCAGCAAAGAAGCTCTATATGACCACATTTTGATCGATGTTATAGATGAAGTAAGGCATGAAACACAAGTGACTATTGGATACTTGACACCTATATGTATTGCTATTGTAAGTGCATTTCTTGCCTTTTATGTGTTAAACTTTCTAGTTTTGTACTAACAAATTGTAAACATTTATTTGATAGTTACTATATTTGCCGTGTTTGGCCTTCTGTTGGACTTTCTAGGGGTTCTTGCCTTAGGGTCTTTTAGGAACTAAACTATTGTGATTCTACTTTATCAGATAAGGCAAATTAATGGAATTATCAAAATTTCAATTAAAAATTGATGAGATAAGTAGTATACAAATGGGACCTGTGTTTCTGAGAAAGAGTTGAAATCTTTTTAATATGTTGAATTATCATTTAGAATTTGCCGAATTTTCTCTTCTTCAAGCTTTTCTATCACCATTTAAAAATTGGAAAATGTTGTCTTCAGCATATGAAGATTAAACCTCCCACAGATGCACACATTTGCAAGAGTTTATGCTATGTTTTTCTATCTTTCTATTTGGGGGATGAATCATTGCTAATGTTGGACTGATCTACTGGACCATATATGGGGTACTATCTTGATTTTTAGCTGAACCTATAAATATATGTTGAGAGAGATGTAATTCAAAATATAAAAAACTCTTCAGTGAATCCATCTACTGTAGATAAATAATTAAAAGTTTCTAGTCTGGTGCATAGGGAGAGACGTACTAAAAAATAGTATGTGCACATGATGGATGGCGTTGTATCTTCTACTACTTTTATCAAGGAGTTTTACAATACAGAAAATAAGTAAAAGGAAAAAAGTAATCTTGACAAGTGAAAGATAAAACAAAAATGGCGTAAAGAATTGGCTACCAATGTTTTAAAAAATGCGCCCGGCAACGAAAATCGCTTTTTTAAACACTGTTAGCTACATAACTGCCTTTACACCTCAGGTCCAGATGAATCTGAGGACAGACATCTACCTAAGTTAGTCATCTCTAGACTCTAATGAAAGTTTTCCATGCTTTGATGCTTGGTAAACCACAAACCTTCTTGGTCAAGTATTGGTTTAGCCATGTATAGTGTTTCTTGGGGAATTTTTGATCAAATACTAAAAGGCAGAATTGTTTTAGGAGCATTTTACTGGACATGTTCGTGGAAGTTAAATAACCAACATTGTTTTTTGGCTGACAACCAGGATGAGGCCAAAGATGCACCTTACATTGTACAAGCATAAATTTGACTTTGATAAAACATTGATATGATCAGTGTTGCTGATTATCTAAGACACAATAATTTTCTGTTGTTCCAAAGATGCTTTTGTCTCAAGACCTGAGCCATTGTTAGAGGCCCTAGGCTGAAGGAGCTGTCTGATTCCGGTGCTTCAAGCCATGTAAGCCACTGTAGTTAGTATTAGGAATCTTTTAGCAATGCCTAAAAATGAAGCTCTTTCTATGGAATAGTTGATATACTATGGTCTTAACATTTATTAGTAGTAAATTGATATGGACTATTGGCAAATATAATGTAACTTCCATTATAGAAGGGCACGGAGAGTTTTTGCAGAAATGCTACTTTATTTCAGGTGTTTTGTTTCAAGCTTATCTGCTTGGGACTGGTTTCTTATTGCTGCTAGATGAGATTTCTAAGTTTTCCCTTAATCTGCATTTTGACTGTTCTTGCAAGCTTCAAGATTACCTTGAATAACACTCTTTTCCTTCCCTTTCTTGATTGTATTGGCTGTCCCGCGGAAGAAAAGAGAAAGGGTAGAATGGGCAGGATAGATTTTCTAAGGCACCAAATATAATAGGGAAAAGTTCAGTCATTAATGCCATTAACAAAATCACATATCCAATGAAAATTCACTACAATCATGGTGATTCTGATTTATGTTTGAGTTGGTAATATACTTCTAGATTATATAGTAGTGAACTCTCTGCCATTTACTAATTGCTGTAGAATTCCTACCTTTTGAATGATGATGATGGCTCTAACTTCACATAAAACTTGATAAAATCAACCATCATTTTCAAATTCTTCTTCCACATTTGTACCTTGTATTCCAAAAACTGAAAATTCAGCTGGAAGTAGACAAACAATTTTGATTGTGCTGATGAAAAAAGGATGCATTGGGGTTGGTTTGATTACTGCTTTCTAAATTGGATACTAGTGGATATTGGACTCTTAAAACATAATGAGAAGGTCATTCTCTCTCTCTCTCTCTCTCTCTCTCTCTCTCTCAAATCTGTCTCTCATACACACATACGTGTGTGGGCCTAATTTCTTCCCTTGTACTTATATTTTTTTGCTCTTGGCTGATGGATGATGGCTAGTCATCTAGTAACATTTGACAGAGCTAGACTTTAAGAGGTTGCTTATAGATTCTAAAGGAGAGAAATGGTGGTTATGTTTCTTCTTACTCATTTGAAGAATTGAAAACTTGAATATGGATATGAGAGCATATGGATGATTATGTTCAGTTTGGGGAACAAACTGTTACTTCAACTTTTGTAACTTCATGATAGTTCTTCTGCTTTAAAATAGTGATTCTATGATGCTTATTTTTCTTAAGAGTTTTTTATTTTTTTTCCCCGCTTATTGACTCTCAGATTTTTGGGATACCAAGTACGAGGGTTAATTTCCTGGGGGCAGAAGAAAGATGATTCAGTTATATAATTATCAGAAGTGACTTCGTTTTCTTTAATGTATATGAAAATGGAGTTTGTGCAAAGCAAGTAAAATACGATGTCTTTTATTCTTCCCTCTTACTTTATATTTGTTGAGAAGTTTGGAGGAGAGAAGAAGATGTTAGGTTTCCAAGAAACAGAATTATGCAGATCCCTCCTACATTTCAGTATAGATTACTAGCCCTGCATAATGAGGCAATACGGTGCAGTTTATTTCAATACCTAATGAAGCAATAAATGTCAACCTACAACCTGTAATAATATTATTGCCCTTCATAATGGAAATGATACGCAAGTTTTCTTGATCTTAATGATTTAAACCACTATATGATCTGAAGAACCAATTCTTACTAACTTGAAACACTAAAAGCATGAATTCAGCCTCGGGAAAATAGTCGTTACAGGGGCTTTGGTAGATTTGATATCCAATGGCTCAGTTAAACAAGTTTTGTTAAGAAAGGAATCAGAAGATTGGTTACTTTGTATGCTACTGATCCACAGGTGGTAGCTGTGATGGAAATTTTTGCCTAGTTGACAGATGGTTTTTGTGTTAAAAGCACTCATCTTTTGTTGTTGAAAGATTTTCATGGTTTATTGTGACTTAGAACCACTTTGAAATTTTCTGATTCGTAATAAGTGCACTTAGGGAAAGGAAGAAGGTTAGCATGATTAGAAACAAGTTATAAACAAATAATCCATGTAAGCTAAATATTAACATCATCAATATCCCAATCTATCTCACTCCATCTCAAGATCTCTCACCAAAAGTGTTCATCACTAGCTCGTTCATACTGAACTTCAAAAATTCTATCATTAGTTAGGTTATCCCATAATTGTTGTTTCATAAGCACAAGACAAGAATCTCAAACCAGTAATTGGAGGGAAGAAAAAACAAAATCAGTAAACTAACGCTTCATTAATATTTAAATTAATGCCACAAGTATACCATTTCACTTTCAAAGGAAGGCAAAAAAAAAATACAAACATTTGAGCACAAGATATAGAGCGTCAATGATAAGAAAGTACACCTCAAATCGATGAGGCCAACAATGGAGAATCTATGTACAAGGGATGCCCCCAACGTGTAATGCTAGGAAGACTAAACACGCGTAAATGAGAGTAGATGTTCAATGGTGGCAAAAGGCGGAGGAGGAAGATGAGTAAAAGGAAAGACGAGGAGTCAGCAATGGGAGGAGGCAGAGGAGGCGGAAGAGGAAGATGTGGAGGAGAAAGAGGCAGAGAAATGGTGGTAGGTCTGTGCTAAGAGAGAGAGACCCGTTTTACTAATTTAATTCATCTAAGATCCACGTACAAATCCGATTAGGGGGTGAATTGTGGAATTAGAATTGTAATTCTCAGATCTTACTAAAGAATTGAATCTGTAGAATTGAAGACCCATAGAATTCGAATTAAATTCTAATTCTCTAGCATTGATAGTGTCCAAACTGCATATTTGGAATTCGGTTCCAATTCCAATTCTAGATCTCCAAAGAGAACCAAACACACCTTATAAGTGTTTTTCACTTGATTGACTTATAATCAATGTAAGGTGCGCAATTTAATTGGGCTAATTACCCAGTTTGCCAGCCAATTTACAAGCAAGAATCCAATCATGCCAGTATGACTAAGGCTAATATTAACTGAATTGGACATTATTTCCAAGGTGAAGTTGTGATAATAACTAGTATTGTGAAATCCACATAGGACGAAAGGAAAAGATTAGTAGTTTGGGTTTGAACTCGTGACTCCGCTCAAGAGTCATTAGACCAGTCCAAACTCCAAATCCAATCAACTTGCAAACAATAATGCAATCATGCCATTGTGACTAAGGCCAATATTAATTGAATTGGACATGATTCCCAAAGCAAGCTAAAGTTGAATTAATAACTGACATTGAGAGATCCATCCCACATAGGATGAAAGGAAAGGATGAGTAGTTTAGCTTTGAACTCGTTACTCTGCTCAAGGGTCATTAGACCAGTCCAAAGCTCTCATCAGAGCAAATCTCACATGGTCTCGTCTGGTCATATGCAACATCAAGTAAAGGTTTGGGGAATGACGGGAAAGAGTGTTGAGAAGAATCCAGCATCGGAATTTTTGAGGAATTTAGTTCAATTCATTTCAGATAGTTGATGGATTTTTGAGGCTACAATTCACACTTTACAGGCATAGTTATGATGTAGTAATTAGTACTTTCGATTTTCAATTCATTCATTGGCTCTTCTTTTTTTTGGGCTTAGATATTGTATAGGACACTAGGTAGGCATCTTTCTTTTTTTTTCTTCCAAACAAATATGTTTTAATTTAATTACCTTCATAGAAGAGTTGCGGAAGGAAATAGAATATGAATCTCTGATTGAAAAAAGTTGGAAGAGTCTTGGAAAGATTTAGTATCTTTTTTAGTTAGTATCTTTTTTTTTTTCTGAGATATCAATTGTCTTAAAATAATATCTTACTACAATTTGAATGCCCTTTGGATTAGAGCTAATTAATTTAATTCTTTTTGTCATATCTTTTTTCCAAGGACGTTAGATTCTATTTCTGCCATTTTCAGTTGTGAGATTATTTAGCTCTCAGTATAAAACAAAACAGGCTGTGGGCTTCTCTTCTAAAATTCTCCATGGCGGATAAATATGATTTGAATTAAGAACAGGATGAGTTTTATTTTAGTACTACCGATTTTAGGTAGCATGATTGTAACAAGGTACACCCAGTCAATGTCAATGGTAGGTAGAAAATCTGCATCATCCTTGAACATATCCCTTTTGACAAGTTAAGGAGCTAAAAACAAAACGAGGGAGATTAAATTAACCATAAGGTTGCTTTAGATACTTGATAGAAAAGGGCATGAGCCGGCTAATTTGAAATACTTGAGGAAGCTGCTGTGGACTCACGGGGAAAGCCAATTAGTACACAATAATACACCAATTTTTAAAGATGGAAATCTGCAAGTGGTGGAGTTCGGTAAGACTTTGCGGTTGTAATTGTGGGTTCCAGGCATCAAAATAATGCAACATAGATTATTCAAGAATACATAAGGTTGATTGGTAAGAAAACTTTTTATACAACTGCAGGAGACGATGACAATGTGGTGCAGCTAGCATAAGGCATGCAACAATTGTAGTTTAGTGCAGATTAGGTGTCAGATGTGAGTGAAAGTAATTTAGTGCTTCCTGGGCTCATTCCAATATGATTATGGTTAAATGCCATGTGTTTTGCACGTGACCATGAGATTTTATTTGGATAAAATATAAAAAAGCCCCTTAAGGTTAAGTGAATATACAAAAAAGCCACCTATAGTTTCAAAACATATACTCTGGTATCTCGTGGTTTGAACTAATTTAAATAAGCAACGAAAATCGTCAGAATTAATGAGCTTGAAATACACGCGCTTCTTTTGCGAATATTTGTATCAGAAACAAATAATTTTTTTATTGATAGACCTATTACACCCTTAAAGTTATAATACAGAAAAATCCCTTGTGCTTAAGCAAATCTATAGAAAAAGTCCCTTATAATTTCAAATCATACAATCCAGTACCTCGTGGTTTGAACTAATATTAAAAATCGACAAAAATCATTTAAATTAAAGAGTTTGAGGTATCTTGACATGGAAAATAATTTTTTAAATCAAAATTTTTTAGCTAATATACCTATTAAACCCCTTAGAACTCATAAAATTTTCAAAAACAATCCAAAACTCCCAAATACAACTCACCTTATTTCTATACATAAAATAAATAAACAAAGTTTCCCAATAAAACTCACCTTGTTTCTATACACAAAATAAATAAATAAAAACTTTCAAATACAACTTACCTTATTCCTATGCACAAAATAAATAAATAAAAATAAAATATAACCATAGAGGGCTTTTCCGTAGGTTGGCTTAATCACAAGGGATTTGTCCATAAGTTTGCTTGATAGGATGGTTGTTAGAAGGTCTTTTATTACTTATATATATTAGGCAACTCACTTGCATCAACCCAACAAAGAATATCATCCAAATTACATTGTTTAAGATATTTGTCTACCGGTAAAACCTAACCAAAATTATATGTCTATTTGTGCTTATAGGAGTCAATATGGCAAAATTGTCACCATCTCTCTCTAATATTCTGCCATTATTTAACAATTCATATACCTGAATAAATTTTTCTGGCTTTCTTGGTTGATTGACCAATCAAATCCTTCAATCTGACAACCCGTGGCAATCAACAAATTTGACAAGATTCCTCTCTGTTCTCTATTTTCACACTTGCAACAATCTAACAATTTTTGGACCAATATATCTTATGATGAAATCCTTCACTAACTACACATTTCAGAGCTAAATTGGTGGTCTAATTCGATTAACTAAATACTTTTCGACAACTTTATGTCCTAATTCTCTGATAGTAGAAACGCCCAAGACTAACGTCATAATCTAGCTCTAATACCAATAGTAGAACCCAAAATTTTAGGATTCTAATAATAATCAAAATGTGCAAGGTTACAGAATTGAAGGAATAAAACCAAAAACTCTAAACATGTGTGGGAGAGGAGAAAATAATCAACTCACAATATTATTGAAATTTCAAACGATGAAGAAAGTTACACCATAATAGAAAACGTGACAAACTCTACTAGATTCTCTCTAGAACACACCCTAAATAATGTCCTATTTATAATCTACTAGATTTGTTTGGAAAGAAAACACTTGCATGAGAAATTACCAAATAAAACATAAATTCCCAAATTGCACAACTATTAAAACCTAACTCCAATAAAACTAATAAATAAATAAACACTTTTAGATTTGGTTTAGTTTGCCAACACTTTTCTTCATTAGAAATTCCCAAACAAGTTGACGATAAAAATGTTAGGAAGAATTAAGGACATAGGAAAAATTGAAAGAAATTAAGACTCTGCAAATTCAATACGTGGAAATCCATAGAAAAAAATTTTTGGAAGATGCAAAAGCATTAGTAAACCAAAGAAAATTTTTTGTGATTATGTGTTACAATCTTATAATTTCCAGAGAGAGTTGCAGTTTTGGTCTCTAATGTTTGGTCTATCTGCCAAATTGGTCAGTGACCCATCTTAAAGTAACAATCCATCTTTTTGAATAAACAATTCAAAAGTGAATTAAAGAATGATTAAAGGTAAAGGGTTGCTGCCTAAGCTTCTCAATCATAGCATGCAGTGATTGGCATTTGAGGTGGGCATTAGGTGTAAACGTACGAGGGAAGTTAACAAATATTCGTAGATCCTATGCAGACTTCGTCGTTGTACATATAAACAAATCTTAATTCTGAAATAAAACAAATATGATTTAATGGAAAAATATTGTGAGGATTTATACTCCTTTTTATACTTGAGACACATGTCGTGTATCGTGATGAGGAATAATAGATTCATTCTATTCCTTTGTGCTTTAGTGTATACACCTTATGACAAAAAATATAGTAAATATAGTAAATTTCATTACATAAATAATAAGATTCAATATTAAAAAGGCAAATTTTATTAAGTACTTAAAACTTACCATTTTACAAGACAATCTTACCGATTTAGTTGGAAAAGTTACATGTATTTTTGGATGAATTATTTAATTCACAAAAACAGGGATGCAAAAGGTTCTAAACTGTTACAAGAGGAAAGAGAACCGAATGTTCAAATCAACTGCCATTGTTTTATATTAAGTAACCTAGCAACATTAGTATCATACCATTGTCCAAGAAACAAATGATACTAATAACGCCAGCACAACCTGCTCTCAAAAAATGTGTAAAAACTCTCAAATGATACTAATCACAAGTTGAGAGCCCCTTCTCTCTGTTCTAGAGAGAGAAATCTCCCTCCTATGGGAGTCGTGCTCGTTTAACAACTTTTCAAAATTGTTCAATTCCCAAAATAACAGATTCACTTCATCATCTGCTTTCCGTTTTTAGCATCCTTTCCATTTTCGTCGATCCAGCTAAGAACATCATTTTCCTTAGATTAGCTTTAGCATTTTCAGTAGATAGCCATATAATTCATCATCCAGCTCGCGGGTGGTCTGTGGCGTGTTCTCTGGGGAGGTTTTCTTTTTTGGTTTGTGTTTTTCTGTTTGTCTGCTCTTTCAGGTTGCTCAGCTAGATCGCTGATCTAGGGGCGTAACAGTGTGGTCAAGGAGACGAAGTTTGGAAGGCTGGAAAGCGGTGATGATTTCTGGAGCAGAATTGGTTTGGCAACAATCTGAAATTGGCGGCAGTCTGGACTGTGGGATCTTCGAAGATGGAGCACATCGAAGAGGTAATGAGGAAGTTCACTTTATCTGAGAATGAGAGGGAGGGAGTTTGTTTAGGGAGTGAGGATCTGGAAAAAGGTGTGAAGGAGTGTAGTTTGAGTCTAATAGGGAGAGTCTGGGGGGAAAAAGTAGCTAACATAACTGGAATGAGGAGTTTTGTGACTAATGTGTGGCCGCAGTTGCGAAATGTTAAAATTACTGAGATTAAGGCTAATATGTTCCAATTCATTTTTGAGTCTAGGAAGGATATCGAGTTAGTGCTTAATAAAAGACCTTGGATCTATGATGGCCAGCCTCTGGTTTTGCTGGAATGGCAGGCAGACTTAGAGGAGAAGGAGCAGGCGTTTAGTAGGACGTTAGTGTGGGTACAGATCTGGAACTTACCTCTTCATTGGGTAACTAAGGAGGCTGGGCGGAAAATAGGTGGAATATTTGCAGGAGTAAGAGAAGTCATTATTCCTCAGGGAGGGGGCAAGGAAGGTAAACACCTTAAAATCCTAGCTGAGGTTAATCTTGAAGAACCTTTGCCTAGAGGTTCTATGGTGAAAAGTGGTGGAGGAACTAGATGGATTGAGTTTAAGTACGAAAAATGTCCTGATTTTTGCTTCTGCTGTGGACTAATAGGACATAATGAGCGAATTTGCAATAGGAAAGGGGTCAATGTGGATAAGGAGAATCAGTATGGTAACTGGCTTCGAGCCAGTTTTCCTAGGAGTCCAAGGAAGAAAGGCAAGAATGAGGGGGAACAGGAAGCATCAGGGAAAGGGGGACATAGGGATCAAAGTTCAGGAGGGGAAACTGGAGGGCAGCTGTATCCTTTGCTCACTTACACTAAGGAATTCCACAGGGGAATTGGGAAGACAGATACTCAATTCAAAGGGAAGGAGAATTGGGGAGAAGCAGTAAGGGGGGGTCAGGGAGAAGAGGGGAATGGGTGGCAGGAGGGTGAGGGGAGTGGTAAGAATGTGGTTGGGGGGCATGAGAGTAGGTATAGAGGGCAGGTGGAAGAGGAGATAAAGGAGGTGGCAGAAGTAGATATGGGAAGGGATCAACTGATGCTCAAGGCAGTGGATGTGGAGAGTGCAGTGGGGGGAGGAAGCAGCAAGGATAAGATGTGGATGGATGATGAGAACAACCACTGTTTACACAAGGGTAGGAGTATGAAGGAGGGGGAGAAGGGAGGGAGGAAATTTCATTTGCAGGAGGACCAGGGTAATAAAACTAACATGGGGAAGTATAGGGTCAGTAAGACTTGGAAAAGACTGGTGCAGGAGGTGAGTAAGAGGAAGCCTCTGTCTGAGGTTGAACATGTACAGAATGGCACGAAAATGGGAAAGAAAAGACAGGGAGCAGGTGGGGAGGAGCTGGAAAGGAACCTGAGGGAGGTCGATGGTAAGAAGAAAGCTAAGCTGATTGAAGGGGTGGAGGATGTGGTGATGCTGACTGAGGTGGTGGAGCCCTCCCTTAATGGGGCTCCCACCCCTCAATGAGAGCTCTGGTGTGGAACTGTCGAGGTGTGGGGAGCCCCTTGACAGTTCCCCAACTTAAGGAACTTGTACAAGTCCACTCTCCATCTCTGATATTCTTGTCAGAGACAAAAAAGAAAAAGACATTCATAAATAGTGTTAAGCAGTGGGTGAGGTTTGATGAGTTGTTTGTAGTAGATCCTATGGGGTTGGCAGGTGGTCTAGCTGTGATTTGGAAGAGGGATATACAGGTGAAAAGTATATTATTTACTAGTTTCACTATAGAGTTACTTATTGGTGATCAGGGAGGGAGCAAAGATTGGTGGTGTGTGTGTGCCTATACCAGCTCAGATGATAAGATTAGGGAGCAGCAATGGAGGGTGCTAGAGAGGAGAACACAGATTTGGGGTGATTGCTGGGCTCTAATGGGAGATTTGAATGATATCAAGTCTAATGGGGAGAAGTGGGGTGGTAGAATCAGGCCTGCTAGCAGCTTTGAAACTTTCACTTGTTTCATTAATAGGACTGGCCTTATAGACATTGGTTTTGAGGGAGTGCCTTGGACTTGGTGTAATAACAGGGACAATGAAGGGGAGATTAAGGAAAGGATTGATAGAGTGTTGGGTACTAAGCAGTGGTGTGGAAACTTTGGAAAAGCTAAAGTGATCCATGCTGAGACAGAAGCTTCTGATCACTGTGCTCTGGTACTGGACCTGACCCCTGTAGACATTCCTAGGAAGAGGAGATTTGCTTTTGATAAAAGGTGGATCATGCAGGAGGGGGTTGGGGAGGTGATCAAGGAGGCATGGGGGAAAGAGCACCAGGGGTCTAGGCTGTATAGAGTACAGAGCAAGATTAAACAAGTTCGTATGAATCTGCTGCATTGGAGCAAGAATTTGAATCTGAACTCCAAAAAGCAGATAGAACAGATTAAAAAGGAAATTAAAGAAGTGAGGGATAGGTAGGGCAGTGAGGGCAGAGCAAAAATTGTAGGACTTAAGAGGAAGCTGGTGGAGGCTTACAAGAGGGAGGAGATATACTGGAGCCAAAAGGCTAGAATTAAATGGCTCCAGGAGGGTGACAAAAACACCAGCTTTTTCCATGCTAGTGTAATGAGCAGGAGGAAGCAGAATAGGATTAATGGGCTGAAGAGGAGAAGTGGGGAGTGGTGTAGGAATGAAGGAGAGATGGGGGAGGAAATTGTGGATTACTTTCAGCAGTTGTTCACGACTGATGGTCCAACTGATTTCAGTGCTATTCTGGAGGAGATCCCACAGTCCATAACTGCTGACATGAACAGGAAGTTGACAAGGCTAGTCTCTGATCAGGAAATTAGTCATGCTGTTAATTCCATGCATCCAAACAAGGCTCCTGGACCAGATGGTATGTCCCCTATCTTTTTTCAAAAATTTTGGCATATTGTCAAGAGTGATGTTATTAGTGCAGTTCATAGTTTTTTTTCACTCTGGTCATATTCTAAAATCCATAAATGAGACTTTGATCAGCCTTATTCCTAAAACTGACTCCCCAAATCTGATTACTGAGTTTAGACCTATCAGTTTGTGTAATGTTACTTACAAGATCATCTCAAAAGTTCTAGTCAACAGATTTAAGACAGTGCTAGATTGTTGCATTAGTTCCTCGCAATCAGCTTTTGTGCCTGGCAGGCAGATTCTGGACAATGTACTAGTGGCACATGAGAGTATTCATTTTCTTAACAATAAGAGAACTGAGAAAGATGGTTATATGGCTGTCAAACTTGATATGTCTAAGGCTTATGATAGGGTCGAATGGGTGTTTCTGGCTAAGATGATGCAAAAAATGGGTTTCTGCCCAGCTTGGATCCATTGGATCTTAGAGTGCATCACTAGTGTTTCCTATTCTGTGAATGTTAATGGAGGGAAAAGGGGTTTTATAAAGCCTTCTAGAGGCCTAAGGCAGGGGGATCCCCTATCCCCCTACCTGTTCCTGATCTGTGCAGAAGGGTTCTCTGCCTTGCTTAGAAGAGCTAATAGGCAAGGCAGAATGTTTGGTATGAAGATTGCTAATGCAGCTCCTAGCTTGTCTCATCTCTTCTTTGCAGATGACTCGTTAATCTTCTGCAAAGCAAAGGTGGGGGAGGCTGTGCAGCTCATGCAGGTGCTGGAAGAGTATGGACGAGCATCTGGCCAGTTGATCAACAAAGAAAAATCCTCCATCTTTTTTAGCAAAAATGTCAAAGGGAGGAGAAAGGGAGAGGTGCTTAAGGAGCTGGAAGGCATGAGGGAGGTCCATCAGAGCAAGTACCTTGGGCTTCCTATGGTTATAGGAAGATCAAAGAGACAAGTGTTTGAGTTCATTAGACAGAAAGCAATTAAAAGACTTGGGGGTTGGAAGGAAAAACTTCTAAGCCAAGCAGGAAAGGAGACTTTGTTGAAGTCTGTCATTCTAGCTTTCCCGGCATATGTGATGTCTTGTTGTAGGCTGCCAAAGGCATTATGTCAGAATGTGTGCTCAGAAATGGCCAGATTCTGGTGGGGCCAGAGGGAGGATGAAAAGAAAGTTCACTGGATAGGATGGAATAGAATGACAGATATCAAAGCTGAAGGGGGCCTGGGGTTTAGAGATTTACAGGACTTCAACTTGGCATTATTGGGGAAGCAGCTATGGAGAATTTTGATGCAGCCTAATTTGCTGGTGAGTAGAGTTATGAAAGCAAGGTACTTTGGTGGGAAATCCATTTGGGATACACTACCAAAGGGCTCAGATTCATGGTGCTTGAAGAGCTTACTGAGTGCCAGAGGGGTGCTGGAGGAAGGACTCAGAAGGAGGGTGGGGGATGGGGAATCTATTAAAATCTGGGAGGATAGGTGGTTGCCAGGGGTTGAGGATGGGAAGATAAGGTCTCCAAGGAAGGCTGATAGCAAGATTCAGAGGGTTAGTGAGTTGATCAAGGAAGGTAAGTGGGATAGAGAGCTACTGAGGCAGGAATTTGAGGAGATGGACAGGTTACAAATTCTAAAAATACCACTGAGTTTGGGGAAGGTTATGGATAGGACCTATTGGGCAAAATCAAGTTCTGGTGTGTATTCCGTCAAGACTGGCTACAAACTAATCAAGGAAATGAAGCGAAGCCAGTGTCAGCACAAAGGAACTTCAGAACCAAGTAGCAGTAGGATGATCAAGTCTCAGAATTGGAGCTTTCTGTTGGGATTGAGCATGCCAAATAAACTCAAACACTTCATTTGGAAATGCTTGCAAGGAATATTGCCAACAAATGCAGTGGTGAAAGGGAAGTGTGGTAAAGGGGATCATGTGTGCAAGTGCTGTGGTGATAGCTCTGAGACATTAGAGCATATGTTTTTTCTGTGCTGTACTGCTAGAGCAATCTGGAAGGTGGCTCCGTTGAGGTGGGATGGATTAGAGGAGTTTAGGAACAGTTTTTGGCATTGGTAGGAAGAGCTCAGGGGGGCTGTCTCACGAGAGGGAGGAAGGGAACACATTACTCTTACGGTACACATCTTGTGGCAGATTTGGAAAGCTAGGAATAATAAGCAATTCAACAACAGCAGTAGAGAGCCTATAGTGGTGGTAAATAAGGCATTAATGGAATGGAATGAGTTTCAACTGGCACAAGGGGGGGGAGCAAAACATGACATTTTGTTAGTGGGAGAGCAGGGGAAGGACAGGAGATGGGTTGCACCGCAAGATGGCTGGATCAAGCTCAACACTGATGCAGCTTTGGACCAAAAGCACAACAAGGGAGGGTGGGGAGTAGTGGCCAGGAACAGCTCAGGGGAATTGGTGGGCGCATGGGCAAGACCAACTGAAGGCTGTGCTGAGGCGCAAGTGGAGGAAGCTCTGGCAATAAGAGAAGCTATGATAATAGCCAAACGAATGGGATGGAGGAAGGTGGTGCTGGAATCAGATTGCAAGTTGGTAGTCGACAAAATCAATGCCAGGGAGGAGGAAGTCAGTATAGCCACAATTCAGTTGGACATTTGGAGAATTATGAAAGATTTTGATAAATGTTGTTGTTCCTTTACTAGAAGGAGCAACAACTATGTAAGTCACTATTTAGCAAAGTTTGCTATAACTCTGATTGATGTAGCTGAATGGAAGTTTAGCTTCCCAGCATGGTTGCTTGAGGTAGCTCAGGCTGATCTACAGGAGCAATTGCTCTGACTTTATGATTAGGCAATGTTATCTTTTGGAAAAAAAAAAAAAAAAGATACTAATCACAAGTTGAGACCCTCCGCTTCTTTGGAAGTTTTAATTAACGGGCAATGGGCATCAGAAATGGAATATATGACCATATTCGACATGGCACTTAGTCCTGTAAGTTCTAGAGATGGCCCCATTGAATATAGAATAGAAATATACATAATATGATATGTTCGTATTAATTGAACATATTCGCAAATCATAAAATATATCAACCATGTCATGTCATTTCATAAACATAACTCATAAACAAATACATGTAATATCCGACTTCTGAGTACTCATTCTAGAGATTGAACCCCTTCTAGAAGGGTGATCAAAAGGTTTCGCGATTATCCCTTGATCACATAACATAAGTCAATCCGTTAGACTCTATACTGACTCCTATGACTAACATAACATCACATATTAGGACTATAACCCGGCCCGTACCATCTATTTTTTGATTGTTTAGAGCTCAATTTATACATCACATGCATTTTCATTTTATTCCATGAAAATATGCCACTCGTTTCGTAATTCCATGCTTGCAAAACATTTCAAATAAGTATACATTATCCATTTCTTCATATATCGAAATAAAGCTCTTATTTGAATAATATTTATATTTAATATTTTGAAAATACAGAAAGGTAAGTATCACTTATCTCAATCTGCTCGATTGAAGAGATTCTTAACATGTTCGTGAACTCGCTCCAAACCTATAAACATTGACATATATAACCTAATTAGCTCATATATCCGGTTCTTAAAGTGCTTATTTTTATGTTGAATAACCCTAAAAACATGCTTGGACATTCTCTAAAATGTGCTCATATATTTTCCTGAAATAAAAGATTTTCCGCTTTAAAAAGTTTGCTAATTTAGACAGTTTACCTTTTTAGACAGTTTCATGAACAATTAAAAAAAAAAATCCGCCAACCATGTATGACCCAAATTATGAAGATGCAGTAGACCGTGTGTTTTTATCTATTCCTTGAATTCGTGCATCTGGTAAACTAGTAGTTCCGTGGCTTTAACCAGATCTCTTGGTCTCTTTCTTTGTTCCCTATTTTTTTTTCTTTTTCCTAAAAATTTCTAGATGTTTCATTGGTACTGGAAATCAGTAATACTACTGATACTAGTTAAATACTTGTGTCTTATTATACTAAACCTAGACACGTCAGAAACAACACTAGTATTGATTGCAAACTTCCATGCAGAAAAAAAAAAAAAAAAAAAAAAAGACTCTGTATAACAACACTTATATAGATGGTTGGCTTATACATTCATTCATAAATTTCATCACTTCAACCGAAAGAAATAAAAATTTTTATCATGATAATACAATATTCCGTCCTATGTCCAAAACCATATAGAGAAACCCATCCTAAATTTCAAAGCTTGAGGAAGAAATTCTACAAGAAAATTAACAAAGGTTCAAGTCTTGCGTACTCTTAATTCCAGGTTGTCAAATCCCGAATCATCTTCTCACCTTACATCTCTTGTTCTCTCTATTTCCCCAGACGATGCAGGGAATTTTCCTAGACGATGCAGACACACAAATTCTCCTTATTCTTGGCAATTGATGGATAAGAAAATTCAGGGGACGTTCATTTTGATAATGGTTGGTAAGTCACATAATATTCTCCCGAACTTCCTCTCACTATCCTTAAAACTACCCACTAACCTTATGATTTAGAATATGAATCTCTGATTGAGAAAAGTTGGAAGAGTCTAGAAAAGATTTAGAATTTTTTTTAGTTAGTTTTTTTTTTTTTTTTGAGATATCAATTGTCATAAAATAATATCTTACTACAATTTGAATGCCCTTTGGAGTAGAGCTAATTAATTTAATTCTTTTTGTCATATCTTTTTTCCAAGGACTTTAGATTCTATTTCTGCCATTTTCAGTTGTGAGATTATTTAGCTCTCAGTATAAAACAAAACAGGCTGTGGGCTTCTCTTCTAAAATTCTCCATGGCGGATAAATATGATCTTGAATTAAGAATAGGATGAGTTTTACTTTAGTACTGACGATTTTAGGTAGCATGATTGTAACAAGGTACACCCAGTCGATGTCAATGCTAGGTACAAAAACTTCATCATCCTTGAACATATCCCTTTTGACAAGTTAAGGAGCTAAAAACAAAACGAGAGAGATTAAATTAACCATAAGGTTGCTTTTGATGCGAGAGCCGGCTAATTTGAAATACTTGAGGAAGCTGCTGTGGACTTACGGGGAAAGCCAATTAGTACACAATAATACACCATTTTTTAGAGATGGAAATCTGCAAGTGGTGGAGTTCGGTAAGGCTTTGCGGTTGTAATTGTGGGTTCCAGGCATCAAAATAATGCAACATAGATTATTCAAGAATATATAAGGTTTGATTGGTAAGAAAACTTTTTATACAACTGCAGGAGACGATGACAATGTGGTGCAGCTAGCATAAGGCATGCAACAATTGTAGTTTAGTGCAGATTAGGTGTCAGATGTGAGTGAAAGTAATTTAGTGCTTTCTGGGCTCATTCCAATATGATTATGGTTAAATGCCATGTGTTTTGCACGTGACCATGAGATTTTTTATTTGGATAAAATATAAAAAAGCCCCTTAAGGTTAAGTGAATATACAAAAAAGCCACCTATAGTTTCAAAACATATACTCCGGTATCTTGTGGTTTGAACTAATTTAAATAAGCAACGAAAATCGTTAGAATTAATGAGCTTGAAATACACGCGCTTCTTTTGCGAATATTTGTATCAGAAACAAATAAATTTTTTATTAATAGACCTATTACACCCTTAGAGTTATAATACAGAAAAATCCCTTGTGCTTAAGCAAATCTATAGAAAAAGTCCCTTATAATTTCAAATCATACAATCCAGTACCTCGTGGTTTGAACTAATATTAAAAATCGACAAAAATTATTTAAATTAAAGAGTTTGAGGCTTCTTGACATGGAAAATAATTTTTTAAATCAAAATTTTTAGCTAATATACCTATTAAACCCCTTAGAACTCATAAAATTTTCAAAAACAATCCAAAACTCCCAAATACGACTCACCTTATTTCTATACATAAAATAAATAAACAAAAGTTTCCCAATAAAACTCACCTTGTTTCTATACACAAAATAAATAAATAAAAACTCTCAAATACAACTTACCTTATTCCTATGCACAAAATAAATAAATAAAAGCAAAATATAACCATAGAGGGTTTTTCCGTAGGTTGGCTTAATCACAAGGGATTTTTCCATAAGTTTGTTTAACATGATGGTTGTTAGAAGGTCTTTTATTGCTTATATATACTAGACAACTCACTTGCATCAACCCAACAAAGAATATCATACAAATTACATTGTTTAAGATATTTGTCCACTGCTAAAACCCAACCAAAATATGTATGTCTATTTGTGCTCATAGCAGTCAATATGCCAAAACTGTCACCATCAATCAGATATCTCTCTAATATTCTATCATTATTTAACAATTCATATATCTGAATAAATTTTTCTCTCTCTTCTGTCAAGTTTTCTCGCCTTCTTGGTTTATTGACCAATCAAATCCTTCAATCTGACAACCCGTAGCACTCAACAAATTTGACAAAATTCCTCTCCGATCTCTATCTTCACACTCGCAACAATCTAACAATTTTCGGACCAATCTTATGATCAAATCCTTCACTAACTACGCATTTCAGAGCTAAATTTGTGGCCTAATTCGATCAACTAAATACTTTTCGACAACTTTATGTCCTAATTCTCTAGCAGTAGAAACGCCCAAGACTAACCTCATAATCTAGCTCTAATACCAATTGTAGAACCCAAAATTTTAGGATTCTAATAATAATCAATATATGCAAGGTTACAATATTGAAGGGATAAAACAAAACACTCAAAACATATGTGGGAGAGAAGAAAATAATCAACTCACAATATTATTAAAATTTCAAACAATGAAAAAAGTTACACCATAATAGAAAACGTGACAAACTCTACTAGATTCTCTCTAGAAAACACCCTAAATAATGTCCTATTTATATTCTACCAGATTTGTTTAGAAAGAAACCACTTGCACAAGAAATTACCAAATAAAACATAAATTCTTAAATTGCACAACTATTAAAACCTAACTCGAATAAAACTAATAAATAAATAAATAAACACTTTTAGATTTGGTTTAGTTTGCCAACACTTTTCTTCATTAGAAATTCCCAAACAAGTTAACGATAAAAATGTTAGGAAGAATTAAGGACACAGGAAATATTGAAGAAATTAAGACTCTGCAAATTCAATACGTGGAAATCCATAGAAAATTTTTTTTGGAAGATGCAAAAGCATTAGTAAACCAAAGAAAATTTTTTGTGATTATGTGTTACAATCTTATAATTTCCAGAGAGAGTTGCAGTTTTAGTCTCTAATGTTTGGTCTATCAGCTAAATTGGTCAGTGACCCATCTTAAAGTGATAATCCATCTTTTTGAATAAACAATTCAAAAGTGAATTAAAGAATGATTAAAGGTAAAGGGTTGCTGCTTAAGCTTCTCAATCATAGCATGCAGCGATTGGCATTTGAGGTGGGCATAAGGTGTAAACTGACGAGGGAAGTTAACAAATATTCGTAGATCCTATGCAGACTCCATCGTTGTACATATAAACAAATCTTAATTCTGAAATAAAACAAATATGATTTAATGGAAAAACATTGTGAGGATTTACATCATTTTACATTTTATACTTGAGGCACATGTCGTGATGAGGAATAATAGATTCATTCTATTCCTTTGTGCTTCAGTGTGTACACTTTGTATAGTTTTTTTGGCCGTTATACATGCATTGTTAAGGTATACCATATCAATATAACTTACCATTTTGAAAAGAAAACAATATAAAACAAATATGACAAAGAAATTCAATTTAATTCTATGATGTTTTACTAGTCGCCTACGTCTGCGATTTGAGTCATCGATGAATAGATGGAATACCCCACGCCTGATCTTTTTTGAAAGGAAAAGAATAAAAGCAAAATAAAGAAGGTAAAATAATTATTAAATATTTAATAAGACTTTCTGGCTTGCGTCCACAAGGCACTTGTGTCCAAAAATATCCACACACAATTCCTAGGTACCAAGTGTGATCAGTAACGCGTTTTTTATAGGGACAAGCTGAGAGTCTGAGGCTCCCCGGGGCAGCTGAGAGTCAGACAGTTTTCGTAGTTTCCTCTTTAGGAGCAGATCTTAAATTCGACTTCCGGGAGCTACTGTGTTGTGATCCTTGGGGCAGGACTCTCGCAGTTTGGAAAGAGTAGTTTGGCCTGTTCAGGTAATTTTGGTCAGGTCAGGATACTTCTCAGTCGAAAAAAAAAAGAAGCTAAGAGTCTGAGACCCCTTACGAGGAAATGGATGCCTTTTGACTGTGGTTTATCTTGAAGTTATGAGAAATAAAAAAGCTACAGCTTTCTGAGATATTCTACGATTGCAACGGTGAAGTCTCACCAAACTATTCCACCACATGCAGATTTCCATACCTAGAAAATGGTGGATTATTGTGTACTAATTATCTGTTGAAGTGGAAATGTGCAAAGGTTTTGGAATCAAGTATGCCTGTTTTCCTTATTGTCTTTTCGATACGTGTTCGCTTGGAAATTTCTTATTCTCATGCTTTATCCCCACCGCCACATGAGAAAAGATGTTAACAGTAAAGGATGTCCAAAAAATGAAAGAAAAGTGGAATGTAGCATATAAAATGAAAATGGCTTTCTTACTCTTAATTTAAGATACGAGACAAATAAATAAGTACACATTAAATCCCTATTTAAAAAATAATTAATTACAAAATCCAAAGAATAAGTGTATCATATTTATTTAGATTTACATGTTTGGATTGCAAATTTTTCCAAAAAAATTGTTACTTTTTCCGTGATCACATTTTTCAATCATCTTTCTACCTTACATATGTCAAATCGTTTTCAGAAAATAGTAATCCAAACGAGATTGAATTTGAAACTCGTAGTATAAAACCTATTTACCAAATATCCCTTAAACTTTAAACAGTTTTTTTCTTTTGAAGGATAAAACTTTAAATAGTTAATGCAAGAAACATTTGGGGTCTATCGTGTTGGTAAATTCAAATGTGAGGCAAAAAGTGGAGCTGTGTGGAATGGATCCTTGTATACCGTCTAATATCTTGCAGTAATTGAGCAAAAGTTGTGGACTACATAAAAAGATGTAAAGTAAATCGTCAAAAGCTGTAAATCAAGCTCAAAGAGTCAAGACCCAGTAGGAGTAGTACCAAGGAAGCAATCCCTTTCTCCTAAGTAAAAAAATATATATATCCTTTCCGAATCCATATTCCAGAATCGAATAATGATCCTTTATTTATTCACTATTATATATGTTCAATACTTTAGGGGGCGCTTGGTTCAAGCTTAGGAATTGGAATTGTAATTGGAATCATACAAGAAAACTTAGTATGGGTTTTGGACAAAGATATGATTACAAATGAGGGTGCTTGGTAAATATTGGTAAGAAATGGGTATCAAATTTAATAATCAATTTTTTGCTTTTAATTTCTTTTTTCTTTTCATATCTTTCTTCTTCCTTGTTCAAATACTTATCCCAATTCCCACATACCCATCCACCATATATATATATTCATATATAAATATAAATATTTTGTTTAAAATATATTTATAAATATATTTATATTTATATTTATATAAATATATTTATTTATTATATTTATATAAATTTATAAATATATTTATTTCAATTTTTTTATAATATGTATATTAATATATATTAATATGTATATTTCAATTTGTATATTTCAATTATGTATATTAATATGTATATTATATATATTATATCAATTGAAATAAATATTATATATTTATATATAAATATTTTTGTTTAAAATATATTTATATATATTTATAAATATATTTATATTTATATAAATATATAAATATTTTTATTTTTATATATATTTATATAAATATATAAATATATTTATCTCAATTTTGTTTTATAATATGTATATTAATATATATTAATATGTATATTTCAATTTGTATATTTCAATTAATATTTATATTTTATTATATATAAATTATATTAATATTAATATGTATATTTCAATTATGTATATTAATATTAATATGTATATTATATATATTATATCAATTGAAATAAATATATATTTATATATAAATATATATTTTGTTTAAAATATATTTATATAAATATATATTTCAATTTTTTTTATAATATGTATATTAATATATATTTAATATATATTAATATACATATTATAAAAAAATTGAAATAAAAAATATTATATATTTAAATAAATAAATATTAATAAATAGAAACAGAGCTAGTATATATTTAAAAAAATACCAAAAATAAAAATTTTTTTTAAAAGATTTTGGAATCAAATGTGGGATTCAACAAAACCCTCCAATCTAGTTGGGGATTGAGAGTGGCTGATTTTTCATGATTCATTCCAAGATTTCAAAACCCATACCCATTAGCCAAGCAACAATTTTGGGACTCAATCCAATTCTTGATTCCTATACCCTCCAACCAAGCACTTGAGTAATGGATCACGGAATCCAGCACCAGTTGATTAAGAAGTTGCTCAGTAATTCTTCTTTACGATGTGGAACCGACGCGAATCTGTAATCTTCTTGGTCTCCAACACTGCACACTTTTGTCCTTTTATTTCAGTTGTTTTCTATTCTACATATTTCAAGGATTAATTTCACTTTACACCACTCAATTATGCCTGAATTCCTACTTAAACCACTGAACTTTAATTACTTTATTAAAGTATAATTTGTCTCACTTTGGTCTTTTAATGTACAAATTCTGTCCTATTTTAATTCCTAAATTATAAAATCTATTTCACTTTAATCCTAAAGAACGATATTTGTCTCACTTAAATATAATATCTGTCTCACTTTTGGCATTAATTTTACCAAAGTGGGACAAAATTTTTATTTTAAGGACTAAAATGTCTCATTTTAAAGTTTAGGAATCAAAGTAAAAATCTGAGCATGGGTAAAAGGTGAAAAGTGGAATTAACCCTATATGAATTAGAGGAATGTGTTTTATTTTTTATTACCATTGTTTGGATGTATTATTTGAAATATTATTTGGAATAATTACTTTAGTACTTTTTGTGATGTGATGTATGTGAGATAAAAAGGTGATTGGGAATATAAAAAAGTGGGTTAAAAAATGTGTTTATAATGCAAGCGAAATATTATTTGAGATAATTTGTTATCCAAACAAACTCTTTTTTTCAACCTAAGGTAGACTAAGTGCTTAGGAAAGTTGCCAAGCCGTGTGTTCTTAGCTGATGTGTCGCTTTGTGGTTGGTGAAAAAGTTGTAGTCCTCCTCCTCCACGTGGTGGATGCCTGCTTTGTGATGTTGGTTGTGTTTTGACTAAATAGATTGTGTGTGTTTTGACGGGCTGTGTTTTGACTGCTTGCATGGAACCGAAAAAAGGATAACCTGCTTGTATGGAACACAAGCAATGGGTTATAGTGGTCATAATTATAATAGCTGATAATGATGCTACTGTCCTTCCAATTTTACCTAATGTCAGCTTTTTGGTGAGATTAGAGTGTGTATTTGGTCAATGTGACAGCTCATTAAGTTACCTATTTACCCTTGTTTTAAATGTTTATTTACATTGTCTTTTTGTGAGTTGCCTTAGTTTAGTTGTAATTGGGTTATAGATGTCAAAATAACGCTTAGTTACTGTGCACTTTTTAAAACAGGCCTCTGTTCTTTGCCTCTGCTGGTTATCAACGTCCTCCTTCCGTGCGCTACCGTCTATACCGTCTGTCCTGCATTCTGCAGCTGCTATCATGCTTAGTGGTTGGCTTCCGCATTCGGTCACCATTTTCCCTCTCTCGTTCTGTTGTTTCATTTCATCATCAACTATAAGGTTGGTTTGCTCATTTTTTCCCTTTGCTCGTTCCTCTGTTCTTTTGAATCCTTCGTTTCTGTTCGGCAGTCTCGCGATAATTGTCTGGGTCAGTTTTTTGCTTATCGATTTATATGTTTTTTTGCTATTTCTGTTTATGAGCTGTGGCAGCATTACCTATTTTAATCACTGACTTTGTTGTTTTTTCCCCTTTTCCCTGCTAAAAAATGCTGCTGTATATATGCCTTTGGTTTCCTGGTAAGGTCATTGTTTTAAAAAAAATAATTCCCGCCTTTCTATTTTGCTCTCTCCAGTATCTCACCTTTCTGTTGTTGTCGTTTTTTCCATCTTTTGCAGCTTTATTTGATGTCCGTGTTTTCGGATTTTTGCTGCCATTTTCGACCTGCTGGGGAGCCCGCTGTGGACCTGACCTTGTGCTATATCTTATGCCAGCAATTTCCTTGCAGGTCAGATGCTTGTTTTGTGGTTTTGTTTTCCTCTTCATTCCTTGTGCCTGCATTAGTTCATCGCTGTTTTTTCCCTCTTTCCTGGTCATTCCGCACTTCATGTATTTTCTCCAACATGCATGGCTTCTTCGCATCTTTTTGCTTCGTTCATCGAATTAATTGGAGTTGTATCTGCTTCCTCAAAAAATTTAAAAAAAAAACCTTTTAGACCATAGGGAAAAAGACGGCTACAATGACAGAGCAGTACAAATTCTACCATGCAAAAGAAGCAGCTCCTCTGGCTATCACTCGACAGATTTCTACAGCCTATGGAATCCCAAATTGAATAAACAATGCACAGACAAATCAAACCATAGGCAAACAGAAGCCAACCTGACTATCACTCTCAAAATTCTTTTTTAAGCATTGTCACTAGGAAAGCGCATGTTGCATTCTTAGCCTTAATCAAACACCCTTTACATGCCAAGAAAAGTCAAAATCAGTCACGTAATACTCTGAACATACCCTTTACTTGCGCTATACACTGAAATCTAACTTCTGAGTTTACATGCCACAGCTAATTCAAAAGGCCATTTGCACATTGAGGAAAATTGAACTACTGATTAGTCATGCATGCACCAATCGCGTGAGGCTAGAGTTGCTCTTAATACTTACACTTCTGATGCTTTCTGAACAGAATAGAACTATTAGAGCTATTTAAGCAATCTTATAACTTACAAATCCACAGCCTAGATTTACTAATTCAAATCCAGCAGGCAAAGCACTGAGAAAATAAACCAACATCATGCATGCAACCAGCTTCACCACTAAACAATAAGTGATATTGTACAGTCCAAAGCTAAACTCAAATACTAAAACCATTAAAACTCCCTAATAAAATCACCGACAGAGATAGAGAGAGCAAAGAAAAATATAAAAGTCTTAGGACTTTAATGATCATTAAACACACGCAGTGCTTTAAGCACTATGCAGGATGAGTAGTGATTCAACTATCAGCATTCTGACCTTCCAACCACATGTAGCGTGAGATGCTTTCTGATGTAGCTTCTGAGTCCGTAGGGAGGGTTCTTTGAATGAGCTCATGCTTTCAACAATAAGCATCCCACACTATTTGAGCATATGAATTCACGTGTGTTGTGTTCTTTCTTTTGGATTCTACAATGTCCTTTTATGCTCATTCTTGGTTCTTACAAAGTCATCGTGTTTGGATTGTTCAATTCTTTGGATTTTTCATGGTTTGGTTAGTATTTTTCTCTGTTGCAACTTGGTACTGTGGCTGCTGTTCTAGCAGGCCTTCATCGCTTGCTTGTATAATTTCTTATACCCTGTTCTTTATAGCAGCTCACGCGTTTTGAGCTTTTCCCTTTACGTTCTACTATGCTCTTTTATACTTATTGTCAGTTCTTACAAGGGCATCATATCTGAATTGTTACTCCTTAGTTTTTTTTTTGAGATGGATAAAAATGCTATGCGCCGGAAGCGTTATGCAGAAATGTCACCCACTGCCAAGGCTGCACTTTCACGTCGGAGGCGTGAGGCCAGGCTTCTTAAGAAAAAGAATAAATCATCGCGCTCTTACCTTCGTACCGTGCCACTCGGGCATGTTGAAACTGGTGTTTGTTTCTCTAATTCAGCTCCTACGCGTAACGACTCGTTAGCAGCTTGTCATGGTCAGGTTGTCGATAGTCGTTCTGTTGCGCTTCAAGAATCGTTGAACTATACGTCTGCCGCTATGCCTGCCTCGCTCTGTCTATCTAGTCAAGCTTGTTCCTCTCCTATTGTCCCACATTTAGTGCAATATAGTTTGGATTCTGAAGGTATATATACCATGGCACTATTTTAGTTACCTGCCCCAAAACCATTTATAGTTATTTCATTGTTCTCCCCATGTCTGCATTTTGGCCTGCCTTCATTTTCTGTGTGCTCTTCTGATGCAAACTAGCCCATCTATTTGTACACTTTGCAGCTCGTCTCCTGAATCGTACACTTCACTGTCGGCAAGCTGACCCACAAAGTAGTTCTCCAAAACAGAAAGAGCCGGGCTCTCTCTCCCTTCATCTTTCAGCTACTGTTCTCTCATTCATGCGAATGCCTTATCTAAAGCATTGGATCATCCTCCACATAACATTGTTATAGCCTCGAGCCAGGAACAGCAAACTTCTGATGCTCTGAGTAAAAATGCACATAATACCTCCACATCTGTTAACAATTTAATGATTGAAATTCTAAGTCCCCTCGATGCAGCTCCTTCAAATCACTTCTCCAGAAACTGTGTTCCTCCTTCTACTGCATTAAATCTCCCATCTAAAAGTACCTGCCAGTGTACAGGTATTGCAGCACTTAGAAATAGTTTCCCTTGTGTTTCTTCTTCACTTCCACTATTGCCGTCTTCTGTCTGCTATTTCTATATGCATAACACCATCTATGTCTCTGTCTCGCTACAGCTTCATGCAGTGGCAGAATTCCGTGTAGAAAACGTCCCCCACGAAATTGTTCTGACAAAAAGAAAAAAACTGAACTTCTGGGATCCCATTGTTTACCTCATGACCCTATGCATGGGTCAAATCTTAAGTCCCTTGACTCTTCCAGTACTTCATGCTCAGGCCACTTAATTGAGCAGTTTCCATCTTCTTCTATTTCATTCAGTCCTCAGTCTTTTTGCTCTACTCAGCCTACAGGTATTACTCGTTCATTTTGTTGATCCTTTTTCTTCCCTTTCGTTTTCAACCTGTACCTTTTACAAAAAAAATAATATCTCTCTTCTAAAGCAATACTTTGTGTTATGCCCGGCTTATTAGAATTTGCGCTCCTGCGCTTATAGATGCCCTGTTTCTTTAAGAACAAACAGTTGTTCCTTCTAAAAAAAATTACAACGGTTTGCCAGGCAACACGAATGCTACCAGCAAATCATCTCGTCCTCATATTGGTGTTACAGCTGCTACAACGAATCTTTCAAACGTTATATTGACAACAAGGAGGCAATCAGGTTGCCCTTTCTTTGTTTGTCATATTTGTGACCTTTCCCCCTCGTATTCCCTTCATTCTGTGCTTCTTTCAGATTTCCTTGCGAACATCATTCCCATTATATAGCTTAAATTGCAGGGACACTTACTGAACGCCGTCGTTCAAAAAAATCTAGGATTGATGAAATTGCTAAAGAGTCTTTATTGCTCCCTGATGCTCTTGATTGTCAGTATTGTGGAGCTAAAAGATTCTATTTGGAACCCCCTAGCTTTTGCTGCTCCCAAGGAGAAATTTCTATTGTTGCTCCTCCAATGCCTTACGCTCTAAAGCGTCTATTCATAGGAGATGATGAAGAATGTGAGCATTTTAGGAAATTATCTCGCACATATAACAATAATGTGTCTTTCACTTCATTTGCTGCAAAGTATGATCCAGAATTGACAAGGAATACAAAGGGAGTATATACCTTTCGTGTCCAGGGGCAGGTTTATCATTTTTTGAATAGTTTATCACAGCCTGATGATAGACCCTGTGGAATCCACCTCTACTTTTTTGATACCGATGAAGACTTAATCAGGCGAGTCGCTGCTTCTGACAAGCTTCGCGAGAGCACTTTGAAGCTTTTGATGGACATACTTTCTAATAATCCTTATGCTAGATTCTTTAAGGACCTAAGTGATGTCCCAGATCTTGAAAAGCATAGTGTTGTCCTTAACTGCTTTCCTGGCCTTGACCAGCGCATTTATAATCTTCCTTCTGCTTCTCAAGTCGCTGCTATATGGACTGAAAATGATGATGAATCAGTCGATAGGCAACCGCATATTCTCGTATATAGCCGATCAAATACTGCTCACAAGGTCCAGCATTATTATGCTTGTTATGATCCTTTGCAGTATCCTCTCTTATTTCCACGTGGTGAATCTGGATGGCACCATGGAATTAAACGAGCTTATAAAAGAAAACGAACTGATCATTCCTTTGATGAAGAGGTTATCATTGATCCCTCTTCTGTGCATGAACCATCTGAACTTATGGATTTAGAAAAAAGAGGCAAGTACATGTCCTGCATTTTATAGTTTTTCAGCTTACCGGTTACGAAATAAACTTCTGTTTACGTGTAGATTTTTTTCATTTCCTATAGCTGCTGATCGTGGAAAGAAGGATGAGCATACTGTATCGGCTAGAGAGTATTACTGCTATAGGTTCCAGATCAGGAAGAATGACGAATCTATGCTATTGCATACTCTTAGATTGCTGCAGCAATTTTCAGTTGATTCCTATGTCAAAATTGAAACATCACGCCTGGATTTTCAGCGCAAGAGGCAAAATGATATTCGGACAGAAATCCTTCAAGGAGTGCTAGATAGTGTTTCCATTGGTCAAAGCGAAGGCTTAAAAGTTGGCCGAAAAGTGATATTACCAGCTTCTTTTATCGGTGGCCCAAGAGATATGAGGCGACGATATCTTGATGCAATGGCATTGGTACAAAAATATGGAAAGCCGGATATTTTCCTGACCATGACATGTAATCCAATGTGGAAAGAGATTCAAGATAATCTGCAATTTAAAGAAAAACCTCAGGATAGGCCAGATCTTTTGTCTAGAGTGTTTAGAGCAAAATTTGAAATGCTTAAGGCTGAACTTTTAGACAAGAAAATTTTTGGAGAAGTCGCTGCATGCGTTTATGTTATTGAATTCCAAAAACGGGGCTTTCCTCATGCTCACTTATTATTAATCTTGAAGCCGCAATTTAAATTGCTTAATCCTGAGTCATACGATAGAATAGTTTCTGCTGAGCTTCCTGATCCTAAGCAGTTCCCTCATTTGTATTCTCTTGTTCTTAAGCACATGGTTCATGGACCTTGCGGGCACATGGGTAAGAATAGCCCTTGTATGAAAGATGGTAGCTGTAAAAATCATTATCCAAAAAACTTCTGTGAACATACAACTCATGCCGAAGACAGCTATCCATACTATAGGCGGCGGAATGATGGCAGCAAAATAACTGTTCGCAGGTTTGAGCTTGACAATAGATGGATCATTCCTTATAACCCATATCTTTTGGCCTTGTTTGATTACCACATGAATGTGGAAATCTGTTCCACTTTGAAGCTGGTTAAGTATTTGTACAAGTACATCTTCAAAGGACACGATCTTATCAGCTTCAAAATTATATCTGACGATTCCCGTGCCGATGTCGATGAGATTAGAGAATTCTAGCAGGGAAGATGGATTTCGCCCCCCGAGGCTTTTTGGCGCATCTTTGAATTTAGGCTAAACGAGATGACTCCAGCTGTCTATACTCTACAGGTTCACCTACCTGGCCAGCAACTCATCACTTTCAACAAAAACTCGGACCTTTTACAGCTGATGAGGAAAATTGATTTCTCAAAAACCATGCTGACTGAGTTCTTCAAAATGAACAAAACAAATGAAAGGGCTGAAACCTTGAAGTGCTTTTATAGAGAATTTCCAGAGCATTTTGTTTGGTCTTTTAAATATAAAGCTTGGACTGAGAGAAAGCGTAAGAAAGCCATTGGAAGGCTAGTGGCAATCAGCCCTCATGAAGGTGAGAGATACTACCTTAGACTACTGCTCACTCATGTTCGAGCACCTACGTCATTTGATGACCTCTTAACTATTAGTGGCCAAAAAATGGATTGCTTTAGAGATGCTGCTTTGGCCCTTGGGCTTTTACAGTCCGATACATATCTACAATACACTCTTGAAGAAGCAGCTCTTTTTCAAATGCCATCCTCTTTGAGACTCTTATTTGCTACTATTCTTGTTCATTGTTCTCCGACAGATCCTCGATTTCTTTGGAACAAATTTCCGCTAGAACTCTCTGCAGATTACCACCGATCTCACCACCTCTGTTTTTATACGGCTAAAGAAATTAGAAATAAGGCCCTGCAGGAAATTAAAAAAATGGTCGAACAAATGGGTAAGAGTTTTGCTGACTACCATCTAACTACAGACATTCCACCAGCTGTTCACTATGATAAGCTAACAAAAGAGATTGAATGTGAAAGAAATATTGAAGTTCTAGCAGAGGATCTAATAATGTCTTCGAGGTTAAATATTGAACAACAGCATGCCTATGATTTAATTCTGCAGTCAGTTTTCTCTCCCATTGGCCAGAGTTTTTTTGTTGATGGCCCTGGGGGAACTGGTAAGACTTTCTTATATCGGTCCCTTCTAGCTACTTTGAGATCCCAAGGCCACATTGCTATTGCAGTTGCAACGTCGGGTGTCGCAGCGTCTATTCTTCCAGGAGGAAGAACGGCCCACTCTAGATTCAAGATGCCACTAGATTTTTCTAGAAATAAAACCTGCCAGATTAGTAAACAGGGCAGTATTGCAAGATTGCTTTTTCAATCAAGGTTAATCTTGTGGGACGAGGCTTCAATGGCAAAACGAGAAATTGTTGAAGCCTTTGATGGTTTGCTTAGGGATATAATGGACTGTGACCTTCCATTTGGAGGAAAAGTAGTTGTTTTCGGTGGCGACTTCCGTCAAACTTTGCCGGTTATCAAACAGGCAACAAAACAGACTCTTATCGAATCCAGTCTTCCTAACTCTCCTTTGTGGCCTAAGCTCCAGAAGCTGCATTTGACACAAAATATGCGAGCCATCTTAGATCCAGCGTTCTCAGAATTCTTATTAAGAATAGGTGAAGGAAGAGAGCCTGTTGATATAGATGGCGAAATAACCTTATCTTTTGAGATGGTCATTCCTTATACTGACAAAGAGAAATCTTTGAACAGGTTAAACAATTTGCCCTTTTGAATGCTAATTTTATCAAGCCTTTCTTCTATACTTCAATATTTATATATTCTCACTTAGATTTGTTACGAACAGGTTGCTGGAATTTGTTTTTCCAGATTTAACAGCCTATTTAAAAGATCCTTATAGTATGATCAATAGATGTGTCCTTGCACCAAAAAATACCTCAGTTGATGAAATAAATGACATGCTAATCAGAAGATTTCCTGGGAATCTTCATGTGTATGTCAGTTCTGATAGAACTGTTGATCCACGCCATCAAGGAGACTATGAAGATTTCTTGAATTCTCAAAATCCAAAAGGCCTTCCTCCTCACAAACTGGTGCTCAAAGAAAACTGTCCAATCATGCTTATGAGAAACCTCAACCCTACTGAAGGATTATGCAATGGTACACGACTCATTTGCAGAGAGCTAAGACAAAATACTATCTGTGCAGAGATAGCTTTTGGCCAACATCAAGGGAAAAGAATCTTTCTTCCTAAAATTCCTATACAAGTATCTGATAATGACAAGAATGGCCTGCCGTTTATAAGGACACAATTTCCTGTTCGTGTTTGTTTTGCCTTGACAATAAACAAATCCCAAGGTCAAACACTAGATTATGTTGGAATCTACCTCCGTGAGCCAGTTTTTTCTCACGGTCAACTATATGTTGCTTTATCTAGAGTTAAAACTTCTGCAGCAGTCAAAGTCCTTATCCTGCCTGGAACTTTTGATGGCATAAAAACTGATTGCAAGACTAGGAATGTTGTCTTTGAAGAAATACTTCACCTCACTGCATGATATTTCTACATGTTAGAGTTATTTCCATTTAAGGTTTGTTAGCCATAATTATTATTCTATTGTTATGATGCCTGCAATACCGTTCTTAATTTATACTAACATTTGATAGATTTTTCCTTGATTTTTTCCCATGTAGCATGGACAAGTTCTTATCCATAAAAGAAATTATACCTGATATGCAAGAGTGGTCATGCAAAGTTATTGTTCAGGAAAAACAACAGGTTACCCAATCACTGTCGACACCGACAAAGAAACAAAAATTTATTTTTGTTGATGAACAGGTAAACAAGTACAACCTCTGCATTTAATCTTTCTTTATTTTTTGTTCATGCAGAAGTAGATAAATACAACCGCTGCATTCAATCTTTCTGTTTATATTACGTTTATATTCACAACTGATTCATTCTGAAACTTTTTCTTTTATGAAATAGGAATCAAAGGTTGAAGGCATTATTTTCAACCATGATATTCCTAGGGTCGGACCACTCTTGCAGGTCTACAAAAAGTACAGAATTTCGAATGCTCTGGTTAGACCAATCCACCCAAAATATCAGACGGCTGAACTGAAAGTACAATGGATCATCACAAGTAAAACTGTTATTGAACAGGATCCTGATGATGAAGATATGATGCCTGTGAAATTTAACTGCACTCAATTCCCAGACTTGGCACAGTTCATGGATCATAGGGATAAATCTGTCGGTATGTATGTTGTGTATTACACATATATCATGAATTTCAACTCAGAAAATCTTTTACAAGATCATTTCGCTTTGCCAGATGTCCTTGGAATAGTTATTGAGGCACAGGACACAAGAATCATTAATAAAGATTTCAAAGAATCTGTTGTCCAAAAATTCGTCCTTGTCAATAAACAGTAATGTTTCTTTCTGCTGCTCTCCAAACTCTTACTTAGTTCTCTCCTCATTTTCTGTATATCCTTTGTATGTCTTGACAACTGCTTATTGTCGTCTTGTTAGATCACAAGCTGTCATACTTTCGATGTGGGATGATTTCATCAGGAATGAAGGACAACAAATAATAGCTGAATTACACAACTACCCTGTCATCATATGTCGCAGATTGAAAGTTAGCAACTATAACGGTAATTTTACCTCTATACATCTTTATTTTAATTTTCATTTGCATACAAAATTTATTCATTCTTAATCTTATAGGAGTTACACTGTCAACATGGTTTGATTCTGCAATCCTCGTTGACCCTCCTGTGCAACAAGCAAGAGAATTAAAGAACTGGTACTGATTGATTATTTATACCACATAAGCAATCAATCATCTATGATCACTTCCTTCCAATACTTTTTTCCATTTCCTCTATCATAGGGCGATGAGAAATACCAAGCTACTTGCAGCAATCGTTGATCAAAAAAGCTATATTAAGTATAACCCTGACATATCTGTGAAATCAGATCAGAAAATGACTTTAATTTCAAATGTCAGGCCATCACAAAAGGTTCCATGCTTTTTCGCCTATTCTGTCATTTAACTATCGATTTGCATATTAATATATGGGTTAATGCTGTGCCTTTCATTGTTGTGTTTTTAGAATGTATGGGTTAAAGCAAGGTTCTCTTTTCAGCACATATTCCAGAAATACTGGTATATGAGCTGTAAAAAATGCTGTCGGGGCACTGCTGCTGCAAATGGAGTTATTTTTATGTGCAACACATGCAAAGAAAAGCATCCTGCTCAGCCTAGGTAGTTACTTTGAAAGTCATTAACGTATCAGTTATGCTAGTCCATTATTTAACTCTTCTTTAATAGACATGCCTCCCTGAAATTTACATACATCTATAGGTGTCGCTTTGATATGGATTTATGTGATGATTCTGGTACGATCACAGCTTCTGTCTTTGGAGAACAAGCCGAAAAGCTGCTAACCTTCACTGCTTTTGAAATAATGGACCATTTTAGGCAGGCATGTTGTCCTTTAAAATACTGACTGCCACATTATTATTATTTCCATTTAACACTTAATGCAACAGACGTCTCCATTCTGCATATAATCCTTATCTGTTTACTTATTCTTCTCCTATACGTTTTCCTTCCATAGAACATTGAACTCCCTCTGGAGGTTGTCCATAAGGAGCTGGAGTCAAAGTGGTTTCTGGTACATATAAAATCAGTGCAGACTCAGATGGCTGATGCAAAGCAACGCTATACAATTATCTACTTTTCTGAAGTTCTCAATGCTGAATCCAAAAATGCTGAATCCAAAAATGCTACTTTGTTAATTGACCTACAGCCTGACACTGCTGACACCATTACTTCAGGTATCAGGAGTTGAAACGTTACCTTATACATCACCTTTTTTGTTAACATAGGCTTTATTTCCTTCCCAATCCAAAAAATTATAGCTCATAAACATTAGTTCAAAAACTCCTTTGTTCTTCTGCCTCTACTAGACAATTGAATAGATACTTATCTATGATTGTTAGATATAGCCTATATAAACAGCTATTACTATTTTGCCTTTATTAACAAAATTCATTTTGCTACAGTCACTGCACCTGTTAAAGAAACCAAGCCAGCTTCGAAGACTAGAAAATGTCTAACTGAAAAATTTGATGCCTTAGCTGATGCAGGCAATAACACTCCCCAGGCTGTCACTGAAGGCTCCAAGAAGAAGGCGAAGCTCATTTAAACTGCTGTCATTTTATTTTTGTGTAAAAAACCCCCAAATACCAAGCAATATTGTATGTTGCTATCAATCAGTTTTTGTTCATCACATTATTCTGCTCGAGAAACCATGCTACCTATGCTTTACCCCCTTCTCTTGAGCTTTATTTTATTTAGTACTTTATTTCCCTAGGGGAACTATGCTGCCAGTACTTGATTGCTTTTGTTGAAACTTGCAACTCAAATTAAAAGACCTTTGTGTCTTGTTCTGTTGCTCTTTTGACTAGACATTTTACTTCCATTTACCTTTTCCCAGCTATTCAATCCTTATATTTCTATGAGATGCTCGTTACCCTCTAGTTACACCAGAATGCTTTGGTCATAATTTTACTCTAAAGCTATCCACTTCGGCATTAATTATTCAATGTACATAACAGATATAGTATTAATTACAATATATCTGTTTTGCTGTGATAAACAGGCATCACTCAGTAGTATAAATATACCAATCTATTCCGTTTTCCATTCCTTGTTTGTATCTACATGCCTTTGCTTTCTTAACTGAACACATCAAGCAGCAGATTTGCTCCTCACTACACCAACAGGTTTTTGCTGCTGATCCCTTTCAGTATGCGTTCATAACTCAAACTTATGCACCTACACTTACCAACTGCACTCATATTTATTACTTTTACTTCCCTAACTCTATGCAGCGCTCTATTATTAACAATACCTCGTCCATTCACCTTAACAGCTTCATGGCTGAAACATCTATTGTTTCTATGGATTACTCTCACATCGCAAGCAATGCTCCACAAACATATTGCTTTCTTATTAGGTGCAAAAACAGAGGACAGGTAATAATATTTTTCTCCAATGTAATAGCTTTTTTATGGGTTACTCTTGCAGTTGTGTTTAGAAATGACCTCTCTTTTTATGCACCATGCAGCCTCTGCCTCATGAATTTCAAATATTGCTCAGCCAACACGATGACACTAAAATCACCTTCAGGCATGGATTGCAGCGATGGACAGTCTCAGTCAGAAATAACTGCTTTGAAGAAGGATGGGTAGAATATTGTCATGAAAACATGATCACAGAACATCATATGCTATTACTTCGGCATGCTGGAGATTTAATTTTTGATGCGATTCATTTCTGTGAACTAAAAAAGCAAGTCTACCTCCGATCGACAGTTTCCCTACCCAATCTTTTGCATCAGCAAAGCAGTATAGGTTCACACGTTATTTTTGCCATTCTAATTTAAAAGTATTATTATACCAGTTACTGCATCTTACAACATCATTCTTTCATCTTGACAGATCCTGCATTTTTATCACTTCGCCAACAAATTGTTTCCTCATCGCTAAGTCTGGATTTCTCTCAAGATTTGTCAAATTCAATATGCTTTTATCAAACATTTGATTCAGCATATCCCAGTTCCTTGGTAATCATCTGTTCTACCTACCATTTCTAGAAAGGTTTCATCCGCTACAATAATTTACCCTCCTTCACAAACTAACCTACATTCTCTTATTTGTAGAAACTCCCTCGGTTCGTTGATCACTTTTTAAATGGTGAGAGAACTCCAAATATAGTTCTAAAAACTGGCCGCAACATCACTGAAGTTGGAATCAAGCGCAACCACCTCAAACGAAATTGGAGAAAGTTTGTTCTGGACCATCATCTCCAACATAATGACACACTTGTCTTCATTCCAGAGTCACAGACAAGCTTTGCTGTTTTAATCTTTAATAGTGATGGAATTGAGAAAATTTTCCCTTGGTACAATACCTTCCTGCTGTATTTTTATGGTGGCCGAATATCCACTTACATATGTACTACTCCATTAAATGTATAATCAGCTTATTCGTAGCATGCTTCTCGACAACGAAACTGCTGTTGCTTATTTTGACTAGCATACATATCCAACAATTTATTCTGCCAAGGAATATATTCCCTTACTGCAAAAGCTTATTAGATTCCTGACAATGCAAAGCCTTATCTCAACCAAACATCACGGATGACCCAACACTGATCAGCCAAGCTTTTCTTTTCTGCCTGAAATATTCCTTCACTGTACATTACATTTGCATTACTTATTTCTATGTTTCAGTACAACTTCATCAATTTAAACGAGCTCCCTTCTTTTAATTAATTTAAATTATGGTTTTTACTAATACACTATGACAAATATTACAAATTCTCCACTTGATAGATACAATTATGGCCCATATTAGTGTTCCTTTTCATCCACAACCATCTCACGTTGCACCAAATTATTTTAGATCAAAAGTTCAAAGCTAGTGGCACACAATATCCCAACTCCCTGCATTATTACTCGCATTTTTATTACCTACCACGCTACAAATCATTTACCCTTTCTCTGCTTGAAAGTAAACTTAGTCTCTTCTCCAAATAGCCACAACGCTCAATCATCTCTTCAAATTACATCCTGTTACAAAATACCCCAAAAATGAAACCTGGTAGCATTCCTTTGTCTGCTGTTCACCCATCCTTGAAAGACTGGGGAGTTATTGTCCAGGCAATTGAAGCAACTCATATGAAGTATTGCTCAATCCTTCACCAACATTATCAAACATTTCTGCTTGCTGACGCAGAGGTGATATATATCTAAGTCTTCCTTTTTCCTTCCAATCATAAAATTAAATTCTACTGTAGTTTAATACTTCCTAATCACAGGGTACTACAGTTGAAATGCATGTTCCTCAAAACATTCTCGATCAAAAACCACAATTCCTTGTACCGTTTAAAAGATACTACATCTCTAAAGCTTTTATTTCTCTGCCAAACACTGCTACTGCCATCAGCGAATATCCATTTCATTTCCTTGCTACTGAAGATACTTTAGTTGAAGAAATTCAAGAGCCTGGTCAGCCTTCTCTTCCTCTTCATTTCCAGCTACTTTCTTTCTCTGCTTTAGCCGCAATTGCTGACACTGATGAGTTTATAAGTAAGTTAACGCTCATACCATGCAATATCTTTTCCAGCTAGCAAGAAACCCCTAGCATACTGATTTTTTTAAAAAAACTTCCTTAGATGTCATGGCAATTGTGCTACATGCTTTACCTGTCAAAAGTATCACTTCTCAGGGGAAAACGTCGATTGCTCGAGACTATGTCATTGCCGATCAAGAGTAATAATCTTACCTACTAATTCATTTAGTTCTTCCGTACACCATATATCCAAATAAACACTTCGGACAAATATTTATTCTTCCTGTTTTGCTAGCATGAGACCATTCATCCTAACTTTGAAGAATGACTTCGAAGAAATCAACGGTCCTGCAATTGCAGCTGCTCAGAACCATTTTCCTATCATCATTGCCATAAGAATCAAAGTCACAACACAGAACTGTAACCAAATAGCTACTATTTATTATTTAAAAAACAGCTACGCATTTATTAGCTGAAAGTCTTCTTTACTCTTCTTATACTTGATGTTTTCTTCCTTTTCCCCCCTTAAAACCCAGATCTTAGTCTTTCAACTCAAGATTCGACCACTATTTTGATAGCTCCAATCGTGCAACAAGCAACCGATCTGCATCACTGGTCAGACAACTCACTGCACGCTCTCCATTCCATCATTCCAGTTATTCTCTTCCAGCTTAACTTTTCCTTTCTTATTTTAGGTATCGTCACAACACGCCTCAGCTAGCACAGATGGTCCATGAGCACAGTTATGCTAATCCGCACATCCTTTTTCCTCCCCCTCATTACAGTCAAATCCATGACATAGCCGCTCTGCTTCACTTCGTAAAATTCTTATACTACTGACCAATTTCACATCTAAACTTCTTTATTATATTTCCTGTTACCATTTCCCACTTTCTTCTTCTATTACTTTTATTTTATAGAAGCCAAAGACCGCATGGATTAAAGGTGTCGTCGAACTTGATTGTAAACCTCAAGATTTAACCTATATAGCTTGTCCCAATTGTTATCATCCAGACAGTTGTATAGATGAGCGAAAAATTATCTGCAAATACTGTCAAGCTAATGTTGATCTCCAACCCAGGTGCATATTCTTATAAATAAGGTACATTATTTTTATTAATCAATCTAAACTTCCACTGTCAAATCATCCACTTATTAATTCCAGGGCTTGTATTTCAATTTGGATCACGGATTCAACTGGCACTCTATGTCTTACTGCTATGGCCTCTGAAGCCGAAAAGCTAGCTCAATTCTCAACTGCTGAGCTATACTATTTGCAAACAGAAGTAATTATCAATTTTCTTTTATATGCTACTTGTTTAACTCTCTTTTTCCCAACAACTTAGGTTCCTTTCTTACTTTTTTCGCACCAGAACATAAATATGGCTCAACATCTTCAAGCAATTCTCCACGAAAAAATCCTTACATGCTACGTCAAGCCATCGACTTCAAAGTTCAGAATGCTACGGCGCTCAGCTTATGAAATAATCACTTCCTACACTTTAGATCAAGTTCACAACATTGACAACCTCAACATCAATAATCTCAACATTAATGACTGAAGACTTGCTTCTTTTGTTTGTTAAATCATGCCTTTTCCAATCAACAAACTACGCTCATTACTTGTGATGTTTTTTAACTTATATGTTAACTATACTGTTTCTTACCATTTCACATTTTGTCTATTTCTACATTCCAATTCCTTATTACTTTACTTAGCAGCACTGGGCATGCCAATATCTGAAGCCCACACCGCGCTTACGCGCGGTGTACACCTCCTAGTTATTAGAATAAAAGCAAAGCAGTTTGACGCGGTTATTGGTAGTCATATGAAAAGATCCAAACTGTTTTCTGATGTTCTTGTTCGGCATCCAGCAGTGATTTTCATTCAATTCTGACCACCCACTCTATATTTTTGTATTCGTTTCGAGCTAAAGAACTCGTAACGAGGCAAACAAAATTCCCAACCTTTTTCCTTTCTTTTGCTGGAAAAAATGCAACAAATTTTTTTTTTTGAAAAAAGGACTGAAATGCACTGTCAAGTTAGAAGTGCAGAAAGTGCACTTCATTTATAAGTTTTGTGGAGCCAAGAATTTTAGAAGAAGATAAGGCCCATACACAAAGTTACAAAAGAACACAACGGAGAGATATAGAAACAGAATTGTATCAAGAAAGGGGGTGAGCTGAACGTGAAAGCTTAAAATTATCACCCATCGCCTAAATAGTGTATATTTTTGCAGAAAAAAATGAAAATTTGATTTAAATAATTGTTTTCAAGGCTTTTCTGAAAACTATTATATTTTAGCACCTTTATTAATAAATAAATTCGTGAGATAAATAGGTAGTAGATTAACGTGTTCAAAATTTTATTGTGAAGCATGTTTATGAATACCATGACCTAGACAAATTTCTTATACTTTAAACGCATGTCACGACGAGGAATAGAATCATTCTATTCCTCGGTGATTTAGTACACATTTTTTATAGTCTTTTCATCCTTTGTCCACACGTTGTAAAGTTTTACTACATTAATATAACTTACTAGTCATCTACAGCTGGGATCAAAGAGTCAGCCGTGGATAGGAGAAAACAAATCCTACACTTGATCATTTATGAAAAAATAAAAATAAAAAGGTGAAGCAATTATTAAATATTTAATAAGACTTTCTTACTAGTGCCTGAAAGGCACTGATTCAGGCACCGGTTAATCAATTCCCACGTCTTTGATTTTGAAAAAGGTAAAATTAATCCAAATTCTTCTAAATGCAAGAAGATTGGAAAATAATTTGTGATTATAAGGATTAAAATCTTAAAGAACCCACTCAGTACCATTAAACAAACCTTAAAAATATCCTAAACTGACCTGAGTATTTGTCTCCAGTCTAAGATAACTCTCTTTGGAGATATGATAGGTAACGCGTTTTTACAACGGTCAAGTTGAGACCGTCCTTCTGAGTAAATGGATGCCTTTGAATCTGAAAGTTCAGAGCAGATAGTACTTAATAATTCAATAGACGAATTAGAGGTTTTTCAATTTCGCTTAAAATCTTGAGTAGTAGGTAGAGCAGTCTATTCCCAGGTATGGAATCCAATTACCAAATACCCCTTCCATTGCATATACTCGATGTAAGAAACATTTGGGGATCTACCGTCTCAATACCTTAGCCATAATAATTAAATAAAAGTTGGCTGGGAAGACCAAGTCGTCAAGACCAGCATGTTGGTGTAGCATGAAAACAAGTATATAACAATGTTGTAGGAGTGGTCCTAAGCAATGTTTTCAGAACCGGACCGGACCGGCCGGTTCAACCGGTTGGACCGCGAACCGGACAGGCCAACGGTCCGGTCTAGAGCTAAACCCGGAGAGTAGTCAAGAACCGCTGGAAACCGGATGACTCGGACGAACCGGAAAAACCCGCTTAGACTGTGAACCGGCGGTTTTTGAAACTTTTCAAAATGAATTTCCAAATTGTAGCCACCAAGAGTCGAACACCAGACCTTGTGTTTGTCGTAAGAAGCCCTTACCACTAAACCATAGGCAGCGGACATGATTATTTTGTGCAGATATCTACTTAAGTTATTAAATGAAAAACTAAAAACACCCAAAGCCTAAGATACATCAAACTTATTTCTTTGTATATAAAACATATATATATATATATATGCAAAGATAGTAATAATTGTTAGTATATGTATATATATAATAAATTAGGTGTATTAAATGTGTTAGGACAACCGTTAAAAAAATCCTTTAATAAAATAGCTTTTTCAAATTATTTTTTAAATTTTTGTAGAAAAATGTACGACAACGATTTAATATGTGTAGAATAAAAATAATCAAGAAATAAATTTGTGAAAAAATTAAAAATTAAAAAAAATGACAATCCAAACAAGATCTAATTTGGTAACTAAATTGAATTGTTTAGATAAGTTATTGTTTTCAAAAATTTTAATTACATCAGAAACACTTGTGCTTTACATCATAAATATATTGTTGGTATATCTATGTTTGTTAATGTACTCCCCTTGATTATTAATGTAATCCCCTTGATTTTTTAATTTGTGAAAATAAATAAAAATACTTAGACTTTTAATTTCAGTTACAATCTCACAATAAAATAATGGTTGAAATGCAATAATAGATAGAAAGATTGAGTAGGGATATTCTTGCTCAATTGACATTGTAGACAAGTATTTAGGAAAAAAATTGATAAGTAATTATTATTTTAAAAAATATTTATAATTACATTGTACACATTCGTACTTTACATCATGACTCCTTGATTTTTTTTTAATTTGTGTGAATAAACAAAATACTTAAAAATTTTAATTTCAATTACAATCTCAAAACAATATCGTAGGTAGTAACATTGAATAAGGATATTGTTACCTAACTGACTGGTAAATAAATATTAAATAAGGGAATATTGATAAATAATTGGGCGTTAATAACAATTTTCTAGTGGACAAAAAATGTGAATATGGAGAATTTTTTTCTTCCCAATGAATATGGACTGAGTGAGAAAGTCAATTGGCCGAATTGAAAACACAAATTTGAAAAAAATTAAAAAAGAATTATTTTTTTAACCCAAATTATTTAGTGCTACAACCACTCACTTTTATCTCATTTTTTGTTTCTTATCAAGTTTGCATTTCTATTTTCGATTCTCTTGACTTCCTTCGAACTCCAAACTTTCTTTTTTAAATTGCAATCTCTAAATCCCAAAGGCATAAATTAAAATTTAAGTTTACAATGTCAAATCCTCATAGACGTGAATTTTGTATAATTTCAAAATATTGTGATATTTTTGGGATAGATTTAAGATTATTTTGGTAGATATAATTGAAATTGAAATGAAATTTATTTGTTTTAACTTATAATTTAAAAATTTTATTTTTGAAAATCCAAGTTATTCAAAAATAGTAAACTTTTCATCATATAAAGTTTTAAATTAGTCTATTGCATGTCTTATTTTGTGCATATATATATTTATATAAATTATATTTTAAAAAATTCATTGAATCGAGGTTGAACCGGTCCGACCGGTTGAACCTCGACCTTTTCACTTCACCGGTTCAATTGACGGTCCGGGTTTTAAAACATTGGTCCTAAGTAACCAATCTGGTTGTCCGCCTTTGTATCAACCTTCTATTTGCAACCAAATATCCTTTCCAAATCATATTAGTAGTATTCTATCGTTGCAATGGCTGAATTGTTTGTTCCAAAGATAATAGGTGAATTGGGTGATGTTGCCATGAAGCAGTTTGGGGCGAAGGTCAACTTGGTGATGGGGGTCGAAGAAGAGGTGGCAAATATCTCCTCTAAGTTGGCTACCATTGAAAAAGTGCTGCATGATGCAGAGAGACGAAGGCTGAAGGACAGAAGTGTTGGAATTTGGCTACAAAAGCTTGAGGACATAACATATGAGATGGATGATGTGTTGGACGAATAGAACTTCAAGATTCACAGAGCAAAGAATGAGGGAACTAATCAGAATGCCAGAATGCAGCCTATACTGCGGAACAAGGTTTGTTCCTTTATCCCATCCCTTTGCTCTTGTCTCAAACAAGTTCCTGTGCGTAGCGATATAGCTCAGAAAATAAAGAAAATAAATGAACAGCTAAAATTAGCTTTGAAAGAGACAGATCAATTCAAGTTTATTACAAGTGGGGGGATTTCTGATTCTCATGATTTTCAGCGAATTATGACTACCTCAATCATAGACGAATTAGAGGTCTATGGTCGAGCAGCTGATATGGAGAAGGTTCTTGACCAAATTTTGTCCAAGAGTAGTAGTCAAGGAAGAGATGGGGTTCAAATTATCTCTGTTGTAGGGGCCGGGGGTAGTGGAAAGACCACACTTGCCCAGCTGCTCTTCAATAATGATAAAGTGAAGAACCACTTTGAACTTAGAAATTGGACCTGCATATCAGATCCTTTCGACCAGAAAAGGGTCGCGAAAGCTATCCTTGAGAATGCTGGAAAAAGTTCTTATGAAGCAGAGTTGGATCCGTTGATCCGACGTATAAAAGAAACTTTTTCCGGCAAGAGATTCCTGCTTGTCCTAGATGATGTTTGGATAGAGGACGACTCAAAGTGGAAACCTTTCAAAGACTCTCTTAAGGATGGGGCTCCCGGAAGTGTAATCTTGGTAACGACAAGGAGTCATAGAGTGGCCACAGTGGTGGGATCGACTGATACTCACGACCTAGGCATGATCTCTCACTCTGATTGTTGGTTAATAATGCAAAAGATAACGCTTGCTAGAAAATCAGGAGACTTATGCAAGAAGGTGGAAAGAATTGGGCAGAAAATTGCAGAAAAGTGCAAGGGGTTGCCACTTGCAGCAAAGACTATGGGAAGCTTGTTACGGTTCAAAGATACCGTACAGCAGTGGCAGAATGTTTTGGAAAGTGAGATATGGCAATTGGAGGAAGCAGCTGTGGACCTTTTCCCTCATTTGTATTTAAGCTATAACGAGTTGTCCCCGGAGCTGAAACGTTGCTTCTCATATTGTGCTGTCTTTCCCAAAGATGTTGGGATAAATGTAGAAGAACTTATTAGGCTGTGGATAGCACAAGGTTATGTTCGCCCAAGACGAAGAGGTGAGCGCTTGGAGCTGGTGGGCCGTGAGTACTTCAACAATTTGGCAATGCGTTCCTTTTTTCAAGGATTACAAAAATATGGTCATGAATATGGCGAGTGCATGATGCATGACATAGTGCATGATTTTGCACAATTTCTCACAAAAAATGAATGTCATGCACTTGATGGAATTGGAAGAAATTCATCTAGTGAAAGACCACGTCATCTAACAATTTTGGGAGGCACTGAGGAGGAGATGTTTAGTTCTCCAGTCGTTGATTTTGGAAGGCTCAGGAGCTTTTTTGCTTTTTCTGCAATTGGAATAGTAGTTCCCCAAAATATATTCTGCAGTTTGAAGCGCGTGAGGACTCTGACTTTAAGTCATTGTGAGCTAGCTGAAATCCCAGCAGCGACCGGATGTCTGATTCATCTTCGGCACTTGGACTTAAGTAGTAATCCTTTCGTGACACTGCCAGAAGCTATATGTGATCTATATTATCTGGAAACTTTGGATATCGGTTTTTGTGGAAAGCTTTCGTGCCTTCCTGAAAGGATTGAAGGCCTTGTACACTTGAGGCACCTTGAGAATGTCGCGACCCATGAATTACGTCAAATTCCACAAGGACTCAGGAAGCTGACGTCACTCTGTAGTTTGACTCGGTTCATTGTCAGGTGCAACTCTGATGATTTGGCAATTCTGAAGGACCTGAACCAGCTTGAAATATTGGGCATTAAAATTGAAGGAGAAGTAGATTTTGGGAGTGCGGAACTTGGCAAGAAAGTCAACACGCGTGACATGTATTTGCTCTTTAGCAATGGGACCCACTTTATAGAAACTCCAAGCTGCATTGAAACCATGGAACCACCTCCAAACTTGGAAAAACTTGAGCTAGATGGCAATCCAGGAGCCCAGTTACCAAGTTGGCTTGTGACGAAGTCTCACGCCGATAACTTGACAAGGCTAGTTATTGCTAGGGCCCGCAACATCTCATCCTTGCCTGCCTTGTGGAAGCTATCATCCCTAGAAGTGCTTGTGCTCGTGGAAGCGGAAAAGCTAGAATGTTTGGGTAAGGAATTCTTCGGAGTTACAAAAGCACTACATGAGAATAGTCGCGATGCTCTTGATACATTGTCAGACTCCAAGTCATCATTCTCAGCTGAAGTAGTGGCATTTCCAAATTTGAGAACATTACATATTCGCCGCTTCCAAAATTGGACAAATTGGGAAGACTTAAGTGAAGATGATGAAGAAGTTGCTATCTCTATCATGCCATGTCTGGAGAAGCTAGAAATTAGTCAATGTACAAAGCTCGAGACTCTGCCACATCGCATCCTCGGCAAGATATCATCTCTCAAAAATTTGGATATTCGATGTTGCGACAAGTTGAGGGATCGTTACTCTGACAAAACAGGAGATGACTGGATAAAGATATCACACATTCCTCGAGTTGACATATCTGACAAATATTATTAATCTGCTCAGGTATTGTTATTCACACATATTTTTTATGTATCATCATCTTTGAAGTCAAATAATTACTATGTATAGAATTATAACAAACAAAGGCCTGCTTTGTAGAATATGATGTGCTTAATAATGAATCAAGGGTTGACAGAGCCATATGTATAATGAAAATATGAAATATTCATTAACAATTTAGAGTGGTTTTTTTTTTATTGAGAAGATGCAAGTCATTAACTAGTAAATACAACACTAAATTTCTAACAATATCTAACTGTAAACTCTTCAATTTGGAATTCCATTTACGTCTTGTCTTTTTATCCTTTTTTTTTTTTTGCTTTTGTCCTTTGTTTTCCAGATGATACTCATTGATGGCTCAAAATGAAGCTACAGCAGAAGACATTGAGGGATCAACCTCTACGTCAACTTTTCACTTGGATTCATGTAAAATTTCAAATAATTGTAAATATGGTTGAAGAGGCACATCCACTTGCTTTGTTCAAAATCATTTGTTGAAAGCGTATGTACCCTTACAAATTTCCAGATTGATTTTCAAGTGATTACACAACCAGTCTTTATTTCTTCAAATTATTATTGTCCTATTGTATGTAAGTTTGTGTAGATCGATTTAATAAAAAAGAAAGTTTGTACTTCGTGCTTATCTATATATTGTATTATTGACAATCTATTATGAGTGCACCTATTTTATGGTATTATTTTAAAAATAACATAAATTCAAAATTGAAATTCAATAATACACATGAAGCATACATCCAAAACTGTTAGTAAAAAAAAAAAATAACTACACTATGAATGTATAAAAAGTTAATCCTTATTCTAATGGTTAAAAGTTAACAAGTTGACAAATTATTCCCAAAGAAATTCCAAAACTTTCGTAATTGAAGTCACTATCTCTCAAGTAGACATTACCTGATCAAAAATTCCATCTCTGGAGAAACAAAATTGGTACTTCCCGTTCAGTTTCCAAAAAATCGAAATATGAATAATTCCCAAAGAAACAAAAGAACCTTGCCCAATGCTACTAGATTGCTACTTAAGTTACCACGCTTGACAAGAAACTGGCACTAGTTTCACCAAGAAGTTTGTTTACAAATTAACAAAAATCCCCACAAACATCAAATTAGAAACCAAAGTAGTGCATGAGAGTATAGAAGAAATTGTTTATAAGGTTTACAAAAATCCCAACAAACACTCCATGTAACCCAATGTACCCCACGACTGAATGCATGCAGGGAATTACAGCACAAAATCTTTGGAGTAAGGAATCCTACTCTGCCTGCTGAGAAGGGTTCAGAAGAGAAGAATTACAACAGTACAAAGCTCTAATGTTGGTCCACAGCACCTGCTTCCTAAAATTTCAGATGGTGTTCAAACAAAGAAGCCATTTGAATCTGCAATACAACTCAAACAAGGAAACAAAGACATTATTAGAGAGGAAAATGCAGATCAGGAACATTAAATTCTAAAATATGGTACAACTCATTATTTTGTCAGACCCAGGATACAAAATGAACATCATGCCACTAAATATGCTATGACAGCAAAAACAGACTCTTCCCGCAAGAGTTTCTTGCTCATAAGATGATGACATGAAGAAGGACAATATTACGAGTAACGATTAATCAGAATTTGATTTAGAAACCTACCATAAACTAGATACAACTCGGAACTAATAAAAGTTAGATATTTTAAAGTCCTGCGGAGAAACTCTAGTTGAGAAACCACCAGCATCACAGAGAGACCCACCAATGGTCGTTGATAAGGATTTATTTTACGTATTTTTAAGTGCATTTTATTAGTTAATTTGGTTTGATTATTTAGTTTTATAATTAAAATAACTAAGGTTTTGGTAAAAATATACATTTTTGGTAAAAGTGGCTAATATTGCATTTCTATTGATTTTAATAGTAAAAACTTCATTTTTATGCAGGAATGATGATTCAACCACCAAAGGATGTCAATTGAAGTGAAAAATAGAGATTTGGTGATGAATTCAAAGTGGTAAAAAGAAAAATGAAGTGAAAAACGTTTAAGTAAGGAAATGCAAGTCAAGACAGTTTTGACACTCTTCAGTATTTCGACTATATCTGAAGCTACACTGATCGGATTGAGGTGATATTTATACCAATTTAAAGCTAAGAAAGAGATCTACATTTGGTATGAAGACATCAAAGTCCAATTCAGCTGTTTTCATAGTCCAAAAGTTGAAATACCGAAATTCAATCCAAAGTGGAAAACAGAGCTCTGACCAGTGTTTAGTATTTCGATCATATCTCAGGCTACAAAGCTCCGATTTGGATGATTCTTGAAGCATTGAAAATCTAACTCAAAGGGTTACAACTTTTGTGTTTTCCACAAAAGCCAGTTCGGCCTTTATGATAGAGAAAATCGTAGATAAAGTAAGGCCAAAGTGAATAAGCGAGTACACAAAACGCGACTGTAAGCGCGTTTTGTGTAGGCTCGTTTTGTGTAGGCGCGTTTTCTGGCCGAAATTCTGCAATTTGTTCAGTCAATTCTCTTGTGTTCAGACTACTTTCCAGCTATAAGTTGTAAGTGAATTCGGTGCACATGCTTCAGAAGACAAAAAGAGCATACAATATGGCTTATTCCAAGTCAAAAGTCATTGTTTTTTACTTCCTTAACAAATGGAGAATTGAGAATCATTAGAGCAGAAATTTTGGACTAGAGAGGAGATTTTCATCAGCTTATATGCAGAGACATTTGGGAAGACAAGGGAGGATCATACGGGAGAAGCTTGGAGTCTGCAAAAATGTAGCTTTTCCATTCTCTTAGTGTTAGTTTAGCTTAGTATAGAGTAAGATAGTTCATCCATTCTTGTTATTAGCTAGATAAAGAAGAAGATGGAGGATGAAGAAGGCAAGGAAGAAAGCTTATGTGACAAGGGTTGTATTCCTTCCAAATCTTTATCTTTTGTACTTGATTCCAAGTTTAGTTAATATACAAGTTCTGGATTTTGTGTTTAATATGTGTTTCTAAAGTTTATGCCTTGGGTTTGGTTGAACTTTCTATAATTGTTAGTGTTTATTATTTGGTTATTTGATTGCTATGATTTGATCAAGTTATTTAGCACTTTGGCTCTATAAATCATGATTAATCTGGTACCATTGATTGTGATTATCTAAGGTATTGTTTCTGCAATGAAAATTGAGATTTAACACTAGTTTAAGAAGTGCTAAAAATAGGGAGTACACTCACGAAAGTAGAGGTGCACCTATGTGGTTTTTAGTGATTCATTTCATGTAATTTCACTGAAGAAATGAACTTGTAGCTAATTTCATAACCATGAGAATAGGTATGGATTAGTTATAAGTATAATTGATTCACTACGAAAGTAGGATTCAAATGCATAAGGAAATTACACCATAACTAGCCTAGATGTAGTATTCAATGATCCAAATATAGCACTTGCATGAGTAGTTAGGGATACCATAACCTAAGGAGCTTTTATTTGTGTAATTTCAGTAGGTTAAATTTGTTATAATTCATTGATTGTCTAAATAATAGAGAAGCTTTAGTAATACTGGTAATTGTTCACTCTTCCCTGTGGGATCGACTCGATATATACCCTAAACTACTAGTTGACCTGTATACTTGCGGTGAACGGGTGTAATTCGATTTTTTAACTTGTACGTATGTAAAATACCCGTCAAGTTTTTGGCGCCGTTGTTGGGGAAGATTTGGCAATATCGGTGTGAAGAGTAACTTTATTAGTTTAGACATTTCATTAGTTATAGTCTTAATGTTATTTTCTGTTATTTTTGTGTTTTATGCGTGTATGTGTTTCATTACCTATTTTTCTTACTAATTTTGCTTTTGAGGTTGTTTAAAAGCAATTTTAGGTGATGAGAAGGGTAGGTCAATTTGGAGGACAATGCTTGAGAAATGGAAGTTTGGAAATAGATGGTTACCAACTGCAAAACTCCTTCAACAAAAGTAATCAAGAATTTACTGAATGTATGTCTTTTGAAGATGGTTTAAGGTGCTTAAAGGCTAAATTTGATATTATGATGCTACAAGTTCAAATGAACACAATTATGCATGAAATTGAGCAAGGGAGGAATGTTAATGCTTTTAATTCTTATCATGTGATTTGTGACTTGTGTGGAGGTTATCATGCTATTAACACATGTATGCAAGCACAAAATGTGGATTATTATGATGAATTAGAGCATTACAATCCTTATTTTGATCAATACAGTGCTAATTGGAGCAATTCTCTTTCTTATGGTTGGGAAAATCAATGTGCATATAGTGATTATTCATATTTTTATGATTACCAACCTGAAAGTGTCCAATATGAATCAAAATCATCTTAGGAGTTGGCAATAGAAAAGTTAGCTAATGCACCTCTATCTTGGGAGTTAGAAAGTGAACCATTAACTAATGATTCTAATGCATCTTGGGAGCTAGTTGTAGAAAATTTTTCTAATCAATTTGATTCAGCAATAGAAAAGCTAGCAAATGCAACTTTCGACCGTTTTGATAGGATTGAGGAAAGAATAGATGAATTAGCTTTTCACTTTGATAGAATACATGAGCAATTGAATGCATTGTGTGAAGTTATTTCCTCTAATAATTTGCGAAATTATCCTAGCATGAATGGTGGGAATGTTGTATGTGAAAATGGGTTGCATTTTGATGAAAATGATGAATCTCGAGTGTGTTTTAATGAGCAAATATCCATTTCACAAGATAATATCTTTGGAACTAACTTTGAGCCTCAAGAGGTGAGTTTTAATGACTCATTTTTCACCCCTCTTGAGGAGTGCATTGAAAGTATAGATTCTAAGGGTATTGCTGCCCAAGATACTCTCATGGCATCCCCGTTGGTAAGTTCTCAAGTAGTGTATTTTCAAGGTAATATTTATGAAACACTTGGAATAGGTAAGCCACTTCCATCTCTCACACCATTAGAACATGTGATTTTTGCTATAAAGTCACCTTTTAATGATCCACCACGACCTAAAATGGTGGATTATTCTTTAACCAAACCTCCTTGAAAAATGAGGTTCAATAGTCGAGCCAACGACTATAAATAAAAGCGCTTATTGGGAGGCAACCCAATGTTTTGGCTATTTATGTTATTTTGGTGTGATTTTATGTTTAAAGTATGTGTTTGAGTTATTTTGTTATTTTTCATTTGTAGGTATTGGAAATGGAAGCAAAAGTCACCAAATGAGGTTAAAAAGGCAAAATTTGATCAAGAAACTCAACCCCTCGATTTGAGTAATTGTTGTTTTTGATTCGTTAGAAGGGGTTAAAATGCATGTTTTGATCATTTTACATGTGCATGCATTGAGAATTTTAGCAAACAAATGATCTATGATGCATTTTGAGTGATTGGGGCACTAATGGTAATTTTACAAAGTTGGCTTTCTGCAAAAATTTCGCAGAAGAAAACGCATTTGGGCTGAAAACGCGCCTTAGAATCGCGCTTTCCATAGGCGCGTTTCTAATTCTGCGCCCTCACTGAAGAAAACGCGCTTCGAAACGCGCGATAAAGTCGCATTTTCAGCATACTCGCGTTTTCCTGCCTGGATCAGTAACCAAAAACGCGCTTTTGGAAACGCGACATGAAGTCGCGTTTTGAAGCATAATCGCGTTTTCAGTCCAGTAACTTTTGTAAGAAACGCGACTTTAAAAACGCGAGTTGAAGGCGCGTTTTGATGAGTCACGTTTTTTGAGCACATCTTTTTTAAAAGAAAAATGTAGGTTCCTTGGTTCTCTTTTTCTTCTTTTCCTCATATATTTTTTTGTACCTTGAGTTGCTTATTGTGTATTTTCTATAGGTACATCACCACCACAAAGGCTTAGGAATTACGGATCGCCGTTATATGTTTATTAAGCCTTTGTTATCACTTTTGTTTCTCATTTTCCATTTTTAGGTTTATATCACTAATGGTTACCAAATAGAACTCGTGAAGCGATGAAGACAGGCGAACAACGTACCTTGAAGCTTCATATTCAATCACATTATAGGGGAGTATTATTTTCTTTATCTTGATTTTCCTTTTTACACATTGAGGACAATGTGCATGTTAAGTGTGGGGGGAAGAATTGAGATTATATACATTGTATGTGATTGACTTATTAGTTGCAAATATTGGACTTGTGTTAAAATTCAAAATTTTTCTAAAATCTTGTCCAAAATTGCAAACTTAGTTAAAAAATTTTTAAATTTTTTCGATTTTATCCAAGGGGTAACAAGTTTCATACCATTAGTAGTTCAAATTTCTTCTACATTTGAGATAAATATATGTGATTTGGAAACTTCTTTTCTCATTTAATTTGGAAATGACTATTATGTGATTATAATTTTTGCATTTGTAGGAAAGTATATCTTTTAAAATGGAGAAAATTATGCCTATATTTTTTTGCATATTTGATGAAATTTCTTCTCTTTATTGGATTTTATAAGTTAAGTGATAAATATGGTCAATAAGTGCAATACTCTTCTCATGATTATTCTTTTGAGGAATTTATTATTATCTTTGCTGTAAAAAGAAAAAAAAGAAAAAAAAAGTGGAAAGAAAAAAAAAAGAAAATAAGATTTATTCTACTCCAATGATTCTCGTACTTAGTAACCAGGAGTCTTCATCTACAAATGTCGACTTTCGCGTAAAACGGTACTTGAATTAAGAGTATGCAAAGCAACTTGAGTATGTGAAGTGTTGAGTAACCGGTGATCTTCATCTAAAAATGTCGATCATCGCGTCAAAAGGCATTCTCACATCTTAAGTAATATTTAGCTATGTTATACGAATAAATATCCTTTTAAGTAGAATAAAGAGATGATCATGAGTTTAGGAATTATTATTGACCATATGAATTACTTGCTTGTGAAATTGGGAAAGGATGAGAAATTGAATTAAACTTGTTATAATTATGGTATAATTGGCTCTCCTTTACTTGATATTATGAGTACTTGAGGTTATTGAATGATTGCATAATAGTTATTTACTTTGTTTTGAGGAAATGAAGTTGAAATGCTACATATGTTTATTTTCAAATTTTGAATCATTGTTGGTTTTGTATTTTTTATTGCTTGAGGACAAGCAATGGTTCAAGTGTGGGGGTATTTGAAAAGGATTTATTTTACGTATTTTTAAGTGCATTTTATTAGTTAATTTGGTTTGATTATTTAGTTTTATAATTAAAATAACTAAGGTTTTGGTAAAAATATACATTTTTGGTAAAAGTGGCTAATATTGCATTTCTATTGATTTTAATAGTAAAAACTTCATTTTTATGCAGGAATGATGATTCAACCACCAAAGGATGTCAATTGAAGTGAAAAATAGAGATTTGGTGATGAATTCAAAGTGGTAAAAAGAAAAATGAAGTGAAAAACGTTTAAGTAAAGAAATGCAAGTCAAGACAGTTTTGACACTCTTCAGTATTTTGACTATATCTGGAGCTACACTGATCGGATTGAGGTGATCTTTATACCAATTTAAAGCTAAGAAAGAGATCTACATTTTTAACTACATTTTTATACCAATACCCGTCAGTCGTTATGGAGTTCAACCCCTTATTTGCCTTCTAACTCCCATTTTTAACTCAAACAATAATTTATTTTGGATGATTGATACCTCACTGCTTAAGTAAGAAGGCCCTTTCCAAGCATTCCTATTGGCTGTATTATGCTAAATTATATTGAAAGAAGGCCAGTTACAAGGGCAAAACCCCTTTCCAATGTAACCAAACCAAAAAGAAAAACAGAAAAGATTTTTTATTGATGACATTTGATTTAAACGGAACACAAACCAGATACTATTCACAAAGCAAACAATTTTCCAGACAGCAAATAAATACTCCATGGAGTGAAAAGACAAGAAAATGAAGAGACAAGAAAGCAACTCAACAAAATGAAATTGACTTACAGCTGTCAGCGCTGCTTCAGCACCTTTATTTCCGGACTTACCACCAGCTCTATTGAGAGCCTGCATTTATCATAATGTAACTTCAAGAAATGGGGTACCAATGGGGAAACTTGTAGAATACTGGTAAAGATCAGGGCGACAATTTCCATCAGCATAGAAATTTGACCAAAAACACCACATGAAGATTATCATCATATTCAGCAACATGACAATTATATGATGAACTCTTTTATTATTTTCAATGCATTAACTCCCATGAAAAAGAATATAGGAGATCAGAAAGGTCAACCATGAGTTTTCATTGAGTTGTATTAAGCAAAAGAGAAATTTCATGAATTTACCGCTCCATGTCATCACAGGTCAAAACACCATATATGCATGGAACACTTGGAATTCATTGAAAGGAAAATTACATATTTCACCATTAAGGTACTTTAAATGTTTTAAGACGGCATTCCAAGGACAGAATTGTCTGTATTTGAAACACAAAAATGAAGTTATAGGTGTGCACACAACAAAGCAAGTTGATGATTCCCAAACACCTCAAGTACCTTTTATGAGGAATGTATCTGTAAACTCCTACACTAAACAATTTTCTCATCTTCTGACATTTGAGAACATAAGAACCTCTGCTTCTATGTCTGTGAGCACAAAATGGGAAAGACAGGTACAGCCACTATGCTGTGCACTTATTACGAATCAGACAATTTCAAAGTAGTTCCAAGTTGCAATAAACCATGAACATCTTTCAACAACACAAGATGAGTGCTTTTAACCCAAAAATCATCTGTCAACTAGGCAAAATTTTCCATCACTGCTACTACCTATGGATCTGCAGTATTACACAGTTACCAATCTTTTGATTCCTTTCTTAACAAAACTTGTTTAACTAAGCTACTGGATATCTAGATAATGCAATCAAATCTACCAAAGCTCCTCTAACGACTATTTCCCCTTGGGCTGAATTCATGCTTTTAGTATTTCAAGTTAGTAAGAATTGTTTCTCCAGATCATATAGTAGTTTAGATAGAAGCCATTCCCGGTATATGAAAACATTAAGATCAAGAAAACTTGCATAGCATTTCCATTATGAAGGGCAATAATATTATTATAGTTTGTAGGTTGACATTTATTGCTTCATTAGGCATTGAAATAAACAATACCTGGGCTACTAATCTATATGGAAATGTAGGCAGGATCTGGATAATTCTCTTTCTTGGAAACCTGACCTCCTTCTCTCCCCTCCAAACTTCTCACAAATATAAAGTAAAACGGAAGAATAAAAGACATCGTATTTTACTTGCTTTGCATGAACTCAATTTCATATACATTAAAGAAAACAAAGTCACTTCTGATAATTATATAACTGAATCATGTCTTCTGCCCCCAGTAAATTAACCCTCATGCTTGGTATCCCAAAAATCTGAGAGTCAATAAGCGGAAAAAAAAAAACTAGGTAAATCAGGCAAATCTATTATAGAAATTTTTTTTCTTACACAGCATATGAGGAACAGAAATCTCATGCTGAGCAGTGTACTATGATAATGCATATATAAAAAGTGAATTAGCAAATGTGAGAGATATAATACCGAAAGTTACCACCAACAGTGGAAAGATATGCAAATAGTATTTCATCATTTCTTTTGTGTTTGACTAACCAGAATTAAGGCCTGCAGACAGTACTCCGGATGCAGCTGAATTAGCCACAGCATCATAATGGGAAGTATCGCCTCTAATCTACTGGCCAGAAAAGAAAGTAATAACATTGTTTGGATACAGTATTATTTGAAATAATTACTGTATCTCTTTTTGTGATGTGATGTATGTGAGATAAAAAAGTGATTGAGAATATAAAAAAGTGAATTGAAAAATGTGTTTATGATGCACTGACAACTGGCAGGAAATAAGGAAACTAGTAGCTGGTAATGAAGTTGAATGGTACCATAATTCGTTAATTAAAATGAATGAACTCAAGAATTGTAAAAGGAATTTTGAGTGAGAGTGATAGATAGAATTGCTACTTAAAAGATGAAAACCTTGTAGTTAACGGTCGTACCTTAACTATCGAGAAAGTAAGGAAAGGTTGGTTGTTTATCGCGTGTATGACAACTATAACCACTCTAGTAATAAATGTTGGAATTATCTTTGAATAAATGATCAGTGCGTGAACCATTTCTGAAGTGTATCCTTGGCTAGAGCTTCTCTAAATTATTTCTTCTAATTAATTATTTTCTGCATTTAATTTCTTTAGTTAGCATTTAATCCAAGAACCCCCCATACTTTGGATTCTAGAAGAAACGAATTATCCCCAGTCCCTGTGGATTCGACCCTACTCACCGCTATATACAAAATCTGTATTTTTCTCGAGTAGGTTTTTATTATTGCACAGGTTCGGCACCTGTCAATTTTTGGCGCCGTTGCCGGGGACTGATGCCAGATTAATTTGTTTCTTTTTGAGTTCATCTTGTTTTTATTTTTATTTATTTATTTTTCTCTTATTTTTTATTATATAGTTTATGGCTTCTAACACTCCGTATTTTGGTGATTTACTGGATTTTGTTTCCGAGGAAGGCAATGAGACTGATTTTGGAAGGAATCTCCAAATATTTGGAAGTTTGCACGTGGCCAACAATCCCGCAAATCCGGCTTTGGACATCATACTTAGGCGTGCCCACGTCTAACTGACAGGAAGGCTTCAAAAGTTAATTTTCCAGCGCCTTTTGCCCCTGAATGCTGCAATTCGCATAGAACACAAAATCTCAGTAAAATCCACCGATTAGTGCAGTATTTAGTCCAAATAAATAGGAAAAGCACGTGAGAAGACCGACTAAACTGCACTCTATCAATTACCCCCACACCTAGATCATGCTTGTCCTCAAGCATGAGAACAACAAATCAAGTAATCGGATTCAACAATGGCTATTATTCAAATCTTCTATTGCCAAGATACAATTAAAATAAATGTCAAGTATTAGTGGCAATTTGTAAGAAATATCTCTCCAGATAGCTTTCAAGATCAAGAACTCTTTCAATTTATGATTCACTAATCTAAGAATATAAAATATTCAACCAGCATTCATAAGCAAATGGTTCGACTATTAAGAAAAATCTCAACAATAAAATTCATGGATTAGCGGGCTAGCAATTCATTCATATTTTTCACTATTAGCACTTTCTTTTTTTTTTAATACCTCCACTTGATTGATTTTTTTTTCTCGGGGGAATGCTTAGTTTTCAGCCATTCAAGCGTTTTGACGTGAACTCCGACATTGGCCACATGAAGGAGCCCGGTTACTCAGCCATCATCGCTTAAAAACCACATACTCATAGTTATCGTAGCTTTTTGACGCGAAAGTCGACACTTGTGGTGAAGACCTCCGGTTACTAGACAACGATACTAGCGGAGTATAGCTGAATACTATTCATAAATAAGCACCAAAAATAAAATTAAAAACCACACAAACCCGCTTCATTTCTTAAACATGGAGAACTAAAATTAATAGTTGAACCAATTTGCACAAAAAAAATGCTAGACAAATATTTACAATGCTTAGAAGAGTTAACCAAAAAGTGCAAAAGTCACACAATCTCAAATATTCACCAAAGAGATACCCTTAAACTCAACCATGTCATACTCAACACCTTAAAGTGTAAAATCTTAGCAATAGAAAAATTTGAGACATCTAACCATCGTTTATCAGGAATAATCACAAATAACCACACAGATAGGCAAAAATTGGTCAAAATTCGACAAAGTCAAACAAAAAATCCAACAAAAATTCCTACACTTGCACTTTTCAATAAAATGCCAATATACTACTCCCCCCACACCTAAATCTTGCATTGCCCTCAATGTAAGCAAAGAAACAGCAAAACAGAGATATTGGGGCAACGACACTTCCCTTAAAACGGAGGAGGGCAGAACTGAACTACGGCTGTGGAGGGAAAGGCGGGCGGAAACCCACGTGATGGAGTTACTGTGCTAAATTCTGGGCCATCCCACCCATTTGACGCTCCATCCGATCCATTCGAGTGTCCATTTGCTCTTGCCCTTATTTTTTTTTTGGTTTAGTCATTGGAAATCAGAGGGCAAGGTGGAGGCAAGGAAATGGGATTCCAAAGAGGTCAACAAACAGCCAACAAAGCAAATGACAACTAAATACAGCTTCCAATCACAGACAAGTGCAGAAACGGCCGATGAACACACCCCCAAGAATTAATTAAACCTGTCAGCAGCAAAATTTTCCCCAAATACCACAAATTCAACCCAAAAATCAATTAATTAGGTAAACACAGCAATTTTTCCCAAAAATTAATTAAACAGGTAGTCAGAGTAAAAACTTTCCCCAAATATCACTGGTTGGGCACAACGTTAACCAAATAATCAACAATCAATCCACAGATATGCCACAGCACCCAAACAAGCACAAATTTTCTGTCCTCAGCTAGCAAATCAAAAATCTGGCCTCAGCTAAGAAATTAAAATCTGGCATCAGCTAATAAAAGCTAGTAATCTGGCCTCAACTACTTAGAGACAGAAAAATAAAGAAAGAATTCACCGGAGGTTTGAATGGCTGTGGGTGAAATGGAGGGCAGGGGCGGCCAACGGAGTGGAGGAAGGCGCGTGACGGCCACGCGCCTTGGGGATGGCGGCTGCTGGCGAGGCGCGCGGATGGATCGCGCCTAGGCTGAGCTCGCGCGCGCGGGCTGGGGCTGGTGCTGGCCTGGAGGTCGCGCGCAAGGGGGCTGGTGGTGGACTGGAGCACCTGGGCTGCAGGTTGCGCAGGAGGTGATGCGCGCGCGAGGTGGCCTGGCTGGTGGAGGTTGATGGCAGAGGCACGCGGAGGAGATGGAGGCCTGGTTGCCGATGGAGGCAGCGGCGTCCGTGAGGCTGATCGTGCGGCACAGGAGGAGCAGCGGCGGCGAAGGAACTCAGCACGCTGTGGGTGAACGGCCGTGGGCTGCGGAGCAGCGGCGAACGGAGGCGACTGTCACGCGAGGGAGCGCGGCGACTGTGTCGCGCCCGTGGGTCTTCGACGGCGGTGGCTGTTGCGGCTACTCAGGCTGCTCGCTGGCGGAGTGACAAGGGAGAAGGGAGAGCGCGAGTGCGAAAGGAAAGAAGGAAAGGGGGAAAAACAGGGGAAAAACAGGGGAAGCGGCGGACAAGAAGAAGAAAAGGAAAAGAAAGAAAGAAAAGAAAGAAGGGAAAAAAAAATAGTTTTTTTTTTTTTAATTGCACACTCAAATTTCAAAACTCGAATTGTGAGAACCAAAACTGAAGGTGTAAAACGGAAAATGTTTTTATTTTGAATTTTTGATTTTTTTTTTTCAAGGAACCTCTGGCTTAGGCGTGGGCACGTCTAACTGCTATAGAGTCCGCAGATCCTGAACGAAAATTTCTTTTCCCTCAGGCGTGACCACCTGGTGTGGGCACGTCTAACTGCTATAGAGTCCGCAGATCTTGAACGAAAATTTCTTTCCCTCAGGCGTGACCACCTGGCGTGGGCACGTCTAACTGCCACTTTCCTGTCACCAAGCAACAAATCACTAAATACAACTAACACTTAACAAAAACTCCAAAAACATAAGAAAATTAAAACAAAAGCCTTGGGTTGCCTCCCAAGCAGCGCCTTTCTTTAATGTCTTTGGCTAGACATTGTTCTGTTTATTCATGGAGGATAAAATCACGTAACCGCTTCAGTGCTTCATCTTCTATGTAATCCTGATAGCCCTCGTAAATAGAGTAATTCTTGAGCACACAAGCTACGGGCTTCCATGGACTAGTAAATGGCACCAAACAACCAAGTAATGAACTTAAATCTTCATTCACTCCTCCATCACAAGCACTTGTTGGTTTGAGATATTTTGCCATCTTGACTCTTAAATTGTTCCTGTCATGAAACTCAAAATTTTCTGGTATAATAAAATCAATCTCACTAACAGGAAGTAAAGAATAAGAGTCAGGAAAATATTGATCAAGGAATGGAGGAGATGTCACCGCATTTGGAGATTGTTCACTGGATTCATTCACTTGAACCATTTGATGTTGGGGTCTCAATTCTTGTGCTTCAACTTTCTTTTCATCTGCATCTTTAGATTCTTCTTCTTGAGACCCTTGCAGTACCAAGTCATTTGTCAGAATAATTGCACTCTCATCTTCCTCATGGTCGATAATAGTCGGCGAGGGCAATTCTTCATAAATTGGAGAAATCAATTTGCTCATTTTAGATGCCCATTCACGCCTTCCTTCTTTCATCTCTTCACTCATCTTTTGTGTCTCCTGTTGAAGTTGATGTACCTCCTGTTGAATTTGATATGTGTTAGTAGCTATTAATTCAACCATTTCTTTAAGAGATATACCTGACATGGATGACGGTTCTTGAGACTCTAGCTGTTGAAAATCTAGTGGCCCTGTTGTATAATTATAACTGGAGTTATCCCACCATCCTTGATCATACCCGTTTGGATTAGGGTTATACCACGTTTGAGACCATGGTGAAAAATCTCCATAATTATTGAGTGGGACACTCAGATTATCTTGATATTCGGGGCACATACCGGTCGAATGATCCCTGGCATAACAAATTTCACAGGTTGCAGCAGCCATTCTTTCTCTAATAGAGTTTAGTGCCTCTAAATATGCAAATTTAGAAAAAAAAATCAGTCTCATTGCCTTCCTCGGAAACAAAATCCAGTAAATCACCAAAATACGGAGTGTTAGAAGCCATAAACTATATAATAAAAAATAAGAGAAAAATAAATAAATAAAAATAAAAACAAGATGAACTCAAAAAGAAACAAATTAATCTGGCATCAGTCCCCGGCAACGGCGCCAAAAATTGACAGGTGCCGAACTTGTGCAATAATAAAAACCTACTCGAGAAAAATACAGATTTTGTATATAGCGGTGAGTAGGGTCGAATCCACAGGGACTGGGGATAATTCGTTTTTTCTAGAATCCAAAGTATGGGGGGGTTCTTGGATTAAATGCTAACTAAAGAAATTAAATGCAGAAAATAATTAATTAGAAGAAATAATTTAGAGAAACTCTAGCCAAGGATACACTTCAGAAATGGTTCACGCACTGATCATTGATTCAAAGATAATTCCAACATTTATTACTAGAGTGGTTATAGTTGTCATACATGCGATAAACAACCAACCTTTCCTTACTTTCTCGATAGTTAAGGTACGACCGTTAACTATTTCTCTAACCCAAAAACAATCCTAGGTACGACCGTAGGATTTAATTTCTAGATTGCATTAATAATTAGAAAAGCCCAATCCTAACTAACAAACACACTACGAGGGTTTGTTTAAATTAGATCGTATGTTTCCCTGACATAAACCCAATTACGCCAGTTGCTACTGAGATAGAGATAACGAACAATTACGGATTCAATTACCCCTATTTAGCAAAATAACCTATGTGAATAATTAAATATTGCGCATCTACTCAATCACTCACACGAGCTATAGCAATTAAAAGCAGGAAACATATAAATACGGGTGAATTCTTATTTTGTGATGAAAAAAAAAAAGATTTCTACAATGAGGGCGGTTTTTGGATTTGTTTCTACAAAGGGGGTCTTCGCATTCTCAGAATGCGAGCTCACCGAGCTCGCATTTTGCGAATGCGAGGTCGATTCGAGCTCGCATTCTGAGAATGCGAGCTCTGTGACCTCGCATTCTAAGAATGCGAGCTGTGTGACCTCGCATTCTCAGAATGCGAGCTCTGTGACCTCGCATTCACAAGCTCCCCTACAACCGCCAAGACCCCATTTCGAAAAAAAAAAAGACCCAACAAAGAATAGCTGGTTGAATAGTTGTGGAACAGCAAAACAAAGAATTAGGAAGCGAATTTTGCTTAGCAAAACAAAGAAAACAGACAGACCTGGTTTCTGCACATCGAAGCATCCAAAGACCGGAGCAGACCGGAGCATCGAAAGACTGGTTTCGCGTTTGCCGCTTCCCAAAATTTGACCGCATTGCCGTCCCATTGCAACTGTCAAACAGCATAAAGGTTAGGCTTTTGCACTTGCAATGCCTCACGTATAGCTTTTTAAGTTTAATTAATAGTTGAATACTATCATCCAAGAGCAGGTTCAGATTTGTTGTGCAATTTGGGTGTAAATGTGATGTGGGTTGTGCTTATTTTTGCAATTTTTGTGGTGGATTTGAGGAAATACGTTATCTTTTTCGATGACTGGCAATTTTTCCATTTCCAATTAGTTGCAGTTTATTTGCAGATTTCTGCAATTATTGCAGAAAAAACAAGATCCGAGCTCGGATACGACTAAAGTCAGAAAGATCCGACCTCGGATCATAAGGATCCGTGGTCGGATTTATAGTTGTTTACTCAGATCCGAGGTCTCGTCTGATCATCCGTTGAGAAGGATCCGAACCCTGTTGGATCCGAGGGCTTCAATAAATTATCCGAGCTCGGATCCGTCCATTTCATAATAATAAATGCGAGCTATTGTTTTATTTTTTTGGTTAAAATTTTTTGTGGATTTCAGCGTGCGAAAATTCGAGCTCTGTGAGTTCGCATTTGCTGAAGGCGAAGACCCTTTGGACGTAATCCCATGCTCAAAATGCCCCATTTGTAGAATTCTTTTAAAATTCATCCGAATTTTTTTTTAAAATCTATTTATCGACCCTATTACTTTTGGTCGAAACACTATGTACATTGGATATTGTATGTTTTGCAATTGGAGCTTTGGGACTTTATTGACATTATGTAGTTTATAGATTGGAGCTTTTGAATTTCATGGATATTTGGATTGTTTGACAGGGAGTTTGAGGCTATTTATAGGGGAGATTATGTCGAAATTTTTGTAGATCTTTCTTTGTGAGGGTAACTCACTATTAGGTTATTTGAAAAAATAACATTAATTTTGTAAGATTCATAGCTAGAATATCACATCATTGTGAATGTGGATCTTTTTATGAGGTGTGAATGTGGAGCCCAAATATATATAACTTCTAAATACATTTCTTACGCCTGTACTTTGAAAATTATAGGGTCTCTTGACAATATGTAGTGTGGCAAATGTGATTACTACTTAATCGGCTTCCCTTTTCGGATTGGTTGGCAGGGAGTTTTAGTGTAATTTTAGGGGAGACTCTGTCCAAATTTTCTAAAGATTGCGTTCGGAGTTTTAGGCTATTGCTATCGTTATTTATAGCATATTTCATACCTGTTTTAAATTTTTTCATAAACATATGGATCGAAATTAGTCTATATAATAGTTCCAATTTCGACCTATAGTCCATCCTCTCTTTCATTTGTTTGGACGCTTGGACTTCTAATTCTAATATATTGTCCCCAAAATAGGGATTCATTTTACAAACATGTCTGTAGAAAGACCTCTGCGGGTAAACCTATACTGGGGAGGACAAATACATTACGAAGGTGACTTTGTTTGTTATATGCCTCGTACTTCCAACCGGACATTAACTTTGAGGCATAGAATTGGATACGGGGAGTTGGTTGACAGGATTTACCACTATATTGGGGTCGATAAAGGGATGTTCAAGCTGAAATTGTTTCTTCGTCAACCGTTGGAGAGTTCCAAATATACTGTTTCCGCAGTGGTGGATGATGAAACTCTTGATGTAATGTACGATCTTTGGATCGAAAGAGTTTCATACATGGCGGAGATTTATATCGAGAAGGAAGAAATCGTCCAAATGCCTGTAGTTAATAGCGTATTCACTGGAGCAATAGGTACTGTTGGTCCAATGATGTCGCTGGTTCATGCATTCATGGATCCAACAAAGTTGCACTTCGGTTCTAGTGTAGTCGTTCCAGAGACTTCATCAGCATGTCATTATATGCATGGTGATCGATCTATGGATTCATTAGAACCAAGGCTCACATCAGGGTCCATGGGTGCCCAGGAATATTTTCATGGCCTGGATTCGATTCCAAGTTTTGGAGATCCAGGTCCATCATGCCATATTTCTCCAATTGGGATCGAGTCTAACCCTGGGCAAGGTTGTCGCAGTTCAGCTGAAAATGATGTATATGCTAGTATACACGATGGGCTCCTTGGCTCTCTTGAAGATGATGTGGAAGAAGATGACCCGGAAGATGACCCGGAAGATGACCCGGAAGTTGATGCGGAAGAGGTTGAAGAGTCGGAGTCGCAAGATGTGTCTGGTAGTGATTCGGATGATGAGCATGAAGGTGGGGGTTTAAGAGTAAACCTCGATATGGACCACTTGGACAGACGCAATAGCACAGCTGGCAGCTCTGCATATGTGCCAAGAGGAATGACATTTTTCTCCGATCTTGGGAACATAGATCATGATGATATGGAAGAGGAGGATGGATTGGAGCGTATTGTAACATTCAGTGAGGAGAATAATAATATACGTCTTCATATGAGATTTGAGAGTAAGCAGCAGCTCAGCCGAGCAGTTAGGATGTGGTCCATCAATCACAATAGGGAGTTCAGAGTTATTGAGAGTAAGAGTAACACGTGGTTTGCTAAGTGCAAGTCATCAATTGATCGACATCCTTCCACTTCAACCGCGCCATCGTATCCACCATGCGAATGGTGTGTTAGAGCCGTAAAGAAAAAGACTCATGGAATGTGGCAAATTACAAAGTGGGTGAATGACCATAACTGCTTGGGCGACATGATTAGAAATAACAATACAAGCCTGACTGCTTCCGTTATTTCAAGGTACATCCTCCGTAGCATTGAAGATGACCCTGGATTAAAGGTCAAGAACATACTAAGTTCCGTTAAAGAAAACTTGAAGGTTGATGTGTCTTACAAAAAAGCCTGGTACGCGAGACGTAAAGCAATTGAGCTTGTGTTTGGATCTTGGGAAGCGAATTTTGCCGAACTACCACAGTATCTCGATGCACTGGTGCAATCCAATCCAGGCACCGTGGTGGAGTGGTCGCATCATTCGGATAGTTCGGATCGAGTTAAGACCTTTAAGTATGTATTCTGGGCTTTTGGACCGGCTATTGAAGCATTCCACATGTGCAGGCCGGTTATATGCGTTGATGGCACTCATTTGCGTGGCGAATACAAGGGCAAACTCCTTGTTGCAGTCACGCAAGATGCGAACAACCACATTCTGCCACTTGCTTATGCCATAGTTGATGAGGAGACGATTTCCAGTTGGTCGTGGTTTATGGAACAATTAAGATATAATGTGGCACTTGATCGACATCCTATCTGTGTCATTTCCGATCGCCACAATGGTATCATCTATACTATGACACACTTTGACTATTGGGCGGAACCTTTAGCCTACCATAGATTTTGCCTGCGACATGTTAGGAGCAATTTGATGACACACTTCAAAGGTTTACACCTTCGTAAGTTGTGTTGGGCAATGGGAAGGGCAAGACAATTGCGCAAGTGGCGGATGTTCAGAAGAGAACTACGGAGCATGTTCCCAGATGCTTGGAATTATCTGTCAGCCATTAGTCCAGAAAAGTGGTGTCTAACACACGACGATGGCCGTCGGTGGGGTATTCTAACTACCAACATATCCGAAAGCTATAATAATGTCTTGCGCGGGGCACGGCATTTGCCAATTCGTGCATGCATTGACATGACATTTCATCGGACAGTTGCGTTATTCAAGACGAGAAGGGAAGATGCTTCACATTGTCGCAATCCTTTTCCCCCAAGGATATGGCGGCGTTTTAAATATGCTGAGCGGAAGGCAGGCGCCCACAGAGTCATTGAGTTCGATGGCCCATCGGGCGTATATAAGGTTATCACAGGGCGGCGCGTCGATGGTAAAGGAGGCAATACGCAAACCATCAGGTTTTTTGATAAGACATGCTCTTGTGGAAAGTGGCAGATATACAGACTTCCTTGTTCACACGCTTTGGCGGTGTGCAGGAATAGAGGTGACAATCCGGGATTGCTTGTGGACCAGCAGTTTACTAAAACAAGGTGGGCGGTCCAGTATTCAGGCATGTTTAACCCATTGCCGCATCAAGATACTTGGCTCTATCCTGGGTGGGCCCTGCAGGCAGACAAGAGCAAATTTATTACACGCCGGGCAGGGCGGGTGCGAGCTAGCAGAATTCGGAATGAGATGGATGAAAGGGATCCAGACGAACCAAGAAGATGTCGAAATTGTCATCAGACGGGTCACAATAGGAGAAATTGTCCGAATTATAGGCCTTGATTTTATCGACTCCCTAGATATTTTTGTTTCATGTTAGTTCAACTTTTTGAACGTGGGATTTATAGTCTAGTTCATTTGTGTTCGATGCTGGATTTATTCTAAATAACTACATTGCTGACTTGAATTTATCATTTGTCAAATGCGCTACTCGTTCAATGCTTTGATAAGTATAGAATTTCCTGTTTACACCTGCAGCCCCAAAGTTCTCACTCGATGTATCTTAGTTCTTTGGTCAAATTTTGCTACAAAATAAAACATATTCAGTTCGCGATTTATTGGTCAAAACTGGATACTGCCCACTTTTAGGGTTTTACTTATGCATGACTCACCGTCTTTAATTGATGTAGATATTTGCATCCGGAATATGGCCGACACTCCTATCCCTGCAGGTCTACATCCAGGACCATACGTGCACGACATTATATCGGGGGGAACTGCACACCGGGCGCATTCAATTTTCCACGGACATATTGAGGGCAATCAGTTAGATGTCAGACGGTGTGACAGAGGATTTTGGTCGCATACGCCTATTCCTGATCGGGTTTTGCGTTATATTGCCTTGGCTGGATTTGAGGGCGTGCTTGAGAGTGGATATCAGATGGTTGATCATTCTTTGATCACATCTTTAGTCGAGAGATGGCGGCCCGAGACGCATACATTCCATTTACCGGTTGGAGAGGCTACCGTGACATTACAGGATGTAGAGGTGTTGTGGGGGTTGAACATCGATGGTCCACCGGTTATAGGGGTAGACACATACCGCAGCATTCAGGAGTGGGGAGCCATTTGTGAGGAGCTCCTTGGATTTTCGCCAGCAGTTGGATACTTTGATGGACAGAGGCTAAAGTTGGGATGTTTAGCAAGAGTGTTGGATACAGAGTTGCCACCCGATGCTTCAGATGCGGAATGTAGGCAGCGTGCGCGCATTTACCTCTTACTGATATTAGGTGGACACTTATTGTCCGATAAGTTCGGCAACAAAGTTCCTTTGTTGTATCTTCCATTACTGCGGGACTTGGAAACTGTTGGGCAATATAGTTGGGGTAGTGCGTGTTTGGCGACTCTCTATCGGTCACTTTGTGATGCCACGCATCCTGCCAAATCGGCTATTGCCGGTCCATTAGTTTTACTACAGGTACATTGCACTCAATAGGGACATTTATCACCGGATTTTTTCATTTTTCCATTTTGCACTTTTAACATTGATTCTAATTTTGTAACAGCTATGGATTTGGGAACATATACCAACCATGCGTCCGGACCGAATCGCGCCGTTGGAGCATTACCCTGGTCCATATGGAGCTAGGTGCGTCGTTTCGCCCTTATTTCGGGGGTTTCCGTGACCTTTGATATCGAACCAACATATAATTTGTTCTAAACATGTACCGTACTTTTTAATTTTTTAGGTGGAACAATGATTTGGACGTACACAGAGTTGTTAGGCATGTTGTGCCCGCATTCCGAGATCAGTTAGCAGGCCTGCGGCCTGAAGAGGTATTGACTAGCATATGATGTGTTTGATGTGTTTTGCTAGAGTGGGTATTGTACTTTTGCTATATTACATGTGCGTGGGATCATCCAAGAATTCATAAATCGGTTTTCATCCGAACTCTGCCGGATCCGAACTCATTCAGTTTCGATCCGTGCTCGGCTCGGTTCCTTTTATTAGTTCTTAATACAAAAAAAAGATTTGGATTTTTCATGTTATATTTTTTTCCAGTTCGTATGGCAGCCATATTCGGCGGACGTTCTCGCTTCTCTTCCTGCGTATTGTACTGCAGGTCAGGACATTTGGAGGTCCGAAACGTATCTTATTTGCTGGGATGTAGTTGAGCCGCACCTCCCTCATCGAGTTATGCGGCAGTTTGGGTTTCATCAGTCCCTGCCTGATATGAGGTTGACGGATAATCAGGCAGCTCTACATTGTCTAGATCGTCGTGGTAGGGCGAATCAAGACTGGAGCACCACACATAGACAATATATTGATATTTGGAATGATCGACGTGTGCATATACAAGATGGCACAGTAATTGAAGATACTACATATCCATCGGATGAGTATGTTCAGTGGTATCGGGAGCGCACGGTGATTTATATTTCAAACCCGAGTCGATTTCCCGCTTTCCCTGAGGGCTTCCGGGGTGATAGCGCTAGGGCCCAATATCTTGTATAGTTTATTTCCAACCCACTTTTTAACAAGCACAAATACTTTTATAGACCTTTTAAACTATTTTGAGATTCTGTATGTCCTTCTAATTCGGTCCATTGGTTTTGCAGAGCGATGCCATGTCTCGCATGTATTTCATGGCACAGGACTCTCTTGGCGTTAGTGATGAACAACACAGCGGATATTTTCAAGAGTTGAGGGACTTTGCATCCACATCTTTGCATCATGTAGGAGAGTCCCGCCGACTTGCATTTCGTCCTCCACACGTACCACATGAGATTCCACTATACCCTGATCCATGTCGTGTTCAGCGAGCTCCTAGAAATACCCACGGAAGTCAGCATGGCGGTGGGCGACGTCGTAGACTCCGATCACCAGAGCCCACCATGCAAACTGCATTCCATGGAGGTTCGATGGCAACTGAAGACCAAGCTGGCGCATCTGCTTTTGTCACACCTCAGACCGATGTCATGCATGACGGAGGTGGATCGATTGGCCATTATCACAGGTCCCCTGTGACTTACACAGAGTTTACGCCCGATAGGGATTCACATCGCGATGTTTCTGAGCAATTTGAAGGAGGTGAAGGCACAAGCACTGAAATTCAAGATAATACACTGTTGACACAACGGACTCTTGGCCATACAGTAGTGCCAAACCAGCCACGTCGAAGCCAAAGAATACCCAAACCAACAACATGTGGTACTCATGGGAAACTTGGGCAGCATTGATTCCATTACTCGTATTGTTATTGTATAACTAACCTAACTTATGGATTACACAATTTTGTTTGTGACATTTTGTATATATTCTAAAATGACGGATAATATGAGTATGAATGTTGCGATCGCGCGTATCTTAGTTCTCACTTTATATGAGTACAAAAAAAGTAGGTTATATGAGTATTCTTATGCATTATACGAGTGTACACCTATATTTTATACACGGTAAATTAGTTACATGTCGGAACTTCCATCTTGAAGGTGCAATTGAAGAACACGTGGTTTAAGGGAGTTTTTCTGGGCAAATTGTCTTTTAAGTGCTTGAAATTCTCATGCATATACATGCATTGTGCATTTCAAGTGAGTGTTGGTGATATCATGGTTATAAAAGCTCAAGTTTAGTCATTTCATATGTATTTAAGGCCAAAATATGCCCTTTTAGTGTAAAAGTGCAAAAAAGACCAAAGAACCTCACCCCTCGAATTCTAATGTAAATGTGTTTGTTGTGTTTTGAGATCTCGGATATAGTGGTTATGGTAAATTACATGTGCGTACGAGATTAGAATTGATAAAATGTTTGTCAAATGTGTGAATTGGAATTGGCCGAAAAAGGGGAAAAAGGTTTGGAAAATTGCAGTTTCTGCAATTGTTGCAGAGAAACACTGATCCGAGCTCGGATCCTAGGAAGCCCAGAAAGATCAGACCGCGGATCTATGGATCCGACCTCGGATCGATAGATAACCAGATACATCCGAGGCCTCGCCTGTGTTTCTGTTGAGACTGATCCGAGGCCTTTAGGATCCGAGGCCTTCATGAACCCATCCGTCCTCGGATCGGTTCGCGGATATAGCAGAAACGAGGCTTCGTTTCTGCACTTTTACCCCATCCGAGCTCGGATCCAGTTCAAGCGAAATACATCCGAGGGTTCGTCTGTCTTTCTGTTGAAACTGATCCGAGCCCTGTAGGATCCGAGACCTTACTGAACCGATCCGAGCGCGGATCGGTTCAGGGATATAGCAGAAACGAGGCTTCGTTTCTGCTATTTTTTAAAAAATTGTTCCCTCTTCTCACCGAAACCCTACCCCTTTCTTCCAATCTTCCATTTTAACCATCAATTATCCAATCTTCCATCATAAAAACCTCCAAAAACCTCTTCTGATCAGTAACCCCCATCTATTTTACCAACAAACAACATCAAACAAGGGTTTTCATCTTCAAAACCTAATTTCGGGCCGCAGCTGATATCCTCAAATTGGGGGGTATTTTGGCTTGTTTGTCTGTCAAATTTTACACCATTTTCATCCTCCATTATCAATCTACACATTTGAGGTAACAATTTGCTCTTACCAACAACATTTTATAATTTATTACATTGCAAATTTTATAGTTTTTGGGAATATTATGATAAATGCATGTTTGCTGGGATTTCTTGATATAATTGTGCCACATTGTGCTTAAAGAGATTGTTACAGCTATTTTCATGCTTATTTTTTTCAAAACTATGGTTTTGATGATATTTTTAAGAGTTTTTCTAAATTTTTGGGCATGAGCATTTTATTTATTTAGACTTGTGAATGTTGGTTTTAATTGAATGAATGAATTTGATGCTGAATGAATGAAGCACGACATTATATTATGTGCGAAGTAGGAATTGTGAATCAATGAATTATGATTATATTATGAAACAATTATGAATTGTGAATGAATGAATTATGATTATATTGGCATATACATTCTGCAAATGATGGTTAAGATTGAAAAGATTGATTTGTTTGATGACGCTTTTACTTGAAAATATGCAATTGAGCTTGCTAAGATTTTATTTCAGATAGGTACTTCATCTTTTCTAGCTAGAATTTTGGTCGCCTTGGCTTTGATGGCAAAATCTTGGAGCAGTTGCTCTTCAACTGTACAGTTATGATTTTGATCAAAAGACTCCACGCATGCCTTTTGGGATTAGGATTTCAGATTCTAAGTCTCATATGCCTTTCTGGGCCATTCGGCTTGTTGTCTATCTAGCATTTGTCCAGAAGTTGACCTTGGTAACAAAGATTGATTCTTGTACCAAATATTGAAGATTTCAGAAGAAGTAAAACGTGGGGAGGGAAAGGGCAGTGGAAACACTCATTTCGTTGCAATCCTGGTTTATTGACCGGTTCAAGGATCTCCTAACTCTTTGTATTCAATTCAGACATTATTCAGATAGGAGTACCATAGAATGGTAGAATGGTATTGTTATATATGCCAAATGCAGTTTCTGAATATATATCCCTTTAGAAATGTGTTATCATTCGAGAATTTTTCTGCTCTCAATTTACGCATTTAAAAACCAGGTAAAAATTTCTGCCTGCAAAATTTTATCAAGTTGAACATGAAACTATCTCAGCATATAAAAATGCATCCATTATATGGTGTAACTTAGAACTGCGAGGTATAGTATTATTATATGAGAACCCTAATTCAATTTGTTTGTGTTTTTACTTGATGTATTCTGTTAACCAAGAGCTTCAGTAGTCTATGTACGATATTTGGTTGTGTTTTTTTGGCACATGTTGGCAGGGAGTTTAGCCCTTTTACAAGGGGAAACTCTGCAGAAATTTTGTAAAATTCTTATATAACAAGTGTGAGCAAGTTTATCCATTTTCTAATGAACATCTTTGCTTTTTGGTATAGGTATTATGGCTCGCACAAGGAGGGCTCGCATTCGTACTCCTACTCCTTCCTCAAGTGAGGAACACACACCCTCTATGCACGAGGAGTCACCTGAGCAAGAATCTTCCTCACCTGAGTCGCCACCTCGTTCTCGCCGGAAGACCGCATCTACTAGCCGTGACGAGCCACCGCCAGACTACGATACCACACGATTCACATCGCTCGAAAACCAAGAGTGGTATGAAGCCGGACTGGACAAGGAGATCATCATTGAGAAACACTTGGCACCGGAGGTGGACGCGCACTATCACATTTCTACAGCATTCAAGAGACTTGGATGGGAGAACATCCTTCGGTTGCCCAAGCACTACTACCCCAACCTAGTCCGGGAGTTCTATGCTAATGTAGAAAACAAGGAGAGCCACAGTGGCAACCTCATTGTGTCACGGGTTAGAGGCAAGAGAGTGGCTCTCAATCGAGATGCACTGAGACGCTTCGTCGAACTCAAAGACGAAGGCGACGACGTCAAATTGACCAAGGAGTTCAAAGCTAGAGATCCTTGGCAAGTGGGAGAGGCTGTGGGACGTCTAAAGGGGCAGTACCGTGAGCGAGGAAGTTCGAAAAAACTCACGGTATATGCCGACTCCTTCGATCATCGGTTCCACCTGATCTTCTATCTTTTTGCCTTTAATGTGGTGCCGAAAAAGAGTGGCAAACGGGAGATCCGAAATAGCGATCTCTATTTTTTGGATAAGATGATACATGGAGTGGGTAGGCAGTTGACCGGAATTCCTCTACCCAGCATTATCATCAGTTATATGCGGACCACAGCTCGCATGAGGCCCGGCGACACTTGTTTCGGATTTCCTCGACTGCTATCACTTGTTTTTGAGAAGCTCAAGATTCCTCTTGGAACCGAGAGAGCGGTTGTAACTAGGTCGGCCGAGGAGGTGAATGCTACGATACTCAAATCCTTGGGTATTTCTACGGATTTTGGAGCTGCTTTGGTCCGGGACACAGGAGAGGCATCGACTTCCACTCAGCCTCCGCCTCGTACTGAACCACAAGCGGAAACTCAAGGGACGGAGGCACAACAGACTCTTCATCCTCCGATTCCGCGACGACCTCCTCAACCGCGCTCCAAGTGGCAAGAGCTCCTAAATGCCATTTGTTGTATGGAGACGCGAGTTGTCGAGCGCATTGACCAGACGGAGCGGATGATGACCGAGCGACTCGACCGACATGATCGCCGTCTTCGTGCGATCGAGGATCATTTCCATATCCGCCGGTCCCCTACTCCTACACCTCATCAAGAGGAGGGCCATATTGGTACCTCACAGAGTCCTCATGGAGCCGAGCAGGCAGTAGACCCTCGTTCCCAGCAGCCATGATGCTCTTTAGCGGATTGGATCTTTTATTTCTTTATTTTTCTTTTCTTTTGTTAAGACAAACTTTGTAGATTTTATTTTTCTTTTACTTCAATCATCTTGTGCTACTTATGGTGTTTGGTTAAAGTTTAATTCTTATTTGGCTTGGAATGAATTATTATGCTATTAGGATTTTTACATTTTAGAAAGTATATTTGGTTAAATAAGAAAAATTATGCTTACAATTTTGCAAGATTAATGATATTTATCTAGTTTTACATGAGATTTTCCTATAAGTGACTGATATAGTCAAAGACAAGGCCAAATCCTTCCTTTAATTATACTTAGAATTCCCAAGCATACGTAAAATGTTGCATTTTCAGTATATTCACGTGACTTTTATTAATAACATGTTTATACATGCTCATGGACTCATTTGCTGTGCATGTAATGGTCAAAAGTGCCATTTTTGTGTAAAAATGCAAAAATGATCAAAGAATCTCACCCTTCGATTTACAATGTAGATGTGTTTGATGTGTTTTAAGAGATTGGATATTGTACTTTTGGTATATTACATGTGCGTGGGAGGTTAAATTTCATAAAACGTTTTTCCAACGCATGTTTTGGAATTGGCCGGAAAAGAGAGAAAAAGTTTGAAAAATTGCAGTTTCTGCAATTAGTGCAGAGAACTACAGATCCGAGCTCGGATCCTAATTGCCCAGACGGATCCGACGGCGTATCCTTTGATCCGAGCTCGGATCCAAAAAATCTTCATAAATATTCGACGGCTCGTCTGTGCTTCCGGTGCTGCGGATCCGAACCATGCCGGATCTAGGTGCGTTTCGGTTTCGAACCGAGCTCGGATCGTTTCACGGATATAGGAGAACCGAAGCCTCGTTTCTGCACTTTTCACAATTTTCTTCCCTCTTTTCACCGAACCCTAACCCTCTCTCTATAATCTTCCTTTCCATCCGTTCACTCCCTAATCTTTCTAAAATTACAATTGAAATTGTAACAGATATTAATGACTATTAACTATTAGATTCTTATAACTAATATTCACTGGTGTCAACAAATAAATACGATTCATTAATAACAAAGGAAAATTAGAATTTGATTAAAAAAATTTATTTGATAGAAAAGGGAAAAAAGTTAGTATTTTATTCATAAATTACAGTCAACACCTTACATGTTAACAATTTCATTCTATTTTTACATTGTTATATGAAATACAGAGAACTATGCATGTGTACTTTTTCTGCCATTTAAATGTATTATAATAAAATAATGTATTTCCAACCGTAAAAAATGCTCCAACTTTTTTTAAATGAAAATGGTCAAGGCATCATTTTAATTAGAGCAAATAATCACAGGAAATGAAAATAAATATGAAATTCAATCAATCAAGGCATTTAATTGAAAGTAAACAACCCATGTTTAACAAATTAAAAGAAATTGGGACCCAATGGAAAGAATTAAAGAAGTTTGAGGGGTTAAATCATTATTATTACAAAAATTAAAGGTTTAAACAAAATTAAGGGCTTAAGATGAAACCCACCAAAACTAAATGAAAAAATTCACAAAAAAAGAATGAAAACCCATTTTCTACAATTAAACGACAAAAATTTCCATTTTTCCACTGAAGTTCATAGATCAAAATTATAAGTCTAGAAAAAGTTATTAAACCTTCAAATTCATCCTAAAACTCATTCAAAATCTATCCAAAAATACATTAAGATATATTGAAGAAAAATGGCTTGTTAAGGAGACAAAATTGATTAAGTTATACAATTAGTTGAGCCATAGTAACATTAGTAAAAAAAATAGGGGTTAAAGTGCAAATTTGGAAAAAATCCCATGCATGAGCTTCGGAGAAGCATTTCTCTCATTTTTGGTGTCCTTTCCTCTACAACATGCTGCGTTCCATTACCAACCGAATACATGAGGAATAAAGATGTACTTTTGGGAGAGCTCGCATTCGCAGAATGCGAGCTCAATAAGTTGAGCTCGCATTCGTGGAATGCGAGCTCTATGACCTCCGAAAAAAAAAATAAAAAAATTCTTCTGACCTCGCATTTCAGGAATGCGAGCTTATCAGAGCTCGCATTCCTGAAATGCGAAGACCCCCCTACGGAATACATAACCCAAATCGCCCCTTTTGTAGAATTTTTTTAAATTTCATCACAAGCTTAGAAATTTCTCAGAATTTTGAGTGAGAGTGATATATAGATTTGCTACTTAAAAGATGAAAACCTAGATTGTGGAGTGATTATGGTGCCATTCAATATTCTCAGGATTTGGCTAATTGTCACAATGTGTTGACATGTGAAAACATGTCATTTGTGAATATGCAATTGATCTCAGACTTCAGTTTTAGGGTGTAGGTATTTTTGACTGATGGTAGATGTCTTTGAAGGTTTTGGGAAGCAAATGAAAAGGATGGATGTGCTTTTGCTGGGTATCGTTTTGCTAGTAATATAAGGTTTTGGGAAGCAAATGAAAATTTTATATCTGTACTCTGTTTTCGGGTACTTTGATAAGCTCTTTGGGCTAGGAAGCCTTTAAGGTCATCAACTTAATGGATAACAGAGAATCACCTACTTTTAAGAGCATAATCGAAAATCTTAGAAAGTTTTGGGGGTTTAGTAATTAATGACATGGTTGACTGCCTGTTTGTTAAGTTCTCAAGTGTTTATGGTTTCAAAGCCATGGCAATTTCATTTTCATTTCAGATGTTTCTTCTAGACATCCGTATGTTTGGAATTCAGTGAATCTATCTAATTGATTGTAAATAGCACTAGTGTTATCAATTAGAGATGACCTGATTGAACCTGTTAATTTTCTATAAAATAATGAGCTTTCGAAGACTTTTATTCCTTTACAAGTTAATTTATTACAAGCAGAAAGGGCGTAAAGGTTGAAATTAAATTTATTAGTTCACAAGTGTAATTGTGTTTGAGCATCTACGAGACTAATACATCTTCATTCGGACAACAGTCTTGGAGTTGCGCTGTTACCTTTGAGCTTATTTTTCTTATATTGATTATTGGGGAAAAAGTTTCAGTTGCATACTTTGATGAGTATCTCTACAACATAAGGTCTTGTTTGGCAGATAAATTTTTTGCCAAGTTTGTCTGCTGCAAGTTTTTTAAAAACTTTAGCTACAGTAACCTTAAAAAACTTTTCAAAAATTTTAAATTATACACTTCAAAATATTCAAAAAAAATAAACTTTAAAAATTTTTTAAAAAACTTCTACAGTAACCTACAATAAAAGTTTTAGACAAACATCCAAAAAACTCACTTGCCAAATAGGGCTATAATCTTTAGCCACCGAGCCCAATTGAGAGCTGGGAAGGCATCTAAGAACATAAGCTAGGATTGAGAGCTGGGAAGGCATCTCTGTAACTGGTTTTCGCTAAAAAGAGCCAGGTGATGGGTATGAGAAATTGTAAGATGCACCTTAGATGGCTCAAGGCTAGGATTGGCCCTAAAAGTATGGAGATCTCACAATTTGGATTGAAATTTCAATTGAATCTTTGGAAATTAGATATTTTATATTTCATTTTATTGTAAAATAAAATGTTTTCTTATCCATGGTAGGGAGTGGCAGGTCTGGATGTGGGTAGACTTTATTTCGGTTCAATAGACTGGAGTGCGGTATGATCGATAGAGGTGATTCTGGATGTGAGGCAGAGAAATTTGGCACTTGAAAGATGAAAATCTATATATTGATGTAATTATGGTCCATTTCATTATTCTTGGGTTTTGGCAAATTTTCAAAAGGATTTGACAAGTGAAACTATGTGGTATGTGAATATACAATTGGTATTAGATTGCAGTTCAGAAGGTATATGTGTGTTTTATCTATGCACTGTATTTGAATTTAGATATTAGACGTTGTAGAAAGGGTAATGTCTATGTCACATAACCATTATGTTGTAAATTAATTTCAATTATACATTTTGAAAGAGGGGATGTATTATTTAAGGTAATCAAAATGTTAATTATAGGGGAGAAGATACTACGTACCAGAATGAAAACAACCAATTAAGACCGCAAAAGTCTCAATCATGAGCAAATAAATTCTAGACTATATTCTAACATTTCGGATAACTAATTCAGTAATTTAATTATCTTTTAATTATATTGCATATGTTACGAAGTTTTTTGTTGTGCTAACTTATTAATGCAAAGTTTTTTTCTCTTTCCCTTGTTTCCCTTTTCTTGTTAATCTTTGTCAATGCGTCGAAGGGTCGAAGCTAGTTTTCCACGAATGGAATGCTAGCTTTTCTGGCTCCGTAGCTATAGGGAAAATATTCGAGGGAAAATGTAGATAGCTTTTTGACCGGAAATTATTCTCTACCGCTATACTTCCTATTAATGCAGGATTCTTGTAATCTAAACTTGCTTCAGATTGCTACTTTTTTCAAGAAAATGACAATTTTCCTGGACAACAACATGGACATGATTTCTCCGCCCAAATTGAGTGTCTTGCCGTTTAGGTTTAGGTTTCAACCGTATGTGCTTCAGTTGGTATACTGTAGATAACCGTTTTTCATATCCAGACTTAAGTCATGAGGTTTTTCATTCGCTAGGGGCCTTGACCATTCTTTGATGCTAATATCAGCCTGAGTCCTGTCACGCCCTAGGCCCTTAGGCCCAAGATGCGACCTGAATTTCAGCAAACAAGTTCAACTGTTTGGTTTTCGTTCTCACCGGTCCAAAATGGATATTTTAAATTAGATTCGAATGCTCACACTCTATTTGTGTATTGTATTAGTTTATCGCACTAACTTATTCGATGTGAGATGGGATATTACATTTGTCCCTCTTTTTTAGGCTTTGCGTCCTCTAACCCAATTTCATTTCGTGCAAAGGTCACGTGAGATTCGCTCTAATGCCATAATATCACACCAAGACCAGAATCTCAGTAGCCAAGTCCAACTATTTAGACTCCGTACTTGTTAGCTCAAAGCAAATATTTTAAGTTGGATTTGAATGCTCAAATCCTATCTCCGTGATAAGCTTATTCTACACACACACATATGCCAAAAAATTATAAAGAGAGTATATATCTTACCTTACCAATGTAAAAGTGGGAATGAATATATAAACAGTAATGAATAGTTGCAGTGGTTCGGTTATGTTGTTGCTTCTGTGGATTGCGGGGGTGTTGGAGTCTTTTGGTGTTGCCTGGGTTGGGCTTCTTTGGAGATCGGTGATGCCCATGTGGAGCGGTGGGCTTGTGTATACATAAAATCGCTACATAATCTTTTTTCTAATTTTCTTTTCAATCTAAAGTTACTCATTTCTCACAGTATGAAGATGGCTGCATTTTTTTAATGTCAAATCGTTACATAATCATCTCCTTCATACCTTTTTTTTCTTCCGACCTAAATCTTTTGCTTCATATTTGCAACTTGTCCAGAATATAAAAGGCAAAAAGATTCGCCCTTACACCTTTAGGATGTCGATCTCAAGTTTTTAAATTAATATAAACAACGTGAGGGTTTTTCCAAACCACAAGGAAGGAAATGCTCAAAGGTCTTGTATGTCCAAAAAATTTGTTTGATTGGGACGGCTAAAATTGCTCGAAGGTCTTGCATGTCCCAAAAAAAAAAATCTATAGCCATGTTTGCACATCTTGATGACTTGATTCTATTGCCTCCGTTTGTGATTTAGCTTTGCGTTTGGGGTTGGTTTTTCTTGGTACAAAAGTTGGTTTTAGTGCCTAGCGAGCGTCAAATATCTCAATTTTTATGACTTTTTTTTTTCAAGTTTTATAAATTTAATCTTTTCTATTTCATAGAAACTCTTTTATGCTATGTATACAAAAGAGAAATTTGTATTTTGAATAAAAATTATGTGTCATGCATCCAAACCTACTAATGCAAAAAAAAAAAAAAAAAAAAATCCACTAAACATAACCCTATTTAGGAATACGTGTGTGACTCGGGGATTATAACTCTATTTATAGATAACTTTCCTATTATTTTTTAGATTCCTATTTCAACCCATCATAGAAATATAAATTACCCTTAAATAAAGAACCACATCCTATTAGATACATTAAAGTTCAAAGTATGATTGATCACTTTAATTGAATTTAATATTATTTAACAGTCTAAGTCCAACGTTAAGCTGCAATAATTAATGCTATATTAAGAATGTTAGATAACCTGATTTCAAAGGTCTTGTTTCTCCGTATAATGAGGAAAAAACACACGCACAAACATGGCACAGCAGCAAAATAACGAATCTAGGTACCAGACGCATGGCGTCCGGGCAGGCAAAACTAGTCTATCTATCATTATGCTGAAAGAAAGTGTGAGTTGCCTTATGAACAGTGAATGTGGACTGTTTATGGCATAATTTCCAGCAACTTGGTGGTCCTTTGTTCTGTTAGCTACGCGTGAACTTCGTGGAAATTGGTCCAGCAATCTGTGCACCCTTGGATTGCTTCCAATTCAAAATTTGACCATCGATCATCATTTAGGAACGTTAGTTGCTAGAGTTGAAACGCTGGATGGTGGTCGTACGAAGAAGTTATAGTGGGGGGACCTTGCTGCCGACTGATTTTGATGCATTACCAAGAAGTTATAGTGGGGGGACCTTGTTGCCGACTGATTTTGATGCATGCATGCATTCCTTCAGACTGGGTTAATGAATGCGTGTACGTTCTTGGTAATGAGTATAGCTTTTTATTGATTTCTTGTCTTCCTCAGTATACTGGTTGGACCCGTGTCCTTCTAGGAGGGGATCGTCTTCAAAGGTAAGTTTCTTTTTTTCTTCCCTACTGATTTCTTGTCTTCCTTAATATACTGGTTTGAACCGTGCGTTTGTGATTTAGCTTTTTATCATAGAACTCATAGTTGCGCCGTGGGTGTTACCATGTGTTTGTAATATTACCATACTTTCAGAAACGTGTCTTGAGGTGTCTTACATTTTCACTCGACGCTCTTAACTTTTGAAAAATCTTACTTGGCTCTTCTACTTTAAACTTTTTGTAGCATTTAAAACCCGTTTTAGAATATAATATTAAAATTTTCATTTTGGAAAAGAGAATCCAATTTCACTCCAAATTTTCCCTTTTCGTGTGATTTCTTAATTATCACAATACATCAAATTTATCTCCTAACTTTTGTAAATTGATCGATGTAGTCCTTTAAAAAAAAGTAGACTGTAAGATTGAAAACCTCTTTAATGTTTTTGTGTCATTGGTTCGAACAAAAAAATGCTAATTACTTAAATTTATAAATGATTTATAATATTCTTAAAAAATAACTAGTAATAATTTACAACTACAAGAATACCTTTGTGCATCAGCTTAAAAAAAAACACAAACAAGTTTATAAATAATTTTATGATGTTGTATCCTTTTACTTTGCAAACCATTGACTTGGAAAAAAATTAGAAAAATAAAAAATATGCAAAAGATTTACAAAACTTCTTAAATTAACTCAAAACACTTACAGTAAAAAAAATATTATCTTTATAACTTGCAAAAATTTCAAATAAACTTTAAAATATTGACTTTTGGTATTCAAAAAATACACTATATTTTGTCCAATCAGAATAAACATTCCTACATTTTGTTTTTGTTTTTATTTGTTAATAATATACTTACTGTTTTGGGAATAAAATGAAAGACAACAAAAAAACAAATTTGGAATGAGAGTATATTTACTCTTCCAAAATGAATTTTTTAATATTATATTTTAAAATGAGTTGTAAATGATATAAAAAGCTTAAAATAAAGGAGATAAGCGAGATTTTTTAAAGTTTGAAGGTGACTAACGAGACCGTAAGCTAAACTCGCAACCTTTATGTCTTGCCAACCTGCAAAGGTTAACTAATTGAACGCCACCAATTTCCCACGAGGTACCTAACAAAACAATAGACCCCCCAAGTTGCTGGAAATTACGCTATAGTCGATCCTTTCTGCACAATGATTGTTGTGTTTTTTTTTTTTTTTTTTTCCTGACGGAATGAATGTCCGGGTCAATTCTTACGGGATCCGACTAATCCCACTCCGACCCGGGAGGAGAGGCTTCTTCCCCCGAACACGGTAATCACTGGGACTCGATCCTTGGTGGGAGAGCTGGACAACGACTTTCAAGAGACTGTCGTGACCAAACGAGCTGCCTAGGAGGGGCGATTGTTGTGGATAACTTCTTGTTTTTTTTGGTAATACATTTGATATCAATAGCAAGTTAGTAAGCAACTTGATTACAACAATTTTTTTTTATTAAAAAAAACAGTACTTTTATATGGAGAAAGGAAATCTGCTTCGCTTTTTTTTTTTTAGGGAATTTTGATCGTTACTTCTTATGAAAAATTCTATTCCTACTACAATATATTTGGAGCAACAGCCAATATGATATAAAATCTGATATTAAATTGATCACAAATGTACAAAATTGATAGGAATTTTAGAACAATACCAAAAAGACTCCCACTACTAAAGTTTATACTAATAAGTTTGCCCCATATAACTCTCTACATCCTCAACGAATATAGCAATGATCTTAATCATGTGTAGGCCTCATATACATACGATTGGCGGTCAGGTTTTTGCCCTCCTACATTTTACTAAACTACCCCATCTGGGATTAACCAAAAAAGAGAAAAAAAAAAATCATATATGTGCTGGGTCCAAACTAGGGCTGCAAACGAATCGAGCCGCTCGCGAGCGGCTCGAGTCAAACTCGAGCTCGAACTCGAGCTCAGAATATTAAGCCCGGCTCGCGAGCTTGAGTATATATATATATATATATATATATATATATATATATATAGATATATTATTTTTATTTAATAATAAAATTACGTATATTATATATATATTTATTTTTTATTTTCATAGTAAAATTACTTATATATCCTTAATATTTTATTATTTATTAAGAAAAAAATATTATTTTATTTACTTTTTTAAAAATAAAATAATTATTTTTTATTTTTTTCGAGCTCGAGCTCGACTCGACTTGATTCGAGTCGAGCTCGAGCTTGAAAATTGTTGGCTCGTCGAGTTCGAGCTCGAGCTCGAGCTTGGTAAAATTTAGTCGAGACTCGGCTCGATTAGCTCAAAGCTCGACTCGGCTCGACTCGTTTGCAACCCTAGTCCAAACGGAGATAGAGAAAGTTATTTTAAAAAGATTCTTTTTTTTTTTAGCACCGGATGGGTAAGGTTTAAAAAATTCTGAAATTTTTTTGTATCTTTCTTGGTACTAGTTTGTCCAACAGTCCAATTCAAGTGATAAATAATTTTGATAATAATTAGGTTAGTTTTGATAAATAATCATTTCCTATTCAAGTAATGATGAATTTTGTATTTTAGTGACTGTAAAACAATTGTACCATAGGGAGAGACTTTAAAAGAAATTGGTATTTCGGAAGACAGTGTACTAAGAGATGTGTAACTTTTCCAAGTACAGGTATTTTAGGTTAATACCTAAAACACAAAACCATTGTTCACCACACTATAAAAGGGTAATAGGTTAGCAAAGCCAGCACAAGCTTATTGATAAGACATATAGGCCTACATTCAAGCAAATATTCATCAGGATGGATGCCTCGCTGCAGTTTGAGATAATTTCTGAAACAGTCATCAAGCCTTCCTCACCCACTCCTCCTCCTTTGAGATACCACAAGCTCTCATTGGTAGATCAAGCAATGCCACCAAACTATCGGATCCGGTTGGCTTTCTTCTATGCTAATATTAAGGGAACTCGTTGGCTTGCCAATGAAATATCACAACTGCTTAAAAGTTCTCTCTCAAAAGCTCTTGCCCAGTATTACCCTTTCGCCGGAAGGCTGATGAAAAACGGCTATATGATTGATTGCAACGACATGGGCGCTCAATTTACTGAAGGCCGAATTAATTCTCGAGTGGCTGAGATTCGCAAGCAATTAAGTTCAAGTTCTGAAAAAGTGCAAGATCTTATCTTTGCTAGATCTCTATTCTCCGGGCCAGCCTCAGCTAATCATCGTAGTCTAGTATTTGTTCAGCTCAGTTCTTTCAACTGTGGAGGCATAGTATTGAGTGTGTCTATAAATCACAGGATTGCTGATGCATCCAGCGTATCAACTTTCATGAATGATTGGGCAGCAATAGCTCGTCAAACGAGTGACATCCCATCTCCTCATCTTCACGGAGCTTCTCTATTCCCCCCTGTTGACGGTCAGCAATATCGACACCCATTTCCTCCTAAGCCGGATCAAGGGAAGTACGCGAAAAGGATATTGGCGTTCCATGCTTCTAAAATTGGAGAACTCAAGGCTGCTGCTCTTAACTCAGGAGTAGAAAACCCTACTCGGTTTGAAGTTGTGTCAGCCCTACTTTACAGTTGTTTTATGTCTGCAGCATCAAAGGCAAACTCGGGATCACACATCCGCCCATCAATCTTCTTTAATGCTGTGAATTTTCGACAAATAATTGTCCCTCCACTTCCACAAAATTCAGTTGGGAATTTTGCCACCTATTTCCTGACATCAGTTGACAACAATGCTGAAGTTAAATTACCAGAGTTAGTTAATAAACTGAGGGAAGGCAAAACAAAATTGCGCAAGGAGTGCACAGAAAACATCAATGCCATTCCTAGTAAGCTAAAAGCATCCCATTCAGCATCGCCGACAGCAGCAATTGAAACAATCAACTCTGACTGCTACGGGTGCTCAAGCTGGTGTAGGTTTCCATTTTATGGTGTTGATTTTGGCTGGGGAACACCTTCGCTGGTATACCCAGCAATCATTCCAGAGCAAAATGCCAACATTTTGGTATTGATAGACATGGAAGATGGTAATGGAATATATGCACATCTTATCCTAAAAGAGTTGGACATGTCACTATTGGAAGAAAATGAGGTGCTGCTTGCTTATGCCTCTTTGGATGCTTAAACATGTCCAAGCATTACAACAGGAAAATGAAATACTTATAACTATGATAAGCATTCATATATTATGCATCAGCATCACAATCTGGTAATCCTGAGTTGCTGCCGTGCATACTCAGAGCTTCGAAACTCCTCAAGGGTGAATTGAGTTATTTCTCTTTATGTTGTCGACATATCTACAGTTACGTTACATACATATTGCTCCATGTCTGCTCAGTCGAGCTATTTGAACCTTTGAAATAAAAAAAAAAAAAAACTATCAAATTTGTGGCAAAGTTCATGTTGTTTTACTTGAATAGCATAAATAAAATTAGATGATCCTACATTGGATTTGATACCAATATTATTATTTTCAAGTATGATGTCTTTCCTTACTTAGATGCAAGTACTTTAAGCCATTCTGCTACGACTTCAAGTTTGTTTGTTATTTTTCTCTGCCGTTTGTTGCAAGTTTAGAGTACATACCCGCACTTTTGAAAGGAACAGAATTCAATGGCTCGGCATTGCAGGTTTTGAATTTTGAAATTTATATGTCGAAATAGAATTCAATGGGTCTGAAGCACTATAGTTTGGTTATGTGTTAATTTTACCTTAGGGTGTACCTAATTAATTAATTCGACACTTTACAAAATAATGTAGTGGGAAATGAGGGCACTAAAGATTAGGAAATAAATTACCTGTAAGATATTTTATAACTACCATCATCATTGAATGTATGACAATTCATTTGAATTTGAATTTAAAATTCAAATTCTGCGCATGTCTTATACATTCAATCATAATGGTGTATACACTACCAACACATATATATATATATTCAATAAACTTTTTTATTTTTCTTTAAATATCTATTAAATTCTTTTTTATCCATGATCACTCCCCTGACCAGCTAGAGGGGAAGGGCTTTGACCCCACTCTCTAGCCCACCATCCCAAGAGCTTGTGTTTAATATCTTTTAATTTCTGCAGCAATTTTTTTGTAAATTATGAGGGTATTGTCATTTTAATCTCAAAGTTGAATCAAGAGTAAAGTATGCTAGAGATCACAAAACTATTTCAAAATATCATATAACCCATTAAAATAACAATGTTTTTGAAGTGCAATTTCGATATAACTTGAAGTTTCAATTTGAGATGAGAATGTCATTGATATATTCCTTCTGTCCCATAAAATTTGTCATATTTGTCACTTTTTCTTATCCCAAATTAATTGTCATGTTAGATAAGTTAATCCATGTTTTTCAATAAAATTTTATCTCTACCTTTCATTTGATCCACCGCTTATTCTTTACAATTATCAATACAACAAAAAAAAGATGACTCGCCATTTAGGATAAAAAAGGAAAGTAAAAATTCTCTTTTCCACTAATATCGCTATACATAAATTGCACGTTGTGTCAAAAGTGACAAATTTTATGGGACGGAGGGAGTATATATATATATATATATATATATATATATATATATATATATATATAGTCTGCAATTTCTAAAATTTTGAAGGTTTTCCTTTTAATTTAATGTGGGCCTTTTCGTTTTAGGCAAATTAAAATTTTGGTCATCTAAAAAACAAAGAACAAGGAAAGAAGAGTTTGGCCTTTTTTTTCTATTTTTCTATTTTTGTTCCTAAGCCCAATCCAATTTAATTTGTTATAAAGGAAAGGGCACGTCCATGAGAAAAAGAAAATCAAATTCACCAACATAAAAAAAAAAAGAAAAAGAAAAAGGATAAAAATAGTAAAGGATTGGCGTGTGCTTGGTTTCTTCGTTCTGATAAAAATAATGATAGGATTCTTAGTGATTTCATTTTTGGACAGTTCTAATTGTTCACAAATAAATTGGTGTAGCAGGGAGAATTCTAAGAGACCTCCCTGACCATTGGACCAACCCGAGTGGTTTGGTATATATGTATTTTGGTATGGTTGCAATCATCTGAATATACAAGTTTGGTAGTTAATTGTTATAGGTCCTCTTGTCTCTGTTTTTTGGACTGAAACTTGTTCAGCATGACCGTATCTCTACCTTGGTTCTATTTTGAAGATAGAACTTGATAATAGGAGGTCAGTCCTACTTCTTTTAGAGTGGTACTGAAGTGGGGTTCTTGTTTTCTGTCATAATCATGGCAAGGATTTAGAGGAATTGGAATCTTGATAAAAATCTGTAATTTGGGTTTTGGGGTTTGTAACTAAATGTATTGTTTCAGAACCATTGCTCCAAAAGGATGATGGGGGTCTCATTTCAGTATTTTAAACCATATGAGAAAGAAGAAGAAGAAGAATCACCGGCGAATAACTTTGTTTTGATAACTATAGGTAGGTTATCCAGTTTTACCTTGCCACCCTGAATCCATAAGGAGAGGTCTTGGAATATATGCACATTTGGCCTCCTTGGATACTTGAAGCTTACATGCCGAAACTCAATTTCTCCCTTCACACTCTCTAAGGTCATGCCAGACTCATCATTTGCATCCATTTTCGATATCCTGTCTAGTATGGCAAATATTGAAGCCGCAGCACCCTTGGCTTTGCTTGAATCTGTTGGAATTGAATTAGATTAACTGCTATAGTGGCTGCCAATATCAGAGCAAAGAAAACCTGCAAGATAAATAATAGTTTCTGAGGCCCGTAAATCAATATCAAACAAAACATTTCCTTAGGATTACTTGCTGAATTTTTCCTACGAGGACGTGTTTTCTGTACTTACTCGGAGAATGTCATTTTGCCATCCTTTACGAGATGGGCTTCAACGTAAAAACCAGTGGCATTAAACACAAAAGAATAATGCTAATGATGAACCCAAACCAATTCCGCTAACCAACCCTTGCCTAATTCCTACCCTCATCCGGCCTTCACACTTCTTCTCATATTTATCTGTCACCTTCTCTTCAGCACGAAATGAAGCAACTGTTCTTATACTCCTAACTGCATCACTAGCAACTTGACTTGCTTCCTCTTACATAATCTGCAAAAATTTTAAAGTTCACATATTTGAGTGATTTTCCAATGCTTACCAGAATTTTTTTTTTTTTTTTTGGGAAAACAAGTTTAAGGTTATTTTTTGGAAGGATAATTCATTGAACTCCTCTATATCAAGCAGATATCAACTAATAGTATCGTTTTCAAAACACTAACCTTTGCATCTGCACTAAACCCTTTCATGAACTTGGTTTGTATATATCCATTCAATCCTATCAGTGGTATCATCATAGCAAGAATAATAAGTGCCAGTTGCCAACTTGCACGAAAAGCAATAATCAAACCTGCAACTGCTGCTGAAGTGGATTGAACGAGCAGTACAAGCATGGTTCAAAGTCGCGGTCGCGGTTGCGGTTGCGGTTGCGGCTTGGACCGTTCTACATTGGTCTCGGCATATCAGTCGCGGTCTCGGCGAGACGCGAATTTTTTAAATATTTAATATTCTAAAAATTGTAAAAAATATGATAAACAAAAATAATTAAAAAATTAGTAAAAATAATAAAAATTTGAGTTGACACGGGATGACTCGAAATGATTCGATGTGACTCGACCGTTTTAACCCTTTACGGTGACGTCTCGGCGAGTTGAGCATCTCGGTATTGTTTCGTCACGGTATCGTATTGACAAGGATCGAGACGATGACGACTCAGCCGAGTCTTCGAACCATGAGTACAAGTGCATCTCCAACTAATGCAGGCAAAGTAGCCGCATCAGCAGAGAGCTTTGCACCAGTAGCTCCACTTGACTTCTCAGACTCATCAAATCAACCAACCTCCATATGAACCACCTTTCGGAAGCACATCAATCTAATCAGTCTGATCCATTTACCCCCAGCCACTCCAAAAAAGTATGTCCTTACGGGATATGCTAGTAATGATACCACTCCAAGAGCCACAAATATTAGTGCCCAAAATTGTGAATCCTTCTTTAGTTCCGAGGTGGCTGATAAAATGTTTTGATCATGTGCGTTGAATAATGTGTTAAATCAATTAGCTTGATTAATTACTTAGTAAATGAGATAGTTGGAATGTTCTCTATGTATCTAGAATGTTGGAATGCTCTCTAGATAATTTAAAGGGATAATATCAGAAACCTCCCCTGAGGTTTCTTCAAATATCACTTAGCTCCCCTCACATTTTAGAAATCTCTCTTACCACCCTTTGAATTGACATTTTCTTAACAATGTTAGTCCCTGGTGTCTAAAGTAACATTAGAATATTAGTTTTGGAGGAGGGAGAGTATTTTAATTCCCTTCATACCCTTAGTTTGATTGAATCCTGTGATTAAGAAAGTTGCAGTAGGTGGAATGTGAATTGGAGATAAATTTTCTGGTATGAGCACTGTTGCATGCCGTTGGACATGCAACGGCTAATTTGACTTTGCTTCCAGTGGTATTAAAAGGTGACGGAACCACATGAAGTAGCTGCAAAACTTAAAGAGGAAAGCAAGCAAAGAAATGGCTAGTTCATCCTTCCAAGGTCAGTCTTACAATTCACCTTCATCACTAAGCATGAAGAACCGGTATTGCAAATGCAACCGGAAGGCTACATTACGAATCTCAGAGAGTGAAAGAAATCTGGATAAGCTATATTTTAGTTGTTCAAAGTGCAACTACTTCCAGTGGTATGAAGGAAATGAAGGTGAAGAGTTGCAGAGGCAAAGAAATGAAGGTGAAGAAGTGCAGCGTACAAGAAATGGTGCTGATTCTGCAGTGCTTCCATTGAGGAAAACAAATCAGGAATGTAACTTTGTGCCTCAATAGAATGCATGCATCACTTTCTTGTTCATCATCAATCTTGTACTCTTAGCAATTTATCTTTTCATTCAAATTGTTAAAGCAATCACAGTTTCTTGTTCTAGTAATAGTAGATGTGTTCCAAGCTGTTTGGCCCTTACTGGTCATGCATGAAAGAACCAGAAGGCATGTGTAACTTGGACATGGTGTTAAGCTATGTGAAAAAGAGTTGAAGGAATGTTTTACTTCATACGTATGCCCCCATATTTGTTGCCTATCAGTGTTATACCAAAGTTAAGCTAGACAGAAAATGCATTAAGCTATCAGGTGTAGTTCCTTAGGTACAACAATACTCCCCAACTAAGTTCATTGGAAAACAACAGTACTAGTTTCACACATAATCCTAAGGAATCAGAGTCATAAAGTTAAACGAAAAAACACAGCATGACATCTTTGCAAGAGCATGGGACTGGGAAGCAGCAGAGCATACTTAGCAAGAGTAAATTGCAATTCCCAAACATAAGTACCAAAACATCATCACTAGGACTGGGAATGCAATTAACCACTTGGCATACGTTACATATACAACTAAACAAAAATATGTAGCAATCAACAAGAATCTCATTTGCAACATCATCTAAGAACATCATTCTAGATGATGAGGATTGCTACGTATACAAATGTACCAGATTAGCTTCCCAAAGCAAAACTCATAATACTAGCACTAACTAGAACCTCATACTGGTGCTGCTATTGTCAATGTGAGATCCCATACCAGCAGAAGTGGATATTGAAGATGCAGTGACTGCTGGAGTTTGTTTTGAGCCAACAGCAATGGAAGGTCTGGCTCTCTTATTGTTGTTAGCAACAGTAGTCCTCTCAGTTCCTGCATTTAGCCCTCCTCTCTGAAGCCATGCAACAAATCTTATTAAACTAATGGCTGGTCGACAGTTAGAATAGTTAGCAGGCAGAATGATTAACTATACCTTTCTGGTATTAGTACTAGTGCAGGCAGAATGATTAAGTTGAACATGAGCTCCAGCAACACGATTTTGAGTGCTTCCATTACTGCCTTGACTTGATACAATGACTGGGACATTTCCTTGTGCATGTTCCTGACAAATCAGATCACAAAGCTAAGCTCATTTGAACAGAATTAATACACAATCAGATACTATAATTTGACATTGCTTCAATTACCCATAGAACAGATCCTGCTAATCCAGTATTAGCAATGCCTCTTCCTGGTTTTCCTCTTCGACTTGCTGCCTGATTTGTAGAAGTACTGCTCCCTCTTTTTTCGGCAACAGGAGCTCCTTGACAAGTTCTCCTATTATGTCCAAATCTGCCACACTTTGAGCACCTGAAACTGATTGATCTCTTGTGTTGAGGTGCAGGAGCTCCTTCATCAGCTGCTCTTCTCCTATTTCTTCTTGGTCTACCAGCTCTTCTTCTAAGTGGTGGTGGCAAAACTACTACGGGTGTCACATCTTCCATTGGAGGCCACCTATTCATATGTGGAATTGGATTGATCATGAATGCATACGTTTTCAAGTATTGATCAATGGAAAAGGCTGCATCACAGTAGCTTTCCAGTTCTCCCTTCTATAAAGGGCTCCTAGTGCAGCATGCTTACAAGGAATGCCTGTCAACTGGAAAGCCCCGCATTCACATGTCCTGTCAGTCAACTTGACTATGTAGGACTTATGTCTGCTACTTCAAATGTGTTGTCACTTGCCATTATCAGTGAACACCTTCTTGATTCAGCTGCAATATCCTTCAGCTTGCCAATCACATGTGGAGTAACACTAGATGTCCATGTGCAGCCTTTTTGATACCTCTTATGCAGTTTTTTCATGAATTTTTGCCTCAGTCCTTCAGCCAGAGCAAGTATATTCTTTCCTCTCAATTCTCCAACCCATGCATTAAAAGATTCTATGAAATTATTGGTGACATGATCACACTTAATTTCAACAGAAAATGCATGCCTTGCCTAATTACACTTAGGAATGTTTGCTAAGTATCTCCAAGCATCTATATTAATATTTTTTATTCTTTCCATAGCCTCATTGTGTCCTATCAAATCATAACTTTTAGCTGCTTGCCAAAAATATCTCCTCAGCAACAATCCTGGAAATTTGACTTTGAAGTTGCAGTAGATGTGCCAACAGCAATATCGTGCAGCAGCTTCAGGCACTTGTTCCTCATAAGCAAGGTTGAGTCCCTATAAAATATAAGTACAAGGTCATCAGTCCCTATACGGAAGTTTCAGTAGCTCTTTCCTTCAGGCACTTGATTCAGCCAATATAATAGTCATGGAGGAAATCTGAAACATGCTTAATCACAGAAATGAAGAAACATACCTTCTGTCTATCACTCATGAAGGTGAGTGGAATATTGGCTGGAAATGGTCCAAAGAATTCCTGGAAATAGTAAAAAAACCAACTCCAGGCTTCCTTGTTTTCATACTCTACCACAGCAAAAGCTAATGGAAACAAACTATTGTTCCCATCAAGAGCAACTGCAGTCAACAGAATGCCCCCAAATGCACCTTTCAAATGGCAGCCATCAAAGCCAATAAATGGCCTGCAACCTGCCAGGAAACCATCTCTTTGTGCCTTGAAAGAGATAAACAATCTCAGAAATTTAGGCTCTACTAGAACGTTTGGCCTATCATAGTGAATTTTCATGATGCTTCCTGGGTTGTGCATCCTCAACAGTTCAGCATATTTTGGTAATTTTCCATAGGCCTCACTGTGTGATCCTTCTATCTGTTCTAAGGCTTTTTTTTTTGCCCTGTAAATTTGCATTCTACTTGGCAAGACTCCATGCTTCTGCATTTCAGCCTTTACTCCCTTGCTTGTCAATTCCGGGTGATCTCTCATAACAGAAATTAACTTCTTTGCAATCCAATCTGATATAGCTTCTGAATTTTTCCTATTCATGACACACGTATGCTCAGGTGTATATGTCTTAACCATGAATGTGGTCGTATCACCAACTGGGGATGCATGAATCCTCCAGTTACACCCCTCAGCACCACATTTGGCAGTGCACCTATTTTTTTCATTTTTCAACCTCACCAATGGAAATCCTTTCTGAATAGCATAGTCCTTCAATACTGCTCTAAATGCATCCACATTGGTAAATAGCATCCCTTTCTCAAACTCAATGTCCTCTCTTGGATTGTAAGTCCACATTTTTGACTGCATAATTGCTCTCATAGGATCAGTCTCTTGGTCAGATGTTGAATCAGGCACAACTTGTGCATCCTCAATCTCCTCATAATCAGACAAGTCATTTTCGTCCTTATCACTACTAGAAATTAAGGCCCTATCTTCAGCTATGACATCTTCCAAATCACTATCTATGTCATCCTTCCAAGAGTCATCAGAACTAGAAGCATAAATCTCATCATCACCCTCACTGTCAACTACAGGAATAGGAGCATTTTCAATTCCTATGTCTTTCTGTGCCACAATAAGTTGGTTATTCCTGTCCTCTACCATATTCTCCTCTGTAGTAGGAATAATATCCAGGTGCAGCAAGTACAGGTTTATAACAAGATCATTTTCATGAAGTTTGAACATATCAAGGACTGATTTGTCACTACTGATGTCCATAAAGCTTGTTGTCCTAGGAATCGCACATTTCATATGCACAAGCATGTTCAAATTTCCAGGCAAATCATTCATTGCCTTATCAGTAACATCACCAAGAAGGTCAATATATTGGTAGTTCTTTGGATCAACATTAGGAATTCTGACAGTGTTTCCCATGTAATGGACTAGAATATCATGTGCAATAATTCTTCCCATCCTACATATCAGTGTGTTTGCAAGAAAAGTTTGAATCAGTAGCTTTAATTTCACATATTCTCACAAGGGACATAGTATAACACACGCATTCTTAATCAAAGTCAAACTCAAGTTGCAAAGCTAAGCTACAAAGTTAAGCTACAAAGCTAAGCTGTTGTTATGTATTACAGCTTAGCTTCAACTCAATATTCATCAACTTTTTGGAACCAATAAAATAAAGGTCAAGCATAGTTCATCAAATCAGACATTCTTTACAGCATCCATTATGTGCAATACTTAATATAAGGTCCCCTGTTGCATTCACTCTGGTTGGATGTTAAACTTGGTCATCAAGTCCAATAAACCACAAAAACACAAGGAAAATAGAGACATTATAGGCAAATCATGACCAAGAGTTCATGACACCTGCATTTTCTCCTATTACATGTTCATCATATCAACTACCAATGGAACTCAGCCACAGCAAGTCCAACAAAACAGAAAAACACAACAAAACAGAGATCATTTCGGCAATGTTAAACTCAGAACACTTCATGACACTCGACAAGTTCTCCTTCTACATGTTGATCATATCAACTAGCAATGGAAGACTTTTACCTGTTGTGCATCTCAGTTTTGACAAAATCACTTTCACTCCAACCGAATGCATGCAATTCAATACTTTGCAATATTTCTCCTCCTTTGCAATATCCAGCGAGAGATTTCCAGAAAGATACTATCAAATAACAATCACAGTTATAAGTAGTATTTCATTCCTCTTCATTTCCTGGGCAATTAGACGTCTTATCACAGCAAAATGGCGCCATGCAACTCGTACGGAACCCATGCTTCTAGGCGGCAAAGCTTTCCCGGGCTTTATACAGTTCCATGCTTGCTCTCTCAGACATTTTTTGCATTTTATCAGCTGAATAAGTTAACAGCAGAGCAAAGGGTATTATTGGCAATTGATTAGATTTCTTGTTGACTGCTGACCCATTATCACTTGAGGGGTGGTAAGAGAGATTTCTAAAATGTGAGGGAAGCTAAGTGATATTTGAAGAAACCTCAGGGGAGGTTTCTGATATTATCCCTAATTTAAATGTTCTCTATGTATTTAGAAGGTTGGAAATTAAGAAGGTTGTTGGTAAGTGTGGCTGGAACTCTTCCCTATGTATCTAGAATGATCATTTACAACTATAAATAGACCTTGTAAGCTTCAAACCAATACAAGAGAGTGAAAGACATAAAAGAAAAAAAACAATTGAAGCTACCCTTGTCTCCAAATATTGTCAATTCTTGGCTTAATATCCAATAAATTGGTATCAGAGCTAAGGTTTCACAGCCATAGTTCATACCCTAAAACCAGAAAAATTTGAGAAATTTTCAACTATACAAGATGGCTAATCATACTAGTGATAGTCTTCCAATTCCCATATTTTTTGGTGGGCACTATAATCATTGGTTCGTGAAAATGAGAACAATTTTCAGATCCCAAGATTTATGCGAATATGTAGAGAATGGCTATAGAGAATAGTGAAGAAGGTCTCACCAATCAAGAATTAAAGGCACTTAAAGAGCATATGAAGAAGGATGCAAAGGCTCTTTCACACATCCGGTAAGGTATAAGTCCAGATATGTTTTTTTCAAAAATTATGGGAGCTGTTCATGCCAAGGAAGCATGGGAGATTCTACAAAAGGAGTTTCGAGGGAATCTTAAGGTAAAGAATGTTACTCTTCAAACTCTTAGAAGAGATCTTGAAAATTTGAACATGAGTGATGATGAAAATATTCAAAATTACTACACAAAAATCACCACAATTATAAATGAAATGAAAACCTTTGGTAAAGAAATTAGTGATTGTAGACACTAAAATTTTACCATTTTATTTATTCATTTTTAGTTAAATTTTATTTTATTTTAATTTATTTTTTCATTTCTCTTTTCTTGAGTAAAATCATTTTTAGAAAATCGAAAAAAGAGATAAGAAAAGTAAAAAAAAAAAGAGAAAAGAAGAAGAAATGAAAATCAGCTTTTCATAAATAAAAATAAAATAAAATAAAAAAGTGGAAGGGCCACGAGCGCGTGCGAAGCATGCGCGCTGTTCATGGCTTCATACCAGAAGCCATGAACGAGGCCATTGGTACCAGAAATTGCAGCAGCATTTCTTGGCCTTTTTCCATTCCTTTTTTATCGTTTTTTCGCTCCATTGGATCACTCCAGTACCAATCCACCTGGCTTTAATCTAAACACCAAGAAAATCCAGATCAAAAGCTATCTAAAGGCTCAAAAATTATCAAGAAAAAATGCAGCAAATCTGCACCTTACATGCTAGGGTTGGAGGGATTTTTTGTAACTATAAAAGGCTGAGAAACGCAACCTTGAAGAGAGGACAACATGAGAGACGAGGGTGGCAGCTGGGGAAAGAAAGAAAAAGAAGAGGAAAAAGGAGAGAAAACGAAGAAAGGGAGGAAGAAAAAAGAAGGGCAGAAATTTTTACAAAAAACTGGAGCCAGGGTTGACGGTTGAGGAGGATTTAGGGCCATCATTCGATCTCTATAAAGCCTCTCTGGAGAAAATATCAGTTTCTGGAGAATCTACGGTGATCAAGGAGGAAGATTTATGTTGAAAGTTTTCGAAGAAAACCTCAGCAACATCCTCAAATCGAAGCTCAAAATGACGACCCCGTCAACTCTTGAAACTCCAGCAACCGAATTCGAAGAGACAAACTTTCGACCTCTGAGAGTGTAAATCTTGCATGTTCCCACGTTTTGTTTGGCGTTAAAGCATCAAAGGTAACTCTTTCCCATCTTTTCTCGTTTACATTTCTTTGGATTGACATCAAGCATGTAAAAATTGTGTTGCTGCATTTAGATTTCTTGGTTTTTTGTCTTTTTCTTCTGTGGCTTTTCCATCTACGCGCAAGTTGTCAGTTCATATCTTCACCCCATACCATTGCCTTTGGATCTCGTATTGTTGTGGGTCATGAGACTTTGTGTGTAGGAATCATCCCACGTTGCTTTTAGTTGATAATGAACCCAGAAACTTGTGGAAAGTTTTCATGAATGAACCTGGAATTTGCAAGCTTTTCCCCCCATTCTAGATTTTCCTTTCTTTTGTATGCTCAATATGGTATCTTGATGATAAGCTTATGGGATTTAATGAGAACTTGAGGTTGGATTCTTGTTTGAGATTGCTGTTAAAGATTGCCGCATGAGGTTGCTGAAGTTTCGAAGCTTCAGAAAGTTGCAGAAGCTCTTCTTCGAAACTTGCATGAGAAAATTATAAAAAACTTACGTTTTGGTCCCCCAACTTTCAGGTAATTTTATGATGGCCCAAAAACTTCTGTAATTGAATCAATTTTTCCCCCTATTTGGTTTTAATCATCTTTTTCATGTTTAAATGTGTCCCTTGAGCAACTTTTTTTCAAATTTTAAGATATAATTAGGGTTTAATAATTTTTAGTTGATTTAATTTTTTGTTGGGTTTTGTAAGGTTTATTTCGTTTGGGCTTAGGCAATGGGTTTTGATCTTTTTGAATGAATTTTGGCTTGGGTTGGAGGTGAAAGCCCACTCATTTTTAGTTGGGTCTATTTGATAAAAATGATGGCCTAGCCCGTCTCTTTTCACTTGGGTTTTTGTTGGGTCAAAATGGCCTTGGCCCAAAGAAGAACTAAAAATGGCCCATTGGTTTTGGCCTCTTAGAAATTTGATGCATAATTTGCAGATTAGTTCCTGTACTTTCAATTAGGTCCCTAATTTAATTGTAATTTGGTCTCTAAACTTTATTTTTATTTAAATTGTGACCCTTAAATTTTGTAATAATTACATATTAACCCCTAAACTTTCTTAATTTGATTTCTTAAATACAAGTTACTTTTCTTATTTAATTGTTAATTATACTTCATTTAAGTGCTTTAATGGGTAGATTGCATGATTATTTCCATTTCTTTATAATTAAATTGATGCCTTGATCATTTTGTTCATTTTGGCGCATAAGTAGGGCAAATTTCACCCCATTTAATCGTAACTTCAGGGGAGGTAACCTCTTTTATTATTTTAAATACTTTTATGTGCTCCAATGTGTTTTATGTGTAATTGCATGTTTCAAGTGCTTTTTCTTTAATTAGTCATTCTTATTCATTTTAAGTTTCATTTGTTTTATTTAATTTTGATGATTATTTGAGAGGCATTAAAATGCCAAGTTGTAATAGATAGGTGCTCAAGACATGTATTTAGTTAGTTTATGTAATAGATAGGTTTTGATTTTTGCTAAAAATGTATTTAGTTAGATGAATGTAATAGTTAGATTATAATTTTTAGAACCCCCCTAGATTGTAGTTAAGGTCCCGAATGTAATAGTTAGGCTCTTATTTGCATTTATTTGCTTGGATGCTTGCATGCTTGTGTGTTTATGTGTTTACTCGCTTTCATTAGGGTTTTACATCTAGAAATTGTGCTTATGTGTTATGTGCTCTGTGTGCATTATGTGTTTACTTGATTTAATTATACTTTATATGATTTATTTAGTTATAATAAATGCATGACGTCACCATACTAGTCCAACACTAGTTATGGCCATTCTCCCCGATTTCTCACTAGCCCAACGCTAGTGAAGACTTGTAAAAATGGGTTAGTCCAATGCTAGACTCTTTAGTCCGTCCACACATTAGAATCACATGCTTGTGTGACAATCACTATATTTCATACATATTTTCTACTTTTAGGATCTTTACCATTTTGCATGATATTTCCTCTATATGTATATCCCTTATCCCTATGTATGAAACATGACATTTAGACTTGCATTCTATTTAAGAAAAATTAGAAATAGGTTAGTGCATTTGATTGATTAGGTTAGAGAGCACCCTTCAAATATGGGAAATAGACGAGTATGACTTCTTAGCCTTAGGATGCTCGTATCTCCTCTATAAAAAGAAAAATTGAAGTCACGAATCTTAGCCCCCATACTTGTTATGTCGCATTCCCTTTTTTAGGTCACGTATGTTTATATATTATAATTCTTCTTTTCTTTGAGTCTCATTTTGCATATTCGTGACCTCTTCTAAGAATTATTTTGGGCATCACAATTAATGTGATTTGCACCAATTAAACTTTGAAGAGATATTTCGACTCTCTCGATATCCATTAGGTCTAGATTTGCATCCATGTAGTAACATCCAAAATGTGATAAGTCTTATAAGTTAGATTAAGAAAAAAATTTTCGCAACTAACCTTGGCTAGGTTGAAAGGGTGCTTTAGGTTTGATTTTGTCAAATCTTTGCCTTCTCTTTCTTCAATCGTGACTCCTGAACTCTTTTCTCTTGTTTTCAAAGACCCGGAGTCATCTAAGAAGGGTTTTATCTATTTTTTTATTAAAAATATATTTTTAGGTGACTTGGTACACCTTAACTCAATACCAAGTGGTGACTTCTATTTTTTCTTAAAAACCCCTTTTAGACTTGTTTTGGGCCCAAAACGTCGCACTTTTTAAGTCCTATTTTAAGCCTTTTTCTTTTTCTTTATTCTCTAAAAATCAAAAAACACATTTTCACTCAAATTTAATCAAAAATTCATTTTTATAACTCGTTATTTTATTTTTTTAAAAATGAGGCGCGACAGTGATAGCAAAATTGTTGAAAAGATTCTTGTTAGTTTGCTTCTAAAATTTGATCCAATGGTGTCCATAATTGAGGAGACAAAAGATATTTCTTCAATGAGTGTTCAAGAGTTGATGGGATCCTTGAAAGCTCATGATAGAAGGTTGGCTAGGCATGCTGAAAAATCTGTTGAAAGTGCTTTCCTATCACACCCAAAACCAATTAATGAGAACCATCTTGTAACTACCAAAGAGGTGGTAGATATGGCCGTGGAAGAGGCAGAGGTAAAAATTCAAGAGAAAGAGGAAGAAACAACCTTCAAAGAGGCCTTAATGCTCAAAATTCACAACCTTGCAACTATTGTAGCAAGACCAATCACCTTGAAAAAGATCGTTGGCACAAAGACAAGCCAAAGTGCTACTATTACAAGAGATTTGGCCACATTGAGAAGGATTGCAGATTCAAGACCAATCATCAATCACAATTTTCAGAAGACAAATAAGGAGAAGGAAACTTATTCTATGCTTGTCACATGGCCACCGAAGTCGAGAACAATATGTGATACCTTGACAACGGTTGTAGCAATCATATGACAAGAGATGGATCCATTTTTGTTGACTTGGATGAATTTACAAAGACTGAAGTGAAGAAGGGAAATGGAGTCATAGTTCAAGCACAAGGATTGGGAACAATTGGTGTCCAAACCAAGCAAGGTATGAAGTTCATTCGTGGTGTTTTATTTGTTCCTGATTTAAACCAAAATTTATTCAGCCTTGGACAGCTTCTTGAGCATAAATATGCACTTAACTTTGATGATTATGAGTGTTGCATCTATGACGAAAAGGATGGTAAACAACTTGTGATGAAAATCCAAATGCAAGCCAACCGAAGTTTTCCAATGAAATTCAATTATAGTGGAAATCGAGCCTTGAAAGTAAATGCTAGTGAAGATTCATGGTTGTGGCACAAGAGGTTTGGCCGTTTGAATTTTCATAGCTCAATGTGCTTCAACAAAGAGGGATGACATATGGCTTACCAAGAATTGAGGAGAAACATGAAGTTTGTGAAGGTTGTGCACTTGGCAAACAACACCGGCAACCATTTCCTAAAGGAGTTGCATGGTGAACCAAGAAGAATTTGGAGCTAATTCATGCGGATATTTATGGGCCCATGAAGACAACTTCTCATGGAGGTAATAAGTATTTCATCCTTTTCATTGATGATTTTTCAAGAATGACTTAGGTCTATTTTATGAAAGAAAAATCCGAGGTGTTTTCAATTTTTAAGAAGTTGAAAAGTCTTGTTGAAAAATAAAATGGCTATTATATCAAGAAGTTGAGGAGTGATCGTAGTAAGGAGTACACCTCAAATGCATTCCAAGAATTTTGTGAAGATAAAGGTTTGGAGAGGCAGCTGACCGTTGGCTACACATCACAACAAAATGAAGTCTCATGGAGTTTATGGTCTTTCATGTATTCTGAAATAGGATATAAGCATATGCTCCAAGAACCAAGCAGTAGTGGAAGTAATGTTGCAAAACAAATAAATAAATAAAACCACATGCTTTATTCTCCATGACAGAAAAATTAAAAAAAAAAGGTCCAAATGTGGACAAAGTGGAAAATGAGTGTCATTATAAGGAAAGTTCGAATATGAAATCTCTCACTCGCACTCCCTCTTCTGAACTACCAAACTCATCCCTCCCCCCACTTAGCGTATATACAATTTGTAAAATACAATAACAATTTTCACTTGTTTTACTTTTTTGAAACAATACCAAATGTACAATTGGGCAGTATATGTCATACCTAAATAGCTCTTACCTCTTATCCATTTAAATTGAGTTTACCTTCATAAGATGCCTAAAAAACAAATGGTGCATAAGAATTTTTTTTAATTGGTGCATAAGAATTATTCCTATAAAGAAATTTACAAACTCACAATCAAAGAGTGTAAACTTGATTTGGAATAAGAGATGAGAACAAGGTGAATGTATTATTCTCTCCATTCTCTTGTCTCATTTGTTGGTTTTTTGGTGAAATAGACCTCTTCTTTGATCAATAAATTTACATAGATTTGTATGAAGATATAATTGGATAATATTGAACATTTCATGAAAATTAAAAACTCTTACAACCTACACTACAATGGTTCTTTGTTTTCTTTTGTGGGCACCAGCTATAAAGACAGTCATTGACAAGGATTGTACATTCTCTTGACAAGAAAAAAAAATTTAAGAAACAATAAAAATAAAAGTAGAAATCAAATCAAGTGGATGTCCCTATAAAAAAAAATATTAGTAGAAGGCACATAGAATCTGTTCTAATCTCAAAGGTCAGAACTCAGGAGACTCCTGCTGTACACTTCAGACTTAGTTGGCGGGTACTGTTATATTTAATTGATTATTAGTATTCATATTATTAAATTAATCTCAAAATTTAATAAATGGTAAATTTTTATACACTATTTTTTACGCTAACAATTATAAATTTATGCTAATTGTGTAAAAACTAATTTCATGAAAAATTTATCTTTAATAAATACCACCAACAATGATTATTTTAATTAAGAAAGACATAAACTAACTAAAATTACTAATTAAATACTAATAATCCTACCTGTAATTAGTATTGCAGACTGCTAATGATACGGTAAAGAAAATATATGAAAACAAGAAGATAAAAAACTTCTTCTTGCTTTCCAAAGCTGAAACTTCTTCCCAACTTCTTCAAATTCTTTCTAAACAAAATTTGCTTTTTTTTTGGAATTTTTTTGTTTGTTTGTCATCTTTCTTAGCAAAGTCCGACATCCCATCTTGTTTCCTCCTGGAAAAGAAAAGCAAGCTGTTCATATTTCTCCTCTTTCCTGATGCTACTGCTGCTGCCTGCTGCTTCTATCACTCTGTATTCTTTTCCAAGCTCAAAGTTTTGAGCTTGATGAGAGAATTTGAAGAAGACAAAGATACTGGGATCAAAAAAGCCCTGATGTTCTCATTGACCTCAAAGGTGTATTTATATACAGAGATAAGGAACCTATCTATATAATTTCTATATCTGTACAAAGAAAGATTTCACAATTAGTAAACTACAGAGATAAGGAACCTACCTATATAATTTCTATATCTGTACAAAGAAAGATTTCCTATACAATAGTAAACTACCAAAAAATTACATACCGTAAATTGCTGCACTAATTTCTGCAATTTCCTAAAGCATCATTCCATAAATTGCTGCACTAATTTCTGCAATTTCCTCAATACCCCCCCTCAAGTTGGAGCATGAAGATTGGAGATGTCCAACTTGCGAAGAAGAAATTGAAACTGATCAGTACCCAAAGCTTTAGTGAAAATATCAGCAAGTTGTAGAGTCGTACGTACATGAGCTGTTTCAATGTTCCCATTTTGTATCTCTTCTCGAATGAAATGACAATCAACCTGATGTGTTTCGTACGCTCATGATATACAGGATTCGCCGCAATGTGCAAGGCTGATTGACTATCACAGTACAAGCGCATGGAACTAGAATGATCAATACCAAGAAATAGCAGCAAACCCTTTAACCACTTAAGTTCACAAGCTGCTGTAGTCATTGACCGATATTCTGCCTCAGCAGAGGAGCATGAAACAGTCTGTTGTTTTTTGGTTTTCCATGAGACAGGTGATCTGCCCAAGCAAATAAAATAACCTATCAAGGAGCATCTTGTCAAGGGACAACTTGCCCAATCGGAGTCACAGTATGAATACAATTTAAGATCAGAGTTGGCCCGCAAAAGGATTCCCTGTCTAGGATTACCCTTCAAATATCGGACTACTCGTAATACAGCTTCCCAATGGGCCTTCTTTGGTTGCTGCATAAATTGAGCAAGAAAATGGACGCAGTAGCTCAATTCAGGTCGTGTAATAATTAAGTAAATTAGTCTGCCTACCAGCCGACGATATTGAGCAGGGTCACTAGCATCATCCCCTTCAACAAGTGCAAGTTTATGATTCTGCTCCAGTGGAGTTTTTGCTGGCTTAACTCCCAGCAAACCAACCTCAGAGATGACATCCAACGCGTATATTTACTGACAAAGAAAAACCCCTTCAGCATTTCTTGCTACTTCTATACCCAAAAAATATTTCAACTGTCCCAAATCCTTCATATGAAAACAACTGCTCAAATATTTCTTAACTCGCTGCACAGCCGTGGCATCATTACCTGAAATAATGAGATCATCTGCATAAACCAGAACATGTATTTGCACATATTGCTCATGAAAAGCAAACAATGAATAATCTGAGTAAGATTGATGAAAGCCATACGTCTTCAAAGAATCTGCCAGCTTAGCAAACCAACAACGGGGTGCCTGATGCAAGCCATACAAAGACCTTCGTAGTCTACACACTTTCCCAGGAGTTTTAGAGGCAAAACCTGGTGGCATTTTCATGAAAACTTCCTCAGTCAAGTCGCCGTGTAAGAAAGCATTCTGCACATCCAGCTGATGTAGTTCCCAGTTCTTTGCAGCAGCTACTGCAAGAAAAGTACGTATAGTGGCCATCTTTGCAGTGGGAGCAAAAGTTTCATGATAGTCAATACCCTCTTTTTGATTATTGCCAAGAATTACCAATCGAGCCTTGCATCGTTCAATGCTTCCATCAGAATTATATTTTATTTTGTACACCCACTTACTGCCAATAGCCTTCTTCCCAACGGGTAAGTCTTCCACCGTCCAAGTTCCATTCTTCTCCAAAGCTTAAATTTCTTTTCTCATAGCTTCACGCCATCGTTTATCTCTCATTGCCTCATTATAAGAAACTGGTTATGAACCTGCAGTAATGCTTGCCAAGAAGGACTGATGTTGTGAAGAAAACCGATCATAGCCAACAAAATTGGCTATGGGATAAGACATACCTGAGGAATGTGGTTGAAGTGGTGAACTCTACGAGGGGCTGAATTGCACATTATTTGTCACATAGTTCTTTAGACGAGTGGATGACTGTTTAATCCTATGTCCATGACCAAGCTGATCTCCCACTAGTACCTCCTCTCCTGAATTTTCCTCCCTATTTTCAGCTGCACTGATTTCTGCAATTTCCTCAGTAGGTGGACAACCTTCAGGAGATTTCTCTAATATCTCCCCATCTTCCTCAACAATTTCCCAATCCTTATGCTCATGAGCTCCATCTGCATTTTTAGTGGAATTTTCACCTGCAAACATTGTTGCAGAGTATGGAAAATTTGTTTCTACAAACACCACATCCCTTGAGACAAGATACTCAGAAGTTTCTAAATCATACACTTTCCATCCTTTCTTGTCAAAAGGGTACCCCACAAAAACACATCTACGGATTTGACTGGCAAATTTATCCTTATCTCTAAGTTGTCTATGCACATAACACAAACACCCAAAAGTCCTAATATGATTATAGGAAGGAAGTTGTCCAAAGAGAATTTCATAAGGAGTTTTTCCCTTCAGGACCGCGAATGGTGTCCTATTGATTAAGTGTCCAGCGGTAAGAATGCATTCCTCCAAAAATCAATTGGCAAGTGTGCCTGAAACATCAAAACTCTCACCACATTAAGGATGTGATGATGTTTTCTCTCAACTCGTCCATTCTGTTGGGGAGTTCCTACACAAGAAGTTTGGTGCAATATACCATTTTCATCAAAATATTTTTGTAGACACACAAATTCAGTGCCATTATCACTCCTAATAGTCTTCACTTCCTTCTCAAATTGTCGTTTAACCATAGCAATAAAACTTTTAAGAACACAAGCAACTTCATGTTTTCCTTTCAGCAAATAAATCCACACAGCACGAGAACAATCATCAACAATAGTCAAGAAATAAGCAGCTCCACAAGAAGCCAAAGCTTTATAAGGCCCCCATAAGTCACAATGCATTAAATCAAAACAATTCTTAGCTTTATTGTCACTAGAATAAAACATCTCTCTAGTCTGTTTTGCTCTAAAACAAACATCACAACTTAAATTATCACTATCTTTACTAAATTTATTTGTTGCAGAAATCAACTCTAGCGCCTTACTCGACGGATGACCCATTCTCCTATGCCAAAGATTGAAGTCTGAAACTCCAGAAGTTTTATAAGCATTTGCCGAACCCACTGCCTTCAAAAAATACAGCCCCTCGTGTTGTTCACCCGCTCCAATCAGCCTCCTCGTATTTCGGTCCTGTATAGCACAAATTTTGTTAGTGATTTACAGTACCAGATTTGAGTCATTGAGAAGTTGTGAAACAGAGATCAAGTTATATTTTAAATTAGACACAAAAAGAACATGTTGCAATTTCAATCCTCCTCCAAGATGCACCGTTCCTTCTTTCAGTGCCACAGTTGCTTCACCATTTGGCATTCCGACTGAACATGGAACACTGTCAGACACATCTCTCAGGCAGGCCTTTGTCCCAGTCATATGATGGGAAGCCCCTGAATCTATTACCCAAGACAAAATTTCTTGCTTACCAATCAATCTTTCATTGGATACAGTCTTTTGCGAACTCAAAAGTCCCAGCAAAGTGCTCCATTGTTCATCATTCAACCCACTAAGCCCCTTTCGATCAGTTTCTGTGACTCCTCCGTGATCACCTTCTGTTGCAAATGTTTGAGTGACATTTGCTCGTGGTACACCACCCCTGTCACGGCCTCCACCACCATTGCGCTTACGCCCACTTCCTCGTCCTGGAGTACTGGAACGAGGTCTATTTCCCCACCAATCTGGATACCCTATCAGCTGAAAGCAGGTACCTGAATCGTGTCCCTCACGATTGCAATGTGAGCATACTGCAGTTTTGTCCCTCCCCCCCCCCCCAAATTTCGTCCACCAACCTGAACTGCAAAGCTCATGGGGTTGCCTTTCTCTTCCCTTGTTCGTGACATTGTCCTTACTCGTTCTTGCTGAACGACCATTGCATATACCCTATTCAGATTGGGTAATGGCTCTGTGCTCAAAATATTAGCACACACAGTACCATAGCGTTCTTCATCCAAGCCCATCAAAAATTGATGAACTCTTTCTTCCTCCCTTTTCTTTTCCAGTTCAGTTGTGAGATTGCACTTGCATCCACCACAACTACACAATGGTGTTTTGTCGTAATTATTCAGTTCATCCCATATGATTTTAAGCTGTCCATAGTAATTGACTATGGTTTGTCCCTCCAGCTTGTAGTTCGTCAAGTCCGATCGCAATTGCTAGACTCTTGGTCCATTCCCAATTGAGAAGCGCTGCCTTATGTCCTCCCATAAATCTCCAATATTGTCCACAAGAGAAATAGTTGAACGTAAAGAGGGTTCAATGGTGTTAAATACCCATGAAACCAGCATGGAATTAACTGTCCACCAATCTTCAATTTCCGGCGAATCATCTACCGGTTGTTCCACAGTTCCATCAATGAAACCATACTTCTTTTTGGCCCTCAATGCAGTCCGCACTGCCCGTGCCCACTCTTCATAATTTTCTCCCTTCAACTGCACCTGGGTAATTATGTTGCCTGGATTGTCGTTGGGGCTTAGAGTGTAAGGGCTGGAAGTTTTCTTATCTAAACCAGAATTTCCTTCGTCTTTGGGAGGCATGGCTCTGATACCATGAAGAAGACAGAGATACTGGGATCAAAAAAGCCCTGATGTTCTCATTGACCTCAAAGGTGTATTTATATACAGAGATAAGGAACCTACCTATATAATTTCTATATCTGTGCAAAGAAAGATTTCCTATACAATTAGTAAACTACAGAGATAAGGAACCTACCTATATAATTTCTATATCTGTACAAAGAAAGATTTCCTATACAATAGTAAACTACCAAAAATTACATACCGTAAAATGCTGCACTAATTTCTGCAATTTCCTAAAGCATCATTCCATAAATTGCTGCACTAATTTATGCAATTTCCTCAATAGAATTGGTTTTGGAATTGCCAGTTTCGTTTATATTGAAATGGGTTTTTCTGGGTTTTCAGGATTACTGCTTAAAAGTGTGAATTGAATTTATAAAGAAAAGAGAAAAGAAAAAACTGGGAATTTCAGTTATTGATCAGTATGGATGAGAAATCTGGAAGTGGGGCGATTGTTGCTGAATTGGTGAATCAATCAACTCATCAACCTCAATCAATGCAAGATGAAGATGTGTCTCAGCCTCATCATTTTAAAATGGTTAAAGGAAATTTCAACATTTTTTTCTTTGAAATTCTTCTTGTCTGAATCTGTGAGTGTACTGTGTATGGATATATTTCTCTTTATTGGTGGATGAAAAAAAGGCAGTTTCTCTGTTTTCAATGTGGCAAGTCTGTAATTATACTCCTTATTTTTGCCAGAAGAATTGGTTTTTGTGTTTAATCATGTCTTGGTTATATGATGTTCTAGTTAATCTTAGCACTGTTTTTTTAGCTATGTTTGAAATGTGAAGCTCAGAAAACACCCAAAAAAAAATGGAGTTCTTGATAGCAAAAGTGAATGCTTGTTTGTTTAGCAATGTACAATCTCAATCTTATATGTGATTTCAATTTCCTTCAACAATTCAGAAGAAATAAACTAATTGTCATGTAGTATAATGGAAATGAGGATAGTGGGTGAATGCTGCTGAAGAGAGGAGGATCTCAAGAAGGTGTCTGAGAAGAAGAGAAACAGAGAAAATTTCATGTGAAAGTAAAAAAGTGAAAAGAAACTAACTTGATCATGAGAAGAAACATCTTTTGAGTTTCAAGCTTATATGCTGATAAGACAGCATTCATAGAGGTTGTCGGGCTTATAGTTGGAAAAATACAGTGTGATTCATTAGTGTCACCAAATAAATGTATGATACTGTTTCTCTTCGTGGGTGAATGCTGCTGAAGAGAGGGGGATCTCAAGAAGGTGTCTGAGAAGAAGAGAAACAGAGAAAGTTTCATGTGAAAGTAAAAAAGTGAAAAGAAACTAACTTGATCATGAGAAGAAACATCTTTTGAGTTTCAAGCTTATATGCTGATAAGACAGCATTCATAGAGGTTGTCGGGCTTATAGTTGAAAAAATACAGTGTGATTCATTAGTGTCAACAAATAAATGTATGATACTGTTTCTCTTCGTGGTATGTATTTCAGACATCACATTGACATTTAAATTAATTGTTGGAGAAATTTCTGCTTTATGGATATAACTTCAAGGGTACAATTTGGATGGAACTTTGATGCCAGTGTGTGATTAGTTGAGGTTTATTTTATGGCCGGGTGATGAGAAATCCTACAACTCCAGAATCTTGTAGAACAGTTTGAAGGAAAATTCAGTGCCCTTAGCACTTGTCTGACCTGATCGATTTACCAGGCTTGTTATTGTCAGTGCTACATGTACGTAAAAACTTTTTTTAAAAAAAAGCTAAGACCAGTTCATAATTTTCTCAGTTAAATTGTTAACCAAACATTTATATTTTGACTCCAAGGAAGTTGTGGTCGTATTTTTTACTGATTGCATTGATAATATTTTTCATTTGTCATTTAAATATCAAGGATTCCAAAATATGCTTGTTCTTGTAATTCAGAATGAAGAAGGACAAGAGGGCACCTTAATGCAACATCCAAAACGTCCAAACCTTTCTTCTTTGCAAGTACCTGTGAGGTCCTTGGAAAACACATTGTCTAGTTTTGCACGAATTGACATTCCTAGTCCAAGTTCTACGAGGAATGGGTTACCTCCTAGACCAAGCTCAGCAAAATTTATGTCATCCATGAAAAATCTTCTTCCACAGAAAAGCTCCAAGGGAAAGAACCTTTCCCATGATGGTGAGAAAACAGTTCTCATAGCTCCCGATACTCCACCTTCTGATAAGCCTTCAAACAGGCCTTCTACCTCCAGGTCATTTTCTCTCAACAAAATTTTGTTCTCTTCAGCGACAACATCAACACATTCTTTGCCAGTTACTCCGATGACAGATGCAAGTACCTATGAAGTAGAGGAAAGTAACTTAAATGGCCACACTTATTTACCTGTAAGTCTCTTTACTTATTTACTTCATGTTCTAGACTCTTTTTCTGTGCTTGTTACTCTATGCTTAAGTTAGTCTACCTCTGACAGAAGCATGAGGTTGAGCAGCAAATGCAACGCTCATTCTCAGTTCCCGTAAATGTTAAAGTTAAAAGCCTAAGACGGACAGATTCTTCAGGATGTTTGGTTCGTGTAATATCAGCAACCCCTCGGCCTAGAACAGATGAGAAAAATGTAGTAGACAATGCTACAGAGATAGAAACAGGTAAATATTATTCAGACCCTATGTATAGGCTGACGTTTTTGTTAAGAATTCAGAAACAAGATATTTCTAATTGTTTGGTATTCTTCATGAATTCCATTAGTATCGTGACTGTTGTCTCATGAAGTTTCAAGACTATGCCCTTTGATTAATTTGTTTGACTCTGCATCCAATAATTACCATCACATATTTTTTTTTAAATGCATGAAGCCGCTTGTACCTCTGTTCAGCCAAGTGAACTCAACGAATGTTGTTGCCTTAAAAAACTGAAAAGATGATATAGTGAATTTTGAATATTCATATGACTGAGTTAATTTTCAAATGACACTGTACAATGAAATGACAGCAATCTGTCTTTCCAAAACTAAGGAAGACAAGAAATTTTAGTCTACTTCCATCTATCTTTCCTTTTCTTTTTGTCTTTTTGGTTTCCCTAAAATTTCTCAAAAAAGTTTGGTTCTAGTTACAATTATTTTCTTCTGTACAGCATGTGATGATGCTGCAGAAGATATACCAGAAGAAGAGGCAGTGTGTAGGATATGTTTGGTCGAACTTGGAGAAGGCGGTGAAACATTTAAAATGGAGTGCAGTTGCAAAGGAGAGCTTGCACTTGCCCACAAGGAATGTGCAATTAAGTGGTTTAGTATTAAAGGCAACAAGAAGGATGTTCAGAATCTTCCAGTAACATTATTGAAAATACAGAATCCAGCTAATGTCGTAAGAAGGCCGCCAGTAGGTGCGCAGCAGATGGAAGTGACGCGTTACAGGCAAGTTTTGCACTAAAATATGCACTTACCTTCCTTTTTCTAAATATGCACTTAACTTTGTCATCATTTTCTGTTTTGTTAACGTCAATGTTACTTGAACAAGTTTTAAACAACTAAGAAAAGAAGAAAATAGATTATGCACACTCAAGCACAAGGCTACAGATTAAAACAGGTTCTGAGCAAAAGGTGACTAAATACCCAAAGAGTCTGATATTTACAGAAATATGAAAAAGGAAAAGATAGAATGGGAAGTAAAACGAGGAAAACAGAAAGTGAAATTAGTGAATTGGGAGAACCTTTGACTCATAAGTAGAAGAAAAGAACGGGGAGGTGGAATTTCCTAGTGCTTCAGTTTTATTGAGAAAGAGTTACATCAAAGAGCTGCAAGATTGAAAGAAACCCAAAAGAGCAACCATAGACGCTCACAATATTGGTATTATGAAAGAGAAGAACCTTTAGCTACAATTAAGTGAACAAGATCACAATTAAGTGAAATTTTAAGAAAAGAATGTCTATTCCTTCTCTCAACTTGCTCGCTGCTTACCCATCTTGCTGGCCTAGAATCTAGCAAAATGGTGTCGGGAATGATGACGTCTTCAATGTTGTTTATGGAAACTTCGTAATGGAATGATATACTTGTAAATAATCTTCTGGTGGTCTTACAACAGTGATAAAATTTTAGTCCAAATTGACTCAGGCTCTAGTCTGTTCTTACGTGCAGCGTGTAAAACTTGCTGATACAAATAGAGACATTCTTGTTGCCTTTAAATCCCAACTTTCTGGAGCTTATTTTGGTATTTTATTTGTTCACCCTCAAATAGGCTCTGGCAAGACATACCAATCCTTGTCATGATCAGCATGCTAGCATATTTCTGCTTTCTGGAGCAGCTTCTGGTATGACTTTGCTCTCTGCTTAACATTGCCTTGCTTTAACCTGTCTAGTTTACACATATAAGGTTGTGCAGCACGTTTCTATATATTTGAACTATTACTCATGTAAATTTCCCTTACCTGAGTGCTGACAGTACCATTCTATTAGCTTTCATTGATGTATCAGCTGTCTTTTGGTAGTGAGACTCTTTATAAATCAGGTGCTTTTTTGAGTTTAATAAAAAAATATTTCATAAACAAAAAAAATGGCCTGTAATGGGCCTAAGATCCAAAAGAATCCAATGATGAGATTTTTTTATCCAGATATAGGGTGCCTGTGGTAGGGAACAAGGCATATATTCTGGTTTGACTTTTGGAAACATCAGAAAATGTGCTGGTCTTTTACGATTTTATACATTAAAAATGAGTGGAATGAGAAATTTAGCATTTCCATATGCTTCTTTCTGCAATATATCTCTCCAATATTCGTTCTTCAAAAGCATCACATTGTCATCATAATTCACTTTTCTAAGCAGGTATCTGACATGGGACCTCGTGCACTTGCGATTTCTTTACCTTTTTCTTGTGCACTAGGCTTCATTTCAACCATGATAGCTTCTACTATGGGTAAGATTTTTTTACTGTTTCTTCTGCTGGCGATTTCTATATTTACTTTCCTTGTTTGGTACTATTTTCTCTATCTTTTGGACCAAAATAGGGCCTTTAGTGGTTATTTGCATCGCATTTATACACTCTCAATATATGCAAAGGAAATGGATGCATGTTCTATACTAAGCAGTATCCACAAAGTGGAATTTTCTTTGCAGTAATATAGGTTAATAGCACCAGTTCCTATCATTTAAGCATCTTTGGACATATAGATAGCTGTATGGGTATGTTGGGTCTATAGGTATTTACAGTATTGCGACCATCAAGCCAAAGCCAAAAAAAAAAAAAAGGATAAAATGAAGGAAAGATTCTGGAAAATCTTTCAAAAATGTTAAGAAACCATTTCTACTTTTGTTGCACCTATCTCTTTTGCAAAATTGTAGTTGGAAAACGTAAACTAGTCAATAGCTCATCCAAGCACATTAGGAAGGCCTAAATGTTGCCTTATATGCTTTACATCCAACTCAATTGACGAGTGTTGAGACTTGTCCTTGTAGGCTAGTTAAAAAATGATTTTATGCTTGGTTACTAGCTTAAGTTAGTTGGATACTTTTTTTTTTTTTTTTTGTAAGTGAGAGGACTTGAACCCAAGACCTCTCACTTACAACCCAACCCAACCCTCTCCCAGTGGTTAGTTGGATACTTTAATTTGGTGCCTAGAGTCAGGATGTAAAAGCTTTGAGACTGTCCCAGTGGTTGGTAGCATAATCAGATTCTAAGTCAATGTCAATCATCTAAGTTTTTTGTGAAGAAGCTCAGAATATGGCTACCAAAAGGATAGTCCACAACACTGAGAAGTTAATTTCCAGCATAAGAGAAGTAAGATATCAACCATAACAGACCAAAAAACAACAAAAGGAAAGGAAAGAAAACAAAAAAGAACCAAAAAGAAAATGTATCCTAATTTGTAGTGAACAGAGACATGAATTGAAGAAGAAAATGGGGAAAACCAAATATTGACATTTTTCTAAGAGCAAAACAATTCTCTTTGAATTTTCAATTTGCTACAATTCTAGGAGGAAAGTTGTTTATGATTTGTTCTGTAAAGTGATACATCTTGTAAGAAAGAGCTGAAATAACAGGATTTGCTATGGCAGCTAGTTGTACAGGTACTTCATAAGCTTAGACAAATGTGTTGAAACTACCACATAAAAGAAAGCTTTACCATGATTGGCCTAACTATAATGAATAGTTCCTTTTCAAGTGTAAAACTTTCACAAAAGTATTTGATATTTTAACTCTGATAAAGGGAATGCCTTATAATCTCCTATTTGCTTGCCTGCCTTATAATAGAATGACATTGTTTATATACTAAACTTGGAAATATAGATGTGCATGTTACAAAGCATTTTCTGCATATAAATTGTCCATGAAGTTAGATATGTTCATCTGATACTTTTACTAGGTTTGATTTTTTATTCAATTATTCTTGCTCCTAATTGATTATTCTTCTTATGATCACTACAAGAAAACTGACTTTTCACGACGCCAGAAATATGCTGCAAAAAGTCCAAAAACCGCCGTGAAAACCTTTTTGCGGCACAAATGCGACGGAATTAAATTGTGTCACAAAAGTAGCCGTTACAAAAGAAAACGACACAATTTTTCAACATGTCGCATGCATTTGCATCACTCTTTGCGACGCCAATTTGAGTGTCACCACTCTACTTGCGGCACAAAAAATGCGCTACAAAATGTCCACAATGTCATGCGACAAAAACTTGCATCGCAAAAAAGTCACCAATATAAAGACCAGAAATCAATTTTTTCATGGTACAATAATTATCATGCTCAAATATCCTAAAATCGAATATTATAACAAAATATAGTTCCACAATACACTAGAATAAAGTATCATACATTGTTTTAGTCAAATTCTACAAACTTTATCATTTAATATTGTTCGCTCCAATTACAAGATGTTTCATATATTCCAAAATGTGCTTGTCTTCAAAAGTACAACACTTCATCATACATCTCTCAAAAACATCTTCATATCTCCCAATCCGCGTGCTTCCAATGTACCATCAAGTCCAGGGCTGCAAAGTGTATTCTATTAGTCCCCTGCTCATATAACCCCAGCCCATTAAGCATGAAGAAAACGTTAATATAACAATAGTTACTGAAACGGAATTTGTAATTCAACCTTTTCACAGACACTGAAAATTAAGACCACTTCTACTACATTATGTCCCATAAATAGCTGGCTAAATCTTAACAAAAACAGGTCGTCTTCCCAATCATACAAATACTCAATGGAAAACTTGACAGAATAGAGTTATTTCCAGAAACTTCTCCAGTACCTCAAGCAAGTCGTTTGCAAGTAGTCCTGCTCCTTTTCTTCTTTGTATGATGGTTCTGGTATAACAAAAGACTAGTCAATTAAATATCAACAAGGAGCTCATGCACAAATAGTCATCAACAAGGAAGTCATGCACAATTCAATATCAACAAGGAACTCAGCAAAATTGGTCTTCTATAGAAGGACCAACTCAAAGTACGCATACTATACCTCAAGAATATCAGCAGTTGAAGAAACTTTTTTATTCATTTCACACTTGTTTATTTCAGCATCATTTGTTCCAACTTCCTTGTACATTTCAGCATCATTTGTTCCAACTTCCCTGTTCATTCTATCACCAACCTGTTACATTATCAACAAAGTATGAAGAAAAGAAAATCAGGCCATAGCTGCTGATATTTCAGAGAGTTTGAACACAAAATCGAATTGTATGAATTAATATACAACCTCTAATGAGTCCGAAATTTGAGATTGTTTTGCTGCATTCATTTCTCTTCTTTGGAGTGATGCCAAGTCACATGTGGATGCCCTCTGGAAGAACAAAGATCAATAGTAACTAAAGCAATAAAAAAATTAGAAAAACTATAATATTTAACCAAATAGTTATCCCAAACCATTCTTGCTTCAAATTGAGCAATCAACTCCTCCTTAAAATCTGCCAATTTCGAATTCATTTCTTCTCGTAGTTCACCACGTATGATTTCCACTTTCTCATTCACTGCATCCTCAAATGCTTTCTTTTGTCCAGCATTCATGTTATCTGACATCCTATACACGTCTTTTGGAGTCGCACCTACCCCATAAGTTCGAAGACGACCTGGTTTTTCAGGTCCAAGAATATTTTCATAGAGTATATCTTTCACAAAATTATCATCCCTGGATGTCTCTGGCAGTTTTTGTATTTCCTCATTCATAGTTGCCTAAATTGAAAAACAGACAGAAGAAAGAATTATTTATGAAGTAAAACCAATAAAAAGTGACTAAAAGCTATTCTTACAATTGTTTGTGAAGTCAACTCATCCATTTGTTTTCCTTGTCTTGAATGAATAAAAACGTCTAGTTTCGAAGGCTCTTTTCCAGTTTTAATCCGAAGCCGCCACATATTCAATGTACAAACTAAAGTGTTAATATTTCTAAATAAGACTATTTTCCAGAAAAAATTGCTAGAAACATAAGCATTAGAATTTAATATACCTTTTCCCTGAGGTTCACATGATCTTTTCGCCCTGTTCGATGTGTCATCTTTTGTTTTTTTCGATTCTTGCTATTAATCTTGCTTTGCTTCTAATTATGTACAAAACAGAAAAAGGTAGTTAACAACACCTCAAAATCATAATAGCACTAGAATTTAATTCAAAAGCAAAAGAGATGTGACAATAAATACATGCCTTGACATCTTCTGAGCTCCAATAATCAACCAAAATAGGCCATTGATCCTTCTCAACTCTTGCAGGACAGTGTGCTAATAGCCATGACCTGTGCCTCCTATAAGGAGTGAAATACATGCTCTTGACTTTTGATTTCCAATTTCTCCACAATTTGCTGACCCTTATCATTTGTACTTTCTTGCATGTATCATCAATATTTGTATTTCTCTATCAAAAATTACAAAACAAAAGTTTAAACATTCACAAGCTACAAGATTGTATGAAATAAAAAGAAAAAAAATGTTGCTAACTTTGATAGTGAGTCAAAATACCTTAATTTCTTCCCAAAATCTCTCCTTAGATCCTTCAGGCATGGCCCTCCAATCTGTGTACGTGAGTGGTAATTTATTACCATCCTTTACTAAGATTCCTACTTGACTTATATATTGTGTAACATTAGGACCAATTACTTGGCCCCGTGCATTCCAAACTAACTCCAATTTCTTTCCACCACCCCAACCAGCACTTCGTCTGGCTAGTCCTCTACCACTATTGTCTCCTGTGTACAAAAAACACATACACATACAAAAGAAGAAATTGTGATTCATATAATTTTTTTTATGAATATTATACAAAGCTTATAATAAGGAATGCTAGACTCAAAACTATTTGTGGTAATCTTTTCTTTTCCAACCGACCTTCTTCACTAGAATCATCATCATCAAAAGTACCATCAAAGACACCCTCTATGTCTTCTGAATCATATGAAGAACCTGATCCAGCTTCAGAATCATTGTTATCAAAGGAATCTGGTTGCTCACGATGGTCTAGTGGTTGAGAATGAAAGCCTTGACCGATATGTGAATTAGGATGGGAATTTAGTTGAGAATCAGCCTTGGAGTTCAACTGATGTGAATTGGCTTTAGAGTTGAACTGAGAAGCAGAAATAAAGCTAGAAGCTCAGTTTGAATTTGAATTGGAGTCATGTGATTTCGCTTGACAATTAGGTCGAGAAATAGAGTTTGAGCTAGATGTAGGGTCTATGCGTATTCCAGGCATTGCCCCAATGAATTTATGTGCTGGAGGCTTTGAATAATGATTTGGGCAAGTCTGATAAGATTGAGAGCTTGACTGTGAAACAGGGTTCAAACTATTAGTGGACTCAGTATGCGCTCCGGACATTGGCCCAACAACTTTGCGGGGCCCCTTCATACTTGGTGCCATGGAAAACCTATAAAAGCAGCTTCTGATTTTTGAAGGCAAAGTTAAGTAAGATGATTAATTTTACTGGCTTTTTTCAGAAACCAATCACATAATTCAGCAAGAGAGTGTTGTATCATCTTACTTTTGGAGTTTAAGTTTCTAAAATCTGCAAACACAAAGAACATATACATATTAAGGAACTATAACCCAATGAAACCAACATTACCAACTTGCTAATATGAACATAAGGAATCATAAATTGAACATAAAGTAAATCCAGCATTACCAACCTGCTAAAAAAAGAAGTAGAATGCAGGTTATCAAGGAGACTAATATGAACATGTGGGCAGTTTTTTTTTTTGGCAGTTAGTAAAAGTTACATGTGGGCATATGCCTCATTCCAGTTTGCAATCGTCATCCTTTTTGCTCATATATTTTGTACTGTGGTAAATTACTCTCCCTCTCTCTTTCTCATTACTTTCTCTTGCTTCTGTGCCGCTGGCACCCTCATCCCCTTACCATCACAGTCACACACTAACATCTCTCGCCTCTTGTTTGTCGTATGGGTGGGTGAGAAGGGGGTTTAGCTGCTCCCGTACTTTCTATCTTACATGTAGAAGAAGATGAATTTTATTATATAGTTCAATCAATCTACTTCTGCAGCTTAATGTAAATGCAATTCTATCGGTGCTGCTTTCTTCCTTCACTGGGTTTGGAATTGCAATTAGCACCAATTCACTGCTTGTGGAGTACTTGAGATGGAGAACAAGCAGACGTCATTCATCTCATCAGCATCCAAATGTGTCCGGCAGCACCATGAACACGACCTAAGACACCAGCAGCACCATCATCAATCTCACCATGACAACCACCAGTCGCAACATCCACTGACAGATAATCTATCTATTAGGCCAGCTGAAAATGGTAGGCAGCATGAAACCGCTACTCTGGGAACATAAACACGTTCTTAAATGATCTTCCTTTCCTTTCTAGGTAGCTCAGCACCATTGCTCCGTAAGTTCGTCGATATTGAAGCCGATAGTAAGTTAATACCAGTTAGAGACTTCACAAGCTTGGGCTTCAAATCTCCAAATTTTGGTGAACCAGAATAGCTTATATATTAGAAAAATTTTTCTTGGATGAGTTGAGTATAGCTGAAGTTGATAGTTGTTGTAGCTTATTTTACAGTTATTCTTGATGGATCGTTTATTGCAGCAAGGAAAAAAATTGGCTTCTCTTTTCATGGCAGGTGGTATTATGGCTTGTATCCTGGGTAAATTCTGGTTTAGATGTGTAAGATCTCCAAATTCGTGGAAGATTGCAAATAACACTGCAGTTTTTGGCTAGCAAACAAATTACTGTATTCTCTTTTTGTAGGAAATTCTGAAGTTCAAATTTGGTAGAGGTGGCAAAATGGACGAGATGGGCGGGATTTGCTTGGGTTTAATATGGAACCGAGTTATATGGGTTTGGACCCAACCTTACCCATATGTGTTTTGGGATTAACTTGGGCTGGATCACTTTGGAATGGGTTTAGATTGATTCCGCCCAATACCCAAATCTATTTTTTACATATTTTTTTCCTTTAATTCATTTTTTATTTTTTAAATAACTTTAATATCTTTTACACTTTAGAATAATGAATAGTTACCTCACAAAGACATACATTTTGATAAGAACAAAATGAACTTCAAAACCTTCTATCATAGCACATAAATACATACAACAAGCATTACTACACTGTGCAGCTAGTCTGCGTGTCGAAGTCATCAGTCCAAAATCAATCCTCTGTCATCATGACGCTATCCATCAAGAAGTGATCTTTCCATTCACCAAGGCTTGCAAAAGGTAAAAATCCACATAATAGTGGGAGAAACAGAGATATGGTACCATAGAATAGACATCTTCTCAACCAATATGGAAAACACGGATTGTTGCCATTGACTTTGGTATCCACCAAGATTTGGATTCCTCGAGCAAAAAGAGTAAAGAGGTTGACAAAGAAAACTTTTGAGAACATGCAATATAAACTTCTGAGATTACAAACTGTCATGTTGTACCTTATACTCCACTACCAAGTTTAGCCACCAATCTTTGGACATCAACACTCATTTCTGCGTCCTCTTCTACCTCAGAAGCATCATAACCTGCTATTATTTAAAAAGAACCAAAATTAATAGAAAAGAAAATAAACATATTTGACGTTTAAAATTTCAAATCAATAGTACCTTCACCACCATAAATCCAGTCCCGAGAACATAGCAATGCTTCAACATTGCTTGGCAAAAGTGCATTTCGAAACTTTCCAAGGATTCGACCTCCATGACTGAATGCAGATTCAGATGCAACCGTTGTAATGGGAATGCTCAAAATGTCTCTTGCTAATAAGGAAAGTTCAGGACATCTCAGCATATTTCCTTTCCAAAAATCAAGAATATTAAATTTCTTATCTCTTGGAAGTAATTTCTCCTCTAAGTAAATACCTAATTGGGACTTGGAAATAGATGCCTCATGTTGGCTATTATAGGAATAAAACTCCAAATCTAACTCATCCCTTATTTCACCATCATTTTCAGTATTAGCAATCCTATCTTGGGATTCTAAACAAGCAAGAGACTGGCCTTGTAAATATACCTCAAACAATGCTTCTAACTTGTCTTTAAGATTTTTAACCACATGCTAGCTATTTTTATCCTCTTTTACATTTATATACTTCCCTTATTTAATTTTACCTGTCCTCTCTTATGTTTATTTATTTTTACTAATTAATGTTACATCTTCAAAAATATGGTACCTGAAATATATTTAATGATATCCAATGGGCACATATTAAACAGACCCATTTAAAAAAAGTAACCTTTTACAAATACTTTTGCATTCCTGAGGAGCTACTTGTCAAGTTCCAAATTGAATATTTTTCTTAATAGAGGAAGATTCTAAGTCAAGAGCTTGAATGATAATCACTATTTCACTGAAACCCATATAGTGTTTGGCAACTAAAATTCAGTTTGACTCTCTCCATTTCCTCTAGTATTCTTTAGCTTTCTTACTCTTAATTTAAGATACGAGACAAATAAATAAGTAAACTTTAAATCCCGATTAAAAAATAATCAATTACAAAATCCAAAGAATAAACGTATATCATATTTATTTAGATTTATATGTTTGGATTCCAAATTTTTTGAAAAAAGAATTGTTACGTTTTTCGTGACCACATTATTTCATCACCTTTTTACCTCATATATATCAAATCGTTACAATAATTTTTCTATAAAACGCTCTAGAAAATAGGAATCCAAACGAGATTGAATTTAAAACTCGTAGGATAAAACCTACTTAGCAAATATCCCTTATACTTTAAATAGTTTTTTTTTGAACGATAAAACTTTAAATACTTAATGCAAGAAACATTTGGGGTCTATCGTGTTGGTCAATTGAAATGTGAGGCAAAAAAAGTGGGGCTGTGTGGAATGGATCCTTTTACCTGTATACCATCTCTAAATATCTAGCAATAATTGTGTAAAAGATGTCGACTACAATAAAAGATGTAAAGTAAGTCGTAAAAAACTGTAAATCAAGCTCAAAGAGTCAAGACCCAGTAGGAGTAGTACTAAGCATGCATTCCCATTCCCCTAAGTTTAAAAAAAAAAAAATCCTTTCCAAGTCCTTCTCATTAATATTATTGTATTCTATCCTCGCACCATTTTATTTCCCATACTCCTTGTACCTCAAAACAAAAACAATGGCTGAATTGTTTGTTCCAAAGATAATAGATGAATTGGGTGATGTTGTCGTGAAGCAGCTCGGGGAGAAGATTAACCTGGTGATGGGGGTTGAAGAGGAGGTGGCAAATATCAAAAGAAAGTTAGAAACGATTCAAAATGTGCTGCATGATGCAGAGAGACGAAGGCAGAAGGAGAAACCAGTCGCAAAGTGGCTAGAAGAGCTTGAAGACATAACATATGAGATGGATGATGTCCTGGACGAATGCAACATCAAGATTCAGAAACCAAAATATGAGGGAACTCATCAGAAGCAGCCTACATTGCGGAACAAGGTTCGTTCCTTTATCCCATCCTGTTGTTCATGTCTTAAACAACTTCCTGTGCGTAGTGATATTGCTTCGAAGATAAAGAAAATAAATGGAAAGCTAGAATTAACTTTGGAAAAGGCGCGCCAGTTCGAATTTATTTCAAGTGGGGGGATTCCTGATTCTCAAGATTTTCAGCGAATTATGACTACCTCAATCATAGATGAATCAGGGATCTATGGTCGAGAATCTGATAAGGATGCTTTACTTGACCAAGTATTGTCTGAGACTAGTAGTAGTCAAGGAAGAGATGGAGTTCAAATTATCTCTATAGTAGGGGCCGGGGGTAGTGGAAAGACCACACTTGCCCAGCTGCTCTTCAATAATGATGAAGTGAAGAATCACTTTGATTTTAGAAATTGGATCTGCGTATCGGATCCTTTCGACCAAAAAAGGATCGCAAAAGCTATCCTTGAGAGTGCCGGAAGAGGTTCTCATTTCATGTTAGAGTTGGATTCGTTGATCCGACTTATAAAAGAAACTTTTTCTGGTAAGAGATTCCTGCTTGTCCTAGATGATGTCTGGACAGAGGATGACTCAAAGTGGAAACTGATAGGGTGTTAATTGTTAGCAATTTTATTGTTAATTTCCCCTGTTATCCTTGCCAAATATTGTTTTAAGTATTAATATTTACTTATATTTGGTATTGGACCCAATTTCAGGGATTGAAGCAGAAAATTACCAAAAAGGAGAGACTTGTATGGAAAAATGCAGACTTCTAAGGGCTTCAACCTTTGGATCCTTGAATTGGTGGGGACCACAAGTTAGTGCAAGGCATTTAGTCATTTGGGCATTTCAAAGAAAGCAACGTAGAGAGACTTGGAACAACAAGTACTTTGGAAGCTTTGTCCACATGTGCGGGGACCACGGATAAGAAGCATGAGTCATTTGGACTCTAGGAAAAGAAACGTACAAGACTTTGAATTTGGTGTGGGGACCACTAGAGATAGCATTACACTTCCTTTTGGCTTTAAAAAAAAGGGAAAAACGTACGAGAGGGGGAGGAATCAGTAGTTGTAGTTTAGGTTTTTAGCATAGTTTTAGTTTTCTCTTCGGAGCTCTTCCGCATGGTTGTTCTCCATTAATGGAGGACTAACCTCGTAATTCTAGTCAAGGGGACAGCTGAAGATTTGGTTCAACAATTACTGTGAGATCTAATTTATTTTAATTGCTTCCTTAATTTATTGGTATTTATATGTTACCTGCTTTTAATTGCTATAGCTCGTGTGAGTGATTGAATAGATGCGCAATATTTAATTATTCACATAGGCTATTTTGCTAAATAGGGATAATTGAATCCGTAATTGTTCGTTATCTTTATCTCAGTAGCAACTGGCGTAATTGGGTTTATGTCAGGGGAACATACGATCTAACTTAAACAAACCCTCGTAGCGTGTTTGTTAGTTAGGATTGGGCCTTTCTATTTATTAATGCAATCTAGAAATTAAATCCTACGGTCGTACCTAGGGTTGTTTTTGGGTTAGAGAAATAGTTAACGGTCGTACCTTAACTATCGAAAAATTAAGGAAATGTTGGTTGTTTATCGCGTGCATGACAACTATAACTGGTCTATTAATAAATATGGGATTATCTGTGAATCAATGATCAGTTGCATGAACCATTTCTGAAGTGTACCCTTGGCTAGAGTTTCCCCTTAATTATTTCTTTGAATTAATTATTTCCTGCAGTTAACTTATTTAGTTAGCATTTAATCCAAAACCCCCCATACTCTGGACTCTAGAAGGAACGAGTTATCCCCAGTCCCTGTGGATTCGACCCTGCTCACCGCTATATACAAAATCTGTATTTTTTCTCGAGTAGGTATTTATTATTGTACAGGTTCGGCACCTGTCAGAAACCTTTCCATGACTCTCTCAAGGATGGGGCTCCCGAAAGTGTAATATTGGTGACAACAAGGAGTCATAGAGTGGCCACAGTGGTGGGAACAACTCATACTCACCAAATGAGCCGAATGTCTGACTCTGATTTTTGGCTAATAATGCAAAGGATAGCATTTGCTAGAAAATCAGGGGACTTATGCAAGAAAGTGGAAAGAATTGGGTTAAAAATTGCAGAAAAATGCAAAGGGTTGCCACTTGCTGCAAAGCCTATGGGAAGCTTGCTACGGTTCAAAGAGACCGTACAACAATGGCAGAATGTTTTGGACAGTGAGATATGGCAATTAAAGGAAGCGGCTGTGAGCCTTTTTCCTCATTTGTACTTAAGTTACAATGAATTACCCCCAGAGCTGAAACGTTGCTTCTCATATTGTGCTGTCTTTCCCAAAGATTTTGAGATAAATGTAGAAGAGCTTATTAGGCTGTGGATAGCACAAGGTTATGTTCGTCCAAATCGAAGAGGTGAGCGCTTGGAGCTGGTGGGCCTTGAGTACTTCAACAATTTGGCAATGCGTTCCTTTTTTCAAGAATTACAAGAAGTTGAGGGGTAATATGGGTTTCATGAATATATGAAGTGCAAGATGCATGACATAGTGCATGATTTTGCACAATTTCTCACAAAAAATGAATGTCATGTACTTCATGGAATTGATTATGAACAAGGCACTGGAAGAAATTTATCGACTGAAAGTGCCCGTCATCTAACATGGCTAGGCACCGAGAGGGCGTTTAGTTCTCTAGTCATTGATTTTGGAAGGCTCAGGAGCTTTTTTGCTTTTTCACATGGAAGAGTAGCTCCCCAAGGCTCAGCACGTCATCTGTTTTGCAGTTTGAATTGTGTGAGGACTCTGACTTTAAGTTGTTGTGGGCTACATGAAGTCCCAGCCGAGATTGGAAGTTTGAATCATCTCCGGCACTTGGACTTAAGTTGGAATCTTTTTGAGACACTGCCAGAAGCTATATGTGATCTATATTATCTGAAAACTTTTGATATCAGTAACTGTGGAGATCTTTCGTGCCTTCCCCAAAGGATTGAAGGCCTTGTACACTTGAGGCACCTTTTCAATCTTATTACCTATGAAGTACATCAAATTCCACAAAGATTGGGGAAGCTGACGTCACTTTGTACGTTGACTCAGTTCAACGCCAGGAGCAACTCTGATGATTTGGCAATTCTGAAGTACCTGAACCAACTAGAAAGATTGCGCATTGATATTTATGGAGAAGTAGATTTTGGGAGTGCAGAACTTGGAAAGAAAATTTACCTACATGAAATGTATTTGTGGTTTAACCCTGGAGTCCACTTTATGGAAACTCCAAGTTGCATTGAAAGCATGGAATTGCCTCCAAACTTGCAACAACTTGCGCTAGATATGTATCCAAGAAACCAGTTACCAAGTTGGCTTGTGACGAAGTCTCTCGTCAATAACTTGACGAAGCTAATTATCAATGGGCCGCGCAATGTCTCATCCTTGACTGACTTGTGGAAGCTGTCGTCCCTAGAAGAGCTTAGGCTCATTAGAGTGGAAAAGCTGGAATGTTTGGGCAAGGAATTCTTTGGAATCACAATAGCACTGCATGAGAATAGTCATAATACCTTTGGTACATTGTCAAACTCCGAGACATCATCTTCAGCTGAAGCAGCAGCATTTCCTAATTTGAGAAAATTACATTTTCAATGCTGCCCAAATTGGACAAATTGGGAAGACTTAAGTGAAGATGATGAAAAAGTTGATGTCTCTATCATGCCACACTTGGAGGAGCTACATATTGAGTACTGTAAAAAGTTTGAGACTTTGCCGCATCGCATCCTTGGAAAGATATCATCTTTCAAAAGTTTGAAAGTTCTGGGTTGTAACAAGTTGAGGGATTGTTACTCCGATAAAATAGGAGACGACAGGATGAAAATATCACACATTTCTCAAGTTGACATATTCTAATATCTGCTCAAGTATGATTATTCACACATTTTTTTTATGTATCTATCATTTTTGAAGTTAAATAATTACTGCTTATAGATTACAACAAACTAAGGCCTACTTTGTGGAATGACATGTACTTAATAACAAATCAAGTGTTCATATATATAATGCAAAATATGAATTGATGATGCATCTGAGAAAATGGCCTGTTTAACTGAATGTGATTTGAGATGCACAACTTCTGATGTAATGTTAACGCATACAAGAAAAAATTGACTTTTGCAAAATTTCATCAAAACTTTGGCCCACCTGAAGAATTCAGTAGAATAGTAGCCCTAACTTTCTTTTGCTTCAAACAAAAAAGTAATAAATAATTTGCATATAAATCAAGTGGAAATATTCATTAATAGTTTATAGTGGATTTTTTTTTATTGAGAGGATGTATGACATTAACTGGTAAATATAGCACTAAATTTCTAACAATATCCAACTCTGAATTCTTGAATTTGGAACTCTATTTATATCTTTTCTTTTTAATTTTTATCCTTTTAATTTTTGGCTTTTGTCCTTTATTTTCCAGGTAATACTCATTGATGGCTCTAACTGAAGCTATAGCAGAAGGCATTGGGGAATCAATCTCTATGTCAACTTGTAGTTAGGCGATGTGACTAAGTTGAAAATTCACATCCACATGCTTTGTTTAGAATCATTTGATGAAAGCATATGTAACTTCAACAATTTCTCAGCTCTTATTTCTTTAAATTATTATTGTCCTGGGGTATTTAAGTTTGTTTAGATGCAATAAAGAAAAAAGTTTGTACATTATGTTTATTTGTATAGTGTATTGCCGGCAATCTATTAGTGGCACACCTAATCTAGGATACTATCCTTATGGTTAAAAGCTAACAAGTTCGCAAATTAATTTTTAGCTTGCCTTCTTTCTTAAGAAAATGTTTACAGAGTTCATACTAACGATGAAATCGAAACATAGATGGTAAAGAGAAACAGAATAAAACACATTATATCCACTGTGAGCAAGTCTAAAAAAATACTAAGAACTACTTCAAATTTATTTAGGTTATTGTATCATACATTGTGACTTATAAACCACGTTGAAAATCAATGCTATATTATCGTAATTACTTTGCTATATCAAAATGATACGAGTACAACGACAAAATCCATGAAAAGATACATGAATCGTTCTGACATAGTTGCAAAAATCAATTTGGCCAGCGTAATAGAGAAGATCACGAGACGAGATAAAACCCACTAAAAACAGTCACCAATAGTTGAAAGAAGAGCTAAAGTTATCGCTTCCTCCATCTTGACCAAACTGATAAGGAAGATAGAAACAAAAAGTATTATCACTAAATAAATTTGAAAAATACAAAAATATAAATTTAATGTGTTTTATCTTTGTAATGCACTAATAACAATCCTTATTTTGTTGGAGAGCTATGTTTCCATTATTTAAATAGATAACTCTAGTTTTGATCCAATGGTCAAGATTCATTTCAAGGCAATATAATTTTTTGGGCATTAATCTCAGTCTTTCCAAAAGGCTTTAGGCACTGAGTTTATACTCCATTCCATTCAATCCTTAGAAATGAAAGGTGGAGGCGTGGACTGGACAAAAGTGAAATTTCTCACAAAATCAGCTAATTTAAAAAAATATACAAACCAAGCTTGGGAACTTTGCAACCAAGCTTCCACGAGTCAACACCTTCAGCTTGAACAGGAACTCGTGCTTTCTTCTTCTCTTATTGCATAATAGGAAATGGGATACTTACATCATCATTACAATTTTCAATAAACCTTTTTATCTTTCCAATTACCTTTTTATCTCACACACATCACATCACAAAAAGTTCTACAATAAAAATATTCCAAATAAAACACAATCCAAACAAACCCAAATTGTTCTAAAATAAGAGGCGCCTTTTGAACCTGAACAGAATTTTGACAATTTTGGCGTTTGAAAAAGTATATTTTTCCCAAATCCTATTGTACTCTTATTGAATTACTAGTTTCCTTACAAATGGAGTGTTTTAGTTTCACCCGACATTAGTATTCAAAGAGGAAGAATTGAAAGTAAAAACTTTAAAGGATTTGAATTTCTCTTTTTACATATTTGTCGTATATCTAAGCCTACTAATACAAAAGAACTGTCACTAACAAGACGCAAAGAGACTTTTTTAATTAACCAACTAACTTAAGCAAAATGAGGATTAAATCCTTAAAACCAAATAACTTTAGATTAAGGCACATGACAGGGTGTTGAACCTGTGCAATAATAAATACCTGCTTAAATAAAATATAATTTCTGTAGATAGTGGTAAACAGGGTCGAATCCACAGGGACTGGGGATAATTTATTTCTTTTAGAGTTCGAAGTATGGGGGGTTTTTGAAAATGAGTGTAACTAAATTGCTTGGAATAAACCAAAATAAAATAAAACAACTACAACTCAAATAACTAATTATCACAATAAAAATAATAATGGACGAACTCTAGCCAAGAGACAACTTCGGAGATGGTTCACTTAATTTGATCACAGATGCAAGGATTATTCCAGTTACTATCTGATAAATTAGTTATAGTTGTCATACACGCGATAAACAACCAACTCTTCCTCAATTTGTCGATAGCCAAGGTACGACCGTTGACTATTTCTCTAATCAGGAAATAACCCTAGGTACGACCATAGAAGTTCAATTCCCTAATTGCATGAATAATTAGAAGAGCCTAATTCTAACCAATCAACACGCTACGAGGGTCTCTTTAAGTTTGTCTGTCTATCTCCCTGACACAAACCCAATCATGCCAGTTGCCACCAGTTTAGAATAATTAAACAATTACAGATTTAACTACCCTAATTGGCTTCAGGTTATTGAATTAATCTAGAATCCGGGCCCTGGATAATCGAATAATAAAACAACCATATGAACATAAAGCAGAAGATAGACGAATACCAGTAAATAATAGAAATAAATAAAAACTAATTCGATCTCACAAATTTAGTAGAACCAAGTCCTCCATTGTTCCTCGACTAGACGAGAAACTTAGCCACGCCTCATGAGAAAATCTCCAAATAATTTAACTGAGGTCCAGGCCATCAAAGGAACCAAGAAAGAATAAAACTAAACTATGCTAAAAGGTCTGCTAAAACTATTCATCCTAGCCGCCTGTACGTTTCTTTCTTTTTAAAGCCAAAATGACTAATCCCTAATGCTTTCTCTCCATGGTCCCCGCCGAAATTTAGAGTCCAAAAACTACTAGAAGAATGCCCTGCCGAATTGCTCATTGCTTCCTATTGATAGTAGGACTCCAAGTACGAGTCTTCTCTTCATCAGCAGCCGAAAATGTAGTTTTTTGGTCCCCACGAAGTAGCACAAGCCTGCCGAATTCTTCTTCTTGTCTTGAGCCTCTCTACGTTCTTTCTCTTAAAGGCCAAATGAAGAAAAGCCTTTTCTCCTCTCGTGGTCCCCGCCGATGATCCTCTTAGAAGCCAAAAAAAAGATTACTAATGCTATCTCCCGTAGGACTTGAGCCAATGAAGTACAAAAGGTGGGCCCTAGCCCAATTGTCTCTTGTTTCCTTTCTTTTTGGTAGTTTTCTGCTCCATTCCCTGAAATTACGTCCAGATACCAAAAATAAGTATATATTAACAATTTAAACAATATTTGGCAAGGACAAAGGGGGAAATTAACAATAAAATTACTAACAATTAACACCCTATCAGCACATTTATATTGGCTCTCTACAAGGCCTCCTCCTATGCTGATTTAACAGTAAAGACTCCCTCTATATATATATATATATTACAGTAAAGACTTCCTAACATAATCAAAATCATAACACACTAATCTAGACTCATCCTATGCGATCTAGCCTCATCCCATAGAGACCGCACGAGATTCGCTATAATATTAATTATTCAGTAGCCTATGTGTCCAAGTTATTAAACCATTCCTTTCCTTTTTACACTTCTGATGTGGGATAGGAGCCTCACAGAAATAGAAGAAATTTTTTTTTTTTTTTTTGTATAGGGAGTAAATGATTTAACGTTTCATTGTCATAATGTGGCAAATCATTTCTAGAGTTAGTGTGGAAGCATCATATTTGAGTGTTCTTCGTTTCATGTGGTTCTACTTCATACGAATTGAATATTTAAAACCTCCCTTGGTTCTTATTTTCACGTTAAGTTAATTCCTAAACTAATTAATGTTGTCTTCGTGTCATTTAGCATTGAGTGCTTTACTGCTCAGGTATCATTCGGAGTTCAATATCAATTGTAGTGAATTTCTTCTTGGAAGTCGTATTTCACTACAAGAAATTTGGCCTTTTGTGACAATATTCTCAGTGACGACAGAAAAGTTGTCACAGTTGAGCAAATTTAGTCACGACTTTTGATGTCATCATAGTTGACCGAGGATAGACTCATCATCAGTGACAACATGGGATTAATCGTCACAATATGAGTGGCGCGCAACTGGCTTGTGTGGCGGGAAATCACCATTGTGACGACTTAAAAAAATATTATCATTGAAATGGGCCCTACAGTGACTACTTATAATGTTATCACAATGTGATTATCGGTTCAAAATTAGTGACAACAATTAGTCGTCACTGTCTAAAGTAATTGTTCCTAGGTCACTTTCATTAATTCTACTATGCCACCCAAATTTTTTCAATATAGCCCCATATGTTGTAAATAAATTTTATTAATTCTATTATGGCACCCTATCTTTTACATTTTAGCCCCGTATGTGGTAAACTAATTTCATTAATTCTACCATGACACCTTATCTTTTGCAATTTAGCCTTGTGTGTAATAAACCAATTTCATTAATTCTATTATGGCACCCTATCATTTACAATTTAGCCTATGTTTTTCATTAGTAAAATGAGAAAGGTATTGTAATAAAATGTATACATATTTTATAATTGTTCCAAACTTAGTTAGTAACTTGTTATGAAGGTAAAAAAATATCATGGATTCCCTATCTAGTTCTCTTGACAACATATGAAAAATTAGTGATTAGTATAATATGAAATTGATAACAAAGAACAGTAAAATTTAATATGAAATTAAGTAAAATCCTCACAATTGCATGACTAGAGTTTATTATTAATTGCAATAGTCACATTATTTATGGTTTAGGAATCGGTACTTGTACCAAATACATTTAGTGTTTCATGCATATATTAGCAAACTATTTTGGTTATTTGATCAACTAAACTGATTGTTAGGTCTTGTTAGACCATAATTCATACATAATTGATAAAATTATTAAATTAATACCAAAAATATTTGCATTAAAAGATTTTTTGGAATCATAAACATATTTTTAATAAGCTTTTTACTTTTTGAACGTTATTTTTTCATAGAGATCCAAAAAAATCCTATGTTAGTAAAAAAAAGTATCTAAAAACACTAAAATTTCATATTCTAAAGTTTTAATACACTAAATAAAGTTTTAATACAACTTGTGAGTTAAAAAAGCTCAAAATAATAAACAATCTTCATTACACATAGATGGAAAAAAGTAAAAGAGAGATATTAGAGAATGCATTATTTTTGTAAAGAAAGGTTCAAATAATTTGTACAAAAGAGACTAAAAGCGTTAGTTTTTGTACTTTGCTAAAATGGAAGCGGGAACTGAAAATTCAAGATGTAGAGAGCGGGAGAATAAAATAAGACAGAAACGATGTCGTTTTGGCAACTCCTGAACAAAAACACTCACAACACTTAGAAAATTTTCAGACAACACTTCCTTTCCCTCTGGTTGAAAGCTTTGAATACTATCATCTTCACCATCTCTTCTTATACTCCACTATCATCGAAATTATCCACAAAATCACTTTAAATCACCATTTTCATCCCTAATTTGAGCTTCCCAAAAGATTTGGGCAGCTTCATTGACCTCGCAGATAGCAAAAATCCCTAGATTGGTGCAGCACTTGCTCGCTTGCAAGAACATAGAAAATTGGCCATGAATTTTGGGGGAAAGCCAAAGTTCGAAGATTGAATGTTAAGGAAAACAAGAGCTAAGGCAGTGAAGGCATAATTTGAGGTAAATAATCTCAATATTTTCTATCTAATTTCAATATTTTTTGTCAAATATAGGTAGGGTAGACTGAATCTTGAATTTATGGTCCTAATTTTCCACTTAAATCTTTCAATGGTGAGAGATTGAGAGAGTTGTGAGAGTGAAACGAAGTGAAAGGGAGGGTCTCAAGCTATCTATCCCCTCTTCTTTCTTGAGTTTCGAATTCTCCTTGAAACCCAACTCAGACCCCTTTTTCCTTTAAAACTTCCAACTTAGTTAGTCAAAGTCCACATTAAGCAATTATTTGTGGAATTTTATGTCAACCCCACTTGGTCAAAGTCCACATTAAGCACTTACATGCTATTAAGAGAAGGTACTCGTGAAATGGTGAAAACTCAGTTGATTTTGGTGACTCGTGAAATGGTGAATGTGTTGGGAGCAAGATTTGATAGTTTATTGGTGGCCCTTTTGGAGCAAATTGTTGGTGGTGATTTTAACAGAGGAAATTTGCGGCTGTATTTTGATTTTCATTAGTCTCTTTTGGGACAAATGGGATTGTTTGTTGGATGACGAACCTCTAGTTTTGACCAGTGCTTTCTGGAATTTTGAAAGGCAGAAACAGGGGAGATGCTTGCACCCATTGCTATTTCACTATTGATTTGAATGAATCTTGAGCAAAGTAGATTGTAGCAACCCATGGCCTGATATGCATCACTCTGCAAATTTTAAGTCAAGGGATGCATAAGAAGCCATTATTGTCACTCATCAACTAATAGTAAATGAAACTCATTTGAGAAGAACAAATCTATGAGCAACTTACAGTCCAGTAGGTAAAAAGCCTTGTGTTGTTGTCACCGTAAAGGTCCGGCCTTACCTCACACGGAATTTAGGCATCCTCACCTTCACCACCACGAGTGCAAAGACCAACATTACAGCAGTTTGGAAGACGGCAAAGGCTGCTACATATGCAGAACACTTCATTCGCTTCTTGCGATGCTCTTCCCTTTCAACCACTGAGGCCACCACTTCACCATATGCCTTTCGAGCACCGTTCTCTGCCATTGATTTTGATTCTGTTTGGTGCTGGAAATGTGTGATTATTTGCACGAGATGTTTGTTTAATTGTTTTGATTGCTTGATGCCTAGTGACGTATGTAAAGCTTGAAGAAAGCTTTTGCTAGTGATGGAAAAGTTTAGGCAGTCTCGTGGAGTATTTATATTTTATAGTGCTAAAGATAGGTGTTCGTTGGAGGTCCAAATTTTGTTGGAAATAGTTAGTGATGAATCCCACATCGAAAAGACACGAAGAATAGAAGAGGTTTATAATCAAGTGCACACCTATTCAAATCAATTTGGATAATAGGAAATTTTGGAGGGAAACTTCAAAATTTCACATGCATTTGTCATGTTGACTATTAAATTAAAATATAAATTTAATGGTCAAAAGATTGGCACTTGGGCACTTGGGGCTCTTGGAACAGAAATTAATTTTAATTAATTTTGTTTTAATATTTCTTCCTAACTAAACGGTTTCCTTTTAGGGGTTGCATCTGATGATACAACACATACAACCGTTTACGTGTCCATTCGTTTGAAAAGGTACCTATTCATGAAGAAATACGTATCCAAAAGACATGATATTTCTTTTGGGGCATCTGAACGCTATAAATAATAGCGTCCAGATAACAGAGGCTCACTTTACTTTTTACTTTTATTCTTCTTCTATTTTCGTTCAAAACAATATTCTCTAAATCGTCTTGGGAGAGTTTCTGCATACTACTGTGTGGAAATTCTGAGTGGCTTTGTTATTCCTAGAGGGAATTGCTGCAAACCCGGTAGTAGAATAGTAGGGGCAAATTTCCTGAAGGAAAGTGAATTTTCACGTCAAAGCCGTATTTTGTTGTTGTAGTTATTACCAATTTTCTATCAAATTTGGGACAACCTTTTTGAAGTTTTCTTGTGAGAGAATAAGTGAACTTTGCTGCTGAAGTTAAAGACTTTGTAAACTTTGCTTGTTCTTGTCGCATACGCGCCTACAAGTTTTTGGCACCTACAAGAAATCAGCTCTTATTGAGCCCCTTTCCCTATTTGTTTAGCATGGAGAAATAAGTTAATTATTTTCTTATAAAGGTATTGAAAAAATATAAAGGAGGGACTAAATCCATACTCTGTTCCTAAATTTTTTTGAATCTAAATTTATGCTTCCACGATAGAAATAGTATGCCTTGCACCGTCCGTTTACCTATTTATTTCCATTTTTCAAAATTTTTGTTAGTTTTACTCTATTCTAATTTATGTAAGCTATTGAGTGTTAGTCATTTTCCTAACAAACGTTTCATAGGTTTTGAGGTTTTTGGGTCTATCAATTATGTAATATATCAAACTTTACATAATTAGGTTTGAGTATGTCACTGTCTTCTTTGTTATCCTCTCCATAATGCTGTGTGGGTTTAATGATCAAAAAAGATAAACAAAAACAATATCATTTACTATAGCTACCGTAGTTGATTGGATAATGATTAGTATTGGAAATGAATAATGCTTGTCGTCTAGGATCACACCAAAGGAAAAGTGTATCTTTATTTCCACAAATAAAAATTTTTTAAAAAGTTTGGTAAAAGAAAAGTGTGACATTGTGAGAGTTAAATATTAGAGTAGTCTTGTCGATATTGTCACTTTGAAAGATTTATTTTGTTTGATTGCTCATGCTTGAACAGTTAAAGCCTAGTGTCATTTGATAAGAGGTTCCTAACTCCTTGTCCAATTCAAGAATCTCCTTTTGAATCTTGTGCTAGCAACTTGATAACCCAATGATTTAAATCTCATTCAATCAGAAACTTTCTACTTGACTTGATAAGGGGTAAATGATGTGAAAGTAAGTATAAGTGAAAGTATAAGTTTTGATAAGTTATTGCTTCTTTTCACAAAATCACCATCCAAAAATCATGGGTAGACATAAGAGAGGACTACTAGAAACCATAGCCAGCCAAGCAAAGCACCGGAAAGCTAACTAACAACTACCAATGTGCATAATACAAAGCTGAGACTGTCCGGCTACCAAACCACCGCACTACACTTTTGTCTACAGCTCATTAACAGCCCCTTTCTCGGGCATTTTGTAACGAGGGGATTGTACGAGGAGTTGATTGCCTAGATGAAAGACTCGCACAAATTACAAACTATTGGAAAGGTGAGCAGATAAATTTTTTGCATTTCCATTCTCTATTGCAACTACTATCTTTTTAAAAATAACATACAGAAAGCTTGGATGTTTTCTAGAAATCTGGTTTAGATATAATGGAGTATTGAAAACATCACAATGCAATGCTTTGGGAATCATTTAAAATGGCATGTACATGGTATGAAACTCAATTCATTGTTAGTTTCTTGTACTTATAATCTCAACTTCTTGTCAACTTCTTGTACTTAGCTTAAATTGGCATCTAAGCTCTCATGTGTTTGATTCTTTTACCTTTTATCATGCTGATTTTGTTTGAGTTTTGTTGAGTATGACTATTCATGCAAATTCAATGGTGTACATTTGTAATGGCATATTTTCTAATTGAAATCTGCTCTAATGCATGACACTTTTGTTTCAATGCAGTACAGTGCTGTTAAATGCTCATGAGAAAATGAACGAAAGCTTGGATTTTGGATATGCTTATGAAGATGGCTTCATTTTGACATAGATTGCTACCGTAGTCCATGTTTTTGTTTAGAGATTTAGTACTCTATTTTTGGATGGATAATGGTTGTTACTATTTGAGCTGATGTGGGATCAATACTTTAGTTTTTTGGATGGATAATGGCTGTTAAAACTTGAACTGATGTGGCCTTTGGGACCCATTTTGGTTGATGTTTGTTTTGATAAATTTAGAGATGTTTATGATCATATATGTATATATATATATTTCAGGGTCCATTGTGTGTTTAATGCTACCGTTTTTGGCATTAGATGTACTATAATTTTCTGCTATGGTTGCTAGAAATACTACTGAAGTAGGCTTTATATGACAAATTTCGGACATTCTAAATTTACCTCAGTGATAACATCAGGGAAGGTTGTCATTGCTGCAAATTCAACTAGTGACAACAATTCTTGTCACTGATGAACAGGACTACAAGTGACATGTGGAAGTCATCACTGTAGAGTCATAATTTGTGACGACTTTTGCATTATCTATGACAAAAATATAGGTGAAGTAGTGACAAGAAAAGTTGACAGGTGCCGAACCTGTACAATAATAAATTTCTACTCGAGAAAAATACAGATTTTGTATATAGCGGTGAGTAGGGTCGAATCCACAGGGACTGGGGATAATTCGTTTCTTCTAGAGTTCAAAGTATGGGGGGTTTTGGATTAAATGCTAACTAAATAAATTAACTGCAGAAAATAATTGATTAAGAGAAATAATTAAGGGAAAACTCTAGCCAAGAGTACACTTCAGAAATGGTTCAGGTACTGATCATTGATTCACAGATAATTCCACATTTATTAATAGATTAGTTATAGTTGTCATGCAAGCGATAAACAACCAACCTTTCCTTAATTTCTCGATAGTTAAGGTACGACCGTTAACTATTTCTCTAACCCAAAAACAACCCTAGGTACGACCGTAGATTTAATTTCTAGATTGCATTAATAATTAGAAAGGCCCAATCCTAACTAACAAACACGCTACGAGGGTTTGTTTAAGCTAGATCGTATGCTCCTCTGACATAAATTCAATTACGCCAGTTGCTACTAAGATAGAGATAACGAACAATTACGGATTCAATTACCTCTATTTAGCAAAATAGCCTATATGAATAATTAATTATTACGCACTAATCAATCATACATAAGGACTAAAACAATTAAAAACAGGAAACACATAAATACCAATAAATGAGGAAGCGATTAAAATAATTTCGATCTCACAGTAATTGTTGAACCAAGTCTTCAGTTGTCCCCTTGACTAGAATTAAGAGGTTAGTCCTCCATTAATGGAGAACAACCATGCGAAAGAGCTAAGAAAAGAAATCTAAAACTATGCTAAAAGCCTAAACTAAAACTATTGATTGATAAGAGTTCTCTGTACGTTTGTCTCCTTTTTAAAGTCAACAATGACTAAACCTTCTTATCCCTGTGGTCCCCGCTAGAATTGAGAATCAAACCAAAGGTGGGGCTCTACCGAATTCCTTGCTTTTAGTTTCCTATTGCCCGTAGGACTCCAATCTCCTAATCAGCAAAGGAAATGCAATCTCTTTGTAGCACCATGTGGGTCCGGTTGTTTGAAATCCCAATTATCTCCAAAAAGTCCCTCATTTTTGTAGTTTTCTGTTTCACTTCCTGAAATTGAGTCCAATACCAAATATAAGTAAATATTAATAATTAAAACAATATTTGGCAAGGATAAAGGGAAAAATTAACAATAAAATAACCAACAATTAACACCCTATCAATTCCCCCCACACCTGAACCATACTTGCCCTCAAGCATGAAAACAACAATTGAACACCGAAATTTAATAATGGCTATTGCTCCAACTACCGTATTGCCAAGGTACCCAGAAAAACATATATCAAGCATCACAGGTTAAAATCAAAGAAAAACCACCCGATTAGCTTCCCAATCACCAACTCCTCCAATTTAAAGCAAACTAATCTAAGGAAAAGGAATGGTTGCTCACATCTATCAGTAAATGGTCCAACTATTAATCAAAATCTCGACATTAAGATCACAAACCGGCAAGCTGACTTGTTCACATACTAACACAATCTTTATTTTTTTTTTGTTTTTTTTTTGTAGCAAAAGACTTAGTCTATAGCCCTTAGAGCCTTTTGACGCGAACTCCAACATTTGACAGATGGAGGAGCCCGGTTACTCAGCTCCAATCGCTACAGGACCACGCACTCATAGCAACTACTACCTTTTGACGCGAAAATCGACACTTTAGGTGAAGATCCCCGGTTACTCAGTAGTAACTACTAGCAGAGTACAGTCAGCTCTTATTTACAACCATACAGCACAATAACTAAAAATAACACAAAAATAACAGCAGCCAGCCTCAAATTTCCAAATATGGAGAACTAAAATTAATAACTGAACCAATTCACATAAAAAAAAATGCCAACTATCATTCCCTATGCCTAGAAAAGTTAACCAAAAATTGGAAAAGTCAAGCAATTACCGATATTTACCAGAGAGATGTTCATGAACTCAACCACATTAATTTAATATCCTTTTGTTAATAACACTTGGCAATAGCAGAATTAGAGACAACAATCCAACATCAAACTTGGTATTCAAATAAGAACTGACCACTAGGAAAAGAAAAGAAAAGAAAATAAATGAAAAGGGAGATAAATATCAAACTAAAAATAAAGGAAAAGCCTTTGGGAACTAAAAACAAAAATACTAGCACCCCAACTGATCCCCCCAACACCTAAATGACACATTGCCCTCAATGTGATAATGTAGAAGCAGAAGGAAGGAGAGGGGCGACGGTACTTCCCTGAAGTCATCAAAATAGGGGCGGCTCAAGTGGAAATTGTGGATTAACTCGCATCTGGAGCTGGTGTCATTCGTGGCTTCACCATGGACTCTAGATATCACTCTAAGCAACAAGGGACGACAATTGCCAACAAATAATGGAAGCCGGAAATTCAAAGCATTAACAATTTTAAAGCCAACCCAACGAATAAAATGCACAATTCAATCACCCAGAGGTTATACGAATACCCCAACACTAATAACAATTGCAATCAATGAGCACCTATGGTCCAAACGTAGTCAAATTCAGAATCAAGACAGTCCAAAATGCAACAAGTGTTCCAAAGAGCTTAGTAAAGGAAACCAAAAGGATAAAATGCTCCTGAGCAAGGCAATTAGAGGTAACCACTTCAATAAGCAAATTTAAGCATAACAGGCACCTCTTAATTTAACCAACAGCCGCAGCAAATTACCCACAACTCGACACAAATTATACAATTTAGACACAAATGGACCCAAAATTGTAACAACTGTCTCCAATTGGACAGTTAAATACCCAATTCAACCTGCTAAAATTAGCAATTGACCACAGAAATTGGCAATTCCTGCAACCACAGTTTAGGATTCGAAAAACAATTTAAGCACTAAGGATCAAGAAACTGTAAGCAACAATGCAACCAGTACCACTGGTGTATACACAGGGAGGATTTAAATCAAACAGCAGTAACTCAATAAATATCAGAAAATATCCCCACGTATGGCAGCAATTAAACCCAATTCCACTCAAAATCTCAACAAATATCTTGAGCACACGAGTTAAGATTTTCCATGGACTAGTTGATGGCGCCAAATAATCAAGCATTGATCGGAAATCTTCATCCACTCCTCCATCAAGAGCATTCAACAGTTCAAGATATTTGACCATAACTACTCTTAATTCATTCCTGCCATGAGACTCAAGAACTTCCGGTATAACAAAATCAATCTCATTAACAGAAATCATGGAGTAAGAGTTAAGAAAATGCGGGTTAGGGAATGGAGGTGGTGTCACCATATTTGATGATTCTTCACTGGATTCTTTCACTTGAATGGGTTGCGGTTGGGGTTCCATTTCTTCCTTTTCGGCTTCTTTTTCAACTGCATCTGTAGATTTCTCATTTTGACACTCTTGCATCTCCTCATCACTAGTCAAGCAAATTGCACTCTCATTTTCTTCTAGATCAACAATGGTTTTCGAGGGCAATTCTTCCATTTGAGAAGCCAATCGATTTATTCTGGATGTCAATAGACATAGTTGATCTGCCAGATAACTCATTGCATCCTTCATCATCTCATTCCTCATTTGTGTCTCCTGTTGGAATTGGTATGTATTAGTAGCTATTGGTTCAACTATTTCTTCAAGAGACATACCTGACATAGATGATGATTCTTGAGACTCATACTGCTGAAAATTCATTGGCCCTGTTGTATAATTATAACTGGAGTTATCCCACCATCCTTGATCATACCCGTTTGGATTAGGGTCGTACCATGTTTGAGACCAGGGTGAAAATTCTCCATAATTATCGAATGGGACACTCAGATTATCTTGATATTCGGGGTACATACCGGTTGAATGATCCCTGGCATAACAAATTTTACAGGTTGCAGCAGCCATTCTTTCTCTAATAGAGTTTAGTGCCTCGGCATATGCAGACTTAGCAAAAAAACTAGTCACATCGCCTTTCCCGGAAACAAAATCCAGTATATCACCAAAATACGAAGTGTTAGAAGCCATAAAAAAGAAGGGAAAAATAAATTAAAAATGAAAACAAGGTGAACTCGAAAAGAAACAAATTAATCTGACACCAGTCCCCGGCAACGATGCCAAAAATTGACAGGTGCCGAACCTGTACAATAATAAATACCTACTCGAGAAAAATACAGATTTTGTATATAGCGGTGAGTAGGGTCGAATCCACAGGGATTGGGGATAATTCGTTTCTTCTAGAGTTCAAAGTATGGGGGGTTTTGGATTAAATGCTAACTAAATAAATTAACTGCAGAAAATAATTGATTAAGAGAAATAATTAAGGGAAAACTCTAGCCAAGAGTACACTTCAGAAATGGTTCAGGCACTGATCATTGATTCACAGATAATTCCACATTTATTAATAGATTAGTTATAGTTGTCATGCACGCGATAAACAACCAACCTTTCCTTAATTTCTCGATAGTTAAGGTACGACCGTTAACTATTTCTCTAACCCAAAAACAACCCTAGGTACGACCGTAGATTTAATTTCTAGATTGCATTAATAATTAGAAAGGCCCAATCCTAACTAACAAACACGCTACGAGGGTTTGTTTAAGTTAGATCGTATGCTCCCCTGACATAAATCCAATTACGCCAGTTGCTACTAAGATAGAGATAACGAACAATTACGGATTCAATTACCTCTATTTAACGAAATAGCCTATATGAATAATTAATTATTACGCACTAATCAATCATACATAAGGACTAAAACAATTAAAAACAGGAAACACATAAATACCAATAAATGAGGAAGCGATTAAAATAATTTCGATCTCACAGTAATTGTTGAACCAAGTCTTCAGTTGTCCCCTTGACTAGAATTAAGAGGTTAGTCCTCCATTAATGGAGAACAACCATGCGAAAGAGCTAAGAAAAGAAATCTAAAACTATGCTAAAAGCCTAAACTAAAACTATTGATTGATAAGAGTTCTCTGTACGTTTGTCTCCTTTTTAAAGTCAACAATGACTAAAGCTTCTTATCCCTGTGGTCCCCGCTAGAATTGAGAATCAAACCAAATGTGGGGCTCTACCGAATTCCTTGCTTTTAGTTTCCTATTGCCCGTAGGACTCCAATCTCCTAATCAGCAAAGGAAATGCAATCTCTTTGTAGCACCATGTGGGTCCGGTTGTTTGAAATCCCAATTATCTCCAAAAAGTCCCTCATTTTTGTAGTTTTCTGTTTCACTTCCTGAAATTGAGTCCAATACCAAATATAAGTAAATATTAATAATTAAAACAATATTTGGCAAAGATAAAGGGAAAAATTAACAATAAAATAACCAACAATTAACACCCTATCAAAAGTCGTCACAAAATACTAATAGTTAGTGGCGACATTATCCTCGTCACAAAATACTATGAATTTGTGACGACCTAACTAAGGTTGTCACATCGACCCATTTGTGACCTAGAATTTGTGATAACCATGTGACAACAGAAAATTTCGTCACTGTTTCTTTTAAATGACGACTTTTTCGATTTCAGTGACGACATTTGGTGGTCACAATAGACTGATTTTCTTGTAGTGTAATTTGGTATTGTTATATCATTTTTCATTTTAATTTTTTAACCATATTATTCTTGACAATTGACAATAAATTCGCGTAGGGCTCTTAAGTTTTTAATTCTATCATACTAGATGAATAACTTCATAGATGTGAGTACTTGTATATATGAATAATTTGGTTAAAAGTCATGAATTGTATGCAGCATAAGCATGGATACCTTCATGTGTGTGCGCGCGCGTATATAATGTTTTTTTGGTCTTTGAAGTCTTTACCATTAAATTCAAAAATAAAATATGTAGTCACTATTAAATGAGAATTTCTTTTTTAAGTAACTTGAGAAAAATGAATCCAAGTCTTTGATTATTATCCAACACAAGAAGCCTCATTTCCGGATTTCAACATTCACAGCACACAAAAAGAAAAGGTAAAATCATGCATTAATACAATTCATTAGTAACTTAGACAAGGTACATGCCCTTATAAAAGTAGAGACATCTGAGGAGCAAAAATCACCTATTTAAATCTAGCTATTGCTTTGTAAGACCACTGAACTTTGACATACCCAGACAAGGGTATACCAATTCTGCAATTAGACACCACACGCAAGTGCCAACTTTATGGCCTGAGATATGAGAAGCCAGATTCAATGCTTCACCATACACAACCATACAACTGCATCACATTGAACCCTTGAGATTCTAACACTGTCTTTGCAGCTTCTTTGACCACTTGTCCTCTCACATAGTGTTTTCGACACACGGGCATGTACACTTCAGCCCCAGCGATTAGTTCTGTTTCAGTCTCCTCTTGTCTTTCTCAATGTAAAGAAAGCTTGTCTACCACAGGGCTCGCACCGAGCATTTAACTTGGTTACATAGTCCGCAAGGGGTATAACTTGAAGCACGGACCCAAAACTTCTCCTAAACAACAAAAGAGGGGAGGTTAGCAAAGGATGAAACTTCAAACCATCAGAAAATCAAATTTCAACATGTTTAAATAATACCCGAATCCATAAGAAAGGGAAAGCATCCGCCAAATCCATGTTGTCCATATCCAGATATCAAGCAGACCAGGTAACAACATTTCTATCTAAGAGCTTCTCAAATACAAGATGCTCTTCAAAGAGACTACTGCACTTGAAATACATATCCATGAGAGCACTATTAACTACAAGGTTTTCACCAATTTGGCACTTGATCCACAGAGCATGGGCTTGCCTGCCCTGTTCTAGTATTCCAAAAGAAGCACAAGCCCTAAAGACTGATGCAAAGGTATAGTGGTCTGGCATCAAACTGTTTTTACTCATCTTATGGAACATGCTTGAGCCCACCTCTTCCAAACCTTTCTGCACATAGCCTGCAATCATCGAATTCCATGAGACCAAGCTTTTCATTTGTAACTTACCAAAAAGAATATGGTCTAGATTAAGATCTCCTGCCTTTGCATATAAAACAACAATTTAATATTTAGATATTCATTGGGAAAACATCCAATGATTATCATTTGCCAGTGGATTTTTTCCCCTAAACTATAATCTTTCCTGAAGATACAGTCTTGCAAAAGAAGAGAATTTCTGATTCTACCTGAACCCCTGTGTGGCATAATATCCGAACAGCTTCCACTACTCTTCCTGAAAAACAGAGATCCTTCAAACTCTCATCCAACTAAAAGGCAATCTCTTTAGTATTGGCCTGAAAAAAGGGAATGTCATCAACGATGATTTAATTTGACCACAAGAACAACTCTCCTTCCCTTCTCCTTTGACGACCGCTGGGTATCTATATAATAATTAAGCTAATTCCATGACCAAATTTTACACTTATAAAATCCTAAATACCTCACACGCGATTTTCGCAGGTATACAAGTCGTGATTGAGTATCGGGTATTAAGAGTTGAACCCACAGAAAAGAATGTCAATTACTGATGGTTTTTGAACTCCTTTTGATGATTGAATTATTAAACCTATAAAAATATGAAATTTTCACCATTAAAATCTATAGAAATGCAATTTTTGAGACTTAAACCATAAAATGCATAATTTCACTAGAAACTTTAACTATAAAAGTAAATAAGACATACCAAAAGTAAATAATAAAACACACTAAAAACACATAAAATATGCATTTATCAAATTTCCTTACACTTAAACTATTACTTGTCCTCAAGCAATTAAGAATTACAATCCAACAATTGAAATTAAACATATGTGCAAAATTCAATTTCATTTTCTCAAAATAAGGTAAATAACCATTATGCAATCATTCAATTAAGTTCAAGTACTCATAATATCAAGTGAAGGAGAATATAATCACAATTTTAACTAGTTCAATTCAATTTCTCTTCCTTTTCCAATTTCACAAGCATATACTTCCTAAAGTCAATAAAAATACTTTCTAAACCCATGATCACCTCATTTCTCAGGTTCAGAGAGGGATTATATTCATATAACATAGCTAAATGTCTGTTCAAATTGTGAAAGTGCCTTTTGGCGCGAAGATTGATATTTTTAGATGAACATCGCCGGTTAATCAACATTTCACATTCTCAAGTTGCCTTACATACTATTAATTTTAGTATCGTTTTATGCAAAAATCGACATTTGTAAATGAAAACTCCCAATTACTAAATACAAGAACCATTTGAGTAGAACAAAATTATTTTCTTTTTATTTTTCAATAAACAAGATAAAACTAATATCATTCCCTCGAAAGAATAATATGAGAAGAGTATTGCACTTATTGACCATATTTATCACTTAACTACTCTCGAAAGAATAATATGAGAAGAGTATTGTACTTATTGACTATATTTATCATTTCACTATGTAAAATCAAGTAAAAAGAAGAAATTTCATCAAAATTGTAAAATTTATGCATAATTTTCTCCACTTTACATGGTATGCTTTTCTATAAATACATAAATTATAATCACATAATAGTCATCTTCAAGTTAAATGAGAAAAGAAATTTTCAAACCACATACATTTATCTCAAAAGTAAAAGAAATTTGAGTTACTAATGGCATGGAACTTGTTGTCTTTAGATAATATTGAAATAATTTGAAACCTTTTGGGGTAATTTTACAAATTTGAACAAGATTTTCAAAAAAAAATTTGGCAGAGTTTCCCTTTATAAATGGATGAAACTCCGTGCCAACAAACCCAAATTTGAAAAATTTCTTAGCACAATAACATTTCCAAGCATAAGTCCCATATTTTCAACCAACAAATCAATTACATATAGTACATATGATCTCAATTCTCCCATCTCCCCCATACTTAATATGCATATTGTTTTCAATGTATAAAAAGGAAAACCAAGATGAAGAAAAGAATACTCTCCTATTGATGTGATTGAAGTGTGCAAATATGAATTTTCAAAAAATGTCATAAAGTGTATGATCCATTTGCTGCAATTCTACAAAAAGGAAACTTCATGAGTTTCATTCGTAACCATTAGTAATAGAAACCTAAGAATTGAAAATGAGAAACAAAGGTGATAACAAAAGCATTAATAAATATAAAATGGCAATACATAACTGTAATTCATAACTCTACGCCTCTGTTTTGGTGTTGTACCCATATAAAATACACAAGAAACTACTCAAGCTACAATGAAATACTTCACTTCACGCATTTTGCCCTTCACATATTCAAAATTCTTCATCCAATCATGCTTTATATGAAGATTAAGCAATAAATTTCCATTTAAATGTATCATTTTCCTTTAATTAGATAATCTAGCCATTCTCTAAAGCTTACAAATTCAAATTCATGTGATTGAAGTGTGCAAATATGAATTTTCAAAAAATGTCATAAAGTGTATAATCCATTTGCTGCAATTCTACAAAAAGGAAACTTCATGAGTTTCATTTGTAACCATTAGTAATAGAAACCTAAGAATTGAAAATGAGAAACAAAGGTGATAACAAAGGCATTAATAAATATAAAATGGCAATACATAACTGTAATTCATAACTCTACGCCTCTGTTTTGGTGTTGTACCCATATAAAATACACAAGAAACTACTCAAGCTACAATGAAATACTTCACTTCATGCATTTTGCCCTTCACATATTCAAAATTCTTCATCTAATCATGCTTTATATGAAGATTAAGCACTAAATTTCCATTTAAATGCCTCATTTTCCTTTAATTAGATAATCTAGCCATTCTCTAAAGCTTACAAATTCAAATTCGCTAAAATTCATTATATAATGAATGTATATATGCAAACATCATAAACAAGTAACATTTTAACAATTTGAACTATTCAATTATACTTAATAACATTCCAAGGCCAAGTACCACATTGACCATAAAATAAGAATATGCATAAAATTAAACATTGTATAGATCATCACATTTCCACATTTGATCATCTAAACACGCTTAAAAATGTTAAATAAATATAATAGAACCTATACGAATCAACAAATATCATCACAAATTCACCGTTCAAAGTGTGTCAATAAACTCAAAAAATATGCAAATGGTGAATTTTAAAATATCAAGTTAAGTTCAAGAAATTTGTCTCAAATTGGTAGAGTGATATTTGGTGATGTAAATGATGTAAAAACTCTATGAAAATCATCCCAATTGACCTCCAATTGATGGATTTAGAAATGAAGAACCCTAACCTTAATCCTCTTTAAAACCGATTTTTGAGGCATTTTTCTTGGATTTCAATCGATTAAAAAGGTTCTATGAGGTCAAATGATGTTTGGTTGATGATTTCTTGGAAAGAAATTGAGGAAAAGTGAGATTCGTGAAAGTGTGTGAGTGTGAGAAAATACATAAGGTGAAAGAAAAGAAGAAGAAGGGAACAAGCCCGCGTTTTGTTTCTTTTTAAAACCATGCCAAAAAATATGAGCAGAAATCATGGCCTTGAGCCTGAGTTTTCTAGGTCACGTTTTCTGCGGGCTGAGAAAATGGGACCTAAGGTCGCGTTTTGGACCTTGTGTTTTCAGTGTAATTGTTGCAGAAAGGAAAATGAGACCTCTGAAAACATGGGTTGAAGCCACGTTTTATTGAGCCCACGTTTTCTTGCTGTAATTTTCTACAGAAATTTAGGAACTTTATGAAAATTGCACACTTTACCCCAATTGTTCAAAATTGTATTCTAGATCACTTTTTTGTCAAGATAATCAATGCATGCATATGTAAATTAATCAAAATATGCATTCTACCTTTCTTTAATAATAAAAACAACAATTACTCAAATCAAGAGGTGAAGTTTCTTGATCGAATTTTGCTTTTTTCACCTTATTTAGTCATCTTAGTTTCTATTTCCCAAACCTTCAAAAGAAAAATAACAAATCAATTTAAACACATAATTTAAATATAAAATCATACCAAATTAACATAAATTGCCAAAACACTGGGTTACCTCCTAATTAGCATTTTTGTTTATAGTCGTTGGTTTAACTATATAACCTCATTTTATAAGAAGGGCTTGTCAATGAATAATCCACTATTAGAGGACATGGTGAATCAATAAATGGTGATTTGATATCAAAAGCCACTTGTTCTAATAATATGAGAGGTGGAAAAGGCTTACCTAACTCAAATGATTCATAGATATTATCTTGAATGTGCATCACTTGAGTGCTCACCAAAGGAACATCTGTTTGCCTGTTTTGGGTTATAATAACTTTGGAGTTTACACTTTTAACACAATCCTCAAGAGCGGTTATATATGAATCATTCATGCTTGCCTCTTGAAATTCAAACTTCATTCTGATGGATTTTTGATATAAGTACAAATTTAATTCCGAATTATACCTGTTTTACTGCAAGCATAGAGGTCAAACTAGTAGTTTAAGGTATATATCGGGTCGATCCCACAGGGAGCAATTTTGCAAGTACTAAGACCTTACTTACTCTATTATTTAGACTAATAATCAACTTAAGCAAGAGAAGTTATAATTATTACTATCTAACTAGTCCTAACTAGATATTTGCAAGGTAACAATGGAGAAAATTCACTAAATACTTGAGTCTAGGGATATAGATTCCACTTATGGCATCAAAGATATAAATAAATAGATTTACTGCTTGTTACAACCCTTGTTTAACTAAGGATTCATCTCCAATATTACTAAATCTCATTGTCATGATGAAATGGCCTAGACTATACTAGTTTTCCCTATTTCCATGGAGAACAACTAAGTCTACTCTTATTTACTTCATGAAATGCAAGTTTAATCCACTTAAGTGTATCTCTATTCTCATGAATCTACTACTTAAGCTCTATTTATATTGTTTCATCATTATATCCAACTGTCATTGAATAATAACAACTATAAGCTTGTTATTGGTGATCAAGTAATAACAAGTGATAAGTATATGCAAATAAACAATTTAATACAAGATGTAACAAGTGTAAATCATATTCACTTCATATCAAGTGATCAAGTAGTGATCAAGCAATAACAAGTGATAAGCATGCACAAATAAACAATTTAATACAAGATGTAACAAAAGTAAATTATATTCACTTCATATCAAGTAGCCATAAGTTTCATCTACTTCTTAGATCTAAAAATTTAGCTACTCATATAAGATATAATAAGAAAGAACATGGCTTCATTGCATGAATACATACTGAATCACAAGTAAAAGATAGATAAAGAAAGCTTAGCCAAAATAATGAAGAAGCTCCCAATGATCTTCAATTTCTTCAACAAAATAAGTGTACAATGAAGTCTCCAACTGTTCTCACAAAAGTTCTAGCTAGAGAGAACAAGACAAGATTCACTACTAAGTTCTAATGATAAAATATGATAATCTCCTCTATGATGTCCTCTACTCTTTATTTTCTAATGATTCTAACATCTCTAATTGTTAAGAGAGTCAAAAAGTGATTTTTTGACAAGACATAAAGCTCATTTTCTCTTCCTTTTGGAGTCTGAAGCATATGCAGCTGAAATTCTTGTCTGGAATATAGCTGAAAAGTAGTGTGAAAATAGAGCAAGTGGCTGAGTAAGTTGCAAAAATCAGGTTACAATACACGACTAAGAAATATGCGACTATATGTCGCGTTTTCAAGTGTCGCGTATTCACTTATGTGTATTTAGCTTCATTTCAACTATTATTTTCTCCATGATGAAGGCCAAACCAGATCTTGTACAAAACATGAAAGTTGTAGTTCTTTGAGTTAGCTTTCCAATGCTTTAAGACTCATCCAATTTTGACCTCTGTGTACTGTAAAATAACCAAAATACCCTTGACTGGTCAATCCCCTATTTCAGTTCTCGACCGTGCAAATGAGTTTCTGTATTTCAACTTTTTTGACAATGAAAATGATTGAACTGGATTTCGATGTCTTATACCAAATGTAGATCTATCTATTAGCTTTAAAATGGTATAAGAATGTCCTCAATCCAAAGCATGTAACTCAAGACATTGCCGAAATACGATAAGGTGTCAAAGTTGCCTTTACTTGTATTTCTTCCTTTGAATGTTTTACACTTCATGTCTTCTTTTAATCCCTTCAAATCATCAATAATCATCCAATTGTCCTCTCAATTCATGCCATTTGATGCTTGAATCATAAAACCTATAAAAACATGAAATTTTTACCATTAAAATCCATAGAAATGCAACTTTTGGCACTTAAACCATAAAATACATTTTTTACTACAACCTTAACTAATTAGCTATTAAACTCGTTAAAACATACCAAAAACTAACTAATAAAACACACTAAAAATACATAAAAATACACTTATCAAACTCCTCCACACTTGAACCATTGCTTGTCCTCAAGCAATTAGAAATATAAACCAACAATGATCTAAAACTTTGAAAATAAATAGACGTGCTCAAGTCAAACTTCATTTTCTCAAAACGAGATAAATAACTATTATGTAATCATTCAATTAACCTCAAGTACTCGTATATCGAGTAAAGGAGAGTCAATTATACCATAATTTTAACTTGTTCAAGTCAATTTATTATCCTTATCTCATTTCACAAACAAGCAATTCATATGGTCAATAAAATGCTTCCTAAACCCATGATCATCTTCTTATTCCACTTAAAGAGGGATTTATTCATATCACTTAGTTAAATATGACTTAAGTTATGAAAGTGCTTTTTGATGCAAAAATTGACATTTTTAGATAAAGATTACGGGTTATTCAATACTTCACATGCTCAAGTTATTTTGCATACTCTTAAGTCAAGGTTTGTTTTACGTGAAAGTTGACATTTTTAGATGAAAACTCCCGATTACTAAGTACAAGAACCATTGGAGTAGAATAACTCTAATTCTATTCTTTTTTTCTCTTTTTTGACTTTTCGCTCTTTTTTTCTTTTCTTTTTTTCTACTTTTTTTTCCCTTTTTCCATAGTAAAGATAATTAACATTCTCTCAAAAGTATAATCATGAGAAGAGTATTACATTTATTGACCATATTTATCACTTAACTTATAAAATCAAGTAAAGAAAAGAAATTTCATCAAACATGCAAAATATAGGCCTAATTTTCTCCACTTTACTAGATATATTTTCCTATAAATGCAAAAATTACAATCACATAATAGCCATTTCCAAGTCAATTGAGAAAGGAAATTATCAAGTCACATATATTTACATCAAAAGTAAGAGAATTTGAGTTACTAATGGTATGGTACTTGTTACCCTTTGGATAAAATCGAAAAAAATGACATTTTTTTGGGTAATTTTGCAAATTTGGACAAGATTTTAGAAAAATTTTGACAGAGTTTCCCCTTAAAACTGGACGAAACTCCTTGCCAGCAAAACCAAGATTAACAACATTCAAGTGCAATTTATATTTGAATCATCTAGTCCAAGTAATAAACACAAAAATACTACAATTACCACACATTTCTTCTCTTACATTTAAAATACACATTGTCCTCAATGTGTGGGGAAAGGAAAACAACAAAAGATAGAAAGAAGTACTCCTTAATGTGATGGCTGAGATCCAAATCAACCATGAATCACAAACTTTCGCCACAAGACATAACATCTACTAACACTGTCCAAAAGATAAAATATAAAAGAAAAAGTGCAAGTTAAACATCTTACAAACAAAAGATTAAAAATCAATAAAATTAGGAAACACAAAGAAGAGCTATCCAAAGGTGCAGTTTCAATCATCGCCTTCTTCTTCATCATCGCCGTCATGAGGTGGAGAAATGCCTAGATAATACTCAGTCCACTCCAAACGAGTGTCCATCCATCCCAACCGATATTCGATATCGTCCAAGCGAGTAAAAAATCGTTGCCAATTTGATAATTGTGGTGGAGAAGGAGATGGAGCAATAGAAAGCTTGGCTTCATCCTAGTCATGATGTGTCTTTTGTTTCCTTTCTCGAGTAGGTTGAGGGATGTTCTCCTTGCCAATACTCATACGCCGAAATGAAGAAACTAATAACTTGGTTGTCGGAGTGACAAATTTGTGGGTTGCACATTGCAATTTAACATCTTGATGCTCGAATGCCAAAGAAAGAAGACAAGGAAATGCTAACTTGAATGAAGTGGTCCGCCGCCTCGCCGTAGATCTTATATAGCTAATGATGATGTTCGGCAACGGAACTCGAGCGTAGAAGAAGTCCTGATTATGAAACATATAATCAAGAAAATATATATCACACTTTCGGACCTCCCTATGACCAGTCTTTTTGGGTATGACATTGTACGTCATTATATAAATGATGAGACAATGGCGAGGTTCAAGGACACTGGCTACCATTGTCTCTTTCCTTAAAGACCGAAAAGGTTGGTACTCAAGACCAAATCTATTCATGGCATGCGATGGATTCCACCGCCTATTTGGTGTGATGAAACCCTTCTTCAGATCGATCGCTCGACCTTGGTTGTTACATCCAAAAATAGTAGCTAGGCATTCCCGTGATAAAACAATGCGTCGTCCTTGCACCCATGACTCCAATAACTCGCCATTGTGACGTGCCTTGTTTTCAATATTGGCATAAAATTCACGCACCAAGTTCGGATAATAGTGAGTCGACAGTGTGAGAATAGACATCCAACCAAGTTGGTTAAACGCTTCTTTACTATAATAGACCACTTCGATTTCCGGACTTACATGCATTTCGAAGAGAAACTCGAAATTAGCATGCGCTTCGTGCCATTCTTGATTCTTAAGACTTGTGAACTTGGCACTATCAAAGATGGCAATATGGGCACTATGAGAGGTGCCCTCCCCTTGTTGTCTCCTCATCGGTTGAGGAGAAGGAGATCTCTTTTCTTCGCTTTCTTCAATATCCTCACTCACCTCCATTTCATCACTACTAAAAGACGAATAGACAACTTGCTTCCCCCGTGCAATAATATCTTAAGAAAAGAGATTCAATTATCCACATGTACTAACACATATTGACTCAAATAACCGTAAATAACCACAATTGGCTCAAATAACCACACATACATATCCCTATGTCATAAGAAATTAAATAAATAGACATAAAAAATCACAATTATGACATATAAGATATGACCTAGGCAAGTGCCAAAAATTGTCAAAAATCACCAATTTATTAAAATAGGTAACATATATCCCTTAATTAACAAAATTAGTACTAATCATGATTATAGCAATCGTTAATTAACGACAATAATGCACAACTAGTTATAAACATGGTTAAGCAAGAATTATCCTAATAATTCACAAAATTCATTAAAATTACTCCCTATACACAATGCACATGCCAAAACATCATCACTCAACCATTTGTAACCATAATCATCCATCAACAAGGGTTAAATAACAATCTAAGCAACTTTTTCAATTTTTTTCAAATATAGCAATTTACAAATTTAAACAATTAATAATCCATCAATTGTTATAATTTAACATGTAAACATGCTTAGACAATCATAATAAACATATTGGAAACTAAAAACATCCATAATATTCATCAAAAATTCGAAATTAGAAGATGTCAAAAAATTCAGGAAATTGAAAAATATCAACATCTAAAATTCAAAGCATTGATGAAGAAATATGCCTCAATCACATAGAAGGATAATTGGAGATGACGACTATGCAAAAAGCCCTATAAAATTCACTCCAATTGACCTCCAATTGAAGAAATTGCAAATTAAGAACCCTAACCCCAAATCTCTTAAAAATCAATTTTTAGTTATTTTTCTTGAATTTCAATTGGTTAGAAAGGCTATAAGATGATCAAAAGGTGTTAGGTTGATGTTTTCTAACAAGAAAATGAAGTAAAAGTGAAGATTTGTGAATTGGTGTGTGTGTGTGGCTTGAGGAAAATGCGACTGTGGGAAGAAGAAGAAGAAGGAAAATGAAGAAGAATAAACGCGTATAGGGTTTAAAACGATGGAAGAAAACACAACTACACAATACGCGACTACATGTCACATTTCCTAATCGCATTTTCTTCACAATTGTTGCAGGATTGAAAACGTGACTTCGTCAATATGCGACTACATGTTGCGTATTGTAGTCTTATTTTCTTGTATGATTTTACAGACATGAATAAGCGACTTTAGAGAAAACGCGACTTTGAGCCACATATTTCAAGTCACATTTTATGCAAAAAACGCGCAGAAATGAATACGCGGATAATGGCATACACAACATATAGTCGCATTTTTCTGATTCGCGCATATTATTCTGCAAGTTTTGCAGAAATGTCAAGTTTCCAAAATTATGCATTCAACCCCAAATACTTCCAATGCAGTCTAGATCATTCTTTTGCCAAATTTATCTTCGCATGCACCTATAAAATGATCGAAATACTCATTTTATCCCTTTTAACGGATCGAGAACAACTTTAACGCAAATCGAGGGGTTGAATTTCTCGATCAAACTTCACCTTTTCCATCTCAAATGGTCACCTTTGCTTTCTTCGGCTGAACCTATAATACAGAAACAACAAATTAACTTAACTACATGTTTTAAATACAAAATCATACTAAATTAACATATGTAACATAAACATTAGGTTGCCTCCCAATTATCGCTTTTATTTATTGTCGTTGGTTCAACTCAAAAGATTTTGCTTTTTTTAGGACATTGGGAAGTCATTTTCTCCGCACGGGTCAAAACTCTCGAGCCATTCCACTGTGTGATGAGCCATGCATTTATCTTCATCATCCAACTTCCTCAAATGCCAAGGAGGAGTATTAGACTTGTCATATAAAGGTTCAACTGCACCTTGAAGTAGAATTTGCTCGCCCTTTTCGAGTTGGCTCAACTTTTCACCTATTCTTTCATGGAATGGTGAACTTATTAAGCCAACTTCAGTCCTTAACCTTGCTTCCCTTGCTCTTATACCATAAAAATTAGTACCAAGAAAATTTATAGATTTGACTTCTTCATTCATTTCCTGGTTCACCCTTTCATTACGTGGCATATTAGAAACAAGACCAATAGGCTCTATACTTCCATCTTTATTGATCAAATTAAATTCCAATTCCTCACCATTAACCCTAAATATAAGCTTACCTTTTTCTACATCAATTATCATTCGTGCAATGGCTAAAAATGGTCTTCCTAGAATAATTGGCATTTTCACATCTTCCTCCATATCTAAGACAATCAAATCTGTAGGTATAATATATTGCGTTACACCTATGAGTACATTTTCTAAAATACCAATTGGATATGTAATTGACCGATCCGCCAACTATAATGTAATATTGGTAGCTTTGAACTTTTGAAGTTCCAACTTTTGGGCAATAGATAGCGGCATAAGGGACACACTTGCACCTAAATCACACATTAGAAAAATGTAACTGACCATTAGTGCAAGATACAGAAAAGCTTCTAGGATCTTTCAATTTATGAGAGAGTTTGTTTGTAATCAATGCACTACATTCTTTCGTTAACGTTATCATTTCATTATTCATAATTTTTCTCTTCTTTGACATAATATCTTTAAAGAAACGAGCATAAGAAGAAATCTGTGTAATAGCATCAATGAAAAGAATATTAATGTGCAATTGTTTAAAAATTTTGAAAAAACTTGTCAAACTCCCGATCCTTTCTATTTTTCTTCAACCTGTGAGGAAAAGGAATCGCATTAGAATTTAAATTAGAAGGAGGTACATGAATATCAATGACAACATGATCATTTTGGCTTTCTCTCTTTCCTTCAATTGCTTGCTCCTTATCTTTTTCACTACTTGAATTGCCAAAGTTAGGTCCCTCAACCACTTTACCACTTTTAAGAGTGATAGCATTAACATGCTCTCTCGAGCTGACTTCAATTTTATTCAACAATTCTCCAGGGTTTCTGTTGTTGATTGAATTGACAATTTAACCAATTTGAATCTTCATATTTCTATACATTCCAGTTAATTGTTCCAACCGCCCCTCAATTCATTCAAATCTCTCCGAAATACCCTTCGCTAACTTCTCTACCACTATCTCCCAATCCGGTTTAATATTCGCCTGAGGTTGCCTTGATTGGAATCCAGGCGGATTGATCGGCCTTTGAGAGTTGCCTTGCTCTTTTCACCCAAATTTTGGATGATTTCTCCAACTCGGATTGTATGTATTTGAGTATAGGTTGTTCTGAACATTCCTATTATAATTATTGACAAATTAAGCCTGCTCAAGATCAACACACTATTATTATCATGTTCTCCTCCACATAAAGAACAACTAGTAACATGTACATTAGAAGAAGAACTTGGATCATATCCGGTTTGTTTATTTAACACCTTCACCATATTACTCATTTGAGCACTAAGCATATTTATGGTATCCATTTTAATCATACCTGCTTGGTGTCTTGGATTACCTCTTTTATTGGCCTATTGATAATTATTGACCGCCATTTCTTTAATTAAACTTTGAGTTTTTTGGGGTGATTTTGCCATCAAGACTCCACCTGTAGCTGCATCAATGGTCATTTTAGTAGAAAAGGATAAATCATTATAGAAGTTTTGTACGATTAGCGAATCGGGAAGTCCATGGTATGGATATTTCTGAAACAAATCTCTAAAACTTTCCCATACTTCATATAATAATTCACCATCCAATTGACTAAAATTAGTAATATCCATTTTAAACTTAGCCATTTTGCCCGGTGAAAAATACTTATTCAAAAATGTTCTAGACAAATTATCCCAAGTGGTGAAAGTATTAGGGGGCATGAGAATGTAGCCAAATTTTAGTCTTATCCCTTAATGAAAATGGAAACAATCTTAGCCTTATTACATCCTCACAAACTTTATTCATTTTAATAGTGTCGTAAATCTCCAAAAATGTGGCTAAATATGCGTTAGGATCCTCTACGGCATTATCTCCAAATTGAGATTGTTGCACCATTTGGATTAATGATGGTTTAATTTCAAAATTTTTAGCGTTTACAATCGGCCGTGCTATACTTGTTTGAGATCCTTGGGTTTCCGGTAGAGCAAAATTCCTAAGAGCTCGCCTATTTGCTTCGTTTTCTGTCATTTCTTTTTCAAAAGGTAGCTCTATCGTGATTCCCTCTATTTGTTATCGAATCTCTTCTTCTTCTTGTTGTGGTGTATGCCTTCTTTGTCTATATAGTGTCCCTTCAATTTCCAGATCAAAAGGTGCGACTACCCAGAAAACCCGGTACATATACTACAAAAAAAAAAGATATTATGTAGTAATTAATTCACAAAAACTAATAAAAATTCTAACTTAACTAGAAACAAAGTTTAACTGACTAATATAGAGAATGTCTAATTAATCAAGCTTATTAGACCCTAATATTACCGCTCTTCGGTAACGGCGCCAAAAACTTGATGGATTTTTTATATAAGTACAAGTTTAATTCCGAATTACACCCGTTTTACTACAAGTATACATGTCCAGTTAGTAGTTTAGGGTATACCCCCGTACTTACTCTATTATTTAGACTAATATTCAACTTAATCAAGAGAAGTTATAATTATTACTATCTAACTAATCCTAACCAGATATTTGCAAGGTAATAATGGAGAAAATTCACTAAATATTTGAGTCTAGGGACATAGATTCCACTTATGGCATCAAAGATACAAATAAATAGATTTACCTCTTATTACAACTTTTATTTAACTAGGGATTCATTTCCAATATTACCAAATCTCATTCTGATGATGAAATGGCCTAAATTAGACTAGTTTTCCCTATTCCCATGGTGAATGAATAAGTCTACTCTTGTTTACTTCATGAAATGTAAGTTTAATCTACTTAAGTGTATTTCTAATCTCATGAGTTTACAACTTAAGCTCTATTTATGTTGTTCCATCATTATATCCAACTTTCATTGAATAATAATAACTATAAGCTTGTTATTGGTGATCAAGTAATAACAAGTGATAAGCATACACAAATAAACAAGTTAATACAAGATGTAATAAGTATAAATCACATTCACTTCATATCAAGTAGTCGTAAGGTTCATCTTCTCCCTAGATCTAGAAATTTAGCTACTCATATAAGATATAACAAGAAAGAACATGGTTTCATTATATGAACACATATTAAATCACAAGTAAAAAATAGATAAAGAAAGTTTAGCCAAAATAATGAAGAAGCTTCTAATGATCCTCAATTTCTTCAACAAAATGAGTGTACAATGAAGTCTCCAATTGTTCCTACAAAAGTTCTAATTAGAGAGAACAAGACAAGACTTACTACTAAGTTCTAATGATAAAATATGATAATTTGCTCTATAATATCCTCTACTCTTTCTTTTCTAATGATTCTAACATCTCAAATTGTTAAGAGAGTCAAAAGGTGATTTTTGGATAAGACATAAAACTTCTCTTCTCTTCCTTTTGGAGTCTGAAGCATATGCATCCCAAATTCTTTTCTGAAATATAGTTGAAAAGTAGTGTGAAAATAGAGCAAGTAACTGAGTAAATTGCAGAAATTAGGCTACAATATGCGATTAAGAAATATGCGACTACATGTCGCATTTTCAAGTGTCACGTATTCACTTCTGTGTATTTAGCTTCATTTCAACTGTTATTTTCTCGATGATGAAGGCCGAACTAGATCTTGTGCAAGAAAGTTGTATCCCTTTGAGTTAGATTTCCAATGTTTCAAGAATCATCCAATTTGGAGTTCTGTGAACTATAAAATGACCAAAATAGCCTCGACTGATCAATCCTCTGTTTCAGCTCTCGACCGTGCAAATGAGCTTCTATATTTTAAATTTTTAACAATAAAAAGGACTGAACTGGATTTCAATGTTTTCATATCAAATATAGATCTATCTCTTAGTTTCAACATAGTTAAGAACATGAGCTAACATGGCAAACATCCTCAATCACACAGAGTTCCATGCAAGACAATGTCACGTTGACAACATTTCCAGGTAAAAGAACATGAACAAAAATGTTAGATTGTCATCAACCAAGGATCAAAGGCAGCATAGGCAACTTAAATGAATGTACTATACACAACCAGAATCGATGTGAAAATGTCAACTATAACAACTTTATTGGTGAAATCTTGACCTATAATTGCATCTGTTATGTATGCAAAGCTAAGCCAGCTTAGTTATGAGAAAGACACGTAGGGAAAGAAAGAACGTTAGCATGATTAGAAACAAAAGTTATAAACAAACAATCCAAGTAAGCCAAATATTAACATCATCAATATCCCAATCTATCTCTCTCCATCTCAAGCTCTCTCAAATCTCTAACCAAAAGTGTTCATCACTTGCTCGTTCATCCTGAACTTCAAAAGTTCTATCATTAGTTAGGTTATCTCATAATCATTGTTTCATATCACAAGACAAGAATCTCAAACCAGTAATTGAAGAAAAAATAAATCAGAATACCATTGTTTCATTAATTAGCAAAGGAAAGGTAGCAATTTTTAAGATCAAGTTAGCAAAATAATGCAATTCTTATATGGATGGCACGTGTACAGCTGCAAAGCCACCCTTTAGTATATTATCAGAGTAAAGAAGGATCACAATTTATCTTTTATCTTTCTCTGAATGATCAATATTTACACATCCAAACTATGGTGGTTGGTTCTATGGCTAATATATAAGCAACATTCTTATAACAAAAACTACAAACAAATGCGAGTCACATGGCTTGGGATTGGAATAATAACGGAATTCAAGTTTTTTTTTTTGTCGGAATTCAAGTTAATAGAACACAACAATGTAAAAGAATTTCATTTAGGAATCCATCTTCCTCATTCCTTGTACTCCAACAATAAATTTATGACTTCCCATTAAAATTATTCAGGATATATAGTTACTAGTTGACATCAAGAAGCCTAATCAACAATAGCGGATGCTTATAGAAATAAAGGCCATGATGCAAACATCTAGACATTTTACATGGGATGATAAATTAACCAAGCAATTAATTAATATTTAAATTAATGCCACGAGTATACCATTTCACTTTCAGAAGCAAGCAGAAAAATACAAATATTTGACCACAAGATATAGTGCGTCACTGATAAGAAAGTACTCTCAAATCGGTGAGGCCAATAATGAAGAATTCATGTACAAGGGATGCCCACAATGCGTAATGCTGAGGAGACTATCTCCGGTGGCCATCTTCGACTGCAGTGATTGGATTTACTGCATTTGGGCCAATTTCAATGTCAACCATGAAAAGAAGCCTTACAATTTCACTCATAACATGCATAAATGAGAGTTGTTCAATGGTGGGAAAATGCAGAGGAGGAAGATGAGTAAGAGGAGAGATGAGGAGTCGGCAATAGGAGTATAGGTGGAGGCAGAGGAGTGAGTTTGGGAGGAGGTGGAGGAGAAAGATGCAGGAAAGTGGGTGGCTTACATTTTTTTCCATTTCATTTTTCTTTGATTATATAGAGGTCCGTTTTACTAATTTAGTTCATCTAGGATCCACGTACTAACCAGATTAGGGGTGAAATTGTGGAATCAGAATTGTAATTCTTAGGTCTTATTAAAGGATTTGAATCTGTAGAATTAAATGCCCATAGAATTCGAATTGAATTCTTCGAATTCTAATTCTCTAGCATTGATAGTGTCCAAATCGCAGATTTGGCATTGGGTTCCAATTCCAATTCTAAGTCTCTAGCTCTTTCACAGCTTGTAATCAATGTAAGTTGCGCCATTTAGTTGGGCTAGTTACCCAGTTTGCTAGTCAACTTAGAAGCAAAAATTTGATCATACCAATATGACTAATTGACTTATAATCAATGTAAGGTGCATCATTTAATTGGACAGTTACCTAGTTTGCTGGTCAACTTACAAGCAGGAATCCAATCATGCCAATATGACTAAAGGTTAATATTAACAGAATTGGACATGATTCCGAAACCAAGCTGAAGTTAAAGTTAATAACTAGCATTGTAAGATTCATCCCACATAGGACGAAAGGAAAGGATGAATAGTTTGGCCTTGAACTCGTGACTCTGCTCAAGAGTCATTAGACCAGTCCAAATCTCACATTAGAGCAAATTTCACATGATCAAGTCGTATGCAACATCAAGTAAAAGTTTGGGGAATGATATTGAAGAAGCATCAAAAGCTATCGAAAGAGCATCAAGTAAAGGTTCGAGGGAATGATATTAACGATACTTTTGATGCTGTGGAAAGAGTATTGAGAAGAATCCAGCTTCAGAATTTTTGAGGAATTTAGTTCAATTCATTTCAGACAGTTGATGGATTTTTGAGGCTACAATTTACGCTTTACATGCATAGTTATGTTGTAGTAATTAGTACTTTCGATTTTCAATTCATCGTTGTCTCTTTTTTCTTTTTTTTTGTGGGGGGGGGGGGGGGGGGGGGGGGGGGGGGCTGGGGGAGGGGGTGCTTAGATATTGTATAGGACACTCGGTAGACTTCTTTCTTTTTCTCTTCCGAATAAATATGTTGTAATTTAATTATGCTTCACAGAAGAGTTGCGTAAGGAAATAGAATATGAATCTCTAATTGAGAAAAGTCGGAAGAGTCTTGGAAAGATTTAGTATTTTTTTTAGGTAATTTCTTTTTTTAATTTGAGATCTTTAAATTTATGATCATATACTCTTATTGATTTTCCTTTTGGAGGATATAAATAAAGTTACATTGGCTTTCTAAGTCTTTTTTTTTTTTTGTCGCAATGATAACATTTTTGTATAACCTACTCTAACCTAATTTAAGGCAATATTTTAAAACTCGAACTGCTAATTAAACCAACGAAGTGTTCGGGTCAAGGTTCAACCGGTCGGACATGTTCAACCCTAGTTCAATGATTTTTTTTAAAAAATAATTTATATAAATATATGTGCACAAAATAAAACATGCAATGTATTAATTTAAAACTTTATATGATGAAAAGTTTACTATTTTTGAATAACTCGGAATTTCAAAAAATAAGTTTTTTAAATTATAAGTTAAAACAAATAAATTTCATCTCAATTTCAATTATATCTACCAAAAAATAATCTTAAATCCAACCCAAAAATACCACAATATTTTGAAATTATACAAAATTCACATCTATGAGAATTTAGACATTGTGAGTTTAAATTTTAATTTACATTTTTGGGATTTAGATATTGCAATTTAAAAAAAAGGAAGTTTGGAGTTTAAAGGAAGTCAAGAGAATCAAAAATAGAAATGTAAACTTGATAAGAAACAAAAAATGAGATAAAAGTGAGTGATTGTGGCATTTAATAATTAGTCTTTAGGGTTAAAAAATATTTTTAAAATTTTTTCAATTTAATGGACAAAAACAAAATTAAAAGATAGAAGAAAACATCAATAAGTTAAAACTAAAGAGATTTGATTAAAAAGGGAGTGACAAAAGAAAAGAGGAGAGAAAGAGTTGAAGATTAAAAAGAAAGAGTGATGAGAGGATGAGATTTTGTAAGAAAAATTGAGAAACGAAAGATAAATATTTGTTTTATATAAATAAACTATCAATAAAGGCTAATATGATGTAATGGTGCAATGGTTACTACATTAGTCTTCTATCACAAAGGTCTTTGAGTTTGAATCTTGGTAGCTGTATTTTGCAAAACTTTTTTTTTAAAAAAAAAAAAGAGGGGAAAGTTGAAAATCGGAAACCACCATTCAATCCGATTCACCGATTTTAATGGTTTTGACCGGTTTTTTGATAAAATCAACCCTAAAATAGAATCGGATCAGTGTCATGACCGATTCGCAGTTCAACCGATCTAACCGACAGATCCTGTCCGATTTTCAAAACACTGATTTAAGAGGAGGGAGAGTCAATGAAATTTTTTCATCGAAGAAAGCCATAATTAAGTGATAAGTTGAGAGGCAAGGTTTAACCATCCTCACCACAACTTAAATTTTTTGGTGGCACCAACAATCCAAGACTGTTGGTTCACATTGGCTGTCTAAGTCGTGTTGCCATCAATAGAGTGAGCGCTGGAAATTAAGGCCATTCTACCAAAGCCAATTCAGAGGAGGGATTGGAAGGCGCAAAAAGATGGTAGATAATTGATTCCAAACGCACTCACAAGTAATTGACTAGACAGAGGCGGAAACGTGTAAAGGTTTTGGAATCAAGTGACACTGATGACTGTTTCACTGTTCGCCCTTTTGTCTTTCTGATATGTATCCACTTAGAAATTTGTTGTTTTCATACTTTGTCCCAGCCTAAGAAAAAGATGTTAACAGCAAGAGATGTCCAAAAATGAAAGAAAAGAAAAAGAAAAAGTTAGTTGTAGTAGGATTCAAAATATAAAATAATCCACATTGTCTTTTTTATTAGTACTATAAAAAATATTTCAATAATTGCTTGAATTGGCCAAGATGGTAACGTTGGTGTCATCTTTCTATCAACCCGAATTCGAACCTCTCCTGAAACATCCGTCCATTGTATAGGGCTTGCTTGTGCGCACTCTCGAGTAGAAAAAAAAAAAAAAGATTTAGTGGAGCAAGTGATAACATATAGTTTGGTGCAATCTATTGGAAGAATTAAAAAAAAAAAAAAGTGTTTCAGACTACTTTCAAATCCTTCCATAAAATGCATCAGAACGAAAGTTTAAGCCAATCCTTTTTGCCAAAACAAAAATAAACTGAAAAATTTTTAAGCTTCTTCTATGGATCGAAACCCAGAAAAGGTAAAGAAGTTGAGTTTTACTGGCATATAATTTCAAACAAAATATATTTCATTTGTTTTGTACGTTAAACCTTTACCATTCAAGGGTTCATGACATCCCAATTCTTTTTCTTTGTTTTTGAAGTCCCAATTCTCTCTTTGTGGTATGGTTTTGGGCAGTGGACCAAAATGATCCTTTTGTTCTGCCAAAAACAAATTTAATCCCTTTTACTCGAAAATGATCCAATGTCGCTCCCATATAATTTCAACAAAACTAAATTGAAGATTCACTTAATCACAATGGGCTTTTTAATATTGTACCCAACTAAATATTTTGCAATTTTCACCATTTATGGTAAAATAAATTCCCTTATAATATTTTTTTTATTTAAAGGTGATCATTGAATAGCTTTTTAGAGGTGCTAAAAATTGCCTAATTTCGTGCATTATAATAACATTTAAAATTTTAATGTTGTCACGGAAATCCATTATTTGCAATAGAAAAAACAAATGTGATGTTTAGGCACCATTCTGAAAGAAATTCATGTTTCTAATATTATTGACAACAATTGAATTATAGCTCATCTATTTAGTGGTTTACTTAAGTTTGGATTTTTCATGCACCATGGTTAATATATTAGAATTTTGTCTTACAATTAAAGAAATAAAATGATAGTGGGATGCTTATAATTGCCTCCAAATCCTGCATTAATGTCTCCGCTCTCCTTTATCTATCCTAGCATTAGTTAACATAGTAATATGGTCATAGAATTTCAATGACCATAGTGATTAATTTTCTAAATACTAGGGGCTAAATTTTTTTTTTTTGCGTGAAAGAAAAAAAAATCATTTTAACCCACATCTTAATTACTGAGCACCAAAATTGCAACTCTTCCTTTCTGAATTCAAAGACTAGTACTCTATTTTCCATGTGAAACAATAAGGACCAAAATGTCGTTTTAGGTGGCTCTCATTTCCTTGCACGCCCTAAACCCATTACAAGTTTACAACAAATTCAAAGAAGCCTTTGTCGTAGGTGGAGTCAAGGACCCATCTTAAAGTGATAATCCATCTTTTTGAATAAACAATTCAAAAGTGAATTAAAGAATGATTAAGGGTAAAGGGTTGCTGCTTAAGCTTCTCAATCATAGCATGCAGTGATTGGCATTTGAGGCGGGCATAAGGTGTAAACTGACGAGGGAAGTTAACAAATATTCGTAGATCCTATGCAGACTTCATCGTTGTACATATAAACAAATCTTAATTCTGAAATAAAACAAATATGATTTAGTGGAAAAACATATTGGTTTGGACAAAGATAATTTGGTTTGCAAAATTTATTCTCACAAATCCCAATCACCTTTTTATCTTCCCAATCACCCTTTTATCTCACATACATCACATCACAAAAAGTGCTACAGTAAATATCTCAAATAAATCATCCAAATAAACTCTTATCCAAACAAACTCATGTGAGGATTTACATCATTTTACTTTTTATACTTGAGGCACATGTCGTGATGAGGAATAATAGATTCATTCTATTCCTTTGTGCTTCAGTGTATAAATTTTTTGGCCGTTATCTATGCATTGTTAAGGTATACCATATCAATACCATTTTGAAAAGAAAAAAAAATATAAAACAAATATGACAAAGAAATTCAATTTAATTCGTATGATGTTTTACTAGTCATCTACGTCTGCGATTTGAGTCATCGATGAATGAATAGGTGAAATCCCCCACTTGATCTTTTTTGAAAGAAAAAGAACAAAAGCAAAATAAAAAAAGTAAAATAATTATTAAATATTTAATAAGACTTTCTGGCTTGCGTCCAAAAATGCCCATTCTATATTTAATAGTATCCAGCAGTGATTTATATTCAATTCTGACCACCCACTCTATATTTTTGTATTCGAGCTAAAGAACTCATAACGATATAGGCAAACAAAATTCCCAACCTTTTTCTTTTCTTTTGCTGGAAAAACAGAAACAAATTTTTTTTTTTAAAAGTGCTGAAATGCATTGTCAAGTTAAAAGCGCACTTCATTTATAAGTTTTGTGGAGCCAATAATTTCAGAAGAAGATAAGGCCCATATACAAAGTTACAAAAGAACACAACGGAGAGATGCAAAAAAAAAGAATCTTTTCTTAATGAAGTTTCCAACTCCTAAAGACAGCTCAACAATTAGTGTCCCATTTGTAATTCTTGACAAATGATAAATAAAAATACTTTATGGTTTTTTCAATCTGTTCCCCACAAGATAATCCTATCACGAAAGGGGGAGAGCTGAACATGAAGCTTAAAATTATCGCACATCGCCTAAATGTTGTATATTTTTGTAGAAAAAAAATGAGAAGTCGATTTAAATAATTGTTTTCAAGGCTTTTCTGAAAACTATTATATTTTAGCACCTTTATTTTTGGTTGCCTACCACGCTATATTCAGGGCTTTGCTCTGACTAATCTGTTGGTTGATTCAGATCGCACACCTGGCTGTGGTGAGTGAGTCTTCCAACAAGGATTGGATAAGCAAGGTTTCGAACCCGAGACCTGTTTAAGTGGAACCAATCTGCTTACCACTTGGCCCCAACCCCGGTTGATTTTTAGCACCTTATTAATAAATAAATTTGTGAGATAAATAGATAGTTGATTAATGTGTTCAAAATTTTGTTGTGAAGCATGTTTACGAATACCATGACCTAGACAAATTTCTTAATACTTTAAATGCATGTCATGATGAGGAGTAGATTCGTTCTATTCCTTGATGCTTTAGTGCATACTTTTTATAATCTTTTCAGCCTTTGTCCACAGTTGCAAAGTTTTACCGCATTAATATAAATTACTAGTCATCAACAGCGGGGATCAAAGAGTCACCGGTGGATAGGAGAAAATAAATCCTACACTTGATATTTTATGAAAAATAATAATAAAAAGGTAAAACAATTATTAAATATTTAATAAGACTTTCTTACTAGTGCCTGGAATGGCACTGGTTAATCAGTTCCCACGTCTTTGATTTTGAAAAAGGTAAAATTAATCCAAATTCTTCTAAATGCAAGAAGATTGGAAAATAATTGTGATTATAGACATTATTAAAAAAGTTAAATGCAAAAAACTCTCCATAAACTTTCATATTCATTCCGAAATACGCGTTTTTACAATGGACAAGTTGAGACCGTCCTTCTGAGTAAACGGACGTCTTTGAATCTGGCTCCTCTTGGCGTTACGATAACTAAAGTAATAGCAAAAGTCTCGTATATTATTGGGATGCTTAGTTGTCTTCCTCTTTACTATTGGAGGAGAATGGGAATGCATGTGGAGGAGATTATTCTGCTATTTCTTTACCATTTTCTCTTTGTATTCTAAGAGCTACTATATTTTTTATCCCATTCCAGTGGTATCTCGTTGGCCAATTCACTTGGTTGGGAGCTGCCAGTGGGAATGTGGATCCGCTTACCTACAAGTAGCAATAATTAAATAAAAGTTGACTGGGAAGACCAAGTAAGAAAACGCGTATATGACGATGTGGTAGGATAGGAGAAGTCCTCAGCTATGTTTTCAGAACCGGACCGGATAGCGACTCGGCCAAGGTCAGGGGTCAGGGGTCAATGGGTTCGACCGGGGGTCGATAGGGGTCGAACCGGATGACGTCATAAATAAAAATTATTTAAAAATTAAAATATTATATATATCATATCTAATAATATATTGATATTAATAAAGGTATATTCATACATATTTGATGTTTCAAATATATTTAACAAGAAAATACAAAGAAATTAGAACAATCAAGTAGCAATTTATATTATTTAATAAATATTAACAAGTTTAGAATTAAAATTATGAATTTAATTGAAAAATAACATCAAATTGTAGGACAATATTTATAAAGTATCAAATATTTGAGGTATACGAATAAGTTTTAACAATTTAGGGGGCCAAAACATAATATTATAAAGTTTGAATTTTTTTTTTAAAAAATTACTGTTGAACCGGAAAAACCGGGTTTTTCCCGGTCAAACCCGGTCAAACCCGGATTTTGACCGGCTTTGACCGAGTTTTAAAATTTCCGGTTTTCTAAGTTGACTCGGACCGGCTACCTGGCCGGTTCCCGGTTCGACCGGTTCGACCGGCCGGTCCGGTCCGAGTTTGAAAACAGAGGTCCTCAGCCACCACTCCTTGCCCTTTGTTTCATGCTTCTGTTTGCAACAAAACATTTCTTTCCAAATCATTGCATTCTATCCTTGCAACATTTTATTGCCGACGCTCCAAAAAAAAAAAAGGGGCAATGGCTGAATTGATTGTTCCAACGATAATTGATGTATTGGCTGATGTTCTGGTGAAGCAGCTTGGGGAGAAGGTCAACCTGGTGATGGGGGTTGAAGAGGAGGTGTCAAATATCTCCTCTAAGTTGGCAACCATTGAAAAAGTGCTGCATGATGCAGAGAGACGAAGGCTGAAGGACAGAAGTGTTGGAATTTGGCTAGAAAAGCTTGAGGACATAACATATCAGATGGATGATGTGCTGGACGAATGGAACTTCAAGATTCACAAAGCAAAGAATGCCAGAACGCAGCCAACACTGCGGAACAAGGTTCGTTCCTTTATTCCATCCCTCCGTTCTTATCTCAAACAACTTCCTGTGCGTAGTGATATAGCTCAGAAAATAAAGAAAATAAATGGACAGCTAGAATTAACTTTGAAAGAGGCAGATCAATTCAAATTTATTTCAACTGGGGGGATTCCTGATTCTCAAGATTTTAAGCGAATTATGACTACCTCAATCATAGACGAATCAGAGGTCTATGGTCGAGCAGCTGATAAGGATGCTTTACGTAACCAAGTATTATCTGAGAGTAGTAGTCAAGGAAGAGATGGGGTTCAAGTTATCTCTGTAGTAGGGGCTGGGGGTAGTGGAAAGACCACACTTGCCCAGCTGCTCTTCAATGATGATAGAGTCAGAGTGAAGAACCATTTTGAACTTACAAAATGGGTTTGCGTATCAGATCCTTTCGATGAGAGAAGGATCGCCAGAGCAACCCTTGAGAGTCCAGGAAAGAGTTCTCCTGATTCGTCAGAGTTGGAACCACTGCTCCAACAGTTGAAAGAAACTTTTTCCGGTAAGAGATTCCTGCTTGTCCTAGATGATGTCTGGACAAAGGAAGACTCAAAGTGGAAACCTTTCCAATACTCTCTCAAGGATGGTGCTCCCGGAAGTGTAATATTGGTGACAACTAGGAGTCTAGAAGTGGCCGCAGCGGTGGGAACAACTCATACTCACCACATGGCTCTGCTGTCCGACTCTGATTGTTGGCTAATAATGCAAAGGATAGCATTTGGTGGAAGATCAGAAGAGTGGTCTAAGAAAAAGGAAAGCATTGGGCAGAAAATTGCAGAAAAATGTAAGGGGTTGCCACTTGCTGCAAAGACTCTGGGAAGCTTATTACGGTTCAAAGATACCGTACAACAATGGCAGGATGTTTTGGACAGTGAGATATGGCAATTGAAGGAAGCAACTATGGACCTTTTCCCTCATTTTTATCTAAGCTACAACGAGTTGTCCCCAGAGCAGAAAAGTTGCTTCTCCTATTGTGCTGTCTTTCCCAAAGATCATGTGATAAATGTAGAAAACCTTATTAGGCTGTGGATAGCACAAGGTTATGTTCGCCCAAGACGAAGAGGACGAGCGCTTGGAACCGGTGGGCCATGAGTACTTCAACAATTTGGCAATGCGTTCCTTTTTTCAAGAAGTACGAAAAGAGTCTGATTTTCTGTTTCATGAATATATGGTGTGCAAGATGCATGACATAGTGCATGATTTTGCACAATTTCTCACAAAAAGTGAATGTCATGCACTTGGTGGAGCTGGAAGAAATTCATCCAGTGAAAGAGCACGTCATCTAACAATTTTGGAAGGCACTAAGCAGGAGATGTTTAGTTCTCGAGGCGTTGATTTTGGAAGGCTCCGGAGCTTTTTAACTTTTTCTGAATTTGGAATACTAGTTCCCCGAAATCTGTTTTGCACTTTGAAGTGCGTGAGGACTCTGACTTTAAGTCATTGTTGGCTACCTGAAATCCCAGCAGAGATAGGAAGCTTGATTCATCTTCGGCACTTGGACTTACGTCATTGTGTGATAGTTGAAATCCCAGCAGAGATAGGAAGGTTGATTCATCTTCGGCACTTGGACTTGAGTCAGAATCGTTTCGTGGCACTGCCAGAAGCTATATGTGATCTATATTATCTGGAAATTTTGGATATCAGTCTTTGTCAAAATCTTTGCTGCCTTCCTGAAAGGATTGAAAGCCTTGTACACTTGAGGTACCTTTTCAATTTTGGGACCTCTGAATTAAACCAAATTCCACAAGGACTCGGGAAGCTGACGTCACTTTGTAGTTTGACTCGGTTCGTCGTTAGGAGCAACTCTGATGATTTGGCAATTTTGAAGGACCTGAACCAACTGGAAATATTACACATTGAAATTGAAGGAGAAGTAGATTTTGGGAGTGCGGAACTCGGAAAGAAGGTCAACATGCGCGAAATGTATTTGCTCTTTAGCTTCGGGGCCCACTTTACGGAAACTCCAAGTTGCATTGAAAGCATAGAATTGCCTCCAAACTTGCAACAACTTGTGCTAGATAAGTATCCAGGAACCCAGTTACCAAGTTGGCTTGTGACGAAGCCTCTCATCAATAACTTGACGAAGCTAATTATCAATGAGGCCTACAATATCTCATCCTTGCCTGCCTTGTGGAAGCTGTCGTCCCTAGAAGAACTTGGGCTCATTGGAGTGAGAAAGCTAGAATGTTTGGGCAAGGAATTCTTCGGAATTACAAAAGCAGTGCATGCGAACAGTCGTGATGCTCTTGGTACATTGTCAAACTCCGAGACATCAATCTCAGCTGAAGCAGTGGCATTTCGCAATTTGAGAAAATTACGTTTTCATAACTTTTACAATTGGACACGTTGGGAAGACTTAAGTGAAGATGATGAAGAAGTTGCTCTCTCTATCATGCCACGTCTGGAGGAGTTAGATTTTTGGGGCTGTGGAAAGCTTGAAATTCTACCACATCGCATCCTCGGAAGGATATCATCTCTCAAAAAATTGGATATTGGGCGTTGCTCCAAGTTGAGAGATCATTATTTTGACAAAACAAGAGATGACTGGAAACAAATATCACACATTCCTCAAGTTCATATATCCAATTAGTATTAATCAGGTATGGTTATTCACACATTTTTTTATGTATCTATCATCTTTGAAGTCAAATAATTGCTCCTTATAGAACTACAACAAAGGAAGGCCTGCTGGATGCTTATTCTAATTACTACTTGTAGAATATGACCTGTGCTTAACAACGAAGCAAATGTTAACAGAGCCATATGTATAATGAAAATATGAAATATTCATTAATAGTTTAGAATGATTTTTTTTTTAATTGAGAAGATGCAAGTCATTAACTAGTAAATACAACACTAAATTTCTAATAATATCTAATTGTAAACTCTTTGAGTTTGGAATTTCATTTATGTCTTGTCTTTTTATTTTTATTTTTATTTTTGCTTTTGTCCTTTGTTTTTCAGATAATATTCATTGCTGGCTCAAAATGAAGCTACAGCAAAAGGCATTGGGGGATCAACCTCTACGTCAACTTTTCACTTGGATTCATGCAAAATTTCGAATAATTGTAAAAATTTGGTTGAAGCGACACATCCACTTGTTTTGTTCAAAGCGTCTGTAGCCTTGTCAATTTCCAGATTGAATTTCAAGTGGGTACACAACCAGTCTTTATTTCTTCAAATCATTATTGTCCTATTGTATGTAAGTTTGTGTACATTTAATAAAAAAGAATGTTTGTACATTGTGCTTATCTATACAATGTATTATTGACAATCTATTATTAGTGCACTTATTTTATCGTCAATTTCCAGATTGAATCCACCTTGGTTGACAAGAAAAATATCGTCATTTAGCATTCTTGCAAAGTAGTATATGGCAAACCAAATATCATATGCATGTTCAGGCAGTTGATACCACACCAAGACGCAGCTCTGTTTCTCGAGTATAAGGCCAATTTCAACAGAGCATACCTTCTCATATGCCTCAGTACGAAGCTTTTGTCTGAATGATGAAAGATTCGCCAACGGCCAGCGTGGCAATTTTTCTCCATCATGTTTAACAATTCAATCCAATGCATATCTAATGTCTTTACTTGATCTTATAACTGCAACACTTCTGCACGAAAATGCCAATTAGAAAAGAATGAGAAAGACAGGTAATGTTTACATCCACCGAATGTTCAAGCAGGATGAGTAGCAGTGTCAGATTTACTAAATCAGTATCGAGTTCTAATCTATTTCCCAAAACAGTTTTGCGTAAAGGAGATCATTATGGTAATTGAAAACAGGATCTTCAAATGCCAACCTTGATGCCAAGGCTGCCAGCAAAATACCAAAAGGAACAAACTAAATACACCCAAAAGACAACTGAAAAAAAAAACCAAAACAATTAAAGGTAACCAGAATTTAGAATTTCTTTACTCGGTTGAAGCTTGGTTCAATTTCCATCATGTGTATTTCAATATTCTCTTACATGGACAATAATCAAACAGAGGGTACGGAATTTTCTTTTTCGTCTTTTCAAAAATTCAATAGAACATGTTGAATTCCTCTTCATATTTTTCCAGCAACGAATCAGAACACCTACCAAGCCTCGATTAAGCATGCCATATAAATTGAAGATAAAGACAGTCACCCAACTTATATGGAGAATTTGGGCAATAAAGAATCTGTTTTACAAACCACCAATGTCATATTCATGCTGGAAGGAATCTAGAACTTTAGAATGCTAGACACCAGAAAAGAGTGAACTTGAGTTATGAACTTTACATTGACGCAATAATTGAATGTAGAAATGGTAAGTAAAAGTTGCAACAAGATCAAATTGTCTAATTTGCTAACTCAGAACATCAAAAGACATAAAGAACTCAGGTGGAAGAAATGGCATTTCAATGGATATGACTTACCAAGTGCCAGTATGCACTAACTCCAATACATTCAAAAAAAAAGTTCAGACATTCACTGTGAAGTTTGACTCTTGAACAATTTCCAGCATCATCTCAATATGATCTGAATATTTACTCAATCTCCAAAAGATCCTCAGTATAATTCAATGGCAAAGATCCCTCTGAATCTTTCGTACAGATTTGACATATAGGCCTTTCCTAACCATTAGAGGAAATATAATGACTATAACAATGTTTATCTCCTCTAATTATAAGAAAATAGCATGCAGGACACTGAGGATGAAGTACAGGCTAAGAGTTTAAACCAAGCTTATCCATGAGAGCACTATGAACTACAAGGTTTCCACTCATTTGACACTTGATCTAGAGCGCATGGGCTTGCCTGCCCTGTTCCAGGATTGCTAAAGCAGCACAAGCCCTAAAGACTGATGCAAAGTATAGTGGTCTGGTATCAAACCATTTTTTCTCATCTTATGGAACATGCTCAAGCCCACCTCTTCCAACCCTTTCTGCATATAGCCTGCAATCATCGAATTCCATGACCGAGCTTTTCATTTGTACCTTCTCAAAAAGAATATGGGCTAGATTAAAATCTCCTGCCCTTGCATATAAAATCAACAATTTAACATTTAGATATTCACTGGGAACACATCCAACAATTATCATTTGCCAATGAATTTTTTTCCCGTAGTCTTGCAAAAGAAGAGAATAAGTTTCCGATTCTACTTGAACCCGTGCATGGCATAACATCCACTACTCTTCCTGACAAACAGAGATCCTTCAAAGTCTCACCCAAGTGAAGGGTAATCTCTCTAGCATCAGCTTGAAAACTGGGAATGTCATCAACGATGATTTAATTTGACAGCTAAAACAACTCTATTTCCCCTGTTCTTCTTCAGAAAAGAGGAACAGGATGTGGAAAAAATTATCCATTCTAGTTGTATTAATACCAGTAATTACAATCACATAATATGCTCAAGTTTTTTTTTTTTTTTTTGAAAACCCCTCCAATAGTCTTACAAAAGACAAAACTTTAAACTTTAGTCATTTATGATACATAAAAACACTCACTATTTGACTCTCATGGCCTACATTGATACCATTTACTTCAGCTATATAAACAATTATATACTTGCATCAATCCCTTATGCAGAACCCACGTACATTTGTAAAAGTCATACAGCCAAAAAAAAAGGTTTTAGTGTATTAATACGGCGAATTATAATATGGCTCTTGCCCAAGCACGTATAACTGAACCAATTTAAACTTGTATTCATCCTCAGCACAGAACCCACATAAATTAGTACAAGTTATGCCGAAAAGAGAAATTAAAATACATATTTTTGCTGTACTAATACAGAAATTTATCCAGTTTTTATATGTCAGAGTATTCAGTTTCCACTAAAAATTCAACAAACTAACTAAAAAGTGCAAGATTATTAAGAACACAATCAATGGCAATCAAGATATGGTGATTAATAAAACAACTATGAAATTAAAAAGAGAAAGAGGAAAAAAAAGAAAGAAAGAAAGGGGAACCTTACTTTCCATTGCTGCTTTCGGTCTTAATCCTCCTAAGAAGAGAGAGTTTTTCTGGCGAACATGGGTCCAACAATCACGTGAATTTCACCAGCAATTCTAAACATCCATTGAATTTATTTGCAAATTCTAGACACCCATTGAATTGATTTGATTTGTTTCTTTGCAATAGTTAGTATATCCTCTTGAAATTCTAGACACCCAGTAAAGATTGTTCTATGAATTTCTTTCTTGAACCATAAAATTCATTTTTAATTGTTCTATGAATTTACTTCTTTCTTTATTGAATGTGGTGAGATGCCTTGAATCAGATCTTCGACTTTCGCTGAGCTGTTCGGGGGTCTCGCTGATTTCCCCCAAGTTGTTCTTGTCTATTCTTGTTTGTTCTTCTGTTCCGCTGCATCTGTTATAACAGAATGTTTGGAGATGCCAAGGATTTTACGATGATAACTATTGCAAGAAAACGAAAACCTCCTAAATAGGCACATTGAAGTTCAGTTAGCTGAGTATTGGCGTTTCCTATTTTAATAGGAAGGGTTATACGTTTGATTTGATAAAAACAATTTGAAATTGGCCTGAATCCATAATCGTTTTTTTTTTTCAACAAACGATAATTCCTAAATCCATAATCAGCCCGCATTTTATCTGGTATTTTGTATACAAAGGCTTGCACTTACCATAGTATAACATGTAAAATGGAAATGAGAATAGCGTAACTCAGACTCGAGCTCGAAATATAGTTGAAGGTGAATTCATCTAGGTTGTGAAATTAACCTTTTCTATTGTTAATTAGAACATTCATGTTTAACTAGTTTTCTGGGTGTTAAAATACTTATACCAACATTATTCTGGGTGCATAACTAAGCATCCCACCATCTTAATTTCAAGACCTAAAGAAAGTCGTATCTTTTTTATTTTCCTTATTTGTTATTGTAATTTGTACCTTATCCCTGTGCATACAGTACATCAGAAAGGGTGTTTTCCCATCTATTTTTATTTTTCTAAAAATAAGGAAGGCTGAGAAGTTGAGGGAATATGTTGAACTTGTAGTTCTTTCTCTACTTATCCCTTTTCATCCTGTTTAATTCGTTTCGTAATTTCTTCAATTTACAAAAATATTCAATACAACATATTAAACATGTTTCATATTTTCTTTAAATATATTAAAGAAAGCTTGAAATGGTCTCTTGACCACTGATGCACTCCACTCAAACTTAATTATATTCTGCAATTTCTGTCACAATGGATCTTTTGTTCCACTCGTTGTTCTGCTTACTATTACATTTTTTATTATATTACTATTTTTTATTTATAAACATTATATTCTAATTCTTTTTTTTCCGTAAAGATCCAATAACTATTAATTGATCAATACAAAAAATTTAAAAATTTAAAAAATCAAATCATACAAAAAATTATTTTTATGAATTTTTGCTGTATTTTTTATTTTATTTTTATTTTTTTGAGACTATTGTATTTATTTTTTCCTATGTTTGTAGTTATTTAATAGTAAAAAAAAGAATTGAAATATGATATTTATGGAAGAAAAATAACAATATAATAAATAGCAAGACAAAGAGGGGAATAGGGAGTAAGACAGAAGATCTGTTGCAAATTTCAGTTGGATTCTTCTTTCTAAGTTTTGAAAGAAGGATTGTATTATTTTAAATTTTTTCAAAATTTGGATAAATTATGGTTAATTTTATGTTAGAAGATACTATACACCAGAATTAGAGCAATGAATTAGGACTTCCAAAAATCTCAATCATGTGCAAATAAATTCTAGACAATGGCTCAGTTTTTATTTTAATAGTTGATTGTAACATTTCTAACAACTAATACGGTAATTTAATTATCTTATGTACGTTACAGAGTTTTTTTTTCACCAATGCAAAGTTTTTTTTTCCCTTCCCTTTGGAACTTTTCCCTTGTTTCCTTTCTTCTTAATCTTTGTCAATGCGTCACAGGCTCGAAGCTAGTTTTCCACGAATGGAATGCTAGCGTTGCTGATTGGAGTTATCCCCTATTGATGCATGAGTACTTGGGAAAGCTGAAGCTGCCATTGTTATTTACATACTAGCAATAATTTTTGTTTCACAGGATTTTTATTTTATTTTGTTCACAATGACTGTTGTAAATAATTTGTTGTTTATTTGGTAAGATATATGATATTAATAGCAAGTTACCAAGCAACTTTTTTCTCTGTCCAAAATAAACAATAGTTTATTGTTTGATAAGCAATAATGACAATAGTTTTACTAATATGATAAAATATATTTCAATACCAAATTTATTCTTTCTAAATTAGAACAAAGTGTCATCATAATGCTTTTAGAGTTGGTGGCTTTTTGGATTCGTGAAACTATCATAATGCTTTTCAACGGCAGTTTTGGACTTTGTTTTAGTTAGTATTGCTTATAATACAAAAAAAAAAAAAGAAAAAAAGATTAACAAATAAAAATTAGATCACATTAAAAATTCTCAAAAAAAAAAGTCACTAGTTTAACAGTTAATAGTTCCATAGTTTCACTTGGAAAAATATTTAAAAAAATAAGGAATAAGAAGAGAAAATGAGAAGAAAAAATAATTATAAATCCCATTCTTTTTATATGCATACCAAACAAGTGAGTCTTATTAAATGTTAAGGCTATTATTGTCATTTCAGTTCGGTAAGGGAGGCAAGTGCAATTTTTAAAACCTTGGGAGAACTCAATGAAATTATGAGAAACTTATCCCTATAGGAAATGTTTGCATGCCATTGAAATTTGCTGGTCAGTTTTAATGACCATAAACTGAACTTCTCACATAAATACTGAGGCTGCATTCGATTCTATAGAATTGGAATTGAATTGAAATTGTAAGATACTGCAATTCCTTGGTTTGGCAAATACATAGAATTGAGCAGCAATTCATTTCGAATTCCAAATTCTTTGTTTGATTGGGAGAAGAATTCATGGAGAATCGGAATTACTTAAATTTAAAATTGAAAAGATATGTTCCTTTCACTAATAATAAAAAAAAATGTTAACACAATCACTTTGTGGGAAAAAAAAGGAGACAATTTGCCCTAATTTGCACAACTTTTTTTATTATTAAAAACAAAAATCTTTATACCCTATTACGTAGTCTATAGTAACTTTTATAGATTTATATAACTATTATATCATGTTAAGTATCAAAACATTGAATATATTCACTACCAAGATTACACCTAGAAAATGAAGCAAAATCCAAAAAAACGTGTACAAAATGCTTGTCCACGTCACCAAATCAATACCTACTATGTAATCGTTAATTATGATCTTACCAGCTAGAACAAATAAATACAAATTTAAATAATCTAGCATAAACATTTTGCTCTTTTAGTCCCATTTTCTAAGAGAATGGAAATACATATGGTTAGTCGTTTCCTGCAAGTTCTTTTCAGTGGACAATCACTTTTCAATTTCCAATTCAATCTACAAAATAGCTTGGTTTAGTTGCTCTTTGAAATAGGCAGTAAGGTGGTCTGCCTCTGCATTCCTTATACAATTGCTATCATGTACCTCAAGGAAGATGCTGCATAGCAAATTATCTTCTACCATGCAGGCCTAGATCAGCAAATGAGAGATGTTATTAAAGTTAAAAAAATTCTAATCAGGTCAACCAATCATTCTATATCGCAATCAGCAAAGTAGCAGATGGCATTGTAACGGACAAAAATAATGTATAATCTATTAATTCATGCAAAGACCAGGCAATCAAATGCATATCCAGTAAACATTACAACAAGACGTAAATGTATAACTGATTTTTTTTCACTGCTAACTCTTGCAACTGCATAATACAATATGCTAATGGGCCTTAGTAAGCTACAAAACTTTTGAACCTTAAGACTAGTATGCTATACTGGAGGCGCTATGAAAGAGCTTTCTTTAGTGATCCTAAAAATCACTAATTAACAGTGGCATCAGACTAGGCATACATGTTTGACATAAGTGTGTACTTTACAACCTTGTACAGCTCAAAAGCAAAAAGCTTTGAAGCTGCCCATTCTGCTGCAATTACGGTTAGAAAATAAATTCTCCAGGTAAACATCCTCAATCATACAGAGTTCCATGGAGGACAATGTCACGTTGACAACATTTCCAGGTAAAAGAACACGAACAAAAATGTTAGATTGTCATCAACCAAGGATCAAAGAGCAGGCATGCTTTGCATCAAAAGGCAGCATAGGCAACTTAAATGAATGTAACTATACACAACCAGAATCGATGAGAAAATGTCAACTATAAAAACTTTATTGGTGAAATCTTGACCTACAATTGCATCTGTTATGTACGAAAACTAAGGCAGCTTAGTTATGAGAAAGACACATAGGGAAAGAAAGAAGGTTAGCATGATTAGAAACACGTTATAAACAAATAATCCAGGTAAGCTAACTATTAACATCATCAATATCCCAATCTATCTCATAATTCTATCAAAAATATCAAAAATTCTATAATTAGTTAGGTTATCTCATAATTATGTTTCATAAGCACAAGACAAGAATCTCATACCAGTAATTGGGAAAAAAAACTAAATCAGTATACTAACGTTTCATTAATTAGCAAAGGAAAGGTGGCAATTTTTATGACCAGGTTAGCAAAATAATGCAATTCTTGTACAGATGGCACATGTACCGCTGCAGAGCCACCCTTTAGTGTATTATCAGGTTAAAGAAGGACTACAATTTATCTTTCATCTGTCTCTGAATTAGTTAGAATGATCAATATTTAGACACCCAAAATATGGTTGGTGCTATGGCTAATGTAGAAGCAACATTCTTATAACAAAAACTACAAACAAATACGAGTCAAATGGGCTAGGATTAGAATAACAATGAAAGTCAAGTTGTTTTTTTTTTTTTTTTTTTTACCGGAATTCAATTAATAGAACATAACAATGTAAAAGAACTTCATATAGGAATCCATCTTCCTCATTCCTTGTACTCCTACGAATAAATTTATGACTTCCCATCAAAATTATTTAGGATATATAGTTACTAGTTGACATCAAGAAACCCAATCAATGATGGCTCATGCTTATGGAAATAAAGACCATGATGCAAACATCTAGACGTTTTACATGGGATGATAAACCAACCAGGCAATTAATTAATATTTAAATTAATGCCACAAGTATTCCATTTCACTTTCAAAGGAAGGCAAAAAAATACAAATATTTGAGCACAAGGTATTGTGCGTCAATGATAAGAAAGTACGCTCAAATCGATGAGACCAATAATGGAGAATCTATATACAAGGGATGCCCCCAACGTGTAACGCTAGGAAGACTAAACATGCGTAAATGAGAGTAGATGTTCAATGGTAGCAAAAGGCGGAGGAGGAAGATGAGTATGAGGAGAGACGAGGAGTCAGCAATGGGAGGAGGCAGAGGAGGCGGAAGAGGAAGATGTGGAGGAGAAAGAGGCAAACAAATGGTGGTAGGTCTGTTCTAAGAGAGAGAGACCCGTTTTACTAATTTAATTCATCTAGGATCCACGTACGAACCCGATTAGGGGGTGAATTGTGGAATTAGAATTGTAATTCTCAGATCTTACTAAAGAATTGAATCTGTAGAATTGAAGACCCATAGAATTCGAATTAAATTCTAATTCTCTAGCATTGATGGTGTCCAAACTGCATATTTGGAATTCGGTTCCAATTCCAATTCTAGATCTCCAAAGAGAACCAAACACACTTTATAAGTGTTTTTCACTTGATTGACTTATAATCAATGTAAGGTGCGCAATTTAATTGGGCTAGTTACCCAGTTTGCCAGCCAATTTACAAGCAAGAATCCAATCATGCCAGTATGACTAAGGCTAATATTAACTGAATTGGACATTATTTCCAAGGTGAAGTTGAGTTAATAACTAGTATTGTGAGATTCGTCCCACATAGGACGAAAGGAAAAGATGAGTGGTTTGGGTTTGAACTCGTGACTCCACTCAAGAGTCATTAGACCAGTCCAAATCCAATCAACTTGCAAACAATAATCCAATCACGCCAATATGACTAAGGCCAATATTAATTGACTTGGACATGATTCCCAAAGCAAGCTAAAGTTGAGTTAATCACTAGATTCGTCAGATCCGTCCCACATGGGACAAAAGTAAAATTTGAGTTGTTTGGGCTTAAGCTCGTGACTTCGCTTAAGGTTCATGAGACCAGTCAATTCCAATAAACTTATAAGCAAGCATCCAGTCATGCTAGAATGACTAGGGTCAAAATTAATTGAATTGGACATGATTCCAAAGCGAGCTAAGGTTGAATTAATAACTGACATTGAGAGATCCATCCCACATTCGACCAAAGGAAAGGATGAGTAGTTTAGCTTTGAAGTCGTTACTCCGCTCAAGAGTCATTAGACCAGTCCAAATCTCTCATCAAAGCAAATCTCACATGGTCTGGTCATATGCAACATCAAGTAAAGGTTTGGAGAATGATATTGAAGACGCTTTTGATGCTGTGGAAAGAGCATCAAGTAAAGGTTGGGGAATGACGTTAAAGATGCTTTTGATTCTATGGAAAGAGTGTTGAGAAGAATCCAGCATCAGAATTTTTGAGTGATTTTGTTCAATTCATTTCAGATAGTTGATGGATTTTTGAGGCTACAATTTACACTTTACAGGCATAGTTATGATGTAGTAATTAGTACTTTCGATTTTCAATTCATTCATTGGGTTTTTTTTTTTTTTTTGGGCTTAGATATTGTATAGGACACTAGCTAGGCATATTTCTTTTTCTCTTTCAAATAAATATGTTTTAATTTAATTACCTTCATAGAAGAGTTGCGGAAGGAAACAGAATATGAATCTCTGATTGAGAAAAGTTGGAAGAGTCTTGGAAAGATTTAGCATTTTTTTTAGTTAGTTTCTTTTTTTTTTGAGATATCAATTGTCTTAAAATAATATCTTACTACAATTTGAATGCCCTTTGGAGTAGAGCTAATTAATTTAATGCCTTTTGTTGTATCATTTTTTCCAAGGACTTTAGATTCTATTTCTGCCACTTTCCGTTGTGAGATTATTTAGCTCTCAGTATAAAACAAAACAGGCCGTGGGTTTCACTTCTAGAATTCTCCATGGCGGATAAATATGATTTTGAACTAAGAACAGGGTACACCCAGTCGATGTCAATGGTAGGTAGAAAATCTGCATCATCCTTGAACACATCCCTTGTGACAAGTTAAGGAGCTAAAAACAAAACGAGGGAGATTAAATTAACCACAAGGTTGCTTTTGATACTTGATAGAAAAAGGCATGAGCCGGCTAATTTGAAATACTTGAGGAAGCTGCTGTGGACTTACGGGGAAAGCCAATTAGTACACAATAATACACCATTTTTTAGAGATGGAAATCTGCAAGTGGAGTTCGGTAAGACACTGCGGTTGTAATTGTGGGTTCCAGGCATCAAAATAATGCAACATAGATTATTCAAGAATATATAAGGTGATTGGTAAGAAAACTTTTTATACAACTGCAGGAGCTAGAAGATGACAATGTGGTGCAGCTAGCATAAGGTATGCAGCAATTGTAGTTTAGTGCAGATTAGGTGTCAGATGTGAGTGAAAGTAATTTAGTGCTTCTGGGCTCATTCCAATATGATTATGGTTAAATGCCACTAACGGAGCATGTGTTTTGAATGTGACCGCGAGATTTTTTATTTAGATAAAATATAGAAAAGCCCCTTAAGGTTAAGTGAATATACAAAAAAGTCATCTATAGTTTCAAAACATACACTCCGATATCTCACGGTCTGAACTAATTTAAAAAGCAACGGAAATCGTCAGAATTAATGGGTTTGAAATACAAGCGCTTCTTTTGCAAGTATTTGTATTAGAAATAAATAAATTTTTAATTGATATACCTATTGCACCCTTAGAGTTATAATACAGAAAAATTCCCTGTGGTTAAGCAAATCTATAGAACAAGTCCCTTATAATTTCAAATCATATAATCCAGTACCTCGTGGTTTAAACTAATATGAAAAATCGACAAAAATCACTTAAGTTAAAGAGTTTGAGGTATCTTGACATGGAAAATAATTTTTTAAATCAAAATTTTTAGCTAATATACCTATTAAACCCCTTAGAACTCATAAAATTTTCAAAAACAATCCAAAACTGCCAAATACAACTCACCTTATTTCTATACATAAAATAAATAAACAAAAGTTTCCCAATAAAACTCACCTTGTTTCTATACACAAAATAAATAAACAAAAACTTTCAAATACAACTTACCTTATTCCTATGCACAAAATAAATAAATAAAAGTAAAATATAACCATAGAGGGCTTTTCCGTAGGTTGGCTTAATCACAAGGGATTTTTCCATAAGTTTGCTTAATAGGATGGTTTTTAGAAGGTCTTTTATTGCTTATATATGTTAGGCAACTCGCTTGCATCAACCCAACAAAGAATATCATCCAAATTACATTGTTTAAGATATTTGTCTACTGTTAAAACCCAACCAAAATATATATGTCTATTTGTGCTTATAGGAGTCAATATGGCAAAATTGTCACCATCAATCAGATATCTCTCTAATATTCTGTCATTATTTAACAATTCATATACTTGAATAAATTTTTCTCTCTCTTCTGTCAAGTTTTTCTGGCTTTCTTGGTTGATTGACCAATCAAATCCTTCAATCTGACAACCCGTAGCTAGGGGTGGGCGTGGGTCGGGTACCCGTTCCATTCACCATTTGGCTGACTCGACCCGCACCTTGCCGGTCAGCCATTTTTTGATCCTTACCCACCCCGTATATCAACGAGTACCCTATAATCGGGTACCCGCTGAGATAGGGTCGGGTCAACGGGTACCCGTCCCGTCCCATTTATCATTTAATTTAAAAAAAATGATTTATACCAATTTAATTTTATATTTTACACATTCATCTAAGATTTGACAAATGTTTTTTTTCTAATAAAAGGTTTCCCACCAAGAAACAAGCATGTGAAGAAAATATAAGATAAAGGAAAAAAATTAAAAGAATTTGAAATCAATAAAAGTTTGAAATAAGTAGCACAATTTTTAATAAATATGTTCCACATTAATTAAACTTTTTTCTATAAAATCTAATGGCCTCTACAAATGAATCTTGTAAATAAACTATAGTCTCTTATATTTGTAATGCAATTTGTTCAATAAAATTACTTATTTAGTTCTTATTATTTTATAGTGTGTGTATAAAAATAAAAATAAAGTAAATATATATATGCGGGGTGGATCGGGTACCCGCAGGTTTTTAATTATATGACCTTAACCCGCCCCACATCTTAGCGGGTACCCGACCCTCTTTTGACCCGATCAAATAATAAAAATCGGATATCCTAATTTTCGGATCAGATCGGATATGACGGGTTTTCGGGTTAGCGGATAATTTTGCCCACCCCTACCCGTAGCAATCAACAAATTTGGCAAGATTCCTCTCCGATCTCTATTTTCACACTCGTAACAATCTAACAATTTTCGGACCAATCTTATGACCAAATCCTTCACCAACTACACATTTCATAGCCAAATTTATGGTCTAATTCGATTAACTAAATATTTTTCGACAACTTTATATCCTAATTCTCTCACAGTAGAAATACCCAAGACTAACCTCATAATAGAGGTGGCAAATCAACCCATTTAACTAGATTTACCCATACCCGCCCATGAATAGATGGGTATGGGTATCTTAAATTTTTGTATATGGGTATAAATGGGTTACCCAATAATACCCATTTATTAAATGGGTATTATTGGGTAACCCATCAAACCCAATTAACCCATTTAAAATTCTCTTCCCCCCAAGTCTCTTCTTTTCCCCTACCTTTTTTTTTCAAATTTTTCATTTTGTCATGATGTTAACATTATTAGTATTATTATTATTATTTGTTGGTTTTATCTTATTATTTTATTTTTTCTTAGTTTGTTAACTTGCTCATTTTTTAGCATTACCAATTTATGATAAATTTTAGCCTATTTTCTTATCTTTATAAAATGAAAATTTAAATTTATATATGAAAAAAATGTTAGGGGTTCAAAATTTTTGGATTAAGTTTTTATATTAATTTTTATAGTACTTAATTCAAATTTTTATATTCGTATTATTCAATTATTAAATAATAAGTAATTTTGTGACATAGAGTATAAATGAAAAAAATTGGTAATTAAGTTTATTGAACATTATAAGTAAATATTTAAAACTAATGATGGGTACAAAGAGTGGTATAAATTGATAACTTAGTTTGCAAAAATGAATTTAAATGAGTTTGCAAAAAGTTAAAATAAATGAGTTATAAATGGGTAATTGGGTTACCCAATTCATTTTTTGACTTACCCATTTATACCCATCTAATTAAATGGGTATAAATGAGTTGACTCACTTATACCCATTACCCATTTTACCCAACCCAAACCCACCCAAGTCACCCATTTTGATACCTCTACCTCATAATCTAGCTCTAATACCAATTGTAGAACCCAAAATTTTAGGATTCTAATAATAATTAATATGTGCAAGGTTATAGAATTGAAGGGACAAAACAAACACTCAAAATATATGTGGGAGAGAAGAAAATAATAAACTCACAATATTATTGAAATTTCAAACAATGAAGAAAGTTACACCATAATAGAAAACGTGACAAACTCTACTAGATTCTCTCTAGAAAACACCCTAAATAACGTCCTATTTATAATTTACCAAATTTGTTTGGAAAGAAACCACTTGCATGAGAAATTACCAAATAAAACATAAATTTCTAAATTGCACAACTATTAAAATCTAACTCCAATAAAACTAATAAATAAACACTTTTAGATTTGGTTTAGTTTGCCAACACTTTTCTTCATTAGAAATTCCCAAACAAGTTAACGATAAAAATGTTAGGAAGAATTAAGGACACAGGAAATATTGAAGAAATTAAGACTCTGCAAATTCAATACGTGGAAATCCATAGAAAAATTTTTTGGAAGATGCAAAAGCATTAGTAAACCAAAGAAAATTTTTTGTGATTATGTGTTACAATCTTATAATTTCCAGAGAGAGTTGCAGTTTTAGTCTCTAATGTTTGGTCTATCTGCTAAATTGGTCAGTGACCCATCTTAAAGTGATAATCCATCTTTTTGAATAAACAATTCAAAAGTGAATTAAAGAATGATTAAAGGTAAAGGGTTGCTGCTTAAGCTTCTCAATCATAGCATGCAGCGATTGGCATTTGAGGTGGGCATAAGGTGTAAACTGACGAGGGAAGTTAACAAATATTCGTAGATCCTATGCAGACTCCATCGTTGTACATATAAACAAATCTTAATTCTGAAATAAAACAAATATGATTTAATGGAAAAATATTGTGAGGATTTACATCATTTTACATTTTATACTTGAGGCACATGTCGTGACGAGAAATAATAGATTCATTCTATTCCTTTGTGCTTCAGTATGTACACTTTGTATAGTTTTTTTGGCCGTTATCCATGCATTGTTAAGGTATACCATATCAATATAACTTACCATTTTGAAAAGAAAACAATATAAAACAAATATGACAAAGAAATTCAATTTAATTCTATGATGTTTTACTAGTCACCTACGTCTGCGATTTGAGTCATCGATGAATAGATGGAATACCCCACGCTTGATCTTTTTTGAAAGGAAAAGAATAAAAGCAAAATAAAGAAGGTAAAATAATTATTAAATATTTAATAAGACTTTCTGGCTTGCATCCACAAGGCACTTGTGTCCAAAAATATCCACACACAATTCCTAGGTACCAAGTGTGATAAGTAACGCGTTTTTTGTAGGAACAAGCTGAGAGTCTGAGGCCCCCGGGGCAGCTGAGAGTCAGACAGTTTTCGTAGTTTCCTCTTTAGGAGCAGGTCTTAAATTCGATTTCCGGGAGCTACTGTGCTGTGATCCTTGGGGCAGGACTCTCACAGTTTGGAAAGAGTAGTTTGGCCCGTTCAGGTAATTTTGGTCAGGTCAGGATACTTCTCAGTCGAAAAAAAAAGAAGCTAAGAGTCTGAGACCCCTTACGAGGAAATGGATGCCTTTTGACTGTGGTTTATTTTGAAGTTATGAAAAATAAAAAAGCTACAGCTTTCTGAGATATTCTACGATTGCAACAGTGAAGTCTCACCAAACTACTCCACCACATGCAGATTTCCATACCTAGAAAATGGTGGATTATTGTGTACTAATTATCTGTTGAAGTGGAAATGTGCAAAGGTTTTGGAATCAAGTATATTGGACTGTTTTCCCTATTGTCTTTTCGATACGTGTTCGCTTGGAAATTTCTTATTCTCATGCTTTATCCCCACCGCCACATGAGAAAAGATGTTAACAGTAAAGGATGTCCAAAAAATGAAAGAAAAGCGGAATGTAGCATATAAAATGAAAATGGCTTTCTTACTCTTAATTTAAGATACGAGACAAATAAATAAGTACACATTAAATCCCTATTTAAAAAATAATTAATTACAAAATCCAAAGAATAAGTGTATCATATTTATTTAGATTTACATGTTTGGATTGCAAATTTTTCCAAAAAAAATTGTTACTTTTTCCGTGATCACATTTTTCAATCACCTTTCTACCTTACATATGTCAAATCGTTTTCAGAAAATAGTAATCCAAACGAGATTGAATTTGAAACTCGTAGTATAAAACCTATTTACCAAATATCCCTTAAACTTTAAACAGTTTTTTTCTCTTGAAGGATAAAACTTTAAATAGTTAATGCAAGAAACATTTGGGGTCTATCGTGTTGGTAAATTCAAATGTGAGGCAAAAAGTGGAGCTGTGTGGAATGGATCCTTGTATACCGTCTAATATCTTGCAATAATTGAGCAAAAGTTGTGGAATACATAAAAAGATGTAAAGTAAATCGTAAAAAGCTGTTAATCAAGCTCAAAGAGTCAAGGCCCAGTAGGAGTAGTACCAAGGAAGCAATCCCTTTCTCCTAAGTAAAAAAATATATATATCCTTTCTCAATCCATATTCCAGAATCGAATAATCATCCTTTATTTATTCACTATTATATATGTTCAATACTTATAGGGGGCGCTTGGTTCAAGTTTAGGAATTGGAATTGTAATTGGAATCATACAAACAAACTTAGTATGGGTTTTGGACAAAGATATGATTACAAATGAGGTGTTTGGTAAATATTGGTAAGGAATGGGTATCAAATTTAATAATCAATTTTTTACCTTTAATTTCGTTTTTCTTTTCATATCTTTCTTCTTCCTCGTTCAAATGCTTATCCCACATACCCATCCACCATATATATATATATATATATATATATATATATATATATATATATATATATATATATATATATATATATATATATATATTCATATATAAATGTAAATATTTTGTTTAAAATATATTTATAAATATATTTATATAAATTTATAAATATATTTATTTCAATTTTGTTTTATAATATGTAAATTAATATATATTAATATGTATATTTCAATTATGTATATTAATATGTATATTATATATATTATATCAATTGAAATAAATATTATATATTTATATATAAATATTTTTGTTTAAAATATATTTATATAAATATATAAATATATTTATTTCAATTTTGTTTTATAATATGTATATTAATATGTATATTTCAATTTGTATATTTCAATTAATATTTATATTTTATTATATATAAATTATATTAATATTTATATTTATATTTCAATTATGTATATTAATATTAATATGTATATAAAATGTATATTAATATATGTTAATATATATTTATATATTGATAGGGTATAATTTGTTAGTAATTTTATTATTAATTTCCCCTTCTATCCAGGACAAATATTGTGTTAATTGTTGATATTCACTCATATTTGGTATTTGGACCCAATTCCAGGAGTGGAGCAGATAAGTACAAAAAGAGGGACTTTTGGATGCAAATTTGGGAGACTTTGGCAGAGAGAACTTGAAGGCTTGGGCCTTTGACTTCGGTGGGGACCACGGAGGAAAGGACAAAAAAGGCTTTGGTCCTTTGGTTCTTGAAAAAAAAGCAACGTACAAAAGCCTAAGAGGACTAAGAAGAAAGGCGGTAGCTTGTGACCAATCAGTGGGGACCGCTGGATATCTTTCTTTTGTTTCTTTTTAAAGGCAACTAACGTACGGAGGCAGGGGACCGTTTTTTAGTTCAGCTTCTTAGCCTAGTCTTTAGTTTTTAGTTTTTCTTTCTTTTTTCCTTTGACTGGCCTCTGACACACGCCAGGTGTTCGACAAAATTCCCCAACGGGAAAAACATCCTTCATTCCTTACTTTTTAGCCAAAAACAATGCCTTCGCAATTTATTAATTCGTGTGGTGACTTAATTATGCGGCGTGGCTAAATCTTCCATCTAGTCAAGGGTCAACTCGACGGCGCAGTCCCGAAAATCTGTGAGATTTAATTAGTTTTCACGCGTTCCTTAATTTATTCATATTTGCACGTTGCCTGCTTGTATTTTCATGAGATTATTTTATTAATTGGATGTCAAGGGCCCGATGTTCAATGTGATTTATTAATCTCGTGCCAATTTAGTCAATTAAATCCGTAATTGTTTGTTTGATTAATATTAGTGGCAACTGGTGTGTTTACACATTAGGAGAACGTGCGATCTAATTTAAATAACCCTCGTAGCGTGTTATTGGTTAGGGCTAGGTTTTTCTAATATTAATGCAATTGGGAAATTAATTCCTATGGTCGTACCTAGGAGTATTTGCTGATTAGGGGTAATCAACGGTCGTACCTTGGTTATCAATAATTTAAGGAAAAATTGGTCATCAGACTATAACTAGCCTATTAATGAATTAAGTGAACCTCTCCTGCATCAATGATCGGATAAGTGGACTGTGCCTGAGTAGTTGCATCCTTGGCTAGAATTTATTTATTCCTGATTAAATTCCTGCTATATTTGTGCTAGTGATTTATTCATTTTTAATTAAATTGTCTAATTATTTTTAGTTTCATTCCGATAAAATCCCCCCTTATCAATTGGACTTTAAAAAAGAGACAAACATCTCCAGTCCCTGAGGAGACGACCCTACTTGCCACTGTCTACTATTCATTAATTTTTGTCAATTAATTAATACTGGTATATCGGATTAAGTAAACTCTTCGGGAACAGGGTGAATCAAGTAACCCATTGCACACCTAGAGTCCCTGCTCCAGTACCTAGGATTAATTATTGACTGCTTTTAGTGGTAGCTAGGTTCTATATTTATTACTATTATTGCACAGGCCGACGACCTGTCAATTTTTGGCGCCGTTGCCGGGGACTGGCGTTATTGTTTGTTTCCCTTTTAAATTCATTTTGTGTCCTAATTTTCTGGTTTTCTTCTAGTGTATGCCTCGATCTTCTCGCACAGGTGATTTGGTTTTTGACCCTGAGGTAGAGAAGACCGCGCGTAGAACGAGAAAGGAGACCAGACAACTCAGAGAGGAGCACTACAGTGCTGCATCTGAGAGTTCTGAACCAGGAGTTGACCCAACAGATTCGTTTGGCGACACTTCAAGTGACTCTGACCAGGAGGAAGGAACAATGGCTAATGCACAGACATTATGGGAGTTGGCTGCTCCTGATTTAACTCAGCAACCTTTATGCATTACTTTCCCTGCTTTAAATGACAATATTCCATTTGAACTAAAATCTGGTCTGATCCAGCTTTTACCCTCTTTTCATGGTTTACCAGGTGAAGAGCCGTATAAGCATCTGCAGGAGTTTGATGTCGTGTGCAATAGTATGAAACCCCCGGGAATCACAGAGGAGCAGATAAAAATGAGGGCATTCCCCTTCTCCTTGAAAGATTCTGCGAAGGATTGGCTTTACTACCTGTCACCAGGTAGCATCACCACGTGGGGCCAATTGATGAAAAAATTTCTGGATAAATATTTTCCTGCGTCCAGGGCTGCAAGTCTAAGGAAGGAAATTTGTGGGATCAAGCAGCATCCAGGGGAGTCACTTTACGAATATTGGGAACGGTATAATAACTTGTTGCGCAGGTGCCCCCAACACCAAATAAGTGAGCAGTTGATCATACAATATTTTTATGAGGGACTCATTTTTAGAGACAGGAGCATCATAGATGCTGCAAGTGGAGGGGCACTGGTGAACAAAACCCCTCAGGAAGCACGGGAGCTAATAGAGGGGATGGCAGAGAATTCACAGCAATTCAGTACAAGAGAGGATGTCCCAATACGTAGGGTGAATGAGGTAGAGACACCCTCCATACAGCAGCAGTTAAATGAGTTGACTGCGTTTGTTAGGCAACAGGCGGTGAGAAATGCATCACAAGCCAGGGTATGCGGGATTTGCACTGGTATAGGCCACTCTGCAGACATGTGCCCAATGATTCAGGAAGAAACTGCAGAACAGGTGAATATGGCTGACCACGCGCCCGCGCCAAGGAAGCAGTACGACCCTTATTCAAGCACCTACAACCCCGGATGGAGAGATCATCCCAACCTCAGTTATGGAGGGAATAGGCAACCCAACTTTGCACAAAACAGACAGTCTAACTTTGGGCCAAATAAGCCGCCAGGGTACCAGCAGCAATACCAACCCCGACCGCCTCCGGCCCCAAGCGCTGGTCCATCTTTGGAGGAGATGATGAAACAAGTGATGACAGACATGGCGAAAAATCAGCAAAGGACGGAGGCAACCATTATGCAATATCAGCAAAGGACAGACTCCGAAATACAGGATATAAGGAATCAGATGAGTCAAATGGCCACAACAATCAACCGTTTGGATTCCCAGAACCAAGGTAAATTGCCATCTCATCCTGAATTAAATCCGAAGAATGTGAGTGCCATGACCCTGAGGAGTGGCAAGGAGGTTCAAGGGCCTGAGCTTGTGATCCCCAAGGACAAGGACGAGGAGAAGATCGAGAATGAGCTAGAGAAAGAGGATAGCAATGGTGCAGATCCAAAGGTACTTCCTGACCCAATAATTACAGTTAAGACTAACCCGCCTCCTTTTCCTAGCAGGTTGGAAAAATCAAAGAAGCAGGATAAGGAGAAGGAAATCTTGGAGGTTTTTCGCAAGGTTGAGATAAATATCCCCCTCTTAGACGCCATCAAACAAGTACCAAAATATGCCAAGTTCCTAAGGGACTTGTGTGTCAACCGAAGGCGATTGAGGGGAGATGAACGGGTCATAGTTGGGGAAAATGTGTCTGCGGTCCTGCAGAGAAAGCTTCCACCAAAGTGCGGGGACCCAGGTATGTTTACTATTCCCTGTAGGATAGGTAATACTGTGATCAGAAGGGCCATGTTGGATCTGAGAGCATCAATTAATGTCATGCCTAAATCTATCTATGCTTCTTTGAAACTAGGTCCATTAAAAGAAACTGGAATAATTATTCAATTAGCTGACCGAACTAATGCATATCCTGATGGGTTGATTGAAGATGTGTTGGTAAAGGTTAATGATTTGGTGTTTCCAGCTGATTTTTATGTACTTGATATGGATGATGATCACTCCCCTGATCCCTCACCTTTGTTATTGGGTAGACCTTTTATGAGCACTGCACAGACGAAAATTGATGTTAATAAGGGTACCTTGTCCATGGAGTTTGATGGGGAAATTGTGCATTTTAATATTTTTGATACTATGAAGTACCCCTCTAACTCCAACTTTAACTCAGTTTTTTCTGTGAGTGCTATTGACCCTGTAGTGCAGGAAGTGTTTGAAACTGATGGCAGGGATGAGCTGGAGGTGGCTTTAACCAAGCACCTCGAGTTGGAGACAACTCCTCTGGTGGAGTGGAGTGAGGATTTAAAATGCACAATAGGTGCATTACACTCATTGCAGAACACCACGAAGAGGTATGAAGTCTTGCCTATTTTTACTCCCGAACCTCACCAGAGGGTATTGCCGTCTGTGGTGCAGGCACCTGTACTGGAGTTGAAGCCCCTGCCAGAGCACTTGAAGTATGCGTATCTGGGTGACAATGAGACACTCCCAGTGATTATCTCATCGGCACTGTCAAAGACGCAGGAAGAGAAATTGATCCGGGTCCTTCGGGAGCATAAAGAAGCGATAGGCTGGACAATCGCAGACATTAAGGGGATCAGCCCGGCCATTTGTATGCACCGGATTAGACTAGAAGACGATGCCAAACCTGTTAGGCAGGCTCAAAGAAGGCTCAATCCCCTCATGATGGAAGTTGTAAAGAAAGAGATTCTAAAATTGCTAGATGTGGGGATCATCTTTGCAATATCTGATAGTCCTTGGGTGAGTCCGGTCCAGGTAGTCCCAAAGAAGGCAGGGGTGACGGTAGAGGCCAACCAAACGGGGGAGCTCGTGCCAGTGCGCAAACCCACAGGATGGAGGCAGTGTATAGACTACCGTAGGCTGAACGCCGTCACTAAAAAGGACCATTTCCCTCTCCCTTTCATTGACCAAATGGTTGAACGTTTAGCTTGTAGGGCTTATTATTGCTTTTTGGATGGATTTTCAGGATACTTTCAGATAGCAATTGCCCCGGAGGATCAAGAGAAGACAACCTTCACGTGCCCGTTCGGGACCTTTGCCTACAGACGAATGCCATTTGGGTTGTGCAATGCACCTGCGACTTTCCAAAGATGTATGGTAAGCATCTTTTCTGAGTATGTTGAGAAAATAATAGAAGTTTTCATGGATGATTTCAGTGTGTATGGTGATAGCTTTGATACGTGTCTAGATAACCTGAAATTGATCCTGATAAGGTGTATAGAGACTAATCTTGTGCTTAATTGGGAAAAATGTCATTTTATGGTTGAGCACGGGATAGTCTTGGGTCATATTGTATCGTCTAAGGGCATAGAAGTAGACAAGGCTAAAATAGACATTATTTATGCATTACCTTACCCCGCGAGTGTGCGGGAGGTGCGCTCTTTTCTTGGACATGCAGGTTTTTATCGAAGGTTCATCAAGGATTTTTCAAAAATTGGAGCCCCGTTGTTCCAACTCCTACAAAAAGATGTAGCCTTCGAGTTTGATGACAAGTGTGAGAGAGCCTTTGACAAGCTGAAGGAATTGTTAACTTCACCCCTAATCATCCAACCCCCCGATTGGAATATGCCATTTGAGATCATGTGCGATGCCAGTGATCATGCTGTTGGGGCTGTACTGGGGCAAAGAGTAGGAAAGGCGGCTCATGTCATCTATTACGCATCCCGGGCCTTGAATGGAGCCCAATTGAATTACTCCACCACTGAGAAGGAGCTTCTGGCGGTTATTTTTGCTTTAGAAAAATTCAGGTCATATTTGTTAGGTGCTAAAGTAATTGTATTTTCTGATCATGCAGCATTGAGGTACCTAATGGCCAAGAAAGATGCAAAACCGAGGCTCATCAGGTGGATATTGCTACTACAGGAATTTGACCTGGAAATAAGGGATAAAAGAGGTTCAGAGAATTTAGTAGTTGACCATCTGAGTCGTATACCCGTTGGAGAGGATAATGAACCGTTGAGGGATGCATTCCCTGAAGAGCACTTATTTTCTTTAAATTCTCAGTTGCCTTGGTATGCTGATTTAGTCAATTATTTGGTAACTGGTAACTTTCCTGCAGGTTGGCAAAAATCGAAGAGGGATAAATTGAAGAGCGACGCCAAGTATTTTATCTGGGATGACCCGTACCTATGGAAGAGGGGTGCAGATCAAGTGATGCGGAGATGTGTAAGTGAAGTGGAATTTCAATCAATTTTAGCTTTTTGTCATACTTTTGCCTGTGGAGGTCATTTTGGACCCAAGAGAACTGCTCATAAGGTTTTAGAAAGTGGATTTTATTGGCCTTCATTGTTTAAGGATGCCTATGTGTTTTGTAAGTCATGTGATCGCTGTCAAAGGGTAGGTAATATAGCCCGTAAAGATCATATGCCCCAAGTCCCGATGATTTTTGTAGAAATTTTTGATGTCTGGGGTATAGATTTCATGGGGCCTTTTCCTACTTCATTTGGTTTTCTGTATATTTTGTTGGCAGTTGATTATGTGTCTAAATGGGTGGAGGCTAAGGCCACTCGAACTAATGACTCGAAAGTGGTTGCAGATTTTATCAGATCTAATATTTTTGTGCGATTTGGAATGCCAAGAGCTATTGTCAGTGATAGGGGAACGCACTTCTGCAACAAAACCGTAGCTGCCTTATTTCGCAAGTATGGTGTACTCCACAGAGTCTCGACGTCGTATCACCCGCAGACCAATGGTCAAGCGGAGGTGTCGAATCGGGAGATAAAGTCTATCTTGGAGAAAATGGTGCGCCCCGATAGAAAAGATTGGAGTCAACGGTTGGAAGATGCACTCTGGGCCTATCGGACGGCATACAAGACACCTATAGGGATGTCTCCCTATAGGTTGGTATTTGGTAAGCCGTGTCATCTTCCAGTAGAGTTCGAGCATAAAGCATTTTGGGCGGTTAAGCAATGCAATATGGATATTGAGGGGGGCGGAATCCAAAGGAAGTTACAATTACAGGAGTTGGAGGAGATCCGCAATGAAGCTTATGAGAATGCGGTAATTTATAAGGAGAAAAATAAAATTTTTCATGACCAACAGATCTCAAGGAAGACATTCGAGTGTGGGCAAAAAGTTCTACTGCACCACTCCAAATTGCAGTTATTTCCAGGTAAATTACGTTCTCGTTGGATTGGCCCTTTTGTTGTGACTAATGTCTTCCATTATGGTGCAGTCGAGATCCAAAGTTTGAAAGCTGAGAAGAAATTTGTAGTGAATGGTCATCGTCTCAAGCCGTATTATGAAGGGGTTCCAACTGAACGGGTGGAGGTGATGCACTTGGAGGATCCTACCTGCTTAGTTTAAGCAAATTTTTGGACAATGTCTAGCCAAAGACATTAAAGAAAGGCGCTCATTGGGAGGCAACCCAATTGTTTCTTTTAAATTGTTTGTTGGTTTCGTAGCATAGTTTAAATCTGCTTTCCCTGAATTTGACTGATTTTGGGTATTAGTTTTCGTTTTTGCTGATTTGTAGGTGACCTTCGGTCATGACGTGCCCGCGGGGTGATGTGCAGGACGCTCACAATCAGGAATTTCTGAACTTCTGGGAGCTCTCCTGCCCTCATGACGTGCCCGCGTGGTGATGTGCAGGACGCTCACGATCAGGAATTTCTGAACTTTTGGGAGCTCTCCTGGCTTCATGACGTGCCCGCGTGGTGATGTGCGGGATGCTCACGATCAGGAATTCTGAAACTTCTGGGAGCTCTCTTGGCCTTATGACGTGCCCGCGTCACGTTCGCGGGAAAGGTAAGGATTCAAATAAAGAGAAAGAAATAAAAATGAAAAAAATGTAGGAAAATTGTTATTATTCCATTTATTCGAATAATAAAAAAAAAATAAATAAATAAAAATAATAATAAATACAATAAAATAAAAATAAAAAAAATAAAAATAAAAAAAAACAAGAAGAAGAAGAATCTTTCCCCTAAAACCGTAGCAATTTCTTAGTCAAAAAAAAAAAAAACAAAAAAAAAAAAAAAAAAACCCCTTTTCTTTTTCTTTCTTTTCTTCTTTCTTTCTTTCTTTTCTTTCTTTCTTTCTTCTTTCTTTCTCTCTTCTTTCTTCCTTCTCCGCTGCGTCTCCTTTCCCCTTTTGGCCGCCGCTTCAAACCGCACGCCGCGACTGTCGCCGCCGCCTCCACTGCAGCCCTTCACCATCGTCGAGCGGACATCCACCAGCCCACATCGCCGCCCGCCAGACAGCGCCTCCGCTGTCCGCTACCCACTGCCGCCCACGACCCCAGCCAGTCGCGGCCCAAGCTGCCGCTGCGCGCCGCCGCTGCCCAGTCTTTCGCCGAGCAGCGCAGCCACAGCCAGATCTACACCCCAGCTCGCCGCCGCCAGCAGCCTCTACCGCAGTTGCTAAAGCTGCGCGCCGCCACTAGCGCGCGCGCAGGCCCGCGACAGACAGCGACCCAAGCTGCCGCTGCGCGCCGCCGCTCCCGCGTCCGCCATCCGAATTGCCACTGCCGCTTCAACCAGCGAGGAGCACGCCTCCCTTGTTGCTTGCCCCTCCGCGCCTGTACGCCCACCACCAGCTTCAACGCCGCTACTCTGACTGCCGCTTGGGTAGTCCCAGTGGAGGTATTTGAACTTTGCTCCCCAAATTTCTCCAAATCAATTGGTACTATCTGGGCTAGTCAAGAGTTAGCCCTGTGAAGGTCCTGTCCTCGATTGTGTGCGTTCCACCAGTGGTACTGGTTGGATTATTTTTGCTTGGTATTGCTAATTCTTTTAGGTTGGGTGCAATTGTGCTTTTGATTGGCCATCTGGTGCCACTTATTAAATTTTGGGTTGAGCTGAAAAACTGCAGACGATTGTTAACGTGGGAGGCCTATTTTGCTTACATTGCTGGAGGAGTTGTTGAGGTTTCGTTGGGGGGGGGGGGGGGGTTTTGCTTCATTTACCTCTGATATTGCATATTGGGTTGAAATCCTGTGCAGTTCGACTTACTTTGTCAACTTGGAATTGCATACTCTACTGTGATTGCTGCATTGAGGGCCGTGGGTAGCATCTGTTCTGATCTTTTATAGCTGTTTCATTAATTGGGCTGCTTGTTGGAATTTTTTTGGATAGATAACGTTTGCTTGATTACTGGGTGACTTGGATAATCTCATTGCTTATTAAATAACCTTTTCCAGTTGCTAGTTGTGGGTGATAGTTGGGCAACCTGTGGTCATTGGGTGCCCTTGTTGGTAAATGGGTAAAAAAAATTTGTGGGCAATTCTGTATCTTGTTGTTCCAACTGACTGTGGGTGAAATGGTGAGACCGAAATCCTCCTCTAGGTCTAGGACCCCTCGTTCTCAGCCTGCTCCACAAGCCTCCATCCCTGTGAATACACCTACCAACCTACCTTCTTCTTCTAATGTGCGAACCCGTTTGGGTAGGGGTCGGGGTGCTCAGGTAGATACCCCTACTCACTTTGGGGGGCACCTAACCTTCACTAGACCCGCCGATCAGCAGAGGTATGCTAAGGTCTGCGAGCGGCGTATTACACCAAGTAAGACTTGGGAAAAATTAACCGTCATGGGTCTCGGCATACGAGAGGAAGTAGAGCAAATGTTTACAGCCATCGGGTGGCGCTCATATCTAGATGTCTTATGCCCGGCCTTTGTCGAGCTGACTCGAGAGTTTTACTCCACCTTTGAGTTCGAATTACCTACGAGATACACCGTTGACACACCACAGGTCATTCATTTCCGGCTCATGGGTCGAGAGTTCAATTTCTCCATTACCCAATTCAATCGGGCATTTGGGTTTGCCACTAGAGAGTATGCTGGGAGTAGGGAGTTTGCCGAGAGTGCTTGTGACTACATAGAGCCGTTCAATGTCAAGGTGAACTTGGGGTGTTGGTTGGCCGCACAGTTGAAGACCGTCTTGGCCAAGAAGAACAAACCCCTCATCCTTGGGTCATACATCACTCACTTGGCGATACAGTTGGGGGTTCTTGACCTGGAGGACCACGACCTACATTTGGCGTGCGAGATGGAGCTCTTGGACGCAGACTGCTTGGAGAGGATGGGAGTCATCGAGCGCCTGCCTGATGGTTCCTACCAGTTCATCCCTCCTGGACCACCTAGACCTCCGGGTGCACGCCCTACGCCCCGACCAGGACCCTCTTCATTCCCTGGGTCGGCCGCGGACACTGCTGGGCCGTCTACCTCTACTTCTGCGCCACCTCCACCACCTGGGACCGATGATTGGCAGCATCTCAGGGAGCAGGTTCAGGATTTGCAGGCCCGGATGACCAACGTCGACGCCAATGTCGCCGGCATAGCACAGAATTTGGCACAGTTCCTGATGCATACAGGCTTTGCACCTCCATTCCCACCTCGCCCTCCGCTATGACCCGGTTTCAGGGAAGTTTGGTCCTTTTCCCTCTCACTTTTGTTTTATATTTGTCACATTGAGGACAATGTGTCCTATAGGTGTGGGGGGAATGGGTCTAAAGTGGTGCTAGTGTTTTCCGTTTTTAGTAGTTTTTAGTTCTTAGTAATTTTTAGTTTTCATTTTTAGTTCTTAGTTTTTAGTAGTTTTTAGTTTTTAATAGTTTCTAGTTTTATTAGTTTTTAGTTTTAATTCTAGTTGTTTATTTTTCTTTCTTTGTGACTATTAATTCTAGTTTTAATTCTTAGTTTTAATCCCATGTGACGATTTAAAAAAAACAAAAACAAAAAAAAACAAAAAAAAAAGAAAAAATTATTTGGTTTATTGACGCTAGTTCTACTTTTGCCAAGTTCTTTTTTGTTTTAAGTATAATGTATCGGGTTAGTGTGGTTGGATTCGAGATGTCTCCTTGGTGAATATCGGACTGCTTGGTTCTTTTGATTTCCGTGTTAACTTTTCTAGGCATTGGGAATGACTGTTGGCATTTTAATGTGAACTGGTCCAATATTGACTCCAGTTCTCCATGTTTGGCAATAATGAGGCGAGCTGCCCCTATGTTTAGTTGTTAGTGCTGTTATTTTGCGTTTCTGCTTTGATTAGCTGTGAATAAGCTTGACTGTACTCCTCTATTGGCTACTACCGAGTAACCGGGAATCTGCACCTAAAAGTGTCGATTCTCGCGTCAAAAGGTGGTACTTGATATGAGTATGTGGTTGCATAGCGGTAGGAGCTGAGTAACCGGGCTCCTTCATCTAAAAATGTTGGAGTTCGCGTGAAAAGGCTCCGGCGGCTAGAGACTAAGTCTCCTTGGGTCAAATATTACTATGTCCAAAAAAAAAAAAAAAAAAAAAAAAAAAAGATAATAAATAATAGGGAAGCTTGCTGGTTTATGGACTCAATATGGGGACTTGTGTGAAGATTTGGACCATTAGCTGATAAATGCTGTGTGTCATTCCTTTTCCTTAGACTAGTTAATTTGGAATTTGAAGGAGTTTTGCGGTAGAGGCTAACTGGGGGGATGTTTCTCGGATTTTAACTACTAGTGCCCGATATATGATTTTCTTTTGAATCTCTCGGCAATGTGGTAGACTAGAGTGATGACCACTGTCAACTTTTTGGGGTCTGCCCACTCTTCTTATGCTTGAGGGCAAGCATGATTCACGTGTGGGGGGAATTGATAGGGTATAATTTGTTAGTAATTTTATTATTAATTTCCCCTTCTATCCAGGACAAATATTGTGTTAATTGTTGATATTCACTCATATTTGGTATTTGGACCCAATTCCAGGAGTGGAGCAGATAAGTACAAAAAGAGGGACTTTTGGATGCAAATTTGGGAGACTTTGGCAGAGAGAACTTGAAGGCTTGGGCCTTTGACTTCGGTGGGGACCACGGAGGAAAGGACAAAAAAGGCTTTGGTCCTTTGGTTCTTGAAAAAAAAGCAACGTACAAAAGCCTAAGAGGACTAAGAAGAAAGGCGGTAGCTTGTGACCAATCAGTGGGGACCGCTGGATATCTTTCTTTTGTTTCTTTTTAAAGGCAACTAACGTACGGAGGCAGGGGACCGTTTTTTAGTTCAGCTTCTTAGCCTAGTCTTTAGTTTTTAGTTTTTCTTTCTTTTTTCCTTTGACTGGCCTCTGACACACGCCAGGTGTTCGACAAAATTCCCCAACGGGAAAAACATCCTTCATTCCTTACTTTTTAGCCAAAAACAATGCCTTCGCAATTTATTAATTCGTGTGGTGACTTAATTATGCGGCGTGGCTAAATCTTCCATCTAGTCAAGGGTCAACTCGACGGCGCAGTCCCGAAAATCTGTGAGATCTAATTAGTTTTCACGCGTTCCTTAATTTATTCATATTTGCACGTTGCCTGCTTGTATTTTCATGAGATTATTTTATTAATTGGATGTCAAGGGCCCGATGTTCAATGTGATTTATTAATCTCGTGCCAATTTAGTCAATTAAATCCGTAATTGTTTGTTTGATTAATATTAGTGGCAACTGGTGTGTTTACACATTAGGGGAACGTGCGATCTAATTTAAATAACCCTCGTAGCGTGTTATTGGTTAGGGCTAGGTTTTTCTAATATTAATGCAATTGGGAAATTAATTCCTATGGTCGTACCTAGGAGTATTTGCTGATTAGGGGTAATCAACGGTCGTACCTTGGTTATCAATAATTTAAGGAAAAATTGGTCATCAGACTATAACTAGCCTATTAATGAATTAAGTGAACCTCTCCTGCATCAATGATCGGATAAGTGGACTGTGCCTGAGTAGTTGCATCCTTGGCTAGAATTTATTTATTCCTGATTAAATTCCTGCTATATTTGTGCTAGTGATTTATTCATTTTTAATTAAATTGTCTAATTATTTTTAGTTTCATTCCGATAAAATCCCCCCTTATCAATTGGACTTTAAAAAAGAGACAAACATCTCCAGTCCCTGAGGAGACGACCCTACTTGCCACTGTCTACTATTCAGTAATTTTTGTCAATTAATTAATACTGGTATATCGGATTAAGTAAACTCTTCGGGAACAGGGTGAATCAAGTAACCCATTGCACACCTAGAGTCCCTGCTCCAGTACCTAGGATTAATTATTGACTGCTTTTAGTGGTAGCTAGGTTCTATATTTATTACTATTATTGCACAGGCCGACGACCTGTCATATATGTATATTAAATAAATATTAATATACATATTATAAAAAAATTGAAATAAAAAATATTATATATATAAATAAATAAATATTAATATATAGAAACAGAGCTAGTATATATTTTAAAAAATCCCAAAAATAAAAATTTTTTAAAAAAGATTTTGGAATCAAATGTGGGATTCATCAAAACCCTCCAATCTAGTTGGGGATTGAGAGTGGCTGATTTTTCATGATTCATTCCAAGATTTCAAAACCTATACCCATTAGCCAAGCAACAATTTTGGGACTCAATCCAATTCTTGATTCCTATACCCTCCCACCAAGCACTTGAGTAATGGATCACGGAATCCAGCACAAGTTGATTAAGAAGTTGCTCAGTAATTCTTCTTTTCGATGTGGAACCGACGCGAATTTGTAATCTTCTTGGTCTCCAACACTGCACACTTTTGTCCTTTTATTTCAACCAAAAATTAAATAGTATTAGTTGTTTTCTATCTACATATTTCAAGGATTAATTTCACTTTACACCGCTCAATTATGCCTGAATTCCTACTTAAACCACTGAACTTTAATTATAAAGTATAATATTTGTCTCACTTTGGTCTTTTAATGTACAAATTCTGTCCTATTTTAATTCCTAAATTATAAAATCTATTTCACCTTAATCCTATAGAACGATATTTGTCTCACTTAAATATAATATCTGTCTCACTTTTGTCATTAATTTTACCAAAGTGGGACAAAATTTTTATTTTAAGGACTAAAATGTCTCATTTTAAAGTTTAGGAATCAAAGTAAAAATCTGAGCATGGGTAAAAGGTGAAAAGTGGAATTAACCCTATATGAATTAGAGGAATGTGTTTTATTTTTTATTACCATTGTTTGGATGTATTATTTAGAATAATTACTTTAGTACATTTTGTGATGTGATGTATGTGAAATAAAAAGGTGATTGGAAATATAAAAAAGTGGGTTAGAAAATGTGTTTATAATGCAAGCGAAATATATTATTAGAATAAAAGCAAAGCAGTTTGACGCGGTTGTTGGTAGTCATATGAAAAGATCCAAACTGTTTTCTGATGTTCTTGTTCGGCATCCAGCAGTGATTTTCATTCAATTCTGACCACCCACTCTATATTTTTGTATTCGAGCTAAAGAACTCGTAACGAGGCAAACAAAATTCCCAACCTTTTTCCTTTCTTTTGCTGGAAAAAATGCAACAATTTTTTTTTTTTCTAAAAAGGACTGAAATGCATTGTCAAGTTAGAAGTGCAGAAAGTGCACTTCATTTATAAGTTTTGTGGAGCCAAGAATTTCAGAAGAAGATAAGGCCCATGTGCAAAGTTACAAAAGAACACAACGGAGAGATACAAAAACAGAATCTGTTCTTAATGAAGTTTCCAACTCCTAAAGACAGCTCAACAATTAGTGTCCCATTTGTAATTCTTGACAAATGATAAATAATAATACTTTATGGCTTTTCCAATCTGTTCCCCACAAGATAATCCTATCAAGAAAGGGGGTGAGCTGAACGTGAAAGCTTAAAATTATCACACATCGCCTAAATGGTGTATATTTTTGCAGAAAAAAAAATGAGAATTTGATTTAAATAATTGTTTTCAAGGCTTTTCTGAAAACTATTATATTTTAGCACCTTTATTAATAAATAAATTCGTGAGATAAATAGATAGTAGATTAACGTGTTCAAAATTTTATTGTGAAGCATGTTTATGAATACCATGACTTAGACAAATTTCTTATACTTTAAATGCATGTCACGATGAGGAATAGATTCATTCTATTTCTCGGTGATTTAGTGCACACTTTTTATAGTCTTTTCAACCTTTGTCCACACGTTGTAAAGTTTTACCACATTAATATAAATTACTAGTCATCTAGAGCTGGGATCAAAGAGTCAGCCGTGGATAAGAGAAATCCCATGTACACTTGATCTTTTATGAAAAAATAAAATAAAAAGGTAAAGCAATTATTAAATATTTAATAAGACTTTCTTACTAGTGCCTGAAAGGCTCTGATTCAGGCACCGGTTAATCAATTCCCACATCTTTGATTCAGGTAAGAAGATTGGAAAATAATTGTGATTATAAGGATTAAAATCTTAAACAAACCTTAAAAATATCCTAAACTGACCTGAATATTTGTCTCCGGTCTAAGATAACTCTCTTTGGAGATATGATAGGTAACGCGTTTTTGCAACGGACAAGTTGAGACCGTCCTTCCGAGTAAACCGATGTCATTGAATCTGAAATTTCAGAGCAGCTTCCTTTCCTCGAGCATTTCAAATAGTACTTAATAGATTCACCATTAATTCAATAGACGAATTAGAGGTTTTTCAATTTCGCTTAAAATCTTAGAGGAGTAGGTAGAGCAGTCTATTCCCAGGTATGGAATCCAATTACCAAATACCCCTTCAATTGCAAATAGTTAATGTAAGAAACGTTTGGGGATCTACCGTCTCAATACCTTAGCAACAATAATTAAATAAAAGTTGGCTGGGAAGACTCAAGTAAGTCGTCAACTCCACTAAGAAAACAAGTAGTATATAAACAATGTATAACCCACCAAGGGAAGAAGGAGCTAAGAGATCCATCCCATTGTATATTAAATAAAAGTTGACTGGGAAGACCAAGTCGTCAAGACCAGCATGTTGGTGTAGCATGAAAACAAGTATGTAACAATGTTGTAGGAGTGGTCCTAAGTAACCAATCTGGTTGTCCGCCTTTGTATCAACCTTCTATTTGCAACCAAATATCCTTTCCAAATCATATTAGTATTATTCTATCGTTGCAATGGCTGAATTGTTTGTTCCAAAGATAATAGGTGAATTGGGTGATGTTGCCGTGAAGCAGTTTGGGGCGAAGGTCAACTTGGTGATGGGGGTCGAAGAAGAGGTGACAAATATCTCCTCTAAGTTGGCAACCATTGAAAAAGTGCTGCATGATGCAGAGAGACGAAGGCTGAAGGACAGAAGTGTTGGAATTTGGCTAGAAAAGCTCGAGGACATAACATATGAGATGGATGATGTGCTGGACGAATGGAACTTCAAGATTCACAGAGCAAAGAATGAGGGAACTAGTCAGAATGCCAGAATGCAGCCTACACTGCAGAACAAGGTTCGTTCCTTTATCCCATCCCTTTGTTCTTGTCTCAAACAAGTTCCTGTGCGTAGTGATATAGCTCAGAAAATAAAGAAAATAAATGAACAGCTAGAATTAACTTTGAAAGAGGCAGATCAATTCAAGTTTATTACAAGTGGGGGGATTCCTGATTCTCAAGATTTTCAGCGAATTATGACTACCTCAATCATAGACGAATTAGAGGTCTATGGTCGAGCAGCTGATATGGAGAAGGTTCTTGACCAAATTTTGTCCAAGAGTAGTAGTCAAGGAAGAGATGGGGTTCAAATTATCTCTGTTGTAGGGGCCGGGGGTAGTGGAAAAACCACACTTGCCCAGCTGCTCTTCAATAATGATAATGTGAAGAACCACTTTGAACTTAGAAATTGGATCTGCATATCAGATCCTTTCGACCAGAAAAGGGTCGCGAAAGCTATCCTTGAGAATGCTGGAAAAAGTTCTCATGAAGCAGAGTTGGATCCGTTGATCCGACGTATAAAAGAAACTTTTTCCGGCAAGAGATTCCTGCTTGTCCTAGATGATGTTTGGACAGAGGACGACTCAAAGTGGAAACCTTTCAAAGACTCTCTTAAGGATGGGGCTCCCGGAAGTGTAATCTTGGTAACAACAAGGAGTCATAGAGTGGCCACAGTGGTGGGATCGACTGATACTCACGACCTAGGCATGATCTCTCACTCTGATTGTTGGTTAATAATGCAAAAGATAGCGCTTGCCAGAAAATCAGGGGACTTATGCAAGAAGGTGGAAAGAATTGGGCAGAAAATTGCAGAAAAGTGCAAGGGCTTGCCACTTGCAGCAAAGACTATGGGAAGCTTGTTACGGTTCAAAGATACCGTACAGCAGTGGCAGAATGTTTTGGACAGTGAGATATGGCAATTGGAGGAAGCAGCCGTGGAACTTTTCCCTCATTTGTATTTAAGCTATAACGAGTTGTCCCCGGAGCTGAAACGTTGCTTCTCATATTGTGCTGTCTGGCCCAAAGATTGTGTGATAAATGTAGAAGACCTTATTAGGCTGTGGATAGCACAAGGTTATGTTCGCCCAGGACGAAGAGGTGAGCGCTTGGAGCTGGTGGGCCGTGAGTACTTCAACAATTTGGCGATGCGTTCCTTTTTTCAAAATTTAGGAAAATATGGTCATGAATATGGCGAGTGCAAGATGCATGACATAGTGCATGATTTTGCACAATTTCTCACAAAAAATGAATGTCATACACTTGATGGAATTGGAAGAAATTCATCTAGTGAAAGACCACGTCATCTAACAATTTGGGAAGAAGGCACTGAGGAGGAGATGTTTAGTTCTCCAGTCGTTGATTTTGGAAGGCTCAGGAGCTTTTTTGCTTTTGGTCGAATTGGAAGAGTAATAGTTCCCCAAAATCTGTTTTGCAGTTTGAAGTGCGCGAGGACTCTGGCTTTAAGTGGTTGTGGGCTAGCTGAAATCCCAACCGAGATCGGAAGGTTGATTCATCTTCGGCACTTGGACTTAAGTGATAATCCTTTCATTACAATGCCAGAAGCTATATGTGATCTATATTATCTGGAAACTTTGGATATCGGTTTTTGTGGAAAGCTTTCGTGCCTTCCTGAAAGGATTGAAGACCTTGTACACTTGAGGCACCTTATCAATGACGCGACCGATGAATTACGTCAAATTCCACAAGGACTCGGGAAGCTGACGTCACTCTGTAGTTTGACTCGGTTCATCGTCAGGTGCAACTCTGATGATTTGGCAATTCTGAAGGACCTGAACCAACTGGAAATATTGCACGTTGTAATTGAAGGAGAAGTAGATTTTGGGAGTGCGGAACTTGGCAAGAAAGTCAATGTGCGTGACATGTATTTGCTCTCTAGATTCGAGGCCCACTTTATAGAAACTCCATGTTGCATTGAAACCATGGAACCACCTCCAAACTTGGAAGAACTTGAGCTAGCTGGCTATCCAAGAGCCCAGTTACCAAGTTGGCTTGTGACGAAGTCTCACGCCGATAACTTGACAAAGCTAGTTATTGCTAGGGCCCGCAACGTCTCATCCTTACCTGCCTTGTGGAAGCTATCATCCCTAGAAGTGCTTGTGCTCACGGAAGCGGAAAAGATGGAATGTTTGGGTAAGGAATTCTTCGGAGTTACAAAAGCACTACATGAAAATAGTCGTGATGCTCTTGATACATTGTCAGACTCCGAGTCATCATTCTCAGCTGAAGCAGTGGCATTTCCAAATTTGAGAAGTTACATTTTCGCCGCTTCCAAAATTGGACAAATTGGGAAGACTTAAGTGAAGATGATGAAGAAGTTGCTGTCTCTATCATGCCACATCTAGAGGAGCTAAAAATTTGGGACTGTGAAAAGCTTGAGATTTTGCCACATCGCATCCTCAGGATATCTCTCAAAAACTAGAAATTAGTCAATGTACAAAGCTCGAGACTCTGCCACATCACATCCTCGGCAATACATCATCTCTCAAAAATTTGGATATTCGACGTTGCGACAAGTTGAGGGATCGTTATTCTGACAAAACAGGAGATGACTGGATAAAGATATCACACATTCCTCGAGTTCACATATCTGACGAATATTATTAATCTGCTCAGGTATTGTTATTCACACATTTTTTTTATGTATCATCATCTTTGAAGTCAAATAATTACTATGTATAGAATTACAACAAACAAAGGCCTGCTTTGTGGAATATGACGTGCTTAATAATGAATCAAGGGTTGACAGAGCCATATGTATAATGAAAATATGAAGTATTCATTAATAATTTAGAGTGATTTTTTTTTATTGAGAAGATGCAAGTCATTAACTAGTAAATACAACACTAAATTTCTAACAATATCTATCTGTAAACTCTTGAGTTTGGGATTCCATTTGTCTTCTCTTTTTTTTTTTTTTTTGGTTGCTTTTGTCCTTTGTTTTCCAGATGATAATCATTGATGGCTCAAAATGAAGCTACAGCAGAAGGCATTGGGGGATCAATCTCTACGTCAACTTTTCACTTGGGTTCATGTAAAATTTCAAATAATTGTAAATATGGTTGAAGAGGCACATCCAGTTGCTTTGTTCAAAATCATTTGCTGAAAGCATATGTACCCTTACAAATTTCCAGATTGAATTTCAAGTGATTACACAACCAGTCTTTATTTCTTCAAATTATTATTGTCCTATTGTATGTAAGTTTGTGTAGATTTAATAAAAAAGAAAGTTTGTACTTCATGCTTATCTATATATTGTATTATTGACAATCTATTATTAGCGCACCTATTTTATGGTATTATTTTAAAAATAATATAAATTCAAATTTGAAATTGAATAATACACATGAAGCATACATCCAAAACTGTTAGTAATAAAAAAAAATAACTATATTATGAATGTATAAAAAGTTAATCCTTATTCTAATGGTTAAAAGTTGACAAGTTGACAAATTATTCCCAAAGAAATTCCAAAACTTTCATAATTGAAGTCACTATCTCTCAAGTAGACATTACCTAATAAAAAATTCCATCTCTGGAGAGAAACAAAATTGGTACTTCCCGTTCAGCTTCCAGAAAATCGAAATATGAAAGAATTCCCAAAGAAACAACAGAACCTTGCCCAATGCTGCTAGATTGCTACTTAAGTTACCACGCTTGACTAGAAACTAGCACTAATTTCACCAACAAGTTTGTTTACAAATTAACAAAAATCCCCACAAACATCAAATTAGAAACCAAAGTAGTGCCCACGACTGAATGCATGCAGGGAATTACAGCACAAAATCTTTGGAGTAAGGAATCCTACTCTGCCTGCTGAGAAGGATTCAGAATAGAAGAATTACAACAGTACAAAGCTCTAATGTTGGTCGACAGCACCTGCTTCCTAAAATTTCAGATGGTGTTCAAACAAAGAAGCCATTTCAATCTACAATACAACTCAAACAAGGAAACCAATTCATCCTTGGTACCGGATCATGAATAGACATTATTAGAGAGGAAAATGCCGATCAGGAACATTTATTTCTAAAATATGGTACAACTCATTATTTTGTCAGACCCAAGATACAAAATGAACATCATGCCATTAAATATGCTATGACAGCAAAAACAGACTCTTCCTGCGAAAGTTTCTTACTCATAAGATCATGACCTAAAGAAGGACAAGATTATGAGTAATGATCAACCAGAATTTGATTTAGAAAGCTACCGATAACTACATGCACTGTCATAAACTAGATCCAACTCCAAACTAATAAAAGCTAGATATTTTAGAGTCCTGCTGAGAAACTCCCAACATCACAGAGAGACCCACCAATGGTCGTTATGGAGTTCAACCCCTTATTTGCCTTATAACTCCCATTTTTAACTCAAAAAATAATTTATTTTGGATGATCGATACCTCATTGCTTAAGTAAGAAGGCCCTTTCCAAGCATTCCTATTGGCTGTATTATACTAAATTATATTGAAAGAAGGCCAGTTACAAGGGCAAAACCCTGCAGAGATGGAGAAATTCATCAAATCACCCCTTTCCAATGCAACCAAACCAAAAAGAAAAACAGAAAAGGTTCTTTATTGATGACATTTGATTTAAACAGAACTCAAACTAGATACTATTCACAAAGTAAACAATTTGGCAGACAGCAAATAAATACTCCATGGAGTAAAACGACAAGAAAATGAAGAGACAAGAAAGCAACTCAACAAAATGAAATTGACTTACAACTATCAGCACTGCTTCAGTACCTTTATTTCCGGACTTACCACCAGCTCGATTGAGAGCCTGCATTTATCATAATGTAACTTTAAGAAATGGGATACCAATGGGAAAATTTGTAGAATACTGGTAAAGATCAGGGCAACAATTTTCGTCAGCATAGAAATTTGACCAAAAATTACCCACAGGAAGATTATCATATTCAGCAACATGACAATTATATGATGAGCTCTTTTATGATTTTCAATGCAATAACTCCCATGCAAAAGAGTATAGGAGATCAGAAAGGTCAGCCATGAGTTTTCATTGAGTTGTATTAAGCAAAAGAGAAATTTCATGAATTTACCTGCTCCATGTCATCATAGGTCAAAACACCAAATATGCATGGAACACCTGGAATTCATTGAAAGGAAAATTAAATATTTCACCATTAAGCCACTGTAAATGTTTTGAGACTGCATTCCACATACAGAGTTGTCTGTATTTGAAACACAAAAATGAAGTTATAAGTGTGCACACAACGAAACAAGTTGATGATTCCTAAACACTTCAAGTACCAGTTATGAGGTATGTATCCGTAAGTTCCTACACTAAACAATTTTCTCATCTTCTGACATTTGAGAATATAAGAACCTCTGCTTCTGTGTCTATGAGCACAAAATGGGAAAAACGGGTACAACCACTATGCAGTGCACTTATTACAAATCAGACAATTTCAAAGTGGTTCCAAGTTGCAATAAACCATGAACATCTTTCAACAACACAAGATGAGTGCTTTTAACACAAAAACCATCTGTCAACTAGGCAAAAATTTCCATCATTGCTACCACCTATGGATCTGTAGTATTACACAGTTACCAATCTTTTGATTCCTTTCTTAACAAAACTTGTTCAACTAAGCTACTAACTCTTCCAATTGCATAATACAATATGCTAATGGAATTTAGTAAACTAAAGAACTTTTCAACCTTAAGACTAGTATGCTACACCGGAGGCGCTAAGAAAGAGCTTTCTTTAGTGATCCCAAATTAACAGCCACTTTTCAAATTTTATTCTCAATCTATAGACAGTGGCATCAGACTAGGCTCCATTTGTAGCATACATGTTTGACATAAGTGTGTACTTTACAACCTTGTTCAGCTCAAAAGCGAAAAGCTCTGATTAGAAAGAAGTTATAAACAAATAATCCAAGGACGCTAAATATTAACATCATCAATATCCCAGTCTACGAAATCTAAGGCAGCTTAGTTATGAGAAAGACACGTAGGGAAAGAAAGAACGTTAGCATGATTAGAAACAAAAGTTACAAACAAATAATCCAGGTAAGCCAAATATTAACATCATCAATATCCCAATCTATCTCTCTCCATCTCAAGCTCCCTCAAATCTCTAACCAAATGTGATACGTTCCTCGATCAACACGTTTCGAGACACGTAGCACGTTTGCCCAAGGATCTAGCGAGGATGTCCAACGCTTGGAATTGCGGGATCTAGAACCAAACGGACGACACGATTTGATTCAAGACGGTAGACGACACTCCGATGAAGGTGAATACTCCAGGGGAATAGGTCGGTAGAACAATCTAGGACAGGACGCAAGACTGCTCAAAACCCTTGCCAAAGCAAGTAAAGGGGTCGAATCTCTCTCTCAAGAAGAATCGAAAATATGCAAAACTTTATTGATAAAACGACTACTCTTAAACCTTACAAAGCAAGCCTATTTATAGGCTAAAGTGACTAAAACCCTAAAGGGGCTAGGTAAAGGAAAAAGTCGGCCCATGCTCTTGGAACAAGATGGGCCGGCCCATGCTCTTACTTAATCATTAACTAATTGCTAACTAATTGATGGGGCCTAAGGCCTTATTCTCTTGGTGGCCCGCTTGACTCTTCGTGGGCTTGGATCATGGTGTAAATGGCTCGATTGTCTCTCTCCAAGCCCTCAATATCTTTGTGAACTCCATGTTGGTCTTGCACAACTCTAACCGGAACTTGGAATGATTCTTTGAATAGCTTGGCCCATGCATGCGTGACTGGGCCCAATGGGACTCGAAACATGTAAGTCATTGCGTGGGCTTTGACCCGTACACACATCAGTCCCCTCTTCTTGAGAAGGATTTGTCCTCAAATCTGGATGGGAATGAATGAGACTAACAAGAGTTGCCAGTATGACACCTCAAATCTCCACATATTGGCCCTCTTAGATTGAATAACACTTGCATATGTTATGATTAAAATAATTCGGTGCACATGTCTCTTAGTCAGCTTCAAGGGCCTCTCGAACAAGGACATTCGCCAAGGTAAGAAGGAACGTGTGTAAGGCTTGTGAACGTTCCAGGTTGCAACACAAAGCTCTCCAATTTGTCTTCGAGTATGGGCATTCACGTGCACTTGATAACGATGTTCGTTGGGACTAAAAAAGCCCCGAATCTGGTTGTGCAAGATGGTACAGTTCGACCCTAGACATTGCTGAATCAACTCAACTTTCCAAGCTGGAGGTAGGACACTGAACCACCCGTGTTGTACACCCATATAAATATGACCCAGGGAGGTAGGGGTAGCATTCGGATTGTGATTGACACACTTGTGTGCATCACCCAACATAAGCGGTAGTAATGAAGTGAGACGCACTCCATACGAATCACATGCGTTCGCGCCATATGCATCTGGAACAAGTACGAAATCAGGTTGCAACTCTTTAGTCATAGTTGGGAAATTTTGGCCAGCTTTACAACCTACAAACACAAAATAACCTTCAACTTGAAACAATTCAGAAATTGGATAAAGAAATAAGGGAACATTATTAACTAAATAGTAAGAAGGTTTAGAGCAAGATTTAAATGTGAGAACTCCCTTTGACACTTCAATATTTCTTCCACCAATTGATTCAACTTGAGAGTCCAGTGCTAGTCCTTCCTCATCAAGATCTACGTAAGAGCAACAAGAGTTAGTGCTAGTAACATGCTCAAAATAAGGCAAAGGTGATGAATGAACCATAGGTAAAGAATAAGAAGTAGAATCTGGAATTTCCCTTTTGAGATGAGCTCGAATGAATCCTCCAATGGCGCGGACAGATTTGATTGGACATTGTTCCATGAAGTGATACCAAAGAGATTTAGTTCCTAAAAGATAAACTCCATGGAAACTCACAAAGTGTCCAAGTGACTTCGGGATGGAACATGCCATGACCAACTCTACTTGACTTTGTTTAACCTGCACAAACGAGGATATACTAAACAAAACACATGTAATCTGGTTAGCAAACAAAGTGTTCACACGTTCAATGTTTGCAGACATGGTCAACTCTTTTTCTTGACTCTTCACTAAGGCCAAATTGTTCTTGCTTATCCCCACTCCCTTCTTCTCGGACCATTGATCCTTCATTGCACTTGAGTTTTGTTTTTCATTGGGGAGCTCTTGTTCACGGCTCGGCAGCAACTCATTCGTACGTGGCTCTTCAATCAACGATGGACTAGACTGAATTTTTCCTTTATTACCACCGGTTGGCACATGGTTAAGTTGCTCCAAGTGTGAATCCAGCACTTGGCTAAGTCTTTCCATCATGTCATCAATCAATGCTTTAGTCCGACTTCGGAATTTTTCCTTTGATTCACGAAGCGTTGACTCAATTCGAGAATTCTCAAACTCCTCGTCTTGATTGTCAAGACGCTTCTTAGATGCACCTCGTTTGCTTGAAGTTGACCTCGATTTAGATGCTCTATGCAGACTTCTTTGCTCCTTCTCATACTCATCACAATCTTGTTTATACCTTTCATATACACACAAAGCACGGTGGCGTTGCATCTCCTCCCGGAGTGAATGATACCCACGTTGTGAACTGGATGGCATGGAACTAGAGTACTTGAGAGTAGTCTGCTTGGAACCCCTCCTCTTGAGAGGCTCATTCTCCAAGAATTCTTGGTTGTATGAGTAAGAGGCAACTCCCCTAGGCATGATTATGTGACCTGCAAAAATGGTTAGCAAAGAAAAGGAATTTTCCTCCCACACACAAGCTCACGTTTGTACACTCGACTCTCGTGTCTCACTCAGGCTGATGACACTCTAATGGTCTTACCATTACACTTACGTTGCCGGATTGAGTAACTTGAGCAATGCCGCACAAGGTCTAAGAATTGTTCACCAAGTTTCGCACAAGAGTAACCAACGAGCAAAGATACTTTGGACACGCTTGAGATACTGTTTTATGACCTAAATAATGTAGGTGAGCAGCCCAAGATAATTGACACTAGATAAGACACAAAACTCAAAAGCTGAAATTTTGGAATTCCTAGGAAGGACTCTACCCGCACCAATTTCTGGAATTTGTTGGGTTGCTGTTTTCATGCCCTTTTGGTCAGGGTTTTGGGGTATTGTTGGTGTTGTTTTGGTGAATGAGTCAGCCCTTAAACTTAGCCCAATCCGATCACAAAGGGCTGTTTCACTAATTCGAGAATGCGGCTGGTTTGGCTTGTCAAGGTGTGGCGGTCGGCTTGTGGGTGTAGGAGGCTGGATTGTGTATTGAGTGGGCTGGCTTATGTCGGTTAGCACTCATAGTTGCAACCGACCTTGGACACAAGATTGTGTAGAGGTGGCCGAATGTGAGACAGAATTTGGGACACTGAATTGGTGAATATATGGGCGGTGGTGGTCGGTCAAGACATTTGGGAAATGATTTTGGTGTGCTGGCCGAATGTGAGTCAGAATTTGGGAAACTGAATTGTTGATTGACTTGGTTATATGTGGGCGGTGGAGGTCGGTGGACGGAAGGTTTGGGGAATGAGTTGGTGTGGTGGTTGGCTGGGTTGGCAAACTGAATTGGTGATTTATGGGCGGTGGGTGCGGCCGAATGTGAAACAGAATCTGAAAGACTGAATGGGTTATTGAATTGTGGGTGGTGAAGGTCGGTCAAGGCTTGGGAAATGAGTTGGTGTTTGGCCGAATGGAAGACTGAATTGGTGATTATATGGCAGTGGAGGTCGGCTGGAGGGAAGCTTGGGTGGTATATTAAGTGGGCTGTGGGGTCTGTTAAGAGCTTTTGGGGGAATGGTTTGGGATGGCCGAATAAGTTTCTTGGGTCCTATTAATCCTACCAGAATTAGGAGTAGTTGGGTCACGGTGGGACTTGGGTTCTCCAAGTAGGAGACTAGAGCCAATATCCTTGCTTTCCTTCCTTTTTTTATTTCCTCTTTCTTTTTTTTTTTCGTTCCTTTTGTTTCTATTCTGTCTTCCTCTCTTTTTTTTTTTTCTGGCTCAATGCTCAATCAGATTTTGCACGACTCAATTCCAGTCCCAAGAAAAGAATTCAGCACAATTCTGGTTTCAAGAACTTCCAAACCAGTCTTTGGTAGGCCAAGATTTTGAAGAAACTTGCTCAAGAAGCTCAAGAACTCACCCAAGGATGTGTTGGTATTCAAGTTTTGCAAGAAAAACAACACAAAAGTTCAAGAACAAGAGTAAACAGGCTCGGCAGCCCCAACAACTAAATTCCAGCAATGACTCCAAGGGCCACAACCAGGTATGCGGCTTTCTCTCCTTTTCTCTTTTTTTTTTTTGTGACTTTTGCTGAGTTGTTTACACGGCCCCAACAACACAACAACCAACCAGAATGGACCCACTATCTGGACACATATGAATCAGCAATTAACGAAGGGGGAATCTGGACAGATTGCTACAACACAAGATGCGACAAGGAGGGAAAGGAACCCTAGCTGCCGCAAAGGTTTTTTTTTTTTTTTCCACGGACAGTTTGGGGCTGCTATGACACGCACCACTTGAACAGAAATTTGGTGCAAGAAACGACACCAGACTTGGCCAGATTCGGTGATGGCAACAACGACCCAAGAACAAGACAAATTGTGGAGGTGCAACTATGGGATGCTACGGCACAAATTGACGCAACAAGACACAAAAAGGAATTGCGGACAGATTTCTTTTTTTTTTTTTTTCAGTTTCGGCTAGGACCAATTGCTGGGCAGAATGGTTGCAATTCGAGTACAAAATTTGGGCAGATTAGAACTAGCAACAATACATGCGACCGACCAGAAATTTGACGCGACCAAGAACAAGAACTAGCAGACAGAATTTTTTTTTTGTTTTTGGACAAGCGATGCAAACAGATTTTGTTTGTGTTTTTTTTTTTTGACTAACAACGGACAGATTTGACCACGGACTCAACAACAAGAACAACGACCAGAATTTCGTGACAACACAAAGAAAGGAAACGGCACAACAAGCAACAATGCTAATGAACAGATTTTTTTTGTAAAACAAGGCAGCGGAAAATAAGGAAAACTAAGACAAGACTACGGATATAACGAAAGATACCTCTACCAAAGCTCTGAAGCCAACTGATACGTTCCTCGATCAACACGTTTCGAGACACGTAGCACGTTTGCCCAAGGATCTAGCGAGGATGTCCAACGCTTGGAATTGCGGGATCTAGAACCAAACGGACGACACGATTTGATTCAAGACGGTAGACGACACTCCGATGAAGGTGAATACTCCAGGGGAATAGGTCGGTAGAACAATCTAGGACAGGACGCAAGACTGCTCAAAACCCTTGCCAAAGCAAGTAAAGGGGTCGAATCTCTCTCTCAAGAAGAATCGAAAATATGCAAAACTTTATTGATAAAACGACTACTCTTAAACCTTACAAAGCAAGCCTATTTATAGGCTAAAGTGACTAAAACCCTAAAGGGGCTAGGTAAAGGAAAAAGTCGGCCTATGCTCTTGGAACAAGATGGGCCGGCCCATGCTCTTACTTAATCATTAACTAATTGCTAACTAATTGATGGGGCCTAAGGCCTTATTCTCTTGGTGGCCCGCTTGACTCTTCGTGGGCTTGGATCATGGTGTAAATGGCTCGATTGTCTCTCTCCAAGCCCTCAATATCTTTGTGAACTCCATGTTGGTCTTGCACAACTCTAACCGGAACTTGGAATGATTCTTTGAATAGCTTGGCCCATGCATGCGTGACTGGGCCCAATGGGACTCGAAACATGTAAGTCATTGCGTGGGCTTTGACCCGTACACACATCAGTACTGATACGTTCCTCGATCAACACGTTTCGAGACACGTAGCACGTTTGCCCAAGGATCTAGCGAGGATGTCCAACGCTTGGAATTGCGGGATCTAGAACCAAACGGACGACACGATATGATTCAAGACGGTAGACGACACTCCGATGAAGGTGAATACTCCAGGGGAATAGGTCGGTAGAACAATCTAGGACAGGACGCAAGACTGCTCAAAACCCTTGCCAAAGCAAGTAAAGGGGTCGAATCTCTCTCTCAAGAAGAATCGAAAATATGCAAAACTTTATTGATAAAACGACTACTCTTAAACCTTACAAAGCAAGTCTATTTATAGGCTAAAGTGACTAAAACCCTAAAGGGGCTAGGTAAAGGAAAAAGTCGGCCCATGCTCTTGGAACAAGATGGGCCGACCCATGCTCTTACTTAATCATTAACTAATTGCTAACTAATTGATGGGGCCTAAGGCCTTATTCTCTTGGTGGCCCGCTTGACTCTTCGTGGGCTTGGATCATGGTGTAAATGGCTCGATTGTCTCTCTCCAAGCCCTCAATATCTTTGTGAACTCCATGTTGGTCTTGCACAACTCTAACCGGAACTTGGAATGATTCTTTGAATAGCTTGGCCCATGCATGCGTGACTGGGCCCAATGGGACTCGAAACATGTAAGTCATTGCGTGGGCTTTGACCCGTACACACATCAAAATGTGTTCATCACCTGCGCGTTCATCCTGAACTTCAAAAGGTCTATCATAAGTTAGGTTATCTCATAATCATTGTTTCATAATCACAAGACAAGAATGTCAAACCGGTAATTGAAAAAAAAAATAAATCAGTATACTATTGTTTCATTAATTAGCAAAGGAAAGTGGCAACTTTTAAGATAAGTTAGCAAAATAATGCAATTCTTATACAGATGGCTGTACAGCTGTAGAGCCACCCTTTAGTATATTGGCAGAGTAAAAAAGGATCACAATTTATCTTTTTTCTCTGAATAAGTTAGAATGATCATTATTTACACATCCAAACTCTGGTTGGTGCTATGGCTAACGTATAAGCAACATTCTTATAACAAAAACTACAAACAAATGCGAGTCAAATGGGCTAGGATTGGAATAACAACGGAATTCAAGTTTTTTTTTTTATCGAAATTCAAGTTAATAGAACATAACAATGTAAAAGAATTTCATTTAGGAATCCATCTTCCTCATTCTTTGTATTCCAACCATAAATTTATGACTTCCCATCAAAATTATTCAGGATATATAGTTACTAGTTGACATCAAGAAGCCCAATCAATGATAGCGCATGCTCATAGAAATAAAGGCCATGATGCAAGCATCCAGACATTTTACATGGGATGATAAATCAACCAAGCAATTAATTAATATTTAAATTAATGCCACAAGTATACCATTTCACTTTCAGAAGAAAGCAGAAAAATACAAATATTTGTGCACAAGGTATAGTGCGTCATTGATAAGAAAGTACACTCAAATCGGTGAGGCCAATAATGAAGAATCCATGTACAAGGGATGCCCACAAATGCGCAATGCTGAGAAGACTATCTCCAGTGGTCGTCTTCGACTGCAGTGATTGGATTTACTGGATTTGAGCCAATTTCGATGTCAACCACGAAAAGAAACCTTACAATCTCACTCATAACATGCATAAATGAGAGTAGGTGTTCAATGGTGGGAAAAGGCGGAGGAGGAAGATCAGTAAGAGGGGAGACGAGGAGTCGGCAATAGGAGTATAGGTGGAGGCAGAGGAGTGAGTATGGGAGGAGGTGGAGGAGAAAGAGGCAGAGAAGTGGGAGGCTTACATTTTTTTCATTTCATTTTTCATTGATCATATAAAGACCCGTTTTACTAATTTAATTCATCTAGGATCCACGTACTAACCCCATTATGGGGTGAAATTGTGGAATTAGAATTGTAATTCTTAGGTCTTATTAAAGGATTTGAATTTGTAAGGTGCGCCATTCCAATTCTAAGTCTCCAATTCTTTCACGACTCGTAATCAATGTAAGGTGCACCATTTAGTTGGGCTAGTTACCTAGTTTGCCCGTCATCTTATAAGCAAGAATCCAATCATGCCAATATGACTAAGGTTAATATTATTAGAATTGGAGATGATTTCGAAAGTAAGTTGAAGTTAAGTTAACAACTAGCATTGTGAGATCCGTGCCACATAGGACGAAAGGAAAGGATGAATAGTTTGGATATGAACTCGTGACTCCGCTCAAGGGTCATTAGACCAGTCCAAATCTCACATTAGAGCAAATTTCACATGGTCAAGTCGTTTGTTGGGGAATAATATTAAAGATGCTTTTGATGCTATGGAAAGAGCATCAACTAAAGGTTTGGGGGAATGATATTAAGATACTTCTGATGCTATGGAAAGAATATTGAGAAGAGTCCAGCTTCAGAATTTTTCAGGAATTTAGTTAAATTCATTTCAGACAGTTGATAGATTTTTGAGGCTACAATTTACACATTCATTTCAGACAGTTGATAGATTTTTTAGGTTACAATTTACACTTTAAATGCATAGTTGTAGAGGTGGCAATTTGGATTGAGATCTATTTATCCATCCATATAATCCATAATTAAATGGATTTGAATTATCCATTTATAGTATTGGTTTTAAATGGTTGATCAAAGTAAAACTATTAAATTAAATGAATTTACATGAATTATCCATAAAAATCACATATATCCATTTACTTAAAAACCAAATAAAAGAAACGGAAAGGAAATGACTAAAAATGGACCCTCGAGAACTGATTAATTATTGATCCAATGCCAAGGCCGGCAGCTTTCTGCTATGAAGAGCTTATTTTGTTACAGCCAACCGTTCCACTGTTTCACCTAAGCTATGCTGACGTAAGTAGCTCCACCAAATGCTCTATTCCCACCCCCCTTCCGTTATGAAGCAATGGATAAGCACACTGTAGGACTCAATTACGCTTATTATATTTGAGAACTTTGTCCCTCTTTCTTCTCTTTGAGAGGTGCAAATCACATAACTGCTGTCTGCAGGAAGTTATAAATCTAAGTATTTTGTCCTCTTTCTTATTCAAACACACCTAAAATTTACAAGTATATAAAAAAGTATCTTCATATTACAAGAAATAATAATACAAGAAAAAAGTAACCAAAATATTAAAATGGATTATAAATGGATAATTGATTTTTATTTAATTCATTTAGATCCATTTATTAAATGGATCTACATGGATTGGATAAATTTCATCTACCATCCATTAAGTCAAAACCAATTGTGAACTATTTATCCATATTGCCACCTCTACATAGTTGTGATGTAGTAATTAGTACTTTCGATTTTCAATTTCATTCATTGCTTCATTTTTGGGGGGGGGGGGGGGGGGGGGGGGGAGGGGCTTAGATATTGTATAGGACACTCGGTAGACTTCTTTCTTTTTCTCTTCCCAATAAATATGTTGTAATTTAATTATGCTTCATAGAAGAGTGCGGAAGGAAATAGAATATGAATCTCTAATTGAGAAAAGTTGGAAGAATCTTGGAAAGATTTAGTATTTTTTTGTTAATTTCTTTTTTTTTTAGATCTTTAAATTTATGGTCCTATACTCTTATTGAATTTTCTTTTTGGAGGATATAATTAAAGTTACATTGGCTGTCTAAGTCGCGTTGCCATCAATACAGTTAGTGGTGAAAATTAAGGCAGTTCGGAAGAGAGATTGGAAGGCGCAAAAAGATGGTAGACATTTGATTCCAAACGCACTGACAAAGTAATTGACTATATTGAGGTGGAAACGTGTAAAGGTTTGGAATCAAGTGACACTACTATTTGACTGTTTTCCCTTTTGTCTTTCCAAATATGTATCCACTTGGAAATTTCTTGTTTTCATACTTTGTCCCAGCATAAGAAAAGGATGCTAACAGCAAGTGATGTCCAAAATGAAAGAAAAGAAAAAGAAAAAGTTAGTTGTAGTAGGATTCAAAATATAAATTAATCCACATTGTCTTTTTATTAGTACTATAAAGAATGTTCCAACAATCGCTTGAGTTGGCCAAAATAATAGCATTAATGTCATATTTTCTTGTCAACTAGGATTCGAATTTCTTCTGAGATATTTGCCCGTTGCACAGAATTTATCTAATACGTCTTATCCCTCCATGTGCTTGGCGAGCTATTGCACGAGGTGGAGTTTATCCAATGCGTATTCTCGGACAGCGATTGAGATGGATCCCTTGTCAAAAAAAAAAATCATATGATATACAGAATCCTAAATTGAAATGGAGCAAGTGATAACATATAGTTTGGTGCAATCTATTGGAAAGGATAATTCTATTGGAAACCAGAATGATTTACATGTTTTAGTTGGTGCAATCTCTAAATTAATCTTGTGCAGGATCCTAAAATTACGGGCTAAAGGTGCTTTCAATCTGGCTTTAATCGACCCCATTGTCCTACTTTGCCAAATTTTGTCTCCGCAATTAAGGAATCCGGCCCAAGTTGATGATGAAGCTGCTCAGTTGTGGGCTCTAACACTGCTGACATTTGACCTTTTGACTAACTCTGCCAAAGATCCATTCCTTTACAAAAAGAGAAAGAAGAAACTTACTTCACGTGTAACAATTTTATGTGAAATTTAAAATAAAATTGAATGTTTCAGACTACTGCAACAAAAAAAAAAATTTGTTTCAGACTACTTTCAAATCCTTCCATAAAATGCATCAGAACGAAAGTTTAAGCCAATTCTTTTTGCCAAAACAACAATAAACTGAAAATTTATAAGCTTTATCTATGGGTTGAAACCCAAAAAAGGCAAAAAGAAAAGGAAAAGAAGTTGAGTTCTACTGGCATATAATGGGAATGACAGGAAGGCTATTTCAAACAAAATATATTTCATCTGTTCTGTACGTTAAAACTTTACCATTCAGGGGTCCATGATGTCCCAATTCTTTTTCTTTGATTTTGAAGTCCAAATTTTCTCTTTGTGGTATGGTTTTTGGCAGTGGACCAAAATGATCCTTTTGTTTTTTCCAAAAACAAATTTAATCCCTTTTACTGGAAAATGATCCAATGTCGCACCCTTATAATTTCAACAAAACTAAATTGAACATTCACTTAATCACAATGGGCCTTCTAGTATTGTACCCAACTAAATATTTTGCAATTTTCACCATTTATGGTAAAATAAATTCCCTTATAATATTTTTTATTTTAAGGTGATCATTGAATAACTTTTTAGAGGTGCTAAAACCTTGCCTAATTTCGTGCATTATAATAACATTTAAAATTTTAATGTTGTTGTGGAAATCCATTATTTGACAATAGAAAAAACAATGCGATGTTTAGGCACCAGGCTGAAAGAAATTCATGTTTCCAATATTATTTACAGTAATTGAATTATAGTTCATCTATTTAGTGATTTACTTAAGTTTGGATTTTTTTATGCCCCATGGTTAATATATTAGAATTTTGTTTTAATATTAATTAGATAATATTAATATTATATATTTAGTGATTTACTTAAGTTTGGATTTTTTTTATGGACCATGATATTGGGATGCTTATAATTGCCTCCAAATCCTGCATTAATATCTCCGCTCTCCTTTATCTATCCTAGCATCATATATATATATATATATATATATATATATATATATATATATAATAAAGTCGTATTGTCATTCTTATCCCTTCATGTTTTCTCTTTCCTACGTGGCTTAACGAGACATCAAGTAGTTTCCTACGTGGCTTGCTCCTTTTTTTGTTTGGATTTATATCAATTCTTATTTCCTATAAGAATCATATATATATATATAATAAAGTTGTATTCTCATCCTTATTCTTTTAGTTTATCCTTTTCCTACGTGGCTTATCGATATAGCAAGTAGATGCAACACGCTCTATAAGTTAAACCCCTAATAACTTACGCTATTCTATCCCTCTTTTTTCTCTTGACTTTACAATTCTAGATAATCCTTCCATAATTATCTCTTCCATTCTCTCACCTTTTTTCTCCTTAACCCTAATCGTCAAGCCTAAATTTCCTGGGGATTAGTATAAATAATTTTGAATTATGTTTTTAACTCTCTCTCTCATCTTCAACTCAAAAGTTCGAAATATCAATTCAAATATTAGATTATCTTTATCGGATTTTCACTATTGAAGATGCTCTACATTTTTAGTCATATATATGGTTCTCGATCTATTGCTCATCACTTTATCAAGCAGAGCAGATGTTTACACTTTTTCACAATTTTTTTGGAAAGTTTTTTTTTTACTTCAATGCAAGGACCGGATTTGGAATTTCGTTTTTATTCCTATCAATACAAGGACCGCATTTGGACTTTGTTTATGCTTGCTGTATGTGGTCTGTAATTTCCTACACCTTCTTCATAGCTAGATCATTGAATTTGAATTTTCAAAATCTTCAAAAGTTACAGTTTGGTTTTTATTTCTAACAAGGTTTTTGTAATTAATTTGTTATTTCAATTTATGGATTCACTCTTCAATTCAAGTAGAACACATATTGTTTTTTTGGTTAGTGATTTAAAAGTGACCTTTTAAACTATGTGTTTTCACACGATTTTTTAATTGCCTTTGACAATTTATTAATTGTCTTCAACAACGTATTAATTTTTTTTTTATTTTCTAGCTTCCTGGGGTTAAAAAAATTTTGTGCAGTTTTCAATGTTTTTTTTAGACTTTGGTAGAAAGCTTCTAAAGAACAAGAAGGTATCACCGATTACATAAATGGCAAGGCATCAAGTTCATTATCATATAACAGTTCACGTAATGCAATATACATCAGACTATTTAGATTTTTTATGTTTTTGACTTAATAGCAAAATACATCTTATGTTTTCGTTTTGGTTTCTATTAGCCATGAACAGATTTAGAAGGTTGCTGTGTTCCTATGACTTGATTGATTCTGAATTTTTATCTCTTTTATTAATATTTCATTCGGCTTCTTTTCTTTTCACATTAACTTTTAAGCCATTTATATTAAGTACCAAAATTGATGTTTTGGTAATGGGTTGGCCATTCTTTTATTTACAGAAGATCAGCCAAGTTTTGATCTTCCCTATTTTCAAGTTTTTGAATGTCATCATATTGTTGATTTTTTTTTTTTGCATTTTCGAATTATTAATCACTGAATTAGATGTTTAAATTTACATTATAAGACTATTTTTGAATAACAATGTATTTAAGAAAGGTTATAATAGATTATACAATAAATTTGTATTTTATGCAAATATTTTGATGAATTACACTAAATAATTTATTATTTTTAGACAATTTCCATTCAATGAATGGGTACAAAACTAGTTAGTTAAAATAGTAATATGGTCATAGAATTTCAAGGACCATAGTGATTAATTTTCTAAATACTAGGGGCTAAATTTTTTTTTGCGTCAAAATAAAAAAAAATCATTTTAACCCACATCCTAATTATTGAGCACCAAAATTGCAACTCTTCCTTTCTGAATTCAAAGACTAGTACTCTATTTTCCATATGAAACACTGAGGACCAAAACGTCGTTTTAGATGACTATCATTTCCTTGCACACCCTAATCCCAGTACAAGTTTACAACAAATTCAAAGAAGCCTTTGTCGTAGGTGGAGTCAAGGACCCATCTTAAAGTGATAATCCATCTTTTTGAATAAACAATTCAAAAGTGAATTAAAGAATGATTAAAGGTAAAGGGTTGCTGCTTAAGCTTCTCAATCATAGCATGCAGTGATTGGCATTTGAGGCGGGCATAAGGTGTAAACTACGAGGGAAGTTAACAAATATTCGTAGATCCTATGCAAACTAAGTTGCACTTCATCGTTGTACATATAAACAAATCTTAATTCTGAAATAAAATTAATATGATCTAATAAAAAAAACATAGTATGGATTTATATTATTTTATTTCTTATACTTTAGGCACGTGTCATGATGAGGAATAGATTCATTATTTTCTTTATGCTTCGGTGCATATTTTATATAGTTTTTTCGACCTTTGTCCACATATTGTAAAGGTTTACTACACACTTGATCTTTTTTGGAAGAAAAAGAACAAAAACAAAATAAAAAGGAAAAACGATTATTAAATATTTAATAAGACTTTTTGACTTGTATCCACAAGGCACTGGTTAACCAGTTCCCACTTCTTTGATTTTCAAAGAGGTAAAGTTAATCCCAATTCTTCTAAATATATGCAAGAATGTTGGAAAATCATAAATTAGAACTCTCTCACTACCGTTAAAGGAATCTGAAATTGCGTCTTATGTTGTCTCTTACACACACCTCCAGTCTGGATAAACCATGACACAAGCAAATAAAACCAAAGGATAACAGACCAACAATTTTTTGTCATTTTCCGCATGGAATTTTTAATGAGTAACCCGCAAAGAAAAAAAATCCTAAAAGGAAAAGGGTAGAATAAAGAAGGCTACACGAAAGTACAATCCCATGTCCATTATAATTGATTAAATGTAATACTCTAAATCAAAATGTTTTAATAGTAATTATTATAGAGTTTAAATCGTGACATACAAGTTCTATCATCACATACAATCAAGACCATTTTCTATTACGTGTCTTTAGGCCACACAATAAAAGGAGGGGATGGGTTCACAATAAAAGTTAATTTTATATACTTTATCAAGGTTGAATACATAATACGTATGTAAAATTTGAATTTTAAATTTAAATTTAAATGAATTATCATACATCTAACGATGATAATACTAAGTATATATAGTTTGATACACCAACATGGAGGTCGAACACAAAATACCCCTAGAAAAGTCAAATTATAAAATGTTATGCGTTGATCCTTAGCCAAGTTAGAGCTGCAAAATTTGAAGCCATTTCATCTACATTTCGTGATTTTTTTTGTTTTCTGTTTTTATCTTAAGAGAGACTTCATGTCCTATCAGGACGAAGGCGAAAGAGACGATGGCTTGAGAGTTGATTTAGGGACTTCAAGCTCATCTGGTTAATGTCCCTGCCAAGTTAATTATTTTTAACTTAATTGGGTGAGACATCTTGCAGATTATGCTCTATATGCCAAAGCCAGTTTTTAAGTCAATTCATTTCCTTTATTACGTGGCACAGTTAATCGACAACAGTAGCACCATTTTCAATCAAAATAATTTCTTTTATTTGGAATAGACAATTTAAGAAAATTTATGAATCAAATACTACTTGAATCTTCTCTGCCAACTGATCAATCAAATCAAATGTCATAGTCATTTTTCTCTCATAAAATTAATTTTTTTAAAAAAAAAAAAATTCTCTCTTCTAACAAATTATCTCTTTATTTGAATTTTTTTTGGACCATATAAGGCAGGAAAGTTTATTAAATTTTACAATCGACATATTGGTGCATGCAATAATTCTTTGTATGGTTGGATAATGTATATTGATTAAATTTATTTCTTCAACTAAATTTTTTGTTAAGAAGTTCAGTTTTTCAATACAATGTCTCTTCATGATGAATAATCACACAAATATGGCAAGATAATTTTTAATTCAAAGTTAAAAATTCTTCTTATGATAAGAATACAATGTACTCGCACAAGGCTGGGATTTAAACTCACGACGTTAGCAAAAGAAGTACTTTGAGGGTGACTGACCACCTAGCCAACTGAGCTACATAACTAGTTCAAGTTAAATAATTTTTTTAAAAAAAAATTATATAAACAATGAAAATACCACTCCGATTATTTATTGTATTTTTTTCCTGCTGATTAATGCAGAGGTTAAACAGATACCTTTAGGGTACGTTTGGTTCTACAGAATTGGAATTGAATTAGAATTGGAATTCTATAAAATTTGAATTCTATGAATTAGAAATCCAAATCCTTGCAATTCTTTCGTTTGGAAAATACATAGAATTGATACGGAATTTATTTGGAATTCCAAATTTTTTGTTTGGATGAGAGAAGAATTCACTAGGAATTAGAATTGTTTCCAACTAATATTTCCTTACATAAAAAATTTCTTTTTTTTACTATATAATAATTTTTTAACATTTAGCTAATTGTTACTAAAGCCTTAAGGAAAAAACCAATTAGTACCTTTAATAATTTATTTTTTCTTGCATTTAACTAATTGTTAATAAAGCTTTAAAAGAAAAAAAAAATTAGTTCCTTTTTTGCAAAAATAAAAAAATTCTTTTTTTTAAATTAAATTATGTTAAATAAAAAATAATTGTATATTCTAACTTAAAAAGTAGTTAATATTTATCGAGTTAAAACCTTGATACAAATTTAAAGTTAAGAACTTTAAATTTTAGAAAATCAAAAGCCTACTCTATGATATGAATTGGGAGGAAAGTCATAACTTGTACCTATTATAAATATTTGAGTTTTGTATCTTACAAGAAATTTCAATAGATGAATACACAAACAACGTGTTTTTAGCCAAAAAAAAAAGAGAAAGAAAAGCACAGTTATACATTGCTACTATTTTTCAATAAATGGCCATTCTAATATTAAATTAAGTTCGAATAAATTCCTATCAAATTTCAACTTCCATGATGGCCTTGTCTAATTTGATAGTCAATAAACATTGCTCGTGCTAAAGCATTCCTAAATTGTGTCCACTCGCTAGTTGGTTGTACTGTTCGAATTCGATTCTCGTTAACAGCATTTACACCACCATCATTATTTGGACCATCATCTTCCATTCCATTTTCCTCATCTTCATCATCAACCTCATGTTGTACTCTTCGCATCTCAGCATCAACTTCATCCAAGTAAGGGTCATTTGGTTGTTCTACTCGAATAAGATTATGAAGGATGGCACATGCATTAATTATCATGACATGAGTCTTAACATCAAAAAAAGATGCATCTCTCAAAATGGCCCACCGCTTCTTGAACAAACCAAATGTCCTTTCAATCACATTTCGAGCAATTGAATGTCGAAGGTTGAATAACTCTTTAAAATTTTGAGGCTTCCTCCCACTAGCAGACCACTCGCTAAGATGATATCTAACTCCCCTATATGGAGCTAAGAAACCGGAGCTATTTGCATAACCCGCATCAACAAGAAAGTACTTGCCTGTAATGTTAGACAACAAATTATTACTCATTTATAGTTAAAAGAAAAAAAACACATGATATCTAATTGTCACATACCCTTGGGAACAATTAATGGATCTGATCTAACTAACGCATCCCGTAGAACTCTACTATCTGCTGCAGAACCTTCCCATCCAGGCAATACATATGTAAATCTCATGTCACGGGAGCATACACCTAAAACATTTGTTGCTATCTCATTCTTCCTATTCCTATATCTTCCTTGATCTCTAAGAAGAACATGTACTTTAACATAAGTACCGTCTAACGCTCCAAGACAATCCTGTATTATAAACAAAATATCATAAGTTGATGAATCTTGTAGATATTATCTTCATTAACAAATATCAAAAAATATTGATTACCTGAAACCATTCCCACTTTTCATGCTCGTAACCTTCCATTTCCGTTTCAGGCTGGATAAGATAGTGTCTCCCCAATTTTATGATAGCACATAGAACTATATTAAAGTATCGACTAACTGTCTCACCTGATCTTATGAAATTAAAATTGACAGTGCGATTCTTAAAGTTATGAGCAAGAACATAGAGAAACATTGCAACTGCTTCTTCAACAGTAATATTTCTAGTATCCCTAACAAATGAATATTTATGATCTCAGTGTCTTGAAGGAGGATACTTTAGCTTCGGATTCAGCATTTCATCCATTATCAGTCTTAAACATGTGGATATGATTCACGAAGTCAGGTTCTTAGCCAAGGCCACTTCCTGATGTTTAGAGGTCGAATCATTATAATGCAGTGAAATTTTAAACTTGTAGCAGTAATTTTTTGTAGACAAAACATTCTTGAATGAGATAATTTTTCTGCCTGTAATGTGAATGTAGATCCTAGAAATTATCTCTTGAATATTCAATCTACAAAGAACCATGAACAATGTATTACAAAGCCACAAACAAAAGGGGGAAAAAAAACTGGATACTAGTAGTGTTTTTTTTAATGTCAAATTCAAGAAATGTTATGTAAATACAGCATCAGGAGCAAGCTTAAAAGTTCAAATACAGAGGCAAATAACTACTTTAATCATTCATTACTAATTACATCAGAAGTGAATCAACGAAGTGAAATACAACTCAATAAAAGATGCATTGTCCAAATAGAATGAAATTATATAATGCAGTTCACGTGATCAGATTTAGGAATCACACAAATGCAAGGAAAGGTATAATTATTTCTTCAAAATACCAACCAAGAAAAAGAAAAAAAACAAAAAAACAAAATTGCAGCCCCCTGTATGCAGAATGTCTGTAAATAATGCAATCCAGGATCAGAATCATCAGAATCCCAAAACACTCACTTTTTGCAATTGAAAGCAAGAGAAGCCTTCGCAAGCTTCTGTTTCTACCGTGAGAGTAAGCGGTAAGCCACTCACTCAATCCTAATCAACTCATCCTTCAAAAAGCCTCTACTATTCCATTTGTTATTATTATTATTTAATTAATTTCACAAATATTAGGGGAGCAAATGCGATTCATAAGTAGCAGCAGTAAATTTATTTTTTCTTTAAATAAAAAAACAAATATCGATCATAATCCAAATCCCACAACACAATTCAAATCGTCGGATGTCCAGAACCATCAAGTTACAGAAAACTTCATTTGACGAATATAATGCAGGAAGAACGTTGAATGTAAAGGAAAATGCGCTTACCGTTGAGTTGAGCAGTAAAAGATATTTGAGAATCCTCCCCTAGACGGCTTCAATATATACAAAATATTTGAAAATCCTGCACTTTGTTCGCGATTGCTGAGGTGATGGGTAGATGCGTGGCAGAGCGATGCCGGAGACGGTGGTGGAAGAGGGAAAATGTTAGGGTGGAGGTGAAGGGGATGACGCAGAGCAATTAGATTAGAGGTACTTGCGGTTGAGGAAAAGTGTCTAATTAGATAGCGAGAGAGGGCCGCTTACCTAGTTGACCCGGTTTTAATTTTTTACCCGCTAGGATCCGCGTACTAACCCGAATAGGAGGTGAAATTATGGAATTAGAATTGTAATTCTTAGGTCTTACTAAAGAATTGAATTTGTGGAATTGATGGCTCATAGAATTCAAATTGAATTCTAATTCTCTCACATAGATAGCGTCCAAACCGAAGATTTGGAATTGATGCTCCAATTCTAATTCTAAGCCTCCAATTCTATGGGAACCAAACACACCCTTATTGTATTTGCGTAGTTAAAATATTCACACTCGATCTTGCATTTAATTGAGAGTAAAGAATTTGGTCAGAATTGCAATCGGTTCATTAAACCGGCTAGTTCATTAAAACCCATTTAACCAGTTGGCCGTTAAATTGATTGCCTCCGCTGAATTTATGTAAACGGTATTTTGCACCAAACAGGCAGCAAGCAGACTAGTCGAGAGTGTTTTAATATTGAATGCATTATTTCTAAAAACTGCCAAGTATAACGTGGGGTATATGTTTATTAAATATAAATTGAGGGAAATGCTATTTCTCATTTTAATTATATAGTTTTCATTAATTAGACTATATGATAAAACAAATTGTGAGAGTGCAAAAAATAAAAAATAGAGTCTTAATGAAATTTTCCTAATGTTACATGCTAAGTGAATAACATAAATTTAAAGTGTAGCTATAAAATTAAAAAGAATTTGTTATTAGCTATGTCCCAATCACCGAAAAATAATTTTCACTCTAGCCACTACATACATAGGTGGTACACCTAATAGAAATTCGAGGAGTGACAAGTTCTATTTCTCCCCATTTCAAGATAAAATGATTATTTCAAGGTTTTTTTACACCATATTATAATTTATTTATACCGCAATTCCAAGTTATTTATACACAAAGACAAATTTGTTTGGAATAGAAATTAGTAAGGCCCCATCCACCACCTAATAAGTTGGCACCACCAGGCTTTGTTTTTCACGCTATTAGCTATAACTACATTGGATGGCGAAACTATAAAAGTTGCTATGGGATTTACATTTATTTTTCATTTTCCCTTCCTTCTTCTTCTATTTTCTTCCCACTCTCTCCATTTCTTCTAGCATTGCTTTTAACTTTCTTATTTTTAACTAAAAATACGAGACAAATAGGTAAGTGAACATTAATTCCCTATTAAAAAAATAGTTTATTACAAAATCTAAATATTGAATTTGAAACTTATTCGTCAGTATAAAACCTACTTACCAAATATTCCTTAAACTTTAAATAGTTAATGCAAGAAACGTTTGGGGTCTATCGTGTTGGCTTGTGAGAAAAAAAGTGAAAAAACACTTTTTGTGGAATAGACCCTTTTACCTCTGCACCGTCTAAAATTGTCGTGGACTACAATAAAAGATGCAAAGAATGTCATCAAAAGCTGTAGACAGTAGATTATTTGGGATTTTTTTAAGGTTACTTTGTAAGATTGCATAAATATGAAATAAGTGTTTGGATAGAAAGTAAATCGTGTAAACTATCGTTTGGACAGGTGCTCATTATTGAATTTAATCAGTTGACTTTGACTTTGACAATTTTGACTTTTACGACTTAAAATATAAACCGATTCACACTTAATACAGATACCGTACACATTAATTTATTAGCTTGGAAGAAGAGGCCATTTTAAGTACACTCCATCCATCAATTGTACTGTTACTAACAATTATTTATCGGTGAATTCAAAAAACACCTAGTGGCATCATCGCCCCTGTGCTGCGTACATTTGAGTCACTATGTAGTCTCGCTTGGCCATCTATTCTGCAAGCTCTGCAAGAGATACATTCAATGCGAACGGTTGTGGTACTGGACCGCCTACTTCTGGCTCTTCATTTAAATGCACATCCTCTGCTTCGAACCGTTGAAAATGGTCATCTTCTGGCTGGTGCATCCTTAAAAAGTTGTGTAGCGCACAACAAGCAATGACTATAGTTATTTGAGTGCTCATGTAGAAATTATCTACCGGACCCTTTAAAAATTTGAATCTTTTCTTTAGCACACCGAACGTACGCTCAATGACATTTCAAAGCTGAGAATGCCGAGTATTGAACAAGCTCTTTGTCGGTGATTTGGGGCCCACGTTTTTATACGGGGGCATGAAGCCAAGAACATTCCTATATGCCGCATCAACTAAGTAGTAGTTGCCTAATTGAAAAAGTGAAAATAAGTTAATCAAACATGCCAAGTGACGGGAGTTTAGCATTTAAAGCATTTCATTTATTGACTTGGAAAATCTTGAGGATTAATTACCAGGTTGCGGCAGTGAAAAATCGGACGGATATGCTAATGCAGACTCCAATACTTGCGCATCATGTGTACTTTCCTCCCATCCAGCATACACATAGATGAAGCGCATGTCATGGTCACACACTGCCAGAACATTTTGTGATTGAAACCTGTGCCGATTTGTATATGCCATTTGCTCGCCTGTCGGAGGACAAGCTGAGATGTGGGTGCCATCCATTGCTCCTGCGGCATCCTAATATTCATGAAAAACACATATTAGTCATTTAGTTTGTAATAACAGAACAACAGCAACCCCTATGATAAAAGCACTTCTGTATACATTACCTTGAACCACGGATAAAAAATTGTTGAGTTTGCAATTCGTGGATTAACTGTAGTCTGGTCACCCAATCGTATTATTTCAGCTGCAAATAGACACAGGCCTCGGAGCACCTTTTTTATATTTCGGTTAATCGTCTCGATGGATCGATCAAAAATACTCCCCAACACACGGTGCATATGCTTGTGGCTCACCAACATTAAGGTCATAGCTAGCGCCTCCTATATGGGCACGCGGTGTTGGTAGTTGTGTGGAACGTACTGGCGCTCCACAAGGAGATCTAAAAGTTGCAGAAAATTATCAACTGTGATACGCATGTTGTCTATTGATCGTCTATGATGACTGTTCAGTAATCGCTCCACCCATTGTCTATTCGTGACCGAGCCATCATGTTGCGGAATTGGTTGATTGTTCCTTATGTGTGCAAGAGACGGATGCATTAACATTAACGAGGCACTCATAAGTAGTAAGGCCTCATCTTCCTCATCTTGCCTCATGCGATCTGAATTGCATCCCCTAACACCCCGGCGGTTGTTTCATGCCATGATAATTGAGTATATATCTGTATATATTTTTATAAGTGTGTTTTCATGTGTGTATATCTAATTCCATAAACTTATTTATATACGTGTTTGTGTATATATATATATATATATATATATATATATATATACAAAATTGATAACCAGCACATAAAATGCCATTTACTTAAAAAAACTCAGCACATTAATGATGACATCAAAGTTTTCATCCTCGTTTCGTACTAAAAATGGCATAAAGAGATTTGTTTGCACCAAGGACCAAAAAGTAAAAAAAAATTATGCAGTCGATGGCTTTTATATCATAGGGATTATTTGGATTTTGCATGATACATATTCAAATTGACTATTTCAATTCAATTTTTGACGTTCAAATTTGTATAACGCATAGAGTATAAAAGTTTTCCATACAAGAAAGAAAGAAACACAGAAATTGCAATTAAGGGTGACTGGGCAGCATACGTCTGGGTTAGATTTCATTTCACTTTTGAATTTACTACTTACCTAATGTGCTTGATAACCACCACGTATTTTGCAGATTGCTACACTGATCTAGTGTCTCTGACAAACTATCTAGAAGTGCAAAAATGTGAAATATGTTGGTTTTGAAAGAAATCCTTTAGATTTTTTTGTTCAACTTGAGCAGTTTGTAACTCAAGAAACCCACTTAAAAACAAACTCCAACAAATGTGCTAGTCCAAATAGTTCATTGTGAGTTGATATGATCAATTAATCCATTTTAAAATAAATGGGCATTGCACCTTTAATTTGATTTAAGACCCACATAAAATTGGTGCAATTTGTAGGCCGAAATGTTAGTTGATTTTTCATTATTTAATTTAAGTTAATCAATACCAATTTATTTTATTTCAATATTGACTAAATAAATTATTTTTTTATTTTTTCATTTTTCCCTAGTAGGGAAGGATGGAATTTAAGAGGCCAAGATTGAGCTTATGGTCTGTTTGGTTCACAGACTGGATGAGATGGGATGACTCATCCTTGGATTATTAATCCTGGGTTGAGTTATCCCCGGATAAATAATCCAAGTTATCTAGTGTTTGATTGGTTCTTATATGTTGGAAAATAATCCTATCTTGTGTTTGGTTGGAGAGTGGATGAGGAAGGATTACTATTTTAATGACCAAAGCATCCCTTAATTTGTAGATTCTTTTTAATACAATAATTTAATATTTTATAAAATATTAATAAAATAATTTAATATTTATAAATTTTATTAAAATAGAGTAGTTTAAAACTTTATAATTATAAAGTATACCAAGGGTTTTGATATATAAAAATTTGTATTCACTCAAACTTAGCCCATTCAACCCCTTAAAAATAGATTTTGACCAAGCTTTTGAACCTAAATTTGAAATTCAATTAAATAATGGGCCAAGTTTTGGCAAAATTGAGGTTAAATCGATTAAAACCTAATTCATTTAAGAGCTTTCACTGAGCCGAATTCAGGCTAATATAGAAGATTTTTCTTTGGATCGGGTTTGAGCTTGTTGAAGTCCTCATTCACAAAGTCCAATTGAAAAGAATATATATTTATATAAATTTCATTTAGAAAATAAGGTTAGTAAGGGTAATTTAGTCCAAGGGCAATATAGTCCTTATATTATGATATTAGTATGGCAAACTAGCCAAAAATTTTTAATTAGCTAATAGGGGTAAGTCAAAATTTTTAAAATAATGAATAGGGGCAAATTAGTCAAAAATTTTAATAGAATTAGTAAGGACTAATTGGTCTATTTATTATGATATTATTATGTGAGAGTATGGTAATATAATAGCTAATTTGAATTTGAATCATTCATAAGGATAAATTAGCCCAAATATTGTTATATTGGTAGTAGGGGCAAATTAGTCAAAAAAACTTTAAAATTAAATAGTAGGGGCAAATTAGTCCATTCATATTATATTATCATGTGAGAGTAGGATTATATAATTATAAGAGTATAATTTGTATTTTTTGTAAGGATAAATTAGTCTAAAATTTTATCATTCTATATGTTAATCATCTCAGGATGACTAATCCCATCTCCCCCATGAGATTATTTTATCCCATGAATAAGGGATTAATTCGATTAAGTAAGATGTGTCATCTCATATATAAAATGTAACCAAATATGGGATGACACAGGATGATTAGCCCAATCCCGTGTCATTGTATGAACCAGACGGACCCTTAATACCTAGAGGTCCTGAGGCCTTTTTTTTTTCGGTCTACACATTACTTGTAGATTCTTTGTAACTCACACAAAAAGGACAAATAGAATATAAACAAGAATTACTATAATATAGGATAAGTTATTATAAGGTAACATAACATCAAATTTCAGAAATAAAAATATGTAGCCACTGTTCAGTAAGCATAATATTTTAAGTAAAGTCGAGAAAAATGAATCCAAGTCTGACTATCATCCAGCACAAGAAGCCTCATTTCCGCTTTTTCAACATTCATAGCACACAAAAAGAGAAAGTAAAATCATGCATTAATACAGTTCATGAGTAACATAGAAAAGGTACATGTCCTCATAAAAATGGAGACATCTAAGGAGCACAAATCACCTATTTAATATAGTTCATTGCTGACCAATGAGATTTGATATACTCAAACAAGGGTATACCAATTCTGCAATTAGACACCATATGCAAATGCAAAATTTCTAGCCTGAGATATGAGCAGCCGCATTTCCTACTCTGTTGTACACAACTATACAACTGCACCACCTTGAAAGAAAGCTTGTAAAGAAAGCTATACAGCAATTTTGCAGCAACTAGTTCTGTTTCAGTCTCCTCTGTCTTTCTCAATTACCACAGAGCTCAGCATTTAACTTGGTTACAGAGTCCGCAAGGGGTATAACTTGAAGCACAGATCCAAAACTTCTCCTGAACAACAAAAGAGGAGGTCAGCAAGGGATGAAACTTCCAAGCATCAGAAAACTGAACTTCAAGAGGTTTAAATAATGCATAACAAATATCTACTGTTCAATGAGAAGTGGACAAACTCATGCCATAAGAAAGGAAAGCATCCACCAAAACTATTTGGGATGACTAGATAGATCCACATACAAAATGTAGGAGTACCTTAGATAATCACCATCCAACCCAGCAACTATTACAGTCTTGCCATCACGGTAAGCAGCTTCACAGCAAAAATCATAAAGGTCTTCAAAAAATTGTGCTTCGTCTATACCAATAACTTCAAGATGATGGTGTACTATAAAATAGGACTGTCATAATGGTCAGATGAAAAATTATTTTAAGTTTTATGTTCCTTCTAAAATATGTCGTCATTTAGCATTCTTGCAAGATAGTACATGGCAAACCAAACATCATATGCATGCTCAGGCAGTTGGTACCAGACCAAGATGCAGCACTAATTCTCAAGTACAAGGTCAATTTCAACAGAGCATACCTTCTCATATGCCTCAGTACCAAGCTTTTGTCTGAATGATGAAAGATTCGCCAACGGCCAGCATTGCAATTTTTCTCCATCATGTGTAAAAATTCAATCCAATGCGTATCCAGTGTCCTTATTTGATTTTATAACTGCAACACTGCTGCAAAAAACCAATTAGAAAAGAATGAGAAAGACAAAGGCAATGTTTACGTCAACAAGTATCCTTGCTATCCAGAAGTTACAGTTCCAGCAGGTTGAATAGCAATGTCAAATGTACTAAATCAGTATCGAGTTCTAATCTATTTCCCAAAACAGTTTTGTGTAAAGGAGATCCCTGGACATCATTATAGTAATTGAAGACATGATGTTCAAAAGCCAACCTTCATGCCAAGGCTGCCAGCAAAATACCAAAAGGAATAAACTAAATACGCCCAAAAGACAACTGAATAAAAACCCCAAAACAGCTAAAGGTGACCAGAATTTAGAATTTCTTTACTTGGTTGAAGCTTGGTTCAATTTCCATCATGTGTATTTCAATATTCTCTTATATGGACAATAATCAAACGGAGGGTAAGGAATTTTCTTTTTCGTCTTTTCAATAGAACAATAGAACATGCCGATTTCCTCTTCATATCGTTCCAGCAACGAATCAGATAACAGTTTCAGAACACCTACCAAGCCTCAATTAAGCATGCCCTATAAATTGAAGATAAAAAGACAGTCACCCAACTTAAATCAGGAATTCAGACAATAAAGAATCTGTTTTACAAACCACCAGAAAACAGTGAACTTGAGTTATGAACTTTACATTGACGCATACATTTGTTTGTTGACACCGTGCACTCAAGACAATGCCACTGTTTAACTTCACTTGCTCAAAATACTTCCGCTTTGAAGTCCTCTAAAACTAGTGCTAATTAAATACAGTGTTTTTTTTTTTTTTTTTTTTTGTCGACGGGGTGGGGTGTCCGGGTCAAGTCCGTAAAGGCGGCCCGACTAATCCCCACTCCGGCCCGGTCCAGCGCCCCAACCAGACCTAGCACGTTAAATGCACGGCGAACTGATGTTGCTGCGGAGATTCGACCCCAGGACCTAACGGTCCCGAGGAGGAGGCGCCAACACCAGCCCATTCACGTGGGGGCAAATACAGTGTTTATTCAATTAACTTATTTTACACTTTTAGGTAAAATGTAATTACATGACATAATGTTTATCCAATTTTCAAATTCAACCTGTGTATATGTGGTCATGGCATGCATCCAAACCCGCTCATGTAAAGATTAATCCTAACTTACATCATGTTTAAAGTTTATTGAATAGCTTTTTCATTTCTTTTTTATGAAGGTTATGATGATTTACTTTGATACAGTACTATGCAATTCTTACCCAAAAAGAGTACTAGGAATTGGCCAAATTCTATATCAAACAGGCTAATACCGTAAACGGTTTAGAAATTTGTATTGAAAAAGGAAAAACAAAAAGAAAAGAAAGAAACTTTATGGCTTCTTTCAATATATCCCCACAAGATAGTCATATCAAGAAATGGTTGTGAGCAGAGTGTGAAAGTATAAAATTATCACCCATGGCCAAAACATTGTATATTTTTTCAAAAAAAAAAAAAGAGTAGTCCATTTAAATAATTCTTTTCAAATACAGAGCAACCTAGATCTTCACAACATCCCAATTCTAATGATGATTGTAATAATGCTGCACAACAGCAAGAATCAGTTGTAGATGAGCTAGGCAGACAATAACAAACAGTTGGGATGGATCCATGGTCACAACAATCAGGACTTGAAACTGAATTTGAACATCAGCAGCAGCCTGAGACAAAAGAAGAACAACCCACGGATGTGGGAACTGGAAACCAACAGTCGCGGAGGAAGAAGCAAGTTAGAAGGAGAAGAAACAACAATAGAGCATCAGGAGAAGAGGCAGCTCCTCATTTAGATGATGTCCATGCATTAGATAAAGACACAGTGGTGACTGAATTGCATAGTGATGCTGGCTCCTCAGATGAAGAGAATGATGATGACTGGAGGAATAGGTATGTTGATTTCAATCCGGAGAGAGATCTAAAAGACCCTAATTTTGAGTTTCACATAGGAATGAAGTTTGAGTCAGCTGAACAGCTAAGATTAGCTGTTAGAACATATTCCATCATGAAAGGAAAACCAGTAAAGCCATACACAAATGAAAAAAAAAAGGTTTAGAGCAAAATGCAAACCTCCTTGCCAATGGTTTGTTTATGCTTCAGTTGAGAGGGAACTTGGAATAGCTGATTTGGTTGTCAAGAGCATGAATAATGAGCACACAAACTGCAGTCATGTATGGAAGAACAAGAATATTTCTGCTAAGTGGCTTGCAAACAAGTACATGGAGAGATTTAGATGTAATGTTGAAATGCCTCCAAGATTATTAAGACAAATAGTTGATGAGGACTTCAAAGCTGAAATTTCAAAATGGGTGGCATACAATGCAAGGGCAATTGCTAAAAAGGAGATTCAAGGGAATGCAGAGCAGCAATATACGGACATATGGAGATATTGTGCAGAAATTAAGAGGACACACCCAAATACCACAATGGAAGTTATGTTTACTCCCTTCAGACAACCTGGATGCAACCCAAAATTCATGAGACTTTATTGCTATTTGGGACCATTAAAACAAGGCTTTCTTGACGGTTGTAGGCCCATTATTGGGGTTGATGGATGCCACATAAAGGCTGAATATCGGGGACAGCTGTTGACTGCTATTGGAGTAGATCCCAACAATGGATGGTGGCCCATTGCTTGGGCAGTGGTTGAGAGGGAAGCAACTGAACAGTGGAAATGGTTTTTTGAGCTGCTGAAGAATGACTTGCAGATTGAAAATGGGTACAGCTACACCTTTGTTTCTGACCAGCAGAAGGTATTAACTCCTTCCCTTTGTATATGCACAGTACACAGATCTGTTTCAATTTACTAATGCCTTTTGTTTGTAATAATTTATAGGGTCTTGACCGAGCATTATCTGAGGTACTACCAAACAGTGAGCACAGATACTGTGTGCAGCACCTGTATAACAACTTCAAGAAGAAACATCGTGGACTTGCCCTGAAGACAAAACTGTGGAACATTGCAGCAAGTACTACTGAGGGACTATTCAAGAAAGCAACAGCAGATCTGGAAAAATTTGACAAGGAAGCATATGAATGGGTGAAGAAAGCACCACATCCCAGTCATTGGTGTAAGACTTTTTTTTCAGAACATACTCGATGCGATATGTTGGTTAATAATTTGTGTGAAAGTTTTAATGGTCATATACTTGAAGCTAGGCAGCAGTCAATTATCAAAATGTTAGAGTCCATTAGGATATTTCTGATGGAAAGGATACAGAGAAGGACAACTGCAATGGAGAAGTTTGAATTGTCCATTGGCCCACTAATCACAATCTGCTGTTGAGGAAAGTGAACATGCACAGCATCGACAGCAGGAAGAAGTTGTACAAAACCAACAACAGTCTCAGAGCCAAGGGGCTCATCAACAAAGGAAAGCAGGAAAACGAAAGTTAACAGATTCAGAAAAGGGGCGGATCAATGCCAATTATGCATATTTAGGTAAAGAACCTCCTTTCACTGTTGGAAATTGGAGTAGAGCTGGTACTAGAAGAGGAGGAACTTCAGCAACAACTACCAGAGGACAACCAAGAGTCAAAAGAGGATCAAATTGAAGAGGAAGTAAAGCTATAGCTAGATTGAGACATAATTCAACTACATTTTGTCTTTTTGTATGAAGTTTGTTTTGGATTTGATATGCTGACCTATTACGAACATGGTCCATATGTACAAACAATTTATTTTGTCCAATCTACACAGATTGTTCTATGTTAATGCAGCACTTTTGTTTAGTTCTTATGTCTCTGTCATTTATTGATGAAATTAGTAGAACTGAAATGTGTTGTTTCAAACCTTTTTTGACACCAAATAATAACTATTTATTCATGTGAACAATACAACTTTTATACATCAAAATGTTTATACAGAGGGGTACAAAAGGGGCTTTATAAAGCCATTTGCCCTTTCCCTTTCAATATGCTACCATTACAACAGAGTAGCTATTCTTCAAGGATTTTCAACGATGCCACAAATTTGTAGCATGCCACCAGAATTATCTATTCTCATAACTAACATTGCTAAGACAACTATTAGCCAAGGCAACACTGCGCATCGAATGAGTCGCTTATTGGCTGATTTGTACTTGGCAATTTCAGTTTGAAGTGGCTTCATTTTACCCTCCAATTTCACAGCTTTTGCTTCCCACTTTCTTGCAGCCTTTTCAAATTCAACCATTTTTTCCTCCATTCCAATGATCTTTCTGAGTAGACCCGGTATAATCATTGTAGATCGAGCGTACATTTCATCATCTATCCAACCCCAATAGCCACAACCATCCTTCAAAAAAAAAAAAACAAATTCATTATATTTCTTACACAATAATAAATTAAGTATCTAAAAAAATGTTACAAACCTCCCCCAATGCGCATTTGGCAAATCTTCTTCCCGGATTTTGTGCAGTCCATGAAGTTATCATTACTGTCTTCATCCCACAAACACAAGTAGGCAAAATGGGTGTCAACGATGTAGGTGGCATGGATCTTGCTGGCCCGGCTCTTGGTGGCATTGATCTTGGTCCTGCTTCCTCTAATCCAAGTTAGGCTTCTTCCATTTCTTTCTCTTGTAGTTTCTCTCGGGTAAGTAATATTTATTAGCTTTATACAAGAAGAACAAGAAGATCTATTTTCAACTTCCTAAATTGACCCTACCTTTTGTATTGGAAATCGCGCAAATGGACACCTCTGCGAAGTTAACGACTAAATCTAACAGAATGGGTTCGAGTCTACCTTTTATACAGTTTGATGGTCAAAACCAGCCTTTTAATAGTTGAGTGACCAAAACTCGACGATGGCAAAAGTTTAGTGGCCACTGGGATAATTTGCTCTTAAAAAATTTGTTTAACTTGAACCAATTTTGTAGCTCGGTTGGCTAGGTGGTCAATCACTCTTCAAGTACTCCCTTTGCCAAGGTCATGAATTTGAATCCTAGCCTTGGCAAGTACATAGTATTCTTATCACAGAAAAAATGATTTACTTTAAATTACAAATTATCTTTCCATATTTATTTGATTATTATGAAAATAGTGCCACTTTTTGTCAATTATCTGCGCCACGTAATAAAGGAAATAAATTGATTGGAAAACTGGCTTTGACATAAAGCACATATAAAGATCTCTCCAAATACTTGCACTGGGACAAAATTTCACCAGCCCTGAGCCTTAAAATGGTGTATTTGGACTAAATCCACTAATATCGTAAGCTGGATACCTTTTCGAAAATCAAAGACGAAGGAATTGGTGACAAGACGGGCACCCCATGGACCTTAAACCCAGGATGAACACCCCACGGTCTTCCTCCGATGTGAGATGGAAGCCCAACCCCCCGTGCACACCCTCACCAAATATCGATTTGTCTTTTTCCAGTCACGGAATTAAACACACATACTTAATAAGTATTCATAGCATAATAAGTATTCATCTCTTTTAAAGATCAAGGCTTTCCTGATGCTCTATTGTTGTTTCTTCTCCTTCTAGCATAGGTTTTTGCAGATTGCTACACCCAATCCCGTCATTGAGCTACTACTCGGACAATCAACGAGCACACTACCAGGAAACAACTTGATCGGTTATTCGTCAGAGCTCTTCTGATCGTGAACTAGTTCTGTGGGTGTAGAGCAAGCAATTGGGTTGAAATGCATATGATGGTACTACGAGTTATTTGTAGGGTGTATGGATGAACTTCAATTATCAGATACATGTTAAGATTCGTGAGTTGCTCGGTGACAGCCCCAGCACCAGTGAGCTACTACTTGGGCTCACAATTATCGAATAACTCCAAGTCTGTGGAAAGCATACGAGCACATGCACTTCCCCATTTTATGAAACTTGTATCAAGTATAGGTGGTCGAAGTATGGCAGACATGACAAGTCCCTGAATAAAGCCAACGGAAACATGACAAAACCTATGCTAGAAGATCGTTAAAAGAGATGAATACTTATTATGCTATGAATAAAAAAGTCATCTGCGGTGAGTGTCCTGACAGTTCCTACTCCAACAGAGGCAAATACTCCACAGAGGCAAATTATTTGAGATGACAACGGAGTGTTGTTGAAGAAATTTCCATGCACATGAGCTTTTATACATGTAATGCTTGTTGGTGACACATACACATATATAGTCCTGCCAAAAAATAAAAAGCATGACTGGAAAGCACATGACTGGAACCGGCAATAGCACTATTTTTTCCCTTCTTTTCTATTATTTTTCATTGGGCCCATCTTCATTCTGAACTTGAAAAGCATGACTGGAACCGGCAATATCATGACTGGAAGCTTTCATATGCTGACTGGAACCCGCAATATCCTGACGGTTCTTTTTCACTTGCCGTTTTACCTGATTTGTGCGTTTGGAATAAATTCAATTAGTTCCCATAATTGGTATAAAATAGATTAATTAATGTGAGCAGCTTGTGCTTAATTTTGCGACTGGGAATTGCCCTATTCGACGTTGTAAAACTTGTCACATGCTTAGTAATTTAGAAACCTTAGAATCAGGAGATCGGCACAAATGCATTCAGTTAAAATCCCCAACTAGTTCTTTCTCAGGATTAACTTCACGTTTGAGAAAGCTCATTAGCTAAATCATCGTACAACATCATATGGAAGCACTTACACAGAAGACAAATAATATGATAAATAACAAGGAATCAAGTTAAATTAAAAAAAAAAAAAAAAAACAAATCCATGCTCGTCTGTCCAATGAATATCATCAACGTAAGACTATTCATTGACAAAATTTCACCAGAACCAAATGATTAAAACAGAATGGTATAGAAAAACGCATAACAAACAGAGGAGAAGCAAAATGATAAAACAAAAAGTATAATGATCCTTACTGACATAATTCCTATGAATGAAAAAGTCATCTTATTTGAGTGTCCTCACAAAGCATACTCCACCAAAGTGGGGTAAGAAAATACACACCATAGAATTAAATAAAAGTGACGGCTGACCCCTATGTTACAAGCATCAAAATTGGGCAGGCAGCCCCAACGGGAGAAGTTGTGACCAGTCACAAACTTTAGGCCAACAAGAAGTAAAGAAAAATCAACTCAAAGTCTCAGCAACACACATAATTAAGTTAGTACAAATATACTCTGTTTTCAACAGCTACAACTCAAGCCAAGCCTTTCTCCTGCATCAACTTAAGGATATAGCCATACCGGTCAGCTGCAGAAGCCCTGAGGAAAATAACTCGTTCCCCCTCTCTGTCACTATTGGCATAATGACAGTTAGCATGTATCCTCCAGTTGTCCGGAATCTCCATTGTGTCAATCACATCCTGGCATTGGATTACACTGTATAGGGACTCAAACTCCATCCTACTCCGTCTGTCCTCAAGTACAACTTCGGAGTAATTTCCAATTTTGCTAATAGCATCCTCAAGTCCAGTGGATGACCTTGTCAATTTTGACCCTCTAGTCCCCTCCGGTTCACCGCTGGTCCCCAAGCTTGAGGCTGACCGTTTTCCTCCAACAGCCCCTGGAACTGGCGGAACATAGTACACGTCCCCCTCATCCCCTTGGACACCCATGCTCGCCGGATTAGGGGACATCGAGCTAGAGGCTTTACCTTTTCCCTTCCGGCTCCTAGCAGAAGTGTTGGCTCTTTCACGGCGAGGCGGTTCCGATGGTACTACCTCGCTTGCACATTGGGCACAGCTGCCTGTCGCGTGTCTTCCAAGAAGAAGCGGTGTGAGCTGATCATACCAGTAGCATGAGTTCTCTTTTTTGAAATCAGCATACGAGGAATTTGTCTAACATTATTAAAGCAATTCTGAAGTCAGCACGAAAGAAAGACAACTGGAATACTACTTAACTACTGGAATTCATAGATATAACTCCAATAGAGATGCATTTCAGTTAATACGAGTCAGAAAAAATGAAAGCCATATCATGTTTCTTCAAGGCATCCATCAGGTCAGCAGCTTCATATTCTATGTGGCAGGGCAACTCTTCCCATTCTAGGCAACTAAAGGAGAAAATTGGGAGACACCCGGCAGTTCCTATATGTTACCAGGTTTAAAAGATAGCGTCTAGTCCATGACCTGATTCCAACTAATGAGTTTCAGAACTGTGAAAAGTAGATAAAGCAGAAAAGCAAATTGCATCAGAGTACGAATTACAGTAGAAACTTCCTTCAAAATTTATGTCCGCAGCAGAATGTCAAGTAACAAGTGCCAATTTCAAGTAAACATTTGGTTCCCAGTTCAAAGTTTTGGCCCCTTTTTCTACCAAAGTTCAGCAGCAATTCTAATTGTCTAAAGGAGACAGCTAAACAGAAATCCAAACTAATCCTGTTGAAAATCACCACGAATATCCTCTAAACCAAGGAGACATTTTTTAAGCAAATTCCTGAAATGGGAAGTAGTTGATTGCAGCTATAAGCATTCAAGAGCATCATAAGCAAGTAAATTAACAGAAGTAAAGGCATCTATAATTCCACACCTGCACCAAGTTTTGCCAATGTTCTTCATCAGCAGTGAAGCAGTAGCTGTCCTCATTCCACCCAACCCCGGTCTCAGATTTTGAGGATATCCCACGCAGATTACAGAACAAGTCCCATTTTTTCTTGATGTGATAGTATCTGGTCTGCAATTGCTGGCCAGTGACGGTCATGATGCCATTACTTACCAAATGGCTTGCCAACATGTCGTAGTTTGTCTCAAGCAACTTCTTGTTGTCCCACCAGTTATTTTCCCTAAAGCTAACGTATGCTATGAGGAAAGCTTCATCCATTGCATCGGTCCATTGAATCCTAGAAGCCATTTGCTGAAATGTGGGGGAGGAAAAAAAAATGTAAGCGCAAAACAGATATTAAAAAATATTTTAAAGCGCTATGGAAAAATGAAATCGACAAATAATAGCTGGGGAAAAACAGGGCAAATTTTAGGGAACAGTACGAATTCACTTGCCTCAACGTAGGTGGAAAGACAGTCGATGTAGTTGTTGGAGGCAGTTGACGAACGGGAGGAGCAATCGGAAGTATAGCTAACAGGTGAGGCTACAAAATTCCAACAATAACTAGTTAGACTCAAATAATTGGCATAGAAAATTACTTGAGAATACATATATACATGCAAGAAGGACATACAATCGCAGGAAGGCTTCTTCCTCTTGTCAGCGGTCATAACCGAATAGCTAACAGCGTCACAACTAAAGTATGGACAGCAGCTGGAATCCTATATTATTAGTCACGATTCTTCAGCAATTTATCTTGTTGTACAGATTAACAGTAAGGGCCAAAATATTAATGATAGGAACCTTTGTAAGATAAACATCTACAAGAGCATATTAATCACAATTAATTTCTTGAAAGTATAGAGGTTATGCCAATATTGATGTAGCACAATTTCCATCAGCATTTAAGGGGCACCAAATGTAAAGAATCCTACATAGTATAAGTTTGTCTTTTATGCCATTTACAACAGTTTAAGAACAGGCCCATCACTGGGAGCGGTGATAAAATGTAAGCCCTGAACAGGGGTAAAAATGTTCATCACAGAAAGTAGTCACTTGTTATTGTATTGCAAAAGGTCTTGGTTGTTATAGAGATACAGGAAAAAATAATTAAAAAGATATCCTTTGGAATGCACATCACTAACCAAACCACATAATTAAGAGCCACGAAAACAGTTGTCAAACCATAATCCAAAGCTAAACCATGAACCCCAAGAGATATCCCTCGTTTATGTCAAATCTAACAACTAATCAAGAAACCCATCTGGTCCTCCAGTTTCATAATCCCCAGAGCATTCTTACCATATCCCTATCTTCACTGATTGTCACTTTTTTGTCAGTGATCTTATTGCTGCCGGCCTCAGTCGTCAGTCCTCAATCTTGTTTTCCATTTTGTCCAAATAATCTCAAACAAAGAACATTCGTAACCAGTTTTGCACTACCAATACAGAGTACTAGTTTCACGGTACCCTAAGCTAAGTATCAACATTCTATAAACACCTCTACAGAAGCTTTTGGCATTTCATTTCACCGAGAAAAACATATTATTATCTCAAATTTCAGACTTTTAACAGAGTGAGGAACAATTAAACACGGAGAATTCAAAATTCCATTGACCAGCAAAAAGAACTAGGTATCATAAACCCAAAAAATTCCGTTGGGAATTTAATCACACTATTTTTGTTACTTCCTAAACCCAAAAAACCTTAATGCCCACTATTATTTTTCGGTCTCTGTAAATTAGCCTTAATTGTGAAGTTATGCTGTTAAACATAACTACAGAGTTGATTCCGCAAGCACTGTTTCAGATTCAGCCATGACAATTGCTAAGAAGTAGTTTGCATACTGTCCGGGAACATACCTGCCGGAGACCTTGCCGGAATCACAGCTGGAGTGTTGCAAATCCAAATTGCCGCTGGAGTGGTGAAATTGCCAAGCTGAATGAAAACCACCACCACCTTCAGTCTCGCAAGCAATTCGTATCAAGCGTGTTGTTGTTGGCCAGGAAATCGTCCCAGCTGGATCTGCTTGGAGCTCTTTGGCCGGTGGGAGCTAGATGAAATTGGGTAAAAAATGGCTTAGAAGAAACTCTGCACGTGAAGCCTGTCGGATATTTTGAGGAGTAAATGGCTTTTACTCCTACAGCCAACAGATACTTTTACTTTTCCATCAGAAAAGCCTGCCACATCAGCACGTTTTGTTTTGTAGTAATTTGTTTGTACAAAAGGCTGCTCAATCTGAAGGCATCCAATGTGGGTAAAATAAGGGTGAAAAAACTTATACAGTCCAAACAGTTATTTTCTTTTAGGTTAATTGTTAAAGATATTTTACATTCCAAACAGTCCCAAAGCTCGAGATCCGGTAGGAGTAGTCCTAACTCCTTAGTAAGGAATCCGTTTCTTCTGAATAATACAAAAAAATATGCTTTCCAAATCATATTGTGTTCTATCCTTGCATCATTTGATTTCCAATACTCCTTGTACCCCAAAAAACCAAAGCAATGGCTGAATTGTTTGTTCCAAAGATAATAGATGAATTGGGTGATGTTGTCGTGAAGCAGCTTGGGGAGAAGGTTAACCTGGTGATGGGGGTTGAAGAAAAGGTGGGAAATATCTCCTCTAAGTTGAAAACAATTGAAAAACTTTTGCATGATGCAGAGAGAAGAAGGCTGATGGAGAAACATGTTGGCATTTGGCTCGAAAAGCTTGAAGATATAGCATATGAGATGGATGATGTGCTGGACGAATGGAAGATCAAGATTCAGAATCCAAAAACCGAGGGAACTCATCAGAATGCAAAGGATGAAAGCTTCCAACAATCAGAAAACAAGCTTAAACATGTTTAAATACTGCCTGAATCGATAAGAAAAAGAGAGCATCCACCAACACTATACGGGATGACTAGATAGATCCAGATGCAAAATTTAGTAGTACCTTAGATAGTCACCATCCAATCCAGCATCAATCACAGCCTTGCCATCATAGTCAGCAGCTTCAAGACAGAAATCATAAAGGTCTTCAAAAAAATTGTGCCTCATCTATACGAATAACTTTTAGCTGTAATCATGGTAATAGCAACCACTAAGGATACTGGTGTACTGCAAAATAGGACTGTCATAATGGTCCAATGCAAAATTCTGAAAAGTCCCATATTCATCATAAAATATGCAGTATCCATATTGGTTGACACAAACAATGTGTCATTGTTTAGCATTCTTGCAAGATAGTATATGCAAACCAAATATCATATGCCCAGGCAATTGATACCAGACTAAGATGCAGCACGGCATCTCAAGTACAAGGTCAATTTCAATAGGGCATGCCTTATCATATGCCTCACTACCAAGCTTTTGTCTGAATGGCAATTTTTCTCCATCAAGTGTAACAATTGAATCCAATGCATACTTAGTGTCCTTATCTGATTTTATAATTGCAATACTTCTGCATACAGATACTCATTACATAAGAATGAGATAAACAGAGGTCATGTTTACATCCACCAAAAATCCTTTCTGTCCAGATGGTACAGTTTCAAATGGGACAAATAGCAATGTCAAAATAACTAAATCAGTGTCAAGTTCTAATCTATTTCAAGAAACAGTTTTGTGTAAAGGAGGTTCTTGGATATATAATTTATTATGGTAATTGAAAACAAGATCTCCAATGCCAGCCTTGATGCCAAGGTTACCAGCATAATACCAAAAGGAATAAAACAAATACACCCAAAAGACAATTGGCCTAGAACCAACCAGATACCAAACACCCCCCCCCCCCCCAACCCAAAAAAAAAAAAAAAAGCCCCAACAAGAAAGGGGAAAAAAATTAAAGGGAACCAAAATTTAAAAGTTTTTACTCAAAGTGAAGCTTAATTCAATCGTGTTAATTTCAATTTCTCTTACATGGACAATAATCAGATGCAGAGTAAGGAATTTTCTTATTTCTTTATGCCAAAGGCCAACAGAACATGTCGATTTTCTCTTCATATTGTTCCAGCATGCGCTATAAATTGAAGATAATAAGACAGTCAACTTAAATCAGTATCTCAGGCAATAAAGAATCTGTTTAACAAACCGTGTATGATACATTGGTTGTAGAAGGATTCTAGAACTTTAGAATGTTAAGACACCAGAAAATAGTCTTCAACTGATTAAACAGTTAGAACTGGAGTTACATATGTTGAATTCACCCAATAATTGACCATAGAAATGGTAACTAAAAGTTTCCATAAGATCAAATTGTCTAATTTGCTAAGAAGCCTTGAGCACTCAGAACACAAAAAGCACATAAAGAACTCGAATGGAAGAAATGGCATCTCAAGCGACATGATTAACCAAGTGCCAGTTTCTACTAACTCCAATACATTCAATCCATAAACCTCTGCATAAAAAGTTCAGACATCCACCGTGAAGCTCGACTCCTGAATAACTTCCAGCATCACCTGAATATGATCTGAATATTTATCAATATCCAAACGGTCCTCAATATGATGTAATGGCAAAGACCCTTCTGAATCTTTCCTACATATTTCACATATAGGTCTTTTCCTAACCATTAGAGGAAATATAATGACCATAGAAATGTTTATCTCCTTCTCTAATTATAAAAAAATTAGTATGCATGACACCGAGGATGAAGTAGAGTCCAAGAATTTAAAGCTTTCAGAAGTTCCCCCCTCCTAAAAAGCAGCAACCCAATCTACAGCATTAGCTGCATATATGATGGCATAGCTCAAACTTAATCCTGTCAACTAATTACTTGGCATGAGGAATATACCCCATATCTTTCAGGACACAAGTCAGATCTTCATTTAACTGATAACTCCTCAGTTTTCTCATGAGTGTTATGCTCCATAAAGAAAAAGTGAGCCTCCCTTTGAATTTCAATCATGCTATGACCAGGCTCCTTCTTCATCTCAGATTCATTCATCACACTCCTAAGCTCGGCTACATTATCCCACAAACCAAAAGAAGCATAAGCATTTGATAAGACAACATATTTTCCAGCACTTTTGGATTCCAACTCAAAGAAGTTCTTCGCTGCAAGCTTTGCCAAGTCCATATTTCCATGAATCTTACAAGCCCCAAGTAAAGCACCCCATACAAAAGGGTGCTCCTTACAAGGTGAACTCATGACAAACTCATAAGCATCCACTAACCTACCAGCAGGCCCTAACAGATCAATTTCCCTTTGGCTGAAATCTGCAATCTCTAGTCATTGAGGTAAAGTACTCCCAGCCTCTGTTCACCAAACCTCCATGGTTACAAGCAGCAAGAACAGCAAGAAATGTAACATGGTTGGGACTAAAACCTTCATCTAACATCCTATGCAAGGATTCTATAACCTCTACCACTCTTCCATGTTGTCCATATCCAGATATCAAAGTAGACCAGGTAACAACATTTCTATCTAGAAACTTCTCAAATCCAAGATCCCCTACAGAGAGCCTACTGCACTTGAAATACATATCCATGAGAGCACTATTAACTACAAGGTTTCCACAAATTTGGCACTTGATCCACAGAGCATGGGCTTGCCTGCCCTGTTCCAGGATTGCTAAAGAAGCATGAGCCCTAAAGATTGATCCAAAGGTATAATGGTCTGGTATCAAACCATTTTTTATCAGCTTATGGAACATGCTCAAGCCCACCTCTTCCAAACCTTTCTGCACATAACCTACAATCATCGAATTCCATGAGACCAAGCTTTTCATTTGCAACTTATTGAAAAAAAGAGTGTGGGCTAGATTACGATTTCTGATTCTACTTGAACCCCTGCCTGGCATAATATCTGAACAGCCTCCACTACCGTTCCTGAAAACAGCAATCCTTCAAAGTCTCATCCAACTGAAGGGTAATCTCTCTAGCATCAGCCTGAAAACTGGGAATGTCATCAACGATGATTTAATTTGACAGCAAGAACAACTCTAGTTCCCTTGTTCATCTTCAAAGAAGCGGAACAGGATCTGGAAAAAATTATTCATTCTAGTTGTATTAATACCAGTAATTACAATCACATAATATGCTCAAGTTGTTGTTTGAAAATCCCTCCAAGAGTCTTACAAAAGACAAAACTTTAGCCTTTAGTCATTTATGATATATAAAAACGTTCACTAATTGACAAACAGTCTTCACTGGAAAAATTACTCTCGTGGCCTACATTGATACCATTTACTTCAGCTATATAAACAATTATATACTTGTATCCATCCCTCATGCAGAACCCACATATATTTGTAAAAATTATACAGCCTAAAAGAAATTTTTTTTGTTTTAATACGGCAAATAATCAATACGGCTCTTACCCAAGCACGTATAATACAGCACAAAACCCACATACATTAGTACTTTTTGCTGTACTACTTCAGCAATTTGTCAAGTGTTTATAAGTCAGAGCATGCAGTTTCCACTGAGAATTTGACAAACTAAGTAAAAAGTGCAAGATTATTAAGAATAAAAGCGATGCTAATCAAGATATGGTAATTAGTAAAACAACTGTGAAATTGAAAATTGAAAGAAAGGGGAACCTTACCTTCCATATACTACTGTCGGTCTAATCCTCCTGAGAAGAGTGGAAGGTTTTCCGGCAAACATGGGTCCCACGATCACGTGAATTTCACCAGAAGAAGAATAAGCAGCAGCAGAAGTAGCTTCTGATTTCAAGCTTCGTATCTGGCAATGCTGATGACTAGGTTGTGGGTTTAGCAGCCAAAAACCGAGGATTTTTTACTGGTGCTTTCAGGAGAAAATATGGGCTTTTGAAGGGGTGGTGGTGGCAGAAAAGGGAATTTTGGAGAACCCATTTGATTCTTGAAATCAGCAGCATCTGGGAACACTCTTGAATTTGGTGGATTGTTTCTCAGGAGTGGAGCAGGGGAGGAGGGGAGGGGATAACTTGTTACAGGGGTATCGGGAAAGGGTTCGGGCTTTGGACTTTGGATCTGGGCTTTGGGCTCAATTAATAGTTATTGAATTTTAACGAAAAAAAAAAACTAAAACGTGATGTTTATGAAAAAGAAATAGTAATATAATAAAAGATGGGACAGAAATTAGCACAGATAGGAAGTAAGACAAAAGATTCGTTGTAAAATTTTTACATGTTATAATTTGACGAGACGTTTGGTTTGTGGGTTTCTTGCTAAAGTATGAGTGCTAAAATTAATCATAGTAGTACTAATTATTTAGTTAATGTTAATCAAAATCAGTTAACCCAGGATTTTTTACTGGTGTTTTCAGGAGAAAAGACAAATTCAAAAAATTTTGAATTTTCAGTGAAATATGGTGAAATATATGGTGAACTTCATATATTTCACCACTGATTTCATGAATATATGGTGAAATATATTTCATGAATATGAAAAGATGGGCCCACTGCCAGAAGTTCACCATATTTTCAGTGAAATATATGCAGTGGCAGAGCCAGAAAAAATTTTCAGTGGGGGCAAAAATAATTCTAAAATTTTTTATCTATTCTTTTTTAGTCTTTTAAGGAAAAAAATATTCACCAACAAGTACAAATAATGCATATATTTCATGAAAAACATCAAAAGACAAATTCAAAATTATTAATGTAATAATAAGTGCAAACTAAACCATTTACAATTGCTCGTGACAAGTTTTCATATTTTGATAATGGTTTACAACCTTTCATTTTGAATTTCACAAAATATATTTTTCTTAATATAAGTAACTAAACAATTATTCATCCAAGTGTCTTCCATTCTATTTTATAACCGATTCTTCACTATATTCATCATTGAAAAAACCCTCTCTACGGTAGTTATAACAACATGTAAAATCAAACACAACTTTAAAAGCATTTAAACCAATAGATACACAAAACTCCAGGGGGTACACTTGAAATTACATCAAATTTTTATAGGTATTATAGAAATTTAAGGGGACGGTGGGGACCTATAAATCAATAGATACACAAAACTCTAGGAGTACAATTGAAATTACATCAAATTTTTATAACTATCATGGAAATTTAAGGGGGCAGTGGGACCCGCACCCCTAGTAAAAATCCGCCAATGACTTCTACTTCCTTTTCTGTTTATCCATTTTCATCTTGTTAAATTTGTTTTATAATTTCTTCAATTTACAAAAATATTCAATACTACATATTAAAAAAAACACTTCTCGTATTTTCTTTAAACATATTAAAGAATTTGAAATGCTCTCATGATCATTTATGCACTCCACTCACACTTAATTATAATATGTCAATTTCAGTTGGATTCTTCTTTCTAACTTTCACCTATTACGCTAACAAGAGGGAATGTATTATTTCAATGTTTCCAAAATTTAGATAAAATAAAGTTAATTTTCGGTTAGAAGATACTATATACCAGAATTAGAACAACAGATTAAGACCACCAAAAATCTCAATCATGAGCAAATAAATTTAGACAATCACTCAACTTCTTATATTAATATTCGATTGTAACATTTCCAACAACTAAATTAAGAAATTTTTCCTGTGCTAATTTACTAATGCAAAGTGTGTTTTTCCCCCCTCAGTTTGGTAGCTGCCTTGTTATTTACAAACTAGCAAGGGCACAGATGAAATAATTGTGTTAACGGACATTTCTTTTAGGAAATTTGGTTGTTGCTTTTTAAGTATGGTCGATTAATTGTTCAATTACAACTACTGAAGGTTACGTGGGATAGATCTTTGATTGAAAGCTGCTACAGATCGGCAGACAAGCAAGCATTCAGCATATCGTGGACCTGGATTCCACAGAGTCCATGGTGTTTTCACATCGGTATTCAACCCATAGTCACATATTGGAGGCATTGGATTTGATCTTGGCAGCTTCTTCCTCGCTTCTTCTACCTTAAAGCTGCGAGAGAGAACTCTCTTTTGATTGAAGTAGATAAAGCTGGTGAGAGAGAGATTATTATGTCCCTTTAATTTTGGTTCTGATGCTTCAATTACAGTTGAAGAAAAAAGCCTTTTGATTCCGGCTTGACTTATTGCTAAAATGACCGCAAGTCTTAAAACTATATACTTTTAATTGTTTAAAGGCCAATTAGATATAGCATTTAGATCAAGGGCCAAAACTTAACAACGATGATTAGTTTCGGGGCTTTATAGGTTTTTAGCTCTTATTATTTAGATTATCACAAGTACAAGAAATTAAATTTACAGCAAATATGGAATAAAAGTAGTAGAACTAAGGATAGAGAGCTCCTAGGGTCGTGGAATTCCTAACTATTCTTGCAAGTGAAATTATTAGTTAAATGATTATTATTACCTTAACTAGTTATGACATAATTTTCAAATATACGTGATACACGCTTTTGCAAGTATACCAACCATATTTATAACTACTCCACGTCTACTAATATGAAATGAAACTAACTATAGATTCATTAGGTTCTATGAAATTATATGAAGTAAGCCACCAAGTCACAAAGGTGCAATCCTACATTAGTAAGTTAACTCCCCAAATTTAACAATTTCATGCACTAGTATTGAATCACAATGTTCATTGATTAAACAACATCTTTAGATAATCACAATTAATGACCAATTAGTTATGATTGTTATAACAAAGGTACTAAATAACTCACTCAAGAAATAAGCTCAAATGGCCATCAGAAACTCACCTAACAATCATATAAGGCTATTCACACCCTAGGTTTACAAACTAGATAAACATGAAAGACAAGAAAACAAGATCCATACTTATACAATAACTAAACATAGAAATCAATACAAGAAATAAACTGAGAGAAGAGATGTTACCCTTATCACTTGAATTCCAAACTCTCCATCTTTATTCTCAACTTCATATACGTCCAGCTATATACAATGATTGGATGAGAGTAACTATGCTAAACTATATTCCACTAATGAACTAAAAATTTTTAGTGAAAGATTACATTTTGTGTAGTTTCTCTAGCCTTCAAAGTTACCAAAATAAGCTCATAAGAAGCCTATTTATAAAATATTGAAACTCACAAACAACTTTTTAAAGTCGATGCAAATCGCTCCTTGAAATTGCCAAAAGTTGATTCTGCAAGTTTCCATGATTTCTTGGGCAATTCCCACCGAATTTTGTTCAGAAAAGTGGTCCAAAAATTTGTGTAAATAGGCTGCAAGTTAGAGTAAGTTATATAGCAAAAATATGAAAATGAGGCATGGAAAACATGGGCTAGGTTACATTTTAGGCTGTGATTTGTCCTACCCTGCAAGTTTGCACTTTTCTAATAATTGTGGAAATTGCTTTGTTTCTATACTAATTTGAACTTCAAATTTCTTGATGCAAAAAGACGAACTAACTCTTGTAGAAAATAAGAAATTGTAGATAATTGAATTTGCTTTCCAATGCATGAAGAATCATGTCAATTAGATCTTTGTAGACTGAGAAATGATAGAAATATCCTTAACTAGTCAGTACCTCATTCCAGATTTTGACAGTAAAAATGCACTTCTGTATTTCAGAATTTTGACCATGAAAACATATAAACTGGATTTTTATGTTTCATAAGAAATGCAACCCTTTTTCTTGTCTTCAAAATGGTTCAATAATTATCTCAATTCAATACTTGTAACTCATGTTATAGCTGAAATATCAGAAGGTGTCAGAGCAACCAATCTTTTCTGCTTTTGATCTTATTTGCATTTTACACTTTAAACAATTTGCACTTCATGTTTACTTTAAATCATTAATAATCTTGCAAATATCATCTTACTTTACTTCATTTGACGATTAAACTATTAACGTCTATAAAAACATGAAGTTTAAACCACTTAAAACTGTAGAAATGCAATTTTCACACTTAAACCACAAAATTCAACATTCACTAGAACCCTAGTTATTTAACTATTAAAAAAACTAAAATACACCAAAAATTAAGTAATCAAACACACTAAAAAGATGCCAAATTAACACTTATCATTGAACTAGTGAGTTTTAATGAGAATTCGGAAGGCATTCAATTGTTGCCTAAGATGGGGTTAGGTTTGGGCCGTAAGAAATTGGTACCACAACTTTAGGTAGCTCAAAGCTAGCTTTGCTCCTCTGACTATGGGCATGATATCTAGGACTAGATTTTAACCAAATCTGGGAAACTAGCATGCTGTTGGATTGAAAAATAAAGATGATCTATGGTTGGGAGGAGCTGGCGTAAGTTGTGGATCAACTTTATTTTGGTTCCACAGCGAGCTTCCTATATTGTTGAAGACGATTTTGAGTGAGAAAGGTGTAGATTTGGTATAGTGAGATCGAAAATATACATGCTAAAGCGATTATGGATCAGATCAATTTTCCTGGGGTTTGGGTCATTGTCACAAGGGTTGACATCTGAAATCATTACTTTAAAAAGATGAATGTGGTTTTAGAATATAGATGCCTTAATCTTGGTAGATCATTTTAATTGTCCTTAAAATGTCTGGGAAGTTATTAAAATCTCTATTTGGAATTTGTTTCAAGTATTTTAGTGAGCTGTTTGACGTAGAAAGTGTCTTTAAAGTTACCAACTTAAGGGAGTAACAGAATTTCTCTCTCCAAGAACATATTTGAAATCTTTCAAAGGATACTGGTGTACTGCAAATTAGGACTGTCGCTGTATAGCATTCTTGCTAAATGGTGTATGGCAAACCAAACATCATATGCATGCCCCTGCAGTTGATACCAGAGTAAGGTGTAGCACTATGTCTCACGTACAAGGTCAATTTCAACAGGGCATACCTTATCAGATGCCTCACTGCCAAGGTTGTCTGAAAGATTTGGCAGTTTTTCCCGAAATAATTGAGCCTCCATCAAACACCTGAGCTTAATTATTATTTCGTATCCTGTCAAACAAGTACATTTCTGTCCAAAATAAACAAATTCAGCAAACAAACATAAGCAATTGAATTGAAGTACTGATGGACTCAAGGGTTAGTAACACTTTGCCCCTCGAGCTTTCAGCTTTGGGGGTAGTAACAATTTACCATCCTTAAAAATATACACTTCACTCCCTACGGAGACTAGTCAACCTTGAAAAAATTAACTCCATGAAAGAAAATGTGAGTGTTATGACAACATTGCCTTTTTGTTGTTGACATTATTTGTGATTCACAATTGTTACCCTTTTCGGCCAAAAAAATTGAAGTTTGATTTAATGTCTACTTTCCGAATCTAAATTCAATGAATAACAGCCCTTTTTAACAATTTTGATTAAGGATTTATTATTTGACCAATTTGATAAGCAAAAAAGATGAATAATATTCTGTTAACAGTTTACATAGACTAATATAATAAAAACTATTTTTTAAAGTATAACAAGTTTAACATTACGCTTTAGTTTTCAAAAGTTTGTTTACTCAATTTATTGTTGTTACTGTGTTATTTACCTGTATTGTTTGATTTAAAGTCTAATCAATTGAACAAACCTGTGTAATAATAAAATTCTACTCACAAAATATACAATCAAGTACAATGGTAAGTAGGGTCGTCGTCTTAGGGATTAGGAAAATTTCATTTCTTTTCAAGTAAGAAATAATTGGGGGAGTTTGGAAATTTGAAATTAAAATAAATAATCAACTTAATAATCAACTTTACCCCCTTAACGTTCGGTGTCACTATCAATTTCACCCTTAACGTTATCTTTTAGTCACTTTACCCCCAAGACTAACGGTTAAACTTAACAGAGTTTGTTAATTAAAGTAAAAAGACAAGTTTAGCCATTAAAGTTACTATCACTTTACCCCCATAAACTATAACCTCATTATCAATTTACCCCATAGAGTTATTTTTTAGGCAATTTATCCCATCATTAAACCAATTTAGCAAGTTGAAAAACTTTAGAAGAAAATACGCTCCTTTTTATATAATAAAAAAATTAGAGTGGCTCTTCTTCTCTTTAGTATAAAACAAAATCAAAGTATTAATCTCTTTCTATTTTGCAATCTTACTAATATTTTAAAAAGATAGAAAGATCGGGAGGGGAAGGGAGGGGGGAGAGAGATAGAGAGAGAGAGCTCAATTCTTTTTTTAAAAAATATAAATAAGAAAGAATTAAATACTTTTATTATTTAAAATTATTTTACTTTATTGTTTACTACCAGATTTCAATCCTAATCCCAATAACCTTAAATTAATACAATAATGTTAGATTTTTTTATTTTTTTTCTTTGCAAAATCTAATTTTCTGTCTCCTTCTTTCCTATCTCTTTTTCTTTTCCTAGTATTAATAAGTGTGAAAAAAGAAATTTGAAAACTCTTTTATTTTTATATTTTTGGATCTCTTAAAGTGAAAAAAAAGAAGAATAATCATTTCAACTTTTTTATTTTTAATTATATATATAAGGGTAAATATATTTAAATTTTTTTATCATACTAGTTAGATTAACGATGAAGTAAAATGCTTAGAAAATAATATTAGGAATGAAAGTGATTATATCACTATAATTTAAAGGAATGAAGTAGTAATAACAATGTAATAATGCTATAAAATAAAAGGGTATTTTTGTCCAAAATTTCTTAACATGTTGAGTTGAATTACTTATAGGGGTGAAGTGACTAAAAGATAACGTTAAGGGGTAAACTGATAGTAGCGATATAGTTGAAGGGGGTAAAGTGATAATAACCCTAAAATTCTACTCACAAAATATACAATCAAGTACAATGGTAAGTAGGGTCGTCTTCTCAAGGATTAGGAAAATTTCATTCCTTTTCAAGTGAGAAATAATTGGGGGAGTTTGGAAATTTGAAATTAAAATAAATAATCAACTTAAATAAAAATAGTGAAACAGAAGAGAATTAAAATTTAATCAATAATATGTAGCTCTAGCCAATGAGAAAACTTTAGAAGTGGTTCATACAACTACTCGTTGATGCAATAATTAATTCATTTATTCTTTAACAAATAGGCTATAACTGCCAAATAAGTGATGACAACCAGATTTTCTGTACCATGTTGATAGTTAAGCTATGCCGATTAACTATTTCTATAATCAAGAAATAACCAAAATTGTTTGATCCGGACTGGACCGGTAGAGACCATGAACCAAATTTCTTTCCGAGTTGGTTTGTAGTACAAAACCGCAAAAACCAATCAAAAGCGTCAAAAATTGGTTAAACCAGTGACCTGATTCGATTGGTGACCCGATTCTCAAACTTTTCTTTCTTGTTTTTTCCAAACATAATTTAAGTTACTTAAATTGTAACACTTTTATTTATTAATAGAAGTATGCAAACGCTACCCACTTAGTGTAAATACTAAAATCACTCATTTTTATAAATGATCTCTAAATCAAGATGTTTCATCCCCATCACCTTTATCATTTTAGCATTAGTGATTCCAACTTGCATTAATTTCTTTTAATTTAGTTTTTCAAATCGTTATGAAAAATGGACATATTTTAGTCATGAATTTACATTTTTTATATATAATTATTAGGTGTATATTTGATTACAAGTCTAATATTTTTGGAACATTTTGTATGATTGGCCGAATATAACCAAGAACTTAATTTCAATATTTCTGAAACTTATAAAAATGTAAAACAATTATGATATCATGCTGACATCAGCGCATTTTTGAAAACGGTCCAATCGATATGACCAGTTGACCCCTGATCCAGTAGTTTAGCCAAGTCGATCGATCTGAGTTTAACAACATTGGAAATAACGCTACAAAAGAAGAGAGAGGGCGGCTACTTGTTTCTGTTTTGTGCCGAGACTAATAATAATCTCCCAAAACAAAGATGTCCCTATTAAAAGTCAAAGAAGCAACTTCTCTTGTCTCACGTTTCGGCCTTTCCAAACTACTACTACTATCCTAATTTTCCTAAGAAAAGGATATTCCTTAAATTAACAAAAGATAAGTTAAATTGTTTCCTAATACAAATCGGAAAGATGAAAGACCAATCATCTCGGAATAAGAAACATGGTTCGAAGGACTTCGACTTGAACTAGGAAACTGCAACGCATACGAATTTGGATCTCTCTGGACTTGAGGGCTAGACTTAGGTGCGCCCACTGATAGGTTGCAATTTTACTATTTATTTTATTATTAATTTCCCCTATTACCTGACTTGATGTAGATTAATTGCTGGATTTTACTCACTTTTCGTAATTTGCACTTATTTCAGGGAGTAGATCAAAAATATCACAATCACTTTGACAGTCATCGGGAAAGAAATAAAATAGAAGGCTTGCAAAGGCATTTTTGAAAAAAGGTACACAAGCCCTCTTCGGTCATTTTGGTCAAAGCATTTTTTTTTCCCTGGAGCCGCCGCAAGGAGCACGAGGATATAGAGGAAAATTGCGCAGCAGAAAGGGGAGCTGGAGCTTAGCATTAGACTTCTCCTTTTTAGGCTTTTGATTAGAAAAACTCCTGCGGGCATGGCAGGAGCAAAGAAAACTTAGCTTAGTTTTTGGTTGACTTTTCCTGGCTAGCTATATAGTAGCTTTATCTTTTGGCATGTCAGGCGCAATTAGGGCCTTTAACTTAGCTTTTCTTTTGGGACTTTCTCCAATGGATTTAATGTTGAGATTTTAATTAATAGTTGGACCATTTGCTGATAAATGTTGTGCGTAATTCCTTTTTCTTAGATTAGTTAACCTGAAATTGGAGGAGTTTGTGGTTTAGAAGCTAATCGAAGTGATGTTTATTGGATCTTGATCACCCATGCTTGATATATGTTTTCTTGGTATTTTGGCAATATGATAGACGGAGCAATGACCATTGTCAGATATTGGTACTTGTTTGCTGTTCTCATGCTTGAGGGCAAGCATGGTTTAGGTGTGAGAGGAATTGATAGGTTGCGATTTTATCATTTATTTTATTATTAATTTCCTCTATTACCTGACCTGGTGTGGATTAATTATTAGATTCTATTCACTTTTCGTAATTTACATTTATTTCAGAAAGTAGAACAAAAATATCACAATCAAGGCCAATTTGACAGTCATCGGAAAAGAATTCAAATAGCAGGCAATCAAGGGCAATCTTGGAACAAGAAAATGCAAGACCTTTTTGGTAATTTTGACTAAAGACAGCAACTAAAAAAGGGAAAAGAAAGCAAACCTGGGGCTGGAGAGTCGTCGAGGGGTTCCTTCCTCTTGGGAGGGAAGCCGCCGCACATCCAAGAGAAGCAGAGGATAAAAACCAAACAAATAGGAGAGGAAGGGGACGTTCTGGCTGGTCCCCTTAGTTTTCCATTTTGTTTTAGTTTTAGCTTAAGACTTTGACTTTTCTTTCCTTGGAATTGGTAGTAGCTTCTTTTACCCCTTGTATGTCAGACGAAGGAAAGGTCATCAATTACTTCTTGTGGCTTACTATCTATTCAATACTTGGACGATTTGAATTCTCCAAATCTCAAAAAGGACGATGACCGCTGCTCTCCCTTCAATTGTGCGTGGGTTTTCCACCTCAAGTATGAACTAATTTTCCCACTCTAATCAAGAACAAGAAAAAACGGAGGCTTTGGTTCGCCTAAAATTGTGAGATCGATTTAATTTTACTTTTTTCTTTTATTTATTGGTATTCGCATATTCCCTAGTTACAGTGCTTATGGTTATTTAATTAATTGATTACCTTGGATTCAGATAATTAGTTAATTTGATAATCTATTGTCAATTGGGACGTTAAATCCGTAATTGTTTAATTATCTCAAAATAGTGACAACTGGCATGATTGGGTTTGTGTCGGGGGAATACGCTGGCTAATCTAAAATAACCCTGGTAGTGCGTTATTTGGTTAGAATAGGGCTCCTCTAATACGTAAGGCAATTGGGGAATTAAATTCTACGGGCGTACCTAAGATTATTTCTCAATTAGAGCAGTGATTAACGGGCGTACCTTGATCACTGACACAGTAAGGAGGGGTTGACTGTCATCGCTTGTTTGGTAGTTATAACCTATTTATTGATAAATAATTGAAATTGCCTTTGCTTCAATGATCAATTAGGTGCACCATTGCTGAAGTTATTTCTTGGCTAGAGACTTAGTTATCATTCATTTGGTTTTAGTAACTTGTTATTTAATTTTTAATAGTTTCTTAGATTTTATTTGCATTTATTTGATTGTCACTTTCTACACAAAAATACCCCCTGGTTACTGTGGATTCGAAAAGAAACAATTACACCCAATCCCTGTGGATTCGACCCTACTTACCACTATCTACAGAAATTAACTTTAGTTAAGCAGGTTTTTATTATTGCACAGGCTGACACCCTGTCAATTTTTGGCGCTGTTGCCGGGGACTAGAGTTATTATTTGTTCCTTTTTAAATTCATTTTTTGTTCTAATTTTTTGGTATTTTTTCTAGTGTATGCCTCTGTCTTCCCGTACAGGTGATTTGGTTTTTGACCCTAAAGTAGAGAAGATCGCGCGTAGAACGAGAAAGGAAACCAGACAGCTCAGAGAGGAGCACTCCAGTGCTGCATCTCAGAGACCTGAGCCAGAAGTTGAAGCAACAGATTCGTTTGGTGACACTTCAAGTGACTCTGACCAGGAGGAAGGAACCATGGCTAATGCACGAACATTAAGGGAGTTGGCTGCTCCTAGCTTAAATCAGCAGCCTTTGTGCATTACTTTTCCAAATTTAGATGATAGCACTTCATTTGAATTAAAATCCGGCCTAATTCATCTTTTACCTTCTTTTCATGGTTTACCAGGTGAGGAGCCGTATAAGCATCTGCAGGAGTTTGATGTTGTGTGCAATAGTATGAAACCCCCGGGAATCACCGAAAAGCAAATAAAAATGCGGGTATTCCCTTTCTCATTGAAAGACTCTGCAAAGGACTGGCTGTACTACCTGCCACCAGGTAGCATTACCACGTGGGACCAGTTGAAGAAAAAATTTCTAGAAAAATATTTTCCTGCGTCCAGGGCTGCGAGTCTGAGGAAAGAAATTTGCGGGATCAAGCAGCACCCAGGGGAGTCGCTTTATGAGTACTGGGAGCGGTTCAAGAAGCTGTGCAACAAATGCCCCTAACACCAGATAAGTGAGCAGTTGCTCATACAGTATTTTTATGAGGGGCTTCAGAGATAGGAGCATAATTGATGCTGCAAGTGGGGGGGCACTAGTGAACAAAATCCCTCGGGAAGCAAGGGAGTTAATAGAGGGGATGACAGAGAATTCGCAGCAATTTGGTACAAGGGAAGATGTTCCAATACGCCAGGTGAATGAGGTAGAGACATTCTCTATCTAGTAGCAGCTAACTGAGTTGACCTCGTTTGTTAGGCAACTGGCTGTAGGAAATGCATCGCAGGCCAAGGTATGCGGGATTTGCACTGGTATGGGTCATTCTACAGACATGTGCCCAGCGATTCAGGAAGAAAATGCAAAACAAGTGAATATGGCTGGTCACGCGCCCGCGCCAAGAAGGCCTTATGACCCGTACTCGAATACGTATAATCCCAGCTGGAAGGACCACCCGAATTTCAGTTATGGAGGAAATAGGCAGCCCAACTTTGCACCGAACAGGCAGTCAAATTTCGTGCCAAATAAGCAACCAGGGTACCAGCAGCAATACCAACCCCAACCACCTCCGTCCCCAAGCTCTGGTCTATCTTTGGAGGAGATGATGAAACAACTGATAGCAACCATTACGCAAAATCAGCAAAGGACGGACTCCGAAATGCAGGACATAAGAAATCAAATGAGTCAAATGGCCACAAAAATCAACCGTTTGGAGTCCCAAGTAAATGGAAGATTGCCATCCCAACCTGAACTGAACCTGAAGAACGTAAGTGCAATGGCTTTAAGGAGCGGGAAGGAAATTCAAGGGCCCGAGCTCGTGACTCCAAAGGATAAGGACGAAGAGAAGATTGAGAAAGAACTTCTGGCGGAGATTACAAGCACCAAAAATCCAGTGGTACTCCCTGACCCGATCATAGACGTTAAAACTGACCCCCCTCCATTTCCTTGCAGGTTGGAGAAACCAAAGAAGCAGGACAAAGAGAAGGAGATCCTAGAGGTGTTTCGCAAGGTAGAGATCAATATTCCCTTATTAGATGCCATCAAACAAGTGCCGAAATATACAAAATTTTTGAGGAACCTATGTGTCAACCGAAAGCGGCTGAGGAGAGACGAAAGGATCATTGTTGGGGAGAATGTGTCAGCAGTTCTCCAAAGGAAGCTTCCACCAAAATGTGGGGATCCAGGTAGGTTTACTGTTCCATGTAAGATAGGTAATACTCTAATTAGGAATACCCTACTGGACTTAGGAGCATCGATCAACGTAATGTCTAAATCTATGTATGCTTCTCTGAATCTCAGTCCATTAAAAGAAACCGAAGTAATAATTCAATTAGCTGACCGAACAAATGCATACCCTGATGGGTTGATAGAAGATGTGCTGGTTAAAGAAGATGTGCTGGTTAAAGTTAATGAATTGATATTCCCGACTGACTTTTATGTACTTGACATGGATGATGATCATTCCCCTGACCCCTCACCTTTGCTACTAGGTAGACCCTTTTTTAGCACAGCACAGACAAAAATTGACGTTAATAAGGGTACATTGTCCATGAAATTTGATGGAGAACTAGTCCACTTTAATATTTTTGATACAATGGAACATCCTGTTAACTCTCACCCTGTGTTTGCTATTCATGCTATTAATCCCTCTGTGCAAGAATTTTCTGAGTTTGCTTGTAGGGATAAATTCAAATTTACTGAGAACAAGTGTAAGGGGATGAAAGCACTGTATGAGGTGAAAAGGAGTAGAAAATTAAGAAAGGAGGCTGCCCTCAAAGGCTATTTGGATCCTGGAGGAGGGCTACCGATTTCCAGGAAAATTGAGTTACACCCAGATTGAAGAGTGGTGTTCAATGTCTAGCCAAAGACGTTAAAGAAAGGCGCTCATTGGGAGGCAATCGAATTATTTTTTTTAATTGTTTGTTTTGCTTTCGTGTCATAGTTTAAACATGTTTCCCTTGAATTTGACTGATTTCGGGTTTCAATTTTCGTTTTTGATGATTTGTAGGTGTCCTTCTGTCATGACGCGCCCGCGTCATGACGTTTGGAGAGCTCACGGTCAGAATTGTCAGAAGGGGTTCCTGCCCTCATGACGTGCCTGCGTCATGACGTATAGAGAGCTCATGGTCAGAATCGTCAAAAGGGATTCCTGCCCTCATGACGTGCCCGCGTCAAGTAACCTGAAGAGCTCCAGATTCCGTGCCTTCATAACGTGCCCGTGTCATGTTCACGGGAAAGCCTCGCCGCCACACCCCAAGTCTGCAGCCTTCCTCGCTCTCTCCACCACCAGCTCATCTCTCCCCTGTTGCCGCCCAAGCCGCCAACTCCGCCACCCAATCTCACGCGCGGCGAGCCAACCAGCACCCCGCGTCTCCCTCCAGCTCGCTCCCACCTCTGCAGCAGCCCTAGCTCCACCTGGCGCAATCCCCTCTCTCTCCCAGCTCCAGCGCGCCACCGCCGCCTCTCGTCCAGCCCACGGGCGACCATCGCCGCGCACCAACGGCTCCTTCCCTAGCCCGTCCGCCGCTTCCTCCACCTCGCCACGACCGCCGCTCTCCCTCTCCACTCGGTCTCCACAGTCGCACGCAACCCACCGCGTTTGTGCACGCCACCCACAGTCCCTCTGTCCGCCGCCGCTGCTCACTGCTCGCGCCTCACTTGCGCGTCGCACCCCACCTGCTACTGTCCCCTTTCATTTGGTTGTCGTCTACGGTGGAAGTAATTGGAACTTGCCTCCCCAATCTCTTAATCACTAATTGGTGCTGCCTGGGCTGCTCAATAGTTGATGTTGTTGACGGTTGGAGTTTATTTTTTCAATTGGTGAATTCCACCAGTGGTACTGGTTGGACAATTTTCGCTTGGAATTGTTACTTCTTTTGGGTTGGGTGAAGTTGTGCAATTAATTGGCTAACTGGAGCCATTTGTTGGGATTTTGGGTGAGCTGAAATACTGTTATTGCTTGAATTGTTGGGACTATAGTGGCGCAATTTCTGGGTTGTTTGTTGAATCGGAAGGGCATTGTGACCCCTGCATCGCTTCTTGAAGTTGGTTAGCTAATTTTGGTTTACCGGGTGTGTTTAGTCTCTTGATTTCACTTGCCTTCTGTAGTCGTTTCAATTGAAGTCATTTGTTGCCTTTGTTGGAGCATCTGTTGCGAGTGTGGCATTGTATAGCTTCTACTGTTGGCTGATGCATTGGGGGCCATAGGTAGCGTTTACTCTGCTCTGTTATAGCTATTTCATTGATTTTGGACTACGTTTTGCACCAGTGGTACTGGTTGGGGTATTTTGACTAGCATTTGTTATTTCCAATTGGTTGGCTACCTAATTGTAATCGTGTGGTTATTCTCCAATTTCTATACTGCTATTACTGGAATTGCTGCTTTTGAGTTGAGAAATTAACTGTCTACTTGGAGGCTTTGTTGAGATTTTGGGTGGACAGAGTTTTGCATTTGCTGGTTGAATTGAGTATGATGTCTCAGAACTTGGGCGCGTACTTCCACCACATTGGTTTCCTCCATCGTCCCCACCTACCTCGTGGCCACCCAAAAAGGGAAGTTTCGTTGTCCTCTTCACTTTAATCTTCACTTTAATTGCTTTAATTCCTCCATTGAGGACAATGTAGGATCTAGGTGTGGGGGGGACAACTGTGCTAGTTTGTATACCTTTTAGTTTTTAGATTTTTTTTCCTTTATTTTTAGTTTGTTATTTGCCCACCTCTCGTTCATTTTCTTCCTTTTTTTTTAGTGATTAGCTCGTATGCGCATGTCAAGGTTTGATGTTGGATTATTGCCTCTAATTCTACTTTTGCCAAGTTTTTAAAATAAAAATGTATCGGGTTAATGTGGTTGGGTCCAAGATATCTCCTTGGTGAATATCGGACTGCTTGACTCTTTTGATTTCTTTGTTAACTTTTCTAGGCATAGGGAATAACTGTTGGCATTTTAATGTGAATTGGTCCAATATTGACTCTAGTTCTCCATGTTTGGCAATAATGAGGCGAGCCGCTCCTATGCTTGGTTGTTAGTGTTGTTATTTTGCGTTTTTGCGTTGTTTGGCTGTGAATAATCTTGACTGTACTCCGCTATTAGTTACTACTGAGTAACCTGAAATCTGCACCTAAAAAGTGTCGATTCTCACCTCAAAAGGTAGTACTTTTTATGAGTACGTGGTCGTATAGCGGTAGGAGCTGAGTAACCGGCCTCCTTCATCTAAAAATGTTGGAGTTCGCGTCAAAAGGCTCCAACGGCTAGAGACTAAGTCTTTTGTGTTATTGTTATTATTATTGAAAAAAAAACAGAAAAAAAAACACAGAAAAGTGCAGGTTGTGTAGTGTGTTAGAGGTCAGCTTGCCAATTTATGGATTTAATATGGAGGTTTTGGTTGCTATTTGGATTGTTTGCTGATAAGTGTTACACGCCATTCCTTTTTCTTAGATTAGCTAATTTGGAGATTGAAGGAGTTTGTAGTTTAGAGGTTAACTGGGGGGATGCTTCTCGGATTTTAATTACTAGTGCTCGATATATGGTTTTTCTTGATATCTTGGCAACTTGGTAGATAGAGCAATGACCATTACCAAATTTTGGTGTTCGTGTATTTCTCTTATGCTTGAGGGCAAGCATGGTTTAGATGTGGGGGGAATTGATAGGTTGCAATTTTACTATTTATTTTATTATTAATTTCCCCTATTACTTGACTTGATGTGGATTAATTGCTGGATTCTACTCACTTTTCGTAATTTACACTTATTTCAGGGAGTAGATAAAAAATATCACAATTACTGCTATTTTGACAGTCATCGGGAAAGAAATAAAATAGAAAGCTTGCAAGGGTATTTTTGAAAAAAGGGACACAAGCCCTTTTCGGTCATTTTGGTCAAAGCGTTTTTTTTTTCCCTGGAGCCGCCGCAAGGAGCACGAGGATATAGAGGAAAATTGCGCAGCAGAAAGAGGAGCTGGAGCTTAGCATTAGATTTCTCTTTTTTAGGCTTTTGATTAGAAAAACTCCTGCGGGCACGGCAGGAGCAAAGAAAACTTAGCTTAGTTTTTGGTTGACTTTTCCTGGCTAGCTATATAGTAGCTTTATCTTTTGGCATGTCAGGCGCAATTAGGGCCTTTAACTTAGCTTTTCTTTTGGGACTTTCTCCTTTTGGTTTTTAGTGGATTCCTCCTACACATGTCAGGAGCCATTGGAGGACTTCGTCATCTTCTGTATTTCACGTTTTCCTTCGCCAATTGAACGGAGTGAACTTTTCTCAATTTGGGAGATGGCCGTTGCTTTCTTTACACTTTTGTATGGGCTTTGTTCATCAAACATGAACTAATTTCACCACTCTAGTCAAGGAGCAACGAAGGCTTTGGTTCGCCTAAAAATTGTGAGATCGTTTTAATTTAATCTTTTCCTGTTATTTATTGGTATCCGCATATTCTCTGGTTGCAGTGCTAATGGTTATTTAATTAATTGATTGTCTTGGATCCGGAAAATTAATTAATTTGGTAACCTATTGTCAATTAGGTATTAAATCCGTAATTGTTTAATTACCTCAAAATAGTGATAACTTGCATGATTGGGTTTGTGTCAGGGGAATACGCGGGCTAATCTAAAATAACCTTGGTAGTGCATTGTTTGGTTAGAATAGGGCTCCTCTAATACGTAAGGCAATTGGGGAATTAAATCTTATGGGCGTACCTAAGATTATTTCCTGATTAGAGCAGTGATTAACGGGCGTACCTTAACCACCGACACAGTAAGGAGGGGTTGACTGCCATCGCTTGTTTGGTAGTTATAACCTATTTATTGATGAATAATTGGAATTGCCCTTGCTTCGATGATCAATTAGGTGAACCATTGCTGAAGTTACTTCTTGGCTAGATCTTTCATTAATATTACCTTGATTTTAGTGAATTGCCATTTGATTTTTAGTTGCCTACTTTATTTTATTTTTAATTGTTCCCTTGTTTTAATTGATTTAGGCCTTTAATTAGTGTTATTCTAAGTTCTTTAATTTCTAGTTAGTTATTTATTTTTATTTTCTTATTTGAATTTATTTGATTGTCGTCGTTCCTACAAAATCACCCCCATGTGTTAATTTAGATTTCTTAAGAAACAAATATACCCAGTCCCTGTGGATACGACCCTACTTGCTCTATCTACAAATTCATAGTTATTTGTGAAAAGAAATAACCATTCCATTCGGGTATATCGGATCAAGCAAACTCTTCGGGAACAGGGTGAATCAAGTAACCCATTGCACACCTAGAGTCCCTGCTCCAGTACTTGGAATTGGGTTTTGGTCATTTCAACTGGCAATTAGGTTTAATTTTATTATTGTACAGGTTTCGACACCCTGTCACCCACGTGGAACAGGATAAGAGTATTTTGCTGGAAATATCTTCATTAAACCACTTTTTTACTTTTTTGTCTTGCTATAGTCCTACAATCTAACACCAGTTGCCAAATATGAGTAAAATCAATCTAATAATCCAATATTTGGCCAAAATCACAAGAAAATATTAGCAATTTCATTAACCAATGTGTATCCTATCAGATATCATGGAGAAGATGCAAATTTCTTAGTAATAAATGAAAAATAATATTAAGTTATAAAGAATAGAAACAATAGTAAGTTATAAATAGTCTCATAAATAAAAGATTAATAATATTATTGCACTCCTTTTTTATGCATTTTTAATTTTAACTACCCTTTGTGGGGGTAAAATGGGTACATTTAAGATTGAAAGTCACAAAGTGTGTCAACTAATAAAGTTCAGGGGCAAAGTGTGTTTAACCCCCAATGTTTATTGAACATGTGATATGATGACAATAAGTCTTACTTGGAGAGAAACATGAATCAACTGTACTTTTTTCCAAGTAACTATATAAATTAATTAGTTACAACTTGTAAAAGTTAATATAAACAAATCTTAATTCTCAAGTCGTAAGACCTTGAGCTATGATCTATAGACCTCAGGTTTAAGTGACCATTGGGTAGGTGATATGAAGTGCCGCACTTGATCCATTTCGCAAAAAGATAACAAAATTATATTAAAAAAAGGTAAATAAATGAGAATAAAAAAATGAATGAGAAAATAACAAAGATAAAACAAAAGTTCTTCAACAATAATTGTTTTCGAAGAGGGATTCCAGCTTTCGGTCAATAGACTAATAGTAATAGTAATTAGTCAATAGACTATTAAATAGGGTTTTTGCTTTAAATATATTTATTTAATTAATCCAAGCCTCTTCAAAAGAAGATCCAGCTTTCAGTTTCAGACTGCATAATAGACTAATAGTAATTGACCAATAGTAATAGTAATTAGTCAATAGACTACTAAATAGGTTTTTCTCTTTAAATATATTTATTTAATTAATCTAAGCCTCTTCAAAACCAACACTAATTACTAATAGTCTAATTACAAGAAGGTGGAATCCCTTGTCCATTAGGGATAAAAACATTATCATATGCACAACTATCACAAAGCTAGGATGATTCTTTAAGCAAGTTTGGACGAGAGGAAAACCTTGAATGTGTGAGACGTATATTCTTCAAGGCAGTTATAATTGTCCAAGAGTTGGCTTCTAATTTTAGAAAAATTTTGTTTTCACAATAAATAAATAAACATTAGATAGTGACAATAAACCAAAAGAACAAAAAATGTGGAAATGAAACCATTTATTAAAATATGATCCCCAAAAGACATTGAAAGATTCTTTGGCTCCACAGTTAGCTTCCTTCACTTCATGCTCTTTGACCTTTGACGGGTTATCAATATAAGTGCAAGTTTAATCCAGACGACCTTTTGTGGATTCTTTATTATATCCACCATTTTCCATTATATACCCGTTTGACTGTAAATATACAGGTCAATTAGTAGTTTAGAGTATAAATCGGGTCGATCCCACGAGGAGCAACTTTTACAAGTATTAGGTCCTTTACTTGCTCTATTATTTAGACTAGCTATCAATAAAAGCAATGAAAATCACAACACTAACTAACTACCTAAATTAACTAGATAACTCACAAGTAAACAATGGAGAAATTTCACTAAATACTTGAGTCTAGGGAAATAGAGTCCACTTATGGCATCAAAGATACAAGTAAATATATTTGCCTCTTATTACTATTCCTATTTAACTAGGAATTCATTTCCATATTTACCAAAACTCATTCTCATGATGTAATGGTCTATACTAGACTAATTTTTCCCATTCTCATGGTGAATAACTAGATCTACTCTTATTTTCTTCATTTATGTTGTTCCATTATTATTATTATCAATTTTTATTGAATAACAATAACTAAAAACTTGCTATTGGTGATCAAGTAATAACAAGCGATAAGCATGTATAAATAAACAAGTTAATGCAAAATATAATAAGTGTAAATCATATTCATTTCATATCAAATGGCCATAAGTTTCACACACTCCCTAAATCTAGAAATTTAGCTACTCATGTGATAAAAGACAATAAAGAGCATAACTTCATTACATGCAAACATAATGAATCAAAAGTAAAGAGAAAGATAGAGAAAGCTTAGCCAAGATGATGAACAACCTCCCAATCTTTTATTTCTTCACCAAGATGAATGATACAATGAATTTTCCAAGTTTTTCTTACAATTTCTTAGTTAGAGAGAATGAGAAAAGACTAAAACTAAATTCTATCAAAACTAGCAAGAACTACCTAGAATCCCCCCTCTCCTCAATGATTCTTGCATATGTATTGTTAGAAGAGTCAAAAAATGGTTAATGACAAGACATAAATCTCATTTTTCTTCCCTAATCACTCTTGAGCATGTGCAGCCGAAATTCTTGTCTAGAATTGAGCTGGAAAGCAGTGTGAAAATAGAGCAAGTTGCAGAATAAGTTGCAAAGAAATAAGGAAGAATACGCGGCTCCTCAATATGCGACTTAAACCCGTGTATTGAGGTCGCGTATTGGCTTCTGACTTGAATTCTCGATTGTCTTCTACTCCAATTCATCACTAATACCTCATGCAAGATGTTCATGTTGTTGTTCATGCATTCCACCATCAATACTTGTATTTGATGCTCTTCTACTTTCCAATTTACCGTTGAATCAAGCGCTAAATGACTTCGAATCGGATCCATCTTGAACCAATGTTGAGAGTTCACCTCAATTTCTGCAAATATAACCAACTTTTACACATTAAGTTGCTCAAATAAAAACTTGCAAAATATCGAAGGCTAGGGAGCAAGTTACATCTTAAAACATCCTAATTTGTACTAAAAACACACACCAAATGCTACTAATAACCATATATAATAAACAATTATCAACCTTTTTCTTGTGAGATAAATTATAACTAAAAAATCTTTAAAACAGAAAGCAACTTGAAGGAGAGTATTTGATGTCTACAGAAACTTGAAGTCAAATTAGGGTATTGAAAATGTAATGTAACTTGAAAGAAAAGACACTAGAAATCTGTAAGCATTATAATAAACTAAAAGAAAGATTCTCCCAACCATTTTATGTTACCAATGTATCCTGACACAAGATAGTTGTAGGTAAGGAAAATAATTTTTCTAAAGATTATTATGTTTAAAACTATTTATGCAACTATTTTAGTACTTGATTGTACGGTCAAAATCTCAAATATTAGTTATGAAAACATTTATATGATGGATTTAATGCCCAAAAAAATTGACGTAAAATAAATGTAAGTTATTGGTTTGCCGGCAAAATTGAAATTTGCCTGAGAATGGTAAAAGAGAAAAGAATAGACCAAAGAAGGCCAAAAGAAGATCCTTTCATTGTTCAATAAGAAAAGAATTGTTTTAGGGTGGATGTTAGCCATCTCATACATTGAACTCCTCAGAATTTTGTTTGAAAACTTTGCAAATGATCCTAAGAATATGGTTCAAGCAAATTCGAATATGGTTCAAGCAAATTCAAATATAGATAGATCTTGAATGCATGATAGTAACATTTTCTAAGTTAGTTACATATATCATCTAAAGTATTGAATCTAATAAAGAATTGCTTTGCTGCAAAACATAATAAATAATCCAAAAGTTGGCTCTCAATTATTGCCAGATGCTTATATAAGAGAGGGAGGGAGGGAGAAAAAACAGCAAAAGCTTAATAATGACATAAAAAAAATAAAAGTTTAAACCCTTAAATCCAGTTAGTTTTTTTTAGTAGGAGAAATGTGAGATTTAAGAAATGGGGAGGGGTAGGGAAATTAGAATAAGCCCTTTGATTTTAACAATTAGACTAATTCTTGGAGTCTAATTCTTGGAGTCTCAATTTTAACAATTAGACTAAGCCCTTCGAGGCTAATTACACCAAATAGTTCTTGGTGAGAATTTCTCCCAAGAAATTGTAACAAATTGATCCATAGATACTTTTCAATTAGCCATGTTAAGTAGGAGTGAGCAATAACTCTAATTAATATAAGAACATATAAGAAGTGGGGGGTAGGGACATTAGAACACAAAACCTCTAATTCTTGGGGTTTTAATTTTAACAACTAAACTAAGGCCTCCGAGGCTAATTACACCAAATAGTGCTAGGTGAGAATTCTCCCAAGAAATTGCAACAAATTGATCCGTAGATACTTTTCAATTAACCATGTTATGTAGGAGTGAGAAATAACTCTAATTAAAATTATATATATATATATATATAGACACACATTTCCCTTTATTTAGAAAAATTGACACTTGGTGCACCAAATAAACTTTTCATTCCACAAATCTAACAGTGGTTCTTGTAAGGATAAGAATCCTGATTTTAAGTGTAATAAGATCCTTCTAACAAGTCCCAAAGTGGTCATTGGCAACACTTTCATCAGATTTTTGCACTTTTCAATTAACTCAACTGCAAAAAAATGGGATAGATTAAGAAGAATCATTGATAAATACGCGACCTTACTTTTGCCTTTATTCTTGTGTGCAAGGTTTACGCCAATGCTGCTTGATTCCCAACAACTGGAATAAGAACATCAATTGTTAAAATAGATCAAGAGGAATGACGCATTGGTTAATTGAGTGTGCATCAAAGTAAGGAATTTTTTATGCTATTTAATCTATAAATACCCGAACTTATTCTATTTCATCCATGGTCTCACAAATTAAATTGTGAGTAAGGCTTATTTTTTTTTAATGATCATTAAAATTAGAAATATATAGTCTAAATTAACCTAAATAAATATTAATCATGACATAATATTGATCATTAAACTTGTATGATGAATTTAGTACATGATAAAACTGTCTTATGAGCATATATTTAGGTGAAATGTGATTATTAGCGTTGCATGCAACAATGAAATTAACATGGATATGGTAAAAGAGAAAAGAATAGTAAAAAGAAGGCCAGAAGAAAATCCCTTCATTGTTCAATAGGAAATGAGTACTTTAATGGTGGATGGTTTCCATCTCATTTCTATAGCTCAGAGATTTGTTTGAAAATCATGCAAGTGATTCTATGATTATGGTTCAAGCAAATTCATAAGAGGGAAACCTTGAATGCACGGTTGAAATATTCATCTAAGTCAGTTACATATTTCATGCAGAGTATCAAAGTCGACAAAGAATTGCTTTGCTGTATAGCATAGTAAGTAATCCAAAGTTAGCTTCTAAATTTTTATCTTCAAATTGAAAAAAAGAAAAAGAAAAAGTTTAGTAGTGACATGGAATCGTTAAGAAAAAAAAAAAAATATATATATATATATATATAACCCTCAAGCTGCTTTTGCTACATGGAAATCCTAAGCAATTGTTAGTTTTAGCATAAAAATTTATATGGTAGAATGAATCAAGTATTACAATTGAAAATTTTAATATCAATCTTCAATTATTCTAAAAATGTCAAAATTCTATGTAAATCAACATATAATATAGTAGAACAAATAAAACAAAGGTAATAAAGCATATTATGCCCTATAAATTAATCATGGGTAACTAAGTCAAATTTCTATTAATTATATTCTATTTTGACATTTAAATATTGATTATAATAAATACTAGAAAATGAATGAATATTCCACTCTAACTTGTATACTAGACACTCTAGAATGATAATTTTTTTCCCTACCATTTCAGATGCAAAGATCTTTCCATTATGAGCATTCTCGCACATGAAATGAGAGGTTAGGGTATCCAATGGGCACTTGTTAAAATGTTTAAAAAGAAATCCTTAACAAATAAAAACAAAAACAACCCTTTAATAGATATCATACTATTGTTATATGACCCTTTTATATAGATCACCTATAAGGTATAGAGTACATACTTTATATGACAAATAACATTATCCAAAAGAAAAAGATACGGTAAGAAATCATGGTCGCGCGTTGCATTTTAGTCACTTTTCATATTTAATTTCATTTCATTTGGGAAAATTGATACTTGTTGCCTTAAATAATCTTTTTATTCAAAAAAACTAGCAATTCGTTTTGTAAATATGAGAGTCCCGACAATTTGTTTTACACTTTTTCACATGTTTTACGCTTTTCAATTAATTCAACAACAAAAAAGAGGGATACACAACTTTGCTTTTCTCTTTATTCTTGTGTGCACGGTTAACGTCAATGTTTTCTGAATCCAAACGCTAGAATAAGGAATGCTTTATTCTTTAATTGAGTGTGCATCAAAGTAAGGAATTTTTTGTGCCATCCAATCTATACATTCCTGGACATATTTGTTGTTTCTAATTCTAAACAAACAAACAGTTTTCCACTTCGAAATACACAAATTTTCAGCTAACAACCATAAACAATGGCTGAATTGATTGTTCCAAAGATAATTGATCAATTAAGTGATGCTCTCATGAAGCAGCTTGGGGAGAAGGTCAACCTGGTGATGGGGGTTGAAGAGGAGGTGGCAAATATCTCCTCTAAGTTGGCAACCATTGAAAAAGTGCTGCATGATGCAGAGAGACGAAGGCTGAAGGACAGAAGTGTTGGAATTTGGCTAGAAAAGCTTGAGGACATAACATATGAGATGGATGATGTGCTGGACGAATGGAACTTCAAGATTCACAGAGCAAAGAATGAAGGAACTAACCAGAATGCCGGATTGCAGCCTACACTGTGGAACAAGGTTCGTTCCTTTATTTCATCCCTTTGTTCTTGTCTCAAACAAGTTCCTGTGCGTAGTGATATAGCTCAGAAAATAAAGAAAATAAATGAACAGCTAGAATTAACTTTGAAAGAGGCAGATCAATTCAAGTTTATTTCAAGTGTGGGGATTCCTGATTCTCAAGATTTTAAGCGAATTATGACTACCTCAATCATAGACGAATCAGAGATCTATGGTCGAGAATCTGATAAGGATGCTTTACTTGACCAAGTTTTGTCTAAGAGTAGTAGTCAAGGAAGAGATGGGGTTCAAATTATCTCTATAGTAGGGGCCGGGGGTAGTGGAAAGACCACACTTGCACAGTTACTCTTCAATGATGATAGAGTGAAGAACCATTTTGAACTTAAAAAATGGATTTGCGTATCAGATCCTTTCGATGAGAAAAGGATCGCCAGAGCAATCCTTGAGAGTCCAGGAAAGAGTTCTCCTGATTCGTCAGAGTTGGAACCACTGCTCCAACTGTTGAAAGAAACTTTTTCCGGTAAGAGATTCCTGCTTCTCCTAGATGATGTCTGGACAAAGGAAGACTCAAAGTGGAAACCTTTCCAATACTCTCTCAAGGATGGTGCTCCCGGAAGTGTAATATTGGTGACAACCAGGAGTCTGGAAGTGGCCAGAGCGGTGGGAACAACTCATACTCACCCGATGGCTCTGATGTCTGACTCTGATTGTTGGCAAATAGTGCAAAGGATAGCATTTGGTGGAAGATCAGAAGAGTGGCGTAAGAAAAGGGAAAGCATTGGGCAGAAAATTGCAGAAAAATGTAAGGGGTTGCCACTCGCTGCGAAGACTATGGGAAGCTTGTTACGGCTCAAAGATACCGTACAACAATGGCAGAATGTTTTGGACAGTGAGATATGGCAATTGGAGGAAGAGTTGTCCCCGGAGCAGAAACTTTTCCCTCATTTGTTTTTAAGCTATAACGAGTTGTCCCCGGAGCTGAAACGTTGCTTCTCCTATTGTGCTGTCTTTCCCAAAGATCATGTGATAGATGTAGAAGAGCTTATTAGGCTGTGGATAGCACAAGGTTATGTTCGCCCAAGACGAAGAGGTGAGAGCTTGGAGCTGGTGGGCCATGAGTACTTCAACAATTTGGCAATGCGTTCCTTTATTCAAGAATTAAAAAAAGTTGAGGCTTACTATGGGTTAAGTGAATATATGAAGTGCAAGATGCATGACATAGTGCATGATTTTGCACAATTTCTCACAAAAAATGAATGTCATGCACTTGATGGAACGGGAAGAAATTCATCTAGTGAAAGAAGACCACGTCATCTAACAATTTTGGAAGAAGGCACTGAGGAGGAGATGTTTAGTTCTCGAGTCGTTGATTTTGGACGGCTCAGGAGCTTTTTAACTTTTCATAGATTTGAAAGAGTAGTTCCCCAAAATCTGTTCTGCCATTTGAAGTGCGTGAGGACTCTGACTTTAAGTCGTTGTGGGCTAGCTGAAATCCCAGCCGAGGTCGGAAGGTTGCTTCATCTTCGGCACTTGGACTTAAGTGATAATCCTTTCAAGGAACTGCCAGAAGCTATATGTGACCTCTATTATCTGGAAACTCTGGTTATCAATTTTTGTCGAAAGCTTTCGTGCCTTCCTGAAAGGATTGAAGGCCTTGTACACTTGAGGCACCTTTTCAATGAGATGACCGATGATTTACGTCAAATTCCACAAGGACTCAGGAAGCTGACGTCACTTTGTACTTTGGCTGGGTTCATCGTCAGGAGCAACTCTGATGATTTGGCAATTCTGAAGGACCTGAACCAACTGGAAGGATTGGTCATTAAAATTGAAGGAGAAGTAAATTTTGGGAGTGCAAAACTTGGCAAGAAAATCAACATGCGTGAAATGTTTTTGTTATTTAGTGATGGGACCCAATTTATAGAAACTCCAAGTTGCATTGAAACCATGGAACCACCTCCAAATTTGGAACAACTTGCGCTAGTTCGCTATCCAGGAGCCCAGTTACCAAGTTGGCTTGTGACGAAATCTCACGCCAATAACTTGACGAGGCTAATTATCAGCAGGCCCCGTAACATCTCATCCTTGCATGCCTTGTGGAAGCTATCATCCCTAGAAGAGCTTAAGATCGGGGAAGCGGAAAAGCTGGAATGTTTGGGTAAGGAATTTTTCGGAGTTACACAAACACTACATGAGAATAGTCGTGATGCTCTTGATACATTGTCAGACTCCAAGTCATCATTCTTAGCTGAAGCAGTGGCATTTCCAAATTTAAGAAAATTACATTTTCGTCACTTCCAAAATTGGACAAATTGGGAAGATTTAAGTGAAGATGACGAAGAAGTTGCCGTCTCTATCATGCCATGTCTGGAGGAGCTAAAAATTAGTCAATGTAGAAAGCTTGAGACTCTGCCACATCACATCCTCAGCAAGATATCATCTCTCAAAATATTGGATATTCAACGTTGCAACAAGTTGAAGGATCGTTACTCTGACAAAACAGGAGATGACTGGAAAAAGATATCACACATTCTTCAAGTTCACATATCTGATGAATACTTTTCTGCTCAAGTATAATTATTCACACACTTTTTTATGTATCTATCATCTTTGAAGTCAAATAATTACTACTTATAGAATTACAACAAACAAAGGCCTGATTTTGTTTACAACAAACAAATAATTACTACTTGTAGAATATGACATGTGCTTAATAATGAATCAAGTGTTAACAGAGCCATATGTATAATGAAAATATGAAATATTCATTAATAGTTTAGAATGATTTTTTTTTTATTGAGAAGATGCAAGTCATTAACTAGTAAATATAATACTAAATTTCTAACAATATCTAAATGTAAACTCTTGAGTTTGGAATTCCATTTATGTCTTGTCTTTTTATCCTTTTTTTTTGTTTTTTGTTTTTGCTTTTGTCCTTTGTTTTCCAGATAATACTCATTGATGGCTCAAAATGAAGCTACAGCAGAAGGCCTTGGGGGATCAACCTGTACGTCAACTTTTCACTTGGGTTCATGTAAAATTTCAAATAATTGTAAATATGGTTGAAAAGGCACATCCATTTGCTTTGTTCAAAATCATTTGTTGAAAGCGTTTGCAACCTTACCAATTTCTAGATTGAATTTCAAGTAGTTAAAAAACCAGTCTTTATTTCTTCAAATTATATTGTCCTATTGTATGTAAGTTTCTGTACATTAAAAAAAAAAAAAAAAGTTTGTACATTGTGCTTATCTGTATAGTGTATTGTTGACAATCTATTATTAGCGCACCTATTTTATGGTATTATTCTAAGGAGTTTTTTGCTAAAATAATTCAGTTCAAAAGAAATATTCCCAAGGTAACTCAATTTGGAAAAATATGCCCTTTCTAATATATTTGATGCCACATGGACTTTCAATGCAAGTTGTTGACGTAAATATCCACTCCTACGTTTCCGTGATATCCGATCCTTGTTCTTACCCTCTTCTTTATTTTTCTGGCATTACAAGATATATTTTATTATATGAGGTGCACCAAATGTACTTCGTACATTAATAATTCCAAGCTTCAGTGTTCCCAATTAGTGTTCTCTTTACAAGAATTTCAATAGTATAAATCATTTGCATATGTTTTACTATTGATAGAAGAACAATAATTTTTTTCAAGCAAAAAGACTTTAAATTTGGGATACATGTTACTCATATTTTGTCATTAATAGTGGTACGTAATATTATATGATCATACAAATTACTTGAAGTACGGTGTTTTTTTTTTGTGTCTAATTTAATCCATTGATCAAGCATTTTAGACACGATTTTCATTTTTTTTTTCAAATATGTCTCCACAAAAATCCCATAATTTTTTTTCTACTTTTTTAGTTGACTTCTTTTCTTTCCTCCTTTCCTAGTAAGATATCCTTATACAATTCATTTTTTTCCAATTGGCTTTTTCCCTTTTTTTCCTCCCTTCTTAGTTCTTACTAAGATACATCCTTATAGAATACCTTTTGCGATAGATTCTTATAGGTGATTTGTTCGACATTAATTTTAGGGTTAAATGCAAAAAATCCCCACAAATTATATACCGAGTTGCAATTTACCCCCTAAATTATAATAATAGGCATTTTGCCCCCTTGAATGATATGTTTGGACAAATCTACCCCTTTTATTTTAAGCATTGTTATATTTCTTTTTTTCCTATCATTTTCTTTTTAAATTCTTCCTTTTTTTTCTTTAAACATTGTTTAAATAAGTAGACTAGATTAATCAAAATTTGTTTATTTCTTAATTTCGTATGTCAATATTTTATTTTAAAAAAATCTATGGAATAAAAGATTTTTTTTCCAAATGTTGAAGTCAATGTCATTTAAGAAATTGAACTTTTCAAATATATAATAACAAAATAGAGAAATTGATTAATCAATTATTAGTAGTATCAATAACAAAAAAAATGAACTACTATTGTTGTTTATTCTTATTTTTTATTTCACTACAAATAACAATTGCTAACTTTTCTTTTTTATGTGATATATAATATGTTACTTTTATTATAAGTAGTTGAGAACTATGAACTCTTAATTAGTTTATAAGTACTTAAATTGTTGAATTACTAGATTAATATATTTTACAATATAAGCTACATATATTTTGTAATAACAAAAAGTTTATGACAAATTATTAAGAATGAATTTAACAAATAAACAAATTAAAAAAGTAGTTTAAAAAATATTAAAATTTTTTATGTAAGTCTTTTCACATCGGAGAGAAATGTTGGCTAGTTCCAAGAGAGAAGGAGAACAAAAAGAAAATAAAAGGGAAAAAATGAAAAAAAGCTAATAGAGAAAAAAAAAGGATTTAAGATAGTAGGGGTAATATTATCCAAACATATCATTCAAGGGGGCAAAATGCCTATTATTATAATTTAGGGGGTTAACTGCAACTGGGTATAGAGTTTGTGGGGGGTTTTTGCATTTAACCCTTAATTTTAAGAAGATAATAGTTATTTATTCACTTATTGGACTAATTTAGAAAAAGAAAAGTATTGTTAATAAAAAATTGAAAGCTTTTTTTGTGAAGGGAGGGAAAAAAAGGAAAGTTTGAAAAGTCCTATCTGGACTAAATAGGTTATGATGGGAATATGATTTAAAAGTATATCACTATGGGAATATTTTTCCAAAACAAAAGTTATTTTGAAAACAAACTCTTATTCTAAAAATAACATAAATTCAATGCGACATATATCCAAAACTGTTAGTAATAAAAAAATCACTACACAATAAGTGCATAAAAAGTTAATCCTTATTCAAATGGTTAAAAGTTAACAAGTTGACAAATTATTCTTTATCTTGTTTCCTTTCTTAAAAAAAAGTTTACATAGATAATTGGAATAACAAAAACTCAGGCTACAAAAATGCATGTACACTTAAAAGGCACCAAAACTCATGATACTTTTATAGTAGCACTGGTAGTTCCAGTAGTAGAAATGACAATGATTTATTAATAATACTTTCTTCTAAAAGTGACTGGACTAATTAGCTTTTTTTTAAAAAAAAATTTTAAGAAGGAAAGGAATGGGATTTGAGAAGCAGGAAGGGGATAAGGTGACTAGAACAAAATATCATAATAAATCTTGACAATTTCATTCACAAGACAAAGTTATTACCAACAGAATTTTGAACTTGAAAGCTTGCAAGACATATCATAATAAATCAACTATTTGCATACTTCACATATATGAAGTATTATATCATCTATCCATATTCCAGAATTGAATATCATCCTTTGGTCATTCACTATTATATATGTTCAATACTTAGTTGAAAATATGCCTTCCCCATCCCTGCTTCCTAATCATATACCCACTTCCTGATAGAAACAATTTTTGAATAATAATTGAAAATTTCAGACATGTAACTAGTTATCTTCAAGTTGACTGAAGATAAAATAAACTTTGACTCATCAGAGTCCATTGTATTTATATTCAACTCCAGTAGTAAGTTATATTTTGATTCTTTCTATATAAGCTGTTATATCATTTAATCCATAAAACTCACATTTTAATTGTGAAATTGGGCAGCCCTAGCCTAATGACTTTCATGATTGAAGTCACTATCTCTCAAGTAGACATTACCTGAAAAAAAATTCCATCTCTGGAGAAGCAAAATTGGTACTTCCCGTTCAGCTTCCAGAAAATCAAAATATGAAAGAATTCCCAAAGAAACAACAGAACCTTGCCCAATGGTACTAGATTGCTACTCAAGTTACCACGCTTGACAAGAAACTAGCACCAATTTTCACCACCAAGTTTGTTTACAAATTAACAAAAATCCCCACAAACATCAAATTAGAAACCAACATAGTGCATGAGAGTATAGAAGAAACTGTTATATGAGGTTTACAAAAATCCCAACAAATATTCCATGTAACCCAATGTAGCCCACGACTGAATGCATGCAGGGAATTACAACACAAAATCTTTGGAGTAAGGAATCCTATTCTGGCTGCTGAGAAGGGTTCAGAAGAGAAGAATTACAACAGTACAAAGCTCTAGTGTTGGCGGACCGCGCCTGCTTCCTAAAATTTCAGATGGTGTTCAAACAAATAAGCCATTTCAATCTGCAATACAACTCAAACAAGGAAACAAATTCATCCTTGGTACCGGATCATGAATAGACATTATTAGAGAGGAAAATGCAGATCAGGAACATTCATTTCTAAAATATGGTACAACTCATTATTTTGTCAGACCAGGATACAAAATGAACATCATGCCATTAAATATGCTATGACAGCAAAAACAGAGTCTTCCCGCAAGAGTTTCTTACTCATAAGATGATGACCTGAAGAAGGACAATATTAAGAGCAACAATCAATCAGAATTTGATTTAGAAACCTACTGACAACTACATGCACTGTCATAAACTAGATACAAGTCGGAACTAATAAAAGCTAGATATTTTAGAGTCCTGCTGAGAAACTCTGGTTGAGAAACCACCAGCATCACAGAGAGACCCACCAATGGTCGTTATGGAGTTCAACCCCTTATTTGCCTTCTAACTCCCATTTTTAACTCAAAAAATAATTTATTTTGGATGATCGATACCTCACTGCTTAAGTAAGAAGGCCCTTTCCAAGCATTCCTATTGGCTGTATGATACTAAATTATATTGAGAGAAGGCCAGTTACAAGGGCAAAACCCAGCAGAGATGGAGAAATTCGTCAAATCACCCCTTTCCAATGCAACCAAACCAAAAAGAAAAACAGAAAAGGTTCTTTATTGATGACATTTGATTTAAACGGAACACAAACCAGATACTATTCAAAAAGCAAGCAATTTGCCAGACAGCAAATAAATACTCCATGGAGTAAAATGACAAGAAAATGAAGAGACAAGAAAGTAACTCAACAAAATGAAATTGACTTACAGCTGTCAGCGCTGTTTCAGCACCTTTATTTCCGGAGTTACCACCAGCTCGATTGAGAGCCTGCATTTATCATAATGTAACTTTAAGAAATGGGGTACCAATGGGAAAAATTGTAGAATACTGGTAAAGATCAGGGCAACAATTTCCGTCAGCATAGAAATTTGACCAAAAATTACCCACAGAAGATTATCATATTCAGCAACATGACAATTATATGATGAACTCTTTTATGATTTTCAATGCAATAACTCCCATGAAAAAGAGTATAGGAGATCAGAAAGGTTAACCATGAGTTTACATTGAGTTGTATTAAGCAAAAGAGAAATTTCATGAATTTACCTGCTCCATGTCATCACAGGTCAAAACACCAAATATGCATGGAACACCTGGAATTCATTGAAAGGAAAATTAAATATTTCACCATTAAGGCACTGTAAATGTTTTGAGACTGCATTCCACGGATAGAATTGTCTGTATTTGAAACAAAAAAATGAAGTTATAAGCGTGCACACAACAAAGCAAGTTGATGATTCCCAAACACCTCAAGTACCTTTTATGAGGAATGTATCTGTAAACTCCTACACTAAACAATTTTCTCATCATCTGACATTTGAGAACATAAGACCCTCTGCTTCTGTGTCTACGAGCACAAAATGGGAAAAACAGGTACAAGCACGATGCAGTTTACTTATTATGAGTTAAACAATTTCAAAGTGGTTCTATGTAGCAATAAACCACAAACATCCTTTAACAGCACAAGATGAGTGCTTTTAACACAAAAACCATCTGTCAACTAGGCAAAAATTGCCATCACTGCTACCACCTATGGATATGTAGTATTACACAGTTACCAATTTTTGATTCCTTTCTTAACAAAACTCGTTTAACTAAGCTGCTGGATATCTAGCTAATACAATCAAATCTACCAAGGCTCCTCTAATGACTATTTCCCCTAGGGCTGAATTCATGCTTTTAGTATTTCAAGTTAGTAAGAATTGTTTCTCCAGATCATATAGTGGTTTAGATAGAAGCCATTCCAAGTATATGAAAACATCAAGATCAAGAAAACTTGCATATCATTTCCATTATTACAGTTTGTAGGTTCACATTTAATGCTTCATTAGGTATTGAAATAAACCATACCCTGGGCTAGTAATCTATATGGAAATGTAGGCAGGATCCGGATAATTCTCTTTCTTGGAAACCTGACCTCTTCCTCTCCCCTCCAAACTTCTCAACAAATATAAAGTAACAGGGAAGAATAAAAGACATCGTATTTTACTTGCTTTGCACAAACTGCATTTTCATATACATTAAAGAAAACAAAGTCACTTCTGATAATTATATAACTGAATCATCTCTCTTCTGCCCCAGGAAATTAACCCTCATGCTTGGTATCCCAAAAATCTGAGAGTCAATAATCGGAAAAAAAAAACTAGGTAAATCAGGAAAATCTATTATAGAAAGTTTGTTTTCTTACACAGCATATGAGGAACAGAAATCTCATGCTAAGCAGTGTACTATGATAATGCATATATAAAAAGTGAATTAGCAAATGTGAGAGATATAATACAGAAAGTTACCGCCAACAGTGGAAAGACATGCAAATTTTGTGTTTGACTGCATTGACTAACCAGAATTAAGGCCTGCAGACAGTACTCCGGATGCAGCCGAATTAGCCACAGCATCATAATGGGAAGTATCGCCTCTAATCTACTGGCCAGAAGAGAAAGTAACAGGAAAAAAAAAAACACATAACATTGATTCATGCACTGACAACTGGCATGAAATAAGGAACCAGTAGCTGGTAATGAAGTTGAATGGTACCATAATCCGGTAATTAAAATGAATGAACTCAAGCCATGAAACCTCATACAAATAACTGAGGATCTAAACAACCTACAAGATGTTTTAGCAGTCATTACATATTTGTACTCTTTAAGAAAAATAAGAATCATAGAATCACTATTTTAAATCAGAAGCATAAAGTTACAAAAGTTGAAGTAACAATTTTTTCCCCAAATAGAACAATTATCATCCAGATGCTCACATATCCAGATTCAGGTTTTCAATTCTTCAAATGAGTAAGAAGAAACATAACCACCATTTCTCTCCTTTTAGAAACTATAAGCAACCTCTTATAGTCTAGCTTTGTCAAATGTTACTAGATGACTAGCCATCATCCAACAGCCAAGATCAAAAAAATATAAGTACAGGGGAAGAAAATAGGTCCACACATGTATGTGCGCATGAGAGAGAGACAGAGATATATATATAGATATATATATATATAGAGAGAGAGAGAGAGAGAGACGGGGAGGGAGGGAGGGAGGATTTTGAGAGAGAGAGAGAGCATGACCTTCTCATTATGTTTTAAGAGTCCAATATCCACTTGTATCCAATTTAGAAAGCAGTAATCACACGAAACGCCAATGCGTCCTCTTTTCATCAGCAAAATCAAAATTGTTTCTCTACTTCCAACTGAAATTTACATTTTCAATTTTTGGAATACAGGGTTCAAATGTGGAAGAAGAATTTGATAATGATGGTTGATTTTATCAAGTTTTATGTGAAGTTAGAGCCATCATCACCATTTAAAAGGTAGGAATTCTATTACAATTAGTAAATACCAGAGAGCCCCCTACTAAATAATCTAGAAGTATATTATCAACTCAAACATAAATCAGAATCACCATGACTGTTGTGAATTTCATTGGAAGAGCCTTAAGTATGTGATTTTGTTTATGGCAGTAATGACAGAACTTTTCCCTATTATATTTGGTGCTTAGAAAATCTATCCCGCCCATTCTACCCTTTATTTTTTTTCCGCGGGACAGCCAATACAATCAAGAAAGGGAAGGAAACGAGTATAACTTAAGGTAATCCTGAAGCTCGCAAGAACAGTCAAAATGCAGATTAAGGGAAAACTTAGAAATCTCATTAGCAGCAATAAGAAACCGGTCCTAAGCAGATATGCTTGAAACAAACAACCTGAAATTAAGTAGCATTTCTGCAAAAACTCTCCGTGCCCTTCTATAATGGAAGTTACATTATATTTGCAATTAGTTCATATCAATTTACTACTAACAAATGTTAAAGACCATATTATATCAACTATTCCACAGAAAAAGCTTCATTTTTAAGCATTGCTAGAAGATTCCTGATCCGAACTACAGTGGCTTACATAGCTTAAAGCACCGGAATCAGACAGCTCCTTCGGCCTATGACCTCAAACAATGGCTCAGGTCTTAAGCCAAAGACATCTTAGGAACAATAGAAAACTATTGTGTCTTAGGTATTCAACAACACTGATCACAACAATGTTTTATCAAAGTTAAATTTATGCTTGTACAATGAAAGGTGCATCTTAGGAACAATAGAAAACTATTGTGTCTTAGGTGTTCAACAACTCTGATCACAACAATGTTTTATCAAAGTTAAATTTATGGTTGCACAATGAAAGGTGCATCTTTGGCCTCATTCTGGTTGTCAGCCAAAAAACAAATGTTGGTTATTTAACTTCCACGAACATGTCCAGTAAACTGCTCCTAAAACAATTCTAATTTTTTGTATTTGATCGAAATTTCCCAAGAAACACTATACATGGCCAAACCAATACTTGACCAAGAAGGTTTGCAGTTTACCAAGCATCAAAGCATGGAAAACTTTCATTAGAGATGACTAACTTAGGTAGATGTTTGTCCTCAGATTCATCTGGACCTGAGGTGTAAAGGCAGTTATGTAGCTAACAGTGTTTCAAAAAGGCAAGGGCTGGCCGTTACTTTGAAACAGAACTGGATATTCTGAGGTAAAGGAGTTGTCAAAGAACCAGTTCTGGCAGTGAGTTACAAAGTGATTTCCAAAGAGTTAAATGGAGAATAATAAAAAAAGACAGAGCCGTTTCAAAGAGGTTTGACACAAAGATGCAGGGATGAACCTGATTCATAAGACTCTAGAAATTACTAATAAGACAAAATGATATAACATCTGATTGCCATCTTTAGGGGAATTAAAAAAAATTATAACACCTGAAAGCCATCTTTAGGGGTGTTAGGCATGGTGTTTTATCTCAGTTGGGGCAAGCTTAAAGCACCAAGCTGTAGTGCGTTAGCCCCGCAAATCTTGAAATTTCAATATTAATACATAGAAACTATGTATAATTTGTTATAAAAAAATATTACTAAATGCTTTAAATTTAAAAAATATCACAGAGAATTATAACAGATGGATAAATAAAACATACACTACAACTTGAATTACCTAATAAATAGGTGTCAAAAACACAATCCCTCCATCAAATCATTATCTATAGATCATCCAAAACTAAAAGGACAACTATCTATCTTTCACTTTATAAACTACTTATTTTAATTATTTTCCACAATTGGAAAATACATACAAGGTTGATCCAAAGCACAAGAAAACCAAAATATAAAGTTGATAGAAACATTATCTTAAGCCTTAAATCACACTACATGGCATATCTATACTAATAAGTACAATGTTTTTTGTAATTAAAAAGAAAAAAAGTTCATATGTAAATCAGAAAAGTAAAGGAGTGAAAAAATGATGGTCCGGTAAAAATACCATGGATTAAGAGATCGAACTGTGCAACAAAGAGAGACCAAGTGAATTTCTAAGTGTATAATTGTAAACGGTCCCACATTACAGAAGCAAATAATGCATGTGAACCTATGCACTATGAACTACAAATTTCAGACTGTGAAGTACTCCTAACGCCCCCACGTGAATGGGCTGGTGGTTGGCGCCTCTTCCTCGGGACCGTTAGGTCCTGGGATCGAACCTCCGCAGCAACATCAGCTCGCCGTGCATATAACGTGCTAGGTCTGGTTGGGGCGTTGGACCGGGCCGGAGTGGGATTAGTCGGGCCGCCTTTACGGACTTGACCCGGACACCCACTCCATCGAAGAAAAAAAAAAAAAAGTACTCCTAGCAAATATGCATTACAGCGCATATGCATCAAACTTTGGGGCACAAAAGCCGTGGCTTATCACCTAAGGCATATGCCTCAACTGTCTTGGCAAACACCCTTCAATACCCAGGCCCCACCTGATTGTCCCAAGGCATTTTCATTGTTGGGCGCATTTTTATAACATTGGCAGCTAATTCTTTATGCCATTTTTTTTTGTGAGGACTCGAAAATTCAGTTAATTTTAAATCCCTAATTTTGGCTAAAATAATTATTTATTTGGATTTTTGCCACGAATAATATTTTCTAGCCTTATTAGACCTAAGTACATGATTTTATAGTTTCGTAATATTTTTAAAGTGTCTCATTTCAAAAATAAAAAAATAAAAATATAGATAAATAAACAAATATTTTCTTATAAGCTTGTTTAGCGAAAAAGTGAAAACGTGTCTAAACACTTTAGCCAATTGGGAGTACAATAAGCTCAAAAATTTGAGACCTATACAATGGTCCTAAAATAGACAATTTTAGGTTTAAACACTCAAGTGATAGTTAGTAGTATGATCGTTATAAGAATTTCTCAAAGGTTTCAATTTTTATTGCGCCTAAATTAGAAATACGTGTTTCCACGTGCGCGCTTAATTGAGGGACTTTGGACAATTATTTTGGGACAATTAAGAATAAATAATATTTATACGAATGTAAGTGCCCTAGAGGTTTAGTGCACTAGTGCAACAAACGTAAGAGAAATCGGACACAAAACGCGCGCGTAGGGCACTAGTTGCAATTGATTTTACGTATTTAAAATATTAGACGTCAAGCGTCTTTTGTACGCAAAGGAAACCAGAACCGCATTTCATTTCTTCTAGCTGCAATGGAAGGATAGCTTGCAGCCGCAGGAGCTTCACCATTTCCTTCTACCAAGCTCACAAAAATCACTACCAAACCTCCATAGATTCAACCAAAACTTCACATACACTTAGCTCTACACTTGGACAACACATTAAGCTGGAAAAGGGAGGAGCTTTCACGGTTCTTCAAGCTTCAAAGGGGCCGAAACTTCTGTCCTAACCAGCCATCAAAGTAGGTAGTAAGCAATTACCTTAAACTTGTCTTATGGAGGTTGATTTATGCATTTGAGCTGGAATCTTCACTTTAGTAGCTTGTATTGTTGGAAAAAGTGGGCTCTATGAATTCCCACTCTTGGGTTGTTGCTGATTTTGTGCTTGATGAAGTTTATGATGTCGGATTAGTGTTTAAGCTAGTGATTTGCTGAAGGAAAATTTGCTGGAAACTCACGTTGAGTGCAAAGGCCAAGTTGGACCATTTTGCCCCTGTTTTGTTCGGCCATTTTAATGCAGAAATTGAGGATTTAATGGCTTGATTATGTTGTTTACATGTTGTAGAAGTTGTGTACAAATTTTCGTTGAAAAATGTTGAGTTTTGGTTGATCAAAAAGAAATTTTTCCCAAAGCTAGTAATCTGGAAACGGTTGCCGTCGTAACCAGACCAGTGTTCGTATTTCGTCCATAACTCCGTACTCCGACGTCGAAATCAAGTTCCGTTAGCGGCATTTGAAACTAGACGTTCCCATGTTTCCAACGGTGTATAATGCACATTCTGGTTTCATGTGTGTGAACCACACCATTCATCTGAACTCGGCTGTCCTGTTTCTCCGTTCTGCCGAAATGATTTGATGATGCTGCAACTTTAGGCTTAATTTCGAGCCAGTTGCATGCTGAAACTTGAAACGATTTCTTCTGTGAAATTTTAGCCCTATGAATGTATTTTCTAACACTATCCCAATTCCGAGTTAAATTGAGGGAGTTATGATCAAAATACGGCGACTGCCTCGTTTTTGAAGACCCTTAGATTTGGACAGATTGCCTTAAGGATTTTCCAAACTTTGGTTGATTGATTAACCACCTTTCCGAGGGTATTTTTCCATGAAATTTGATAGAGAGTTACCTTTCATATGGGAGTATTATACTGCAAAATTTGGTGTCAATCCAAGTCCGTTTCGACACTTAACAAAAGGTCCAAAGTCGGAACCAAATCTGGAAATTTTGTAACAATCTGGAATTTTTCCCAACTTTGAGCTACCGTATCTCGGTACTCGAAACTCCGATTCTTGAGCCGCTTGTTCTGTTCAAAACTTTACTTGCACTTCTAATTGAGTTATAAGTTTCAAGGGCCGGTTTGTAACGAGTGATTTCTGCCGAATTTCCAAAGTTAGCGAAAAACCAACCCGGCTCAATCCTAGTAATCTAGAACAGCAACTTTAGGCTCCCTTTTGAATACCTTCCACTTAGATTCATGGAACGGTATCTTCTAAGGACTTTTAGTACTTTGGAAGACGATTCCAACGGTACCAAATTCATCAAGTTTCGATTAGTAGAAAAAAAGTTATGATTTTTCAAAGATTTGACCAAAAATCGAAAATTTTGAAATTCCAAAGGAAATCCGCGAAGGAACTATTCCACCAGAATCCGGCCTTGAATTCGGCCAGTTTCTGGCCGGATTGTCGGCCGGATTGGTGGCGAAGTTTGAAAAAAAAGGAGGTTAGCCACTGCCTCCAATCCGGCCAGAAATCCGGCCGGATATCCGGCCAGGTTCCGGCCGGATTGTGACGTGGCCAACCCTCCTTCGATTTCGATCGTTCGTTTTGCAATCATTTTGCTCGTACTCGTTTCCAACCAATGATTTTAAGAATAATAATCCGATTTTCTTTTACTTGAGTCCTACACCTTTTAAGAATCCAACTTCAAAGGCAAGTCAAACGAAGTTTTCAAATATTTTCAAACCTTACTCGTGTTCAATCTATCTCACCACTTGGGGACCTATAGTAATTATCTACTATTCGATGTTCAGGCACGCACGAGGACCTCCAAGAGGACCCTACCGTGGAAGTTTGAACTCTCCCTCCAACTTACTTGCTTGCATAACTTGGTGAGTGTCAAGTGTATGCCTACTTGAACTCTAAAGTCTTGATTCATGCTTGACTTACCTGATTACATGCTTAGTCTATTTGATTTTGAAAAATGGAGTCGAGTGTGTACTTAATCGCACTCGTTCTCATTTGGCACGAATGACTCATGTCTAACATGCTCTGCCTGGTTTTCATGACCTAAAATACATGCTTAAACCTGTTGAATGCTTGAGTATATGACATGGTATGCTATGATTGCATACGTCGATGGAGTGAATCTCCTCGACATTTACATGATACATGGGGGACGCCCAAACTCATAGGCCGACCTTGGAACTCGAGCCGGCATGAGCTTGGTCGGGAACCTCGGTGAACCATGAGATTCACATGATAAGCTTGATCTATTGAGAGATCTCGCTTGGCATACTCGTAAAGTATCGCCTTATAAATGTCGTGCGGGCCCGAAGTGGTGTATGGTGAACGGATGAGAAGTAAGTGGTGAACTACGGATATGAAAATATCAACCCGGTTGACGGAGAGTCATCACGGGGAGATATACAAATGATATCGGCAAATGTGGAACTTAGCTCTTGAGAGCTTACATATCCTTGAATTGTTTCTGGTTACATTTTATTGGTGTTATTAATTACTTGCAAGCTATTACCTGAATTGTTATTTGGGCTTGTTATCTGAACTATGTGTCTGCATGTGTGTCCTTGGCCTCACGAGCATTTTGCTCACCCTGTAGATTTGTTTTCCTTAACAGGTTTGAACTCGGAGGTAAAATGGAGAAGCCCTCTTGATGTACTTTTATTTAGGGTTTGCTATTATTTTTGGTTATGCCTTTGGTTCTGGATTGTACCTTTGGGTATGGAAATGTAACCTTTGGACGAAATGTATTTTGTATACCGACGTGTGGTTTGGAGAATGGATGACTATTATTAAGTTTGAACGTTTTCGCATTTATTGTATCTAAGTTATTGGCTTGTATTGTGTGGTCCGACTATAAGTTGAATGGAATTGCTTGAGTCCTGGCGAGAGCTAGGCAGGCGTCCTGCGGATACCCTTTGGTTCGCCTTAGGGAGAAGTGGGGGCGTCACATTTTTTATCTATCACTTGTCAAGTTTTTTATTATTTTTTTTATTTTCTGTATTGTAGAACTCCTTGATAGATTGTATGCCATAGGCAAAGTAGTAGAAGATTACAGCGTCATCCATCATGTGCACATACTGTTTTTTAGTATGTGCCTCCCTATGCACAAGACTAGAAACTTTTAATTCTTTATCTACAGTAGATGGATTCACAGAAGAGTTTTTGGTATTTTGAATTACATCTCTCTCAACATATATTTATAGGTTCAGCTAAAAATCAAGATAGTACCCCATAAATGGTCCAATAGATCAGTCCAACATTAAGCAATGATTCATCCCCCAAACAGAAAGATAGGAAAACATAGCATAAACTCTTGCAAATGTGTGCATTTGTGGTAGTTTTAATCTTCAACGCTGAAGACAACACTTTCCAGTCTAACTGCATAACAAGTTTCAAATTTTATGAACAACTCGGCAAAACTAATATCCATAAGGATTCCAGCCTTCACAGCAAGTGAAGACGAGTAAGGTCTAAATGAGTATAATGAGTTTGTTTAGATAGGAGTTTATTTGGATGATTTGTTTGAGATAATTACTGTAGCACTTTTTGTGATGTGATATATGTGAGATAAAAAAGTGATTGGGAAAATAAAAAAGAGATTGGAATTTGTGAAGCAAATTATTTTATCTCAAATCATCTCTTCCCAAACACACCCAATGTTTTACTGGCAGTGACAGTTCCGTGCATCATATGGAACACTTGACTGGTTCGCAGCTATGAGCAGGTTGATTTAAACATCAAGGATGTCCTCACAGGAATAACTAATAATGTAACAGTTGATCTATGATATCGGTGTAACCATTTTAGGGGCCGTTAAAACTAAGAACACTGGATTCTAGCCAATGTCAGTTACAATTAAGCTACAAATACAAGAGTGAAACAGTAGCAATCATACTTTGTTTTGCGAAAGAGAATACCATTTAATAGCCTGATGCAACTTATAAGCAAACCAAAGAATGCTAAAAAAAATTCACCATAACTAATGCTTCAATTGAATGGGAAAAGAGTATAAGTGGAACATAAACAACTAAATGAGGGAATCAAATCTACTGACCAAGCATTATCAAACAGGAAATAGCTGATGAGTGCTTACCACAGCTCCAATACATAAGATGGCTTGGTACTTTCTTGACTTCCCAAGTTTCTCTGCGACCAGACCAATTTCAAAACTACCCGGAACCCACACAACCTGATGCAAAATGATCATAAGGATTCATATGTAACCCATTAAGAGAAGTTAAAAGGGCATATTTGAGTGATGTACATAATACATTTGGCTAATTTATTTTCTTGCATATTTAACAAACCCCAATTGTAAACTGTGTTACTTCCAATACATGAACCATTTCTTAACTTCGTTAAAAGCTCCCCCAAGATAACAAGTATAATGTGGTTTGATACCATATTGAACCCAAATGTCATTTAATCATCTTGAAAACATGAATCAGTAAGCAAACCATATCCCAGAAAGCTACCAAGAAAAATGTGCTAGTACTTCTAGTAATAGGGAAAATGAAATTGTGTTGAAAAAAAATACAAGTTGATACATTTGCAAGAAAAAAAACCAACATAATAAGGCATCATCAGTTTACGACCAAAATTCTAGGTTAAATATTATAATGTAAAACAAGAATGATTAGAGTTATGAAATGACAAGGCAACTGGCTTGACAGCAAATTTCATAAAGAAAAAACATACCAAGATAGGCACCAAATGAGTATGTAGATTATAACATTTAAGTGATACATGAAAAGTCCAATCAAGGGAAGCAAGATCCAAAATGTAGAAGTCAAACTGTATAATGAAGTCACAACTAACGAGGGTGCAAGAAAAAAGGCAAGAAAACAAATACTAGCTCAAAATTACTTACATCGATATCTTCTTCTTTGACCGAGTACTTTTTGAAAGTGTCCAAAGCTCCCTCCAACAGTGGCTTTGTGACAATTTCATTGAAGCGAGCCACCACCTTTACACACAAAAGAATACAATCTCCAAAATAAAAAAATAATCAAAAAACGCTTCACAACTCAAAAGAAAAACCACATGGAAGTCAAAACAATGCCTTAGGTCATTTCTCTTTGACAAAGTCTAGTTGGATACTATACAACAAGAATCATCTATATTTTACAAGCCTGCATTCTACTAAATCTATTGCATCTTATATAGAACACCTAGTTTACAAAGTGACAACACTAATCAACAACTCCTTCAACTCCCAATATTAGATTTGCAAATAATCAGCCGAAAACCCTAATTGAAGTAAGACAAAAAACCAACTTAATGAAATAACGCTATTTTTAAGAAAATACCCATCAGAACAAATAAAATAGCTAAAATTAAAAAAGAAATCTATAAAATAACTGAAAAAAAAGAATTCCAAAAGATATTTCAGTCACTCATAAGCTATATATCTCTTGTCATTATTTTTCTACCTCTTTTGTACTCAAATAACTTTCGTTTTCCAGAAAATCCTTTGATAGAGCCGTTATTTGGCATCCTTTTGTACTGTTATTTTGTCCTAATTTTGGCTATTCACGGTGCTAAAAATTGGAATTTCACTCATATTCGATATTTGTGTGAATTATAGGTGGTCGGCGTTAAAAATGATCTCACGGGGCAAATTTCCAGAAGACCTTTCATCTCAAGGCGTGGCCACGCCTTGAAAGGTAGACGTTACCGAAAGCCGGACCCTGGTCCACGTGAACCCGAAGCGTGGGATCAAAACTCCAAAGGGGATAGCTTTTTGAATTGCTCCAGACGTCTCTGGCCTTGATTTTCTCTTGTGCGGCGGCTATAAAGAAGAGAGGAAGCAGGATTCACACATCATCAAGACCTTAGCTTTAATTTTCTTTTTCTACTTTTTGTCAGACACTTTCCTGGTGCTGGCTTTTTGTTTTCTTCTTCGGCAGCAATTACATTAGAAATTAGGTAGCTTTAGCTTTTCTTTTTCGGCCGAATTGGTCAGAGACAGAAGATTTTTCTTTCCCTTGCTTTTGGCGTTTGCGTCTGACTCCTTTGCTTTTCGTTTTCGGATCTATTCAATTTCCGTTGGCTTTGGCATTGGACTTGGGGAATCCAGTACGGACTCCCATGCAGAGTCAAGCGAGACTTTTCACTTTTTCTATCTACGCTACTTCACCAATCCAGATTCTTTGATGTTTGCGTGGATGAAATCAATTAAATCGCGTGAGCTTGACCCGATGAGGAGCGGCTAATTTTCTCCTCTATCCAAAGGTTGACGCGAAGGCGCGGTCCATAATATCTGTGAGATCTAATCGAATCTTCATTATTTCTCTCAATTTATTGCTATTCGTGCGTTTCCTGAATTAATTGTTCATGGGTATTTTATTAATTGAATATCAACGGCCGGGTATTTGATTTAATTTAATAGCCTACTGCCACGTTAATTAAATAGAATCCGTAATTGTTCATTTAGTTAGCACCTCGTGGCAACTACCATAATTGGTTTTATGATGGGGAAACGCAAGATCTAGCTTAAATAAACCCTCTTAGCGTGTTTATTGGTTAGGGTTGGGTTCTTCTAACTTTAATGCAATTGGGTAATTAAATTCCTACGGTCGTACCTAAGGTTGTTATCTGGTTAGGGAAGCAGTCAATGGTCGTACCTTGACTGTCGAAAAGGTAAGGAAGAACTGGTTGTCAGAGCTTATTGATAACTATAACCAACCTAGTGACGAATGGGTGAAATATATTTGCATCAATGATCATTTAATTGGACCGTGCCTAAGCAGTTGATCCTTTGGGTAGAATTTTATTAATTGCTATTCTTAGTAAATTGTGCTTTATGAGTTAGTTTTGAATTTTGTTTGTTTTATTTCATTTTTATTTGCCTCCCATTGAAAACCCCCCATACTTCGAACTCTAGAAGAAACGAATTATCCCCAATCCCTGTGGATTCGACCCTACTCACCGCTATATACAAAAATTTGTATTTTTCTCAAGTAGGTATTTATTATTGCACAGGTTCGGCACCTGTCAATTTTTGGCGCCGTTGCCGGGGGCTGGTGCCTGTTTAATTTGTTTCTTTTTTGAGTTCATTTTATTTTCAATTCCATTTTTTTTCCCTCTTATTTTTTTTTCTTCTTTACTAGTTTATGGCTGCTAACACTCCGTATTTTGGTGATAGACTGGATTTTGTTTCCAGGGAAGGCAATAAGGCTTGTTTTTTTGCTAAGTTTGCATATTCAGAGGCACTAAACTCTATTAGAGAGAGAATGGCTGCTGCAACCTGTAAAATTTGTTATGCCAGGGATCATTCAACCGGTATGTGCCCCGAATATCAAGATAATCTGAGTGTTTCACTCAATAATTATGGAGATTTTTCACCCTGGTCTCAAATGTGGTATGACCCTTATTCAAATGGGTATGAGCAAGGATGGTGGGATGATTCCAATTTTAATTATCAACAAAGGCCGATAGATTTTCAACAGCTAGAGTCTCAAGAACCGTCATCCATGTCAGGTATGTCTCTTGAAGAAATAGTTGAATTAATAGCTACTAACACATATCACATTCAACAGGAGGTACATCAACTTCAACAGGAGACACAAAAGATGAGTGAAGAGATGAAAGAAGGAAGGCGTGAATGGGCATCTAAAATGAGCAAATTGATTTCTCCAGTTTATGAAGAATTGCCCTCACCGACTATTATCGACTATGAGGAAGATGAGAGTGCAATTATTCTGACAAATGACATGGTACTACAAGGGTCTCAAGAAGAAGAATCTAAAGATGCAGTTGAAAAGAAAGTTGAAGCGCAAGAATTGAGACCCCAACATCAAATGGTTCAAGTGAATGAATCCAGTGAACAATCTCCAAATGCGGTGACATTTCCTCCATTCTTGAATCAATATTTTCCTAACTCATATTCTTTAATTCCTGTTAGTGAGATTGATTTTATCATACCAGACGATTTTGAGTTTCATGACAGGAGTAAGTTCAGAGCTACAATGGCAAAATATCTCGAACCAATAAATGCTCGTGATGGGGGAGTGAGTGAAGACTTAAGGTCATTACTTGTTTGTTTGGTGCCATCTACTAGTCCATGGAGGACCGTAGTTCGTGTGCTCAAGGATTACTCTATTTACGAGGGTTATCAGGATTATATAGAAGATGAAGCATCGAAACGAGCTATGCGATTTTATCCTCCATGAATAAACATGGTGATGTCTAGCTAAAGACATTAAAGAAAGGCGCTGCTTGGGAGGCAACCCAAGGATTCTTTTGTTTTAGTTTTCTTATATTTTTGAAATTTTTATTAAGTGTTAGTGTCATTTAGTGGATTGTTGTTTTGTGGCAGGAAGCTGGCAGTTGGACATGTCCACTCTAGTTGATCATGCCTAAGGAATGAAGCTTTGGAATTGATGGTCAGAAGACTCTAGCTTCCAAGGCGTGCCCACGCCTTCCAACCCTTCCGAAAACGAAACTTCAGTCTTCTCCTTCCTGTTGGTGTTGCGTCCATCGCCGCCACTGTACATTGTGCACGCAGCCGTCTCACCTCCTCCGCCTTAGTGTCTCACTTTCCCTCCCCGGTGGTCAGGGAAGTTTCTTTTCTTTTCTCCTAGTACTTCATTTGTTTTTTCTACATTGAGGACAATGTAGGTTTTAGGTGTGGGGGAGTGGCTTCCATTATTTCTTTTTCTTTGTTACTCAAAAAAAAATGAAAAAAATGAAAAAAAAAAAAAACATTGTAGTTAGTTGGTTTTTTGTTTATTTCTATGCTTGTTAGTGTTGGGGCATGTTGTTGTGATGAATGACACAATCAAAGGGAGTGGTTATGTGGTCAAGTATGCTAGTTATGCATTTTGTTTCCCTTGGCAATGTCGTTGAATGTTGAATATGCAGGGATTGACCCATTCTTGTAACTTTTGGGGAGCTTTTGAGCCTTGCTTGAGCATATTATTCTTGTTTGCTCTATTTTGTTTGATTGAGTGGGTATCACGCATGGTATTGGCATTCTAGAACTTGCTAGTTTATACATGTCGAGGCCACATTTTTTGTTGAATTGGACGCATTTAAAATGATAAGGGCATTTAGGATTTGACCCTCTTCAGCTAGCTAAAAAAATCAAGCCCTCATCTTATCTCCCAATAGTGAACCAATTTGAGCTTTTGTCCTTCGTTTCTGGTTGTTATCCGTGTTTGTTAACCCAAGACCTCTTTAAACTTTCTTGTTTACCCCTGTGTTGTCAAGGGATGCCTGAACTATATCATTTGTGCAAAGCAAACAAATTTGGGGTTGCAAGTGCTTTTAGATTAGGTGCTGTATGATATTATCCTTGTATAAAGGGAGAGAAATTGGGAAAAGGCCACTGACCAGAGAACTTTGGCTTACAGGGCGTGCCCACGCCTTGCAAAACTATTCCTGAAAAAAAAAAAAAAAAAAAAGGGAACGAGTTCTGACACTTGTACAATGAAAACAGCAAATGGAAACGCCCTACTTGAGAAATTGCCCCGATAAAGCATTGTGGTGGATATTGGACATTCTCTTGACACATTACACCCTATTTTTACCTTCCTATCCCGCCTTTTACCCAAACCCCATTACAACCCTATTAAAGTCCCTTTGATTTATGTGTTTAGTTCACTTGTAAGTGGTGGAGATGTGATAAATGTGCAAGCCTATGGTAATGGCATTCCGTGATGTTGAATTGAGCGTTCCTAGTATTCATATATATTCTTTGCATTACAACATGTCCGGTGTATTCTACTTTTAGTGATGTTGTCGGGGACCTGAGATGCTTGTGTTAGTATAGCCTCTTCCATACCCTCTGCTCTCTTGATTGTACTTCTGAGCTCCGAAATACTTGAGGGCAAGCATTGTCTAGGTGTGGGGGGATTTGATAGAGCCGTTATTTGGCATCCTTTTGTACTGTTATTTTGTCCTAATTTTGGCTATTCACGGTGCTAAAAATTGAAATTTCACTTATATTCGATATTTGTGTGAATTATAGGTGGTCGGCGTTAAAAATGATCTCACGGGGCAAATTTCCAGAAGACCTTTCATCTCAAGGCGTGGCCACGCCTTGAAAGGTAGACGTTACCGAAAATCGGACCCTGGTCCACGTGAACCCGAAGCGTGGGATCAAAACTCCAAAGGGGATAGCTTTTTGAATTGCTCCAGACGTCTCTGGCCTTGATTTTCTCTTGTGCGGCGGCTATAAAGAAGAGAGGAAGCAGGATTCACACATCATCAAGACCTTAGCTTTAATTTTCTTTTTCTACTTTTTGTCAGACACTTTCCTGGTGCTGGCTTTTTGTTTTCTTCTTCGGCAGCAATTACATTAGAAATTAGGTAGCTTTAGCTTTTCTTTTTCGGCCGAATTGGTCAGAGACAGAAGATTTTTCTTTCCCTTGCTTTTGGCGTTTGCGTCTGACTCCTTTGCTTTTCGTTTTCGGATCTATTCAATTTCCGTTGGCTTTGGCATTGGACCTGGGGAATCCAGTACGGACTCCCACGCAGAGTCAAGCGAGACTTTTCACTTTTTCTATCTACGCTACTTCACCAATCCAGATTCTTTGATGTTTGCGTGGATGAAATCAATTAAATCGCGTGAGCTTGACCCGATGAGGAGCGGCTAATTTTCTCCTCTATCCAAAAGTTGACGCGAAGGCGCGATCCATAATATCTGTGAGATCTAATCGAATCTTCATTATTTCTCTCAATTTATTGCTATTCGTGTGTTTCCTGAATTAATTGTTCATGGGTATTTTATTAATTGAATATCAACGGCCGGGTATTTGATTTAATTTAATAGCCTACTGCCACGTTAATTAAATAGAATCCGTAATTGTTCATTTAGTTAGCACCTCGTGGCAACTACCATAATTGGTTTTATGATGGGGAAACGCAAGATCTAGCTTAAATAAACCCTTTTAGCGTGTTTATTGGTTAGGGTTGGGTTCTTCTAACTTTAATGCAATTGGATAATTAAATTCCTACGGTCGTACCTAAGGTTGTTATCTGGTTAGGGAAGCAGTCAATGGTCGTACCTTGACTGTCGAAAAGGTAAGGAAGAACTGGTTGTCAGAACTTATTGATAACTATAACTAACCTAGTGACGAATGGGTGAAATATATTTGCATCAATGATCATTTAATTGGACCGTACCTGAGCAGTTGATCATTTGGGTAGAATTTTATTAATTGCTATTCTTAGTAAATTGTGCTTTATGAGTTAGTTTTGAATTTTGTTTGTTTTATTTCATTTTTATTTGCCTCCCATTGAAAACCCACCCATACTTCGAACTCTAGAAGAAACGAATTATCCCCAGTCCCTGTGGATTCGACCCTACTCACCGCTATATACAAAAATCTGTATTTTTCTCGAGTAGGTATTAATTATTGCACAGGTTCGGCACCTGTCATCCTTCCTCTGAGCATTTTATTCACATTGTTGAAAGCCAGTTAAGAACTTTTTTCCAAAAAAAATGCTTCCAAAGTTGGCCCAGGAAAGGAAAGCACATTTCCTTACAACAAAAAAAGTTCACATAAATCGTTCAATTTGACGAATGTGGAGCTCATCTGTCAAAACCCGCCAAAAATGAGACCTTTCTTTTCCTTATTGAATTCATGGCCCGAAAAAAAAACCGATACTGTAATATTAATTGTCAAGCCAACAATTGGACAGAGGAATTTAATTGACATACTAAAACATCTGAAACAAGATTGGAATATAAAATAAAAAATGCATAGATGAGGGAAAAGGAAAATTGTAATCACACTGACAATGCCAAAGCGGAGACCCTCAGCAGTTGTGAGTGACCCAGTCAACTGTCGAACAGCTGCAAGACTTCCCAGCCAGCCCTTCTCGTCCTCCTTCCTCTTCCACAAAATCCCAAATCCAGATTCTGTAAATTCAGTCAAAAACATAAGTATTGCATCCGATTTAATGGGAAAAAAGAAAAAAAGAAAGCTAATTCAAATCAAGTTGACCTTTTGGTGGTTGAAGTTGGACAGACAGCGATGTAGATGATGATTGCTGGTGTCTGAGCGGAACAGAGATGATGGGCTAATGATTATGCTTGAAGGTGCCACGGGGACGATGATGAACTGAGCGGTTATTAGCAATTGAAGAAGAACAAGAAGAAGCAGCAGCCGCCATTTTCGTTTTGATTTTGATCCCTTTTTTGGCACTTCCTTTCTGTCCGAGTGTTCTTTCTTGGGTCACTGACGTATCCTTAGAACCCAACTACAAGTAGTGGCTAATTTCATGTTTGATTTTGGGATTTATCCTAATATCAACTAGCATCCTAAAAATTTAAGAAATGTCACTTACATTCCCTATTAGTGTTATATGAGTAGAAGTCCTAATTAAAGACGTTAAATTGACATTAATGTTACCCCCAATGTTTTACTTTGAAGTAGCAAAAGGCCGGAAAAAGGTAAAATAAAATTCCTACATGCCAAAATTTCTAAAAACAAAATAACAAGAATGCCATGGAAAATATTTTTATTTTTTTTGTTGCAAAAATCTTTACTTTTAATTTTCGTCTATGCTGCAAACGATCTTCTACAATTCCTCCTTATTGTAACCAATCTCCTGAAATTTTAGTCTCTTTTTTAATAATATTGAAGTAGTTTAAAATGTTACCCTTGCACACAAAGGTGTTATCTGACTATGAAGCGATTAAATTTATTACTTATTGCACTTATACGTTCTTATATTCTGAGTTTAGCTTTCCACCTTATTTGTCTTTTTCTTTGTATTTCAAAATTCATAAATCAAATTGCACAAGGATAAAAGTAGAAAGATAATATAATCTCTCTCCTCCAATGCATTTTTTAATATTACTTTTACACATAAGGGGTGACAATGTTATCCAAATTGTTATTTTGAGGAAACTATATGAGATTTCTAAAATGTTAAGGGTGTTAGGTGATATTATTAGAATAAATTTCAAGAAAGTTTTTGAAATTAACCCTTTTACAAATATATAATCATTTTGGAGAAGCTTCCAATCCAATCAGAAATGCTTCTCACACTTTGCTCAAAGCAAAATAGTTAAATAAAATAAAATAATTAGTAAAGAAAAGCCTCTAATTGACCAATCAGTTTATCCAACAAGCTACTCCAATTGCTCATTGAGCAGTTGGCCACCAAGGAAAGAGTTAAAGCTATCATTGGGTGTTGCCCAAGGGATTCGATCCCTTGGCTTGCATTCTTGTTCGGAATTTTTTGAAATTTTTTCCAGCAGGTACATAGGCACCTGTCTGGTTCAGTGGCAGTTCAATTCTCTCTAGGGGTGGCAATGGGGCAGGGGTGGGGCGGAGGATCCTTTTCCCATCCCCCGCCCCGTCCCCGCCCCGTTTCCCCCGCGGTTCCCTGTGGTCCCCCGTAAGGAAAGTAAAAAGTGGACTGAATAAGAATATTCCACCGAGTAAATGAGGGGAAAGAACGAAGAAAAAATAGCAAAATTTGGCAGTGAAATACCTCTGAGCCTTTTCTCGTTTGAGGAAGCAAAGAATTAACGGAAAAGCTGAGAAAAAGCGGCAAGAGATAAGAAACAATATCCCATTACACCACAGGAATAATGATGTAAGAAAGACTATAATGTATCCTCGCGCAATAGAAGTCGATGAAAATCAGTGCTTTCCACAGAAATGCTCTTCTAACTTGCTACTAGACCAGAAATTCAGTTCGCTTGTGTGTGTGTGTGTATATTTTATGCGTTTTAAGGCGGGGGTAAATATTTTGCCCCCGCCCCCGCACCCGCCCCGCCCCATTTCTACCCCCGCGGACACCCGCCCCCATTGCAATCCCTAATTCTCTCCGAATTCCCTTTTGACCCCCTTGGATCCACCCCTTCTCCTAGTGTAGAGTAGGAATATGTGTAAAATAGAATTTATCTGATTCGGTGGCGGTTGAATCCCTTCGGAATCCCCTTTGACCCCCTTGGATCCATCTCTTTCCCTAACCCTTCCCCTAGTATAAAGTAAGAATAGATGTAAAATAGAATTTATCTGGTTCGGTGGTGGTCGAGTTAATTAAAATAACCAGACAGTAATTCACTAGGCAAAAAAAAAAAGTCTAGTTGGGCAATAACTCAAAAAAAAATTCTTCTTGTTATGTTTTGTGTACTTTTTTGTCATTCTTTCTATTTTTAATATTATTTAATCAGTGTTTATTAATATATGTATGGCATCATCTAATTTAAACACTATTAGTTAAACTTGAACCTTCTAACTTTTAAAAGATAGAGGAATAATTCATTGTTGACGTACCAAGTGGAATTAGGGATCCTACCAAGAAAAGTACAACGAGAAATCCATCTCTCCTATCTGGTTTGGAGAAAATTACTAGAATGCCCTAACTTGTGAAATTAATTAATAAGAATCAATTATAAACTTACAAAAAAAATTACAAACTCTAACTAAGCAATAATTGTGACCTGACATCCACAGACTTGACTATCCCAACCCAATATATAATTATATATTGCCACAAAGTATAGGCAAATGAGATTTGCTACTTTACAGTATAATTTAAAATAAAAAAACCAATAAAATATAGTTTAAAAAAGAATATATTCTGGAAAAAACTAAATATAGTTTTAAAATTTAGAAAATTAGATGAGAAAAACAAAAATCAAACAATGACGTTGATCTTAGCTACAATTTCGTTAGGAGTTGAAACTTTGAGTCCAAAAGATGTTCCCCCTTCTTGTTCACTTTGTAATGCAAAGTAGAGATTGTTAAATTTTTCCAAACCCCTCTTGGTGACCTTGATACTATGTCTCCCTTCTTTGCATAAATATTAAATGTACCAAATAATGATCTTTATTTGGTGCTTCTAGGGCTATGGGTTGTAAAGAAAATTGTGTTTTGGATTCTGAAAAGATGGAACATGTATATAGAATTATGATTAATCTTATATACAATGACAGTATATATACTTTGACTCTTATTTGTATGTCACTTAATTCCAATTTGAATTCGAATATCATTTTTTGCATATATGATATGTATTTAAAAATGATATTGTGTACATTATTAATATACACAAGATAAACTCATAGAATTAATGTTTCAATGCCAAGAAATGTTCGCAACATGATTGGTGAAATGTTTTCCCTTGCAGTTGTGCTCTTAAAGATGAGAACAGTAGAACCATTTGTGCAAGATGTACTGATGCAAAAGTCATTGAGCAAGATTTGGGGATCACTTACAATAGAAGACTATGGATATATTTTGTTTTTAAACTCAGACCAGACCGGTTGGTCCGATCAAGAACCGGCCAAGTTTCTGGTCCCAATTATTCTAAAAAACCGTTAAAGTTAAAACTCGGTCAAACCAGGTCAAAAATCGAGTTTGACCAGGAAAAAACCGGTTCAATCAAAGCATTTTTTGAAAAAAGGTCAAATATTTTCAATATTATGTTTTGATCCTTAAATTATTAAAAATTATTAATTTACCTTAAATATTTGGGATAATTTCAGAAACCTCCCCTGAGGTTTCTGACAGTTGCACTCCCCTCCCTTGTGGTTTCTGAAATTCCACAAACCTCCCTTGTCAGATTAGTAGGTCCCATTTCTTACATCATTGGTGCCAAAAAGACTTAAATACCCTCACAAGTTTGCTAATATTTCGTGATTATCTGGAAAAATTTAGTTAAGTTAGTTATAAACACAATTAATGTAATTAATGAAAAATTAGAGTCAAACCATTTAATGTGGTATATATCCTACTATTTTCTTATTAAACTTACAATGATTTGTACCCACTACAATGGAGAAGCAGAAAAGTCTTTCGATGAAGCCCGCTAGATTGCTGGTGTTTCCTCTCACAATCTCTTCCTCTTTAACCTTTCTCGCCGTCTTTTCCATTTGGGTTCTCAAAGCTACCCCTCCATTTCAACGCCAACAGTCCCTTACTCTTCATCTCCCCTTCAACCAAACTCCTTTGCAGAGTTCCGGTCCCTTCCTACCAGTTCCTGTGGTCTCGAAAACTCTAGATCCTCATGTTTACCGGGGAGATCTTTCAGCAAAAAGCATCAATATCTTCCCGACAGGTGGAAACGTGGACATTTCGGCTTCCGACGATGCAAGTGATCCAAGTACAGCAACAATAGCAGCTAATGAAATCCAAATACAAGTAGGTACTACTAGTTTCAACGGCATCCATAGATCCAATACTACTAGTACTACTACAGCCCCGGATACAAAATTCTCAGCACTTGCTCCCAACAAGAATATTGTGCCTAGAAAACCAGGAAATACATCTGGGAGTCCCCTGCATCTGACATCAGCGTTGCCCAGTCAAGACTTAAGGGCCAAATAATACAACAACAACAGCAGCGGGTATGTTCCTGATAATCAAGAGGTAAAACTTTTAAGCAGGATAAATCCAATGCAGGAAAACAACAAGATGAGTAGAAGTAGTGGGAGTGAGCTAACATGTGATGTTACCAACGGATGTGGGTATTTGACCAAAGTTATCCCTTGTATCGAAATAATACTTGTCCCTTCATTGACGAAGGCTTTAATTGTGAGGCTAATGGAAGGTTGGATAGAGATTACATGAAATGGAGGTGGCAGCCTCAAGCTTGCAACATTCCCAGGTAAAGGCAAAAGGCCAGCCTTCATTTTGTGGGATGAAAAAAAAATTTGTTCTTTCCATGGAATTTCAGAATTTGTTCTTTCCACGTAAAGGCCAGCCTTCATTGGGATAATTTCAGAATTTCAAAATTACAAAATTCACCTCATGTGATAAAAGTTTGTTCCTGTGTGAATTCCAGAATTCACCTCTACTGCTTGAACTGGCCATTTGTGCATGTGTTTGTTGCTGCTGCAGTTCATCCAACACCAAGCACTACAGTTGCATCCAATACCAAGCACTTCAGTTGTTTGTTAATTTGTTTGTTGCTGTTTGTTGCATCTCTTGCTGCTGCATTTTACTCTCATAAATAGCCTTCTGAACTGGCAGTTGCAGATGGACGTTAGAACTAACTGCTAGAAAGAGCCGTTGCCTTCCATTTTGTTCACTACTGACGTTCAGACCTTAATGAATGCATTGGTCTCACTTACACCCCTCAAGTTTCATTCTTCTTAAATTCCCTGTTTTTCTTCACATGAGATTAGCTTATTAATGCAAGATAATAAGGGCATTTGTGGTATACACTTATTTCTCTCTCCAGCTAGTGATTTTTTATTGTTTGTATTTTTAAATTGGGTCTATTTTGACATTGTCTATTTAGTTTTAGGGGAGGTTTGTGGAATTTCAGAAACCACAGGGGAGGGGAGTGAAACTGTCAGAAACCTCAGGGGAGGTTTTTGAAATTATCCCTAAATATTTCATACTTTATAAATGTTGTCCTAAATTTTGATGTTATTTTTCAATCAAGTCCATAATTTTTATTCTAAATTTGTTAATGTTCATTAAATAATATAAATTGCTACTTGATCCTTCTAATTTCTTTATATTTTCTTGTTAAATATATTTGAAACGTCAACTATATATGAATATACCTTTATTAATATTAACATGCTTTTAGGTATTTTATATACAATATTTTAAATTTTAAATAATTTTTATTTATGACGTCATCCAGTTCAATCCCGATCGAATCCGGTTGAACCCATTGACCCCTGATCCCTGAGTTCAGCTGAGTCAATACCCGGTCCGAGATTGATATTCTTTGCCAATAGTGTTAATAGTTTTGTATTGACAAACATGGATCCTTTTTGAGTTGCGTGCACGCAGGGGGAGGGGGGAGGGAATGTTATTTGTACTCCAATTTTTTTGTTATTTGCACTGCCGTTCTTTGTTTTATCATATAATTTAATAAATGAAAACTATATGATTAAAATGCACTCCTATTGTTTGTTTTATCACATAATTTAATAAAGGAAAACTATATGATTAAAATAATGGCCCCGTTTGGCAAGTGAATTTTTTAGGTGTTTGCCTAAAATTTTACTGTAGCTTACTGTAGAAATTTTTAAAAAAAAATTTTGAAATGTGTTTTTTTTTTTTAATATTTTGAAGTGTATAGTTTAAAATTTTTGAAAATTTTTTTGAGGTTACTGTAGCTAAAGTTTTTAAAAAACTTGTAGCAGACAAACTTGGCAAAAAACTTATCTTCCAAGCAAGGGCAATAGTAGGAGTGCAAATAACATTTCTCTTTTAATCAGATCATCATTGGTTTTCAATTGCAAAAAACATCTTTGTTGGCAGTGAAGATCAGATTAAATTAATTTATTTAGCCAAGATAAAAAAAATAAAAATTTGTCTTGATTAAGTTTAATGAAATGAATTTTGTGGCAAGTCCGCTAAACCTTGCAATCAAATTGGGCCAACGCCACATGGCCTTCAAAATGAATGTGCAAGGTGCATTTTTAAGTTAAAGTGAGTTCGTTATAAATTAATTTGCAATTAATTACTCTGGTTGATCTATTATCAGAGCTTAAGTTAAATAAATTTCTTGAGTTACAAGTTATATGAACTATAAGAAGGTTTTACAGGATTTTTTTTTCTAAAAATCTAAACCGACCTATTTTGGTTATAAAGATGGGTCTCCCCTTCAACTCAAGCGACATCCCAAGTCCTCAATTTTTGAAAATACTCTATCAAATCTCTAAGAATTCTCTCAAGTCAAAAAATCAAATCTACCAATAAGCCTTTGGTCATTGGATTATATTTCAAAATGATGTTAAATCCAATGGCAAGTCTGTGGCCCTTGGATTCAGGTTCAAGTGTCCCTTTGGGGACATCCCATTCAAAGTTCAAGTCAAATCAAATATGGTGCTTGTAGCAAAATTTGAAGATTGGATATTTCAAGTGTGGTCCTTAGATTCAAGTTCAAGTTAAAATCAAATACGTACTTATAGTAAAGTTTGAAAATTAGAGATCCAGTAAACATTATTAAGTCATCGTTGACTATCCCTAAATTGTAGAAAACATTGATTTGATCCGAGAAGAGTTTCTTTGGCCTTTTAATTAAAGTCCTTTGAAGACAAGAATCAAAGGACTTTTTTGCTTTGATTTAAGAAATTTACAGAGATTGTAACCTCTCTATTCTTTGATTAATTAAATTAATTAATTATACTTGTTTTCTTATCTTTTGTTCTTAGGCAATGAAACTTGCGTTACCATCGTTGTTATCCTTTTAGGTTTAATAGGATTAGTTATCGACTTATTGTGAACCAACAATTATTTTGTAAAATGGAAGGAAAAAAAAAGCAAAAATTGAGAATGGTGATTGTTAGGTGGTTGAAGGTGATTGTTAGGTTAGTCCTTATTTGAAAACCCAAAGTATAAATTGAGAATGGTATTTTTCCAATAGGAGAGAAAAAGAACATTTGGCCACATATTTGTAGATAAATTAGACAGCATAACTTCATATTTATGGATACATCTAAGTATCCAATATTGTCAATTTCAATATTAAGTTTTGTTTCCAGTATCCTACCAAAGAACCCCAAAAAAAAAGCTAAAGAAAATAGAAAATTATATGATAAAATGTACTAATCAGTTCCTGATAGGTTGCAATTTTATCATTTATTTTATTATTAATTTCCCCTATTATCTGACCTGATGTGGATTAATTTCTAGATTCTACTCATTTTTGATATTTCACATTTATTTCAGGGAGTAGAACGAAAATATGATAACAAGTGCCAATTTGATAGAAAAAGAGTTCAAGTAATAGAGCTTAACCGAGGGGCATTTTTGGAACAGGGAAACTTATTCTCATTTTGGGTAATTGCTACAAAAAGAAGGACGGCGCAGGTTTTCGTCTTGAGCTGGAGCGCCGCACAGGAGGTCCTCTCCGCAAGGGGCCGCCGCACAGGAAGGCCTTAGAGATGATTAGAGAGGAACGAATGGTACAGAGGGAAACCCAATCTTCAGTAGTTAGCTTTTAGTCTTTTGACTTTTCTTCTTCGGTTGTAGTGAAGACTCTTAGTAGTTGTTTTCTTCCTTCGTGGAAAAAGTATTGGACGATTCCTTTTTTCTTTGCTTTGTGCTCTTTGACTTTTCCGTCGTGGCTCTGAGTAGTATTGCTCCCTGACAATGGCCGCGGTTCTTGCTTCACTTTTGTGTAGATTTTATTCATTAATTATGAACTAATTCTCTCACTCTAGTCAGGAGACAACGGATGCTTTGGATCATCTAAAATTGTGAGATCGATTTAATTTTATCTTTTTCTCTTATTTATTGGTATTTGCATATTCCCTGATTGCAGTGCTTATGGTTGTTTAATTAATTGATTGTCTTGGATCCGGATAATTAGTTAATTTAATAATCTATTGTCAATTGAGGTGTTAAATCCGTAATTGTTTAATTGTCTCAAAATAGTGATAACTGGCATGATTGGGTTTGTGTAGGGGAATACGCGGGCTAATCTAAAATAACCCTGGTAGTGCGTTATTTGGTTAGAATAGGGCTCCTCTAATACGTAAGGCAATTGGGGAATTAAATTCTACGGGCGTACCTAGAATTATTTCTCAATTAGAGCAGTGATTAACGGGCGTACCTTGATCACCGACACAGTAAGGAGGGGTTGATTGCCATCGCTTGTTTGGTAGTTATAACCTATTTATTGATAAATAATTGGAATTGCCTTTGTTTCGATGATCAATTAGGTGCACCATTGCTGAAGTTATTTCTTGGCTAGATTCTTAATTATCACTCATTTGATTTTAGTAGATTGTTATTTAATTTTTAGTAGCTTCTTAGATTTTCTTTGTTTGTCATCTTCTGCATAAAAACACCCCCTTGTCACTGTGAACTTGAAAAGAAATAATTACTCCCAGGGACTGTGGATTCGACCCTGCTCACCGCTATCTACAGAAATCACTTTTAGTTTGAGCAGGTTTTATTATTACATAGGCTTCGACAACCTGTCAGTTCCAAAACCCAGAATCCTTTCCCAAAACCCCTGTAAAAGGAAAACCAAGCCATCCCTTCCCCTCCACCCCAGCTCCACTCCTGAGAAACAATCCACCAAATTCAACAGTTTTACCAGATGCTGATGATTTCAAGAATCAAATGGGTTCTCCAAAATCCCTTTTTTTCCACCTCCATCCCATAAAAAAAGCATCTTTTCTCCTAAAAACATCAACAAGAAATCCTCGATTTTTGGCCGTTAAACCCACAACCTAGTCATCAGCAACATCATCACCATTGTCAGATGCGAGGCTTGAAATCAGAAGCTACTTCTGCTGCTGCTTCTTCTTCTTCTTCTGGTGAAATTCACGTGATTGTGGGGCCCATGTTTGCTGGAAAAACTTCCACTCTTCTCAGGAGGATTAAGACCGAGAGCAGCAATGGAAGGTAAGGTTCCCCCTTTCTTTCTTTTTTGTTTTTCTTTCTCTTTTTAGTTTTGTAGTTGTTTTGCTAATTACCATTTCTTGATTAGCATTGCTTTTATTCTTAATAATCCTGCATTTTTTAGTTTGTTTGTTGGATTTTTAGTGGAAACTGAATGCTCTGACGTATAAAACTCGATAAGTTTCTGTATTAGTACGGTAAAAATATGCATTTTCTTTTAAATTTCCTTTTTGTTTATAACTTGTACTAATGCATGTTGGTTCTGTGCTGAGGATGAATACAAGTTTTTCCATGAGAGTAATTTTTCCAGTGTAGACTGTTTGTCGATTGGTGAATGTTTTTATGTATCATAAATGACTAAAGGCTGAAGTTTTGTCTTTTGTAAGACTATTGGAGGGGTTTTCAAAAAGAACTTGAACATATTATGTGATTGTAATTACTAATTACTGGTATTAATGCAATTGGAATGAATAAATTTTTCCACGTCTTGTTCCTCTTCTTTGAAGAAGAACAAGGGAACCAGAGTTGCTCTTGCGGTCAAATTAAATCATTGTTGATGACATTCCCAGTTTTCAGGACGATGCTAGAGAGATTGCCCTTCAGTTGGATAAGAGTTTGAAGGATCTCTATTTTTCAGGAAGAGTAGTGGAAGATGTTCAGATGTTCAAGTAGAATCGGAAACTTATTCTCTTCTTTTGCAAGACTGTATCTTCAGGAAAGATTATAGTTTGGGAAAAAAAAGTCATTGGCAAATGATAATTGTTGGATGTGTTTCCTATGAATATCTAAGTGTTAAATTGTTGATTTTATGTGCAAAGGCAGGAGATCTTAATCTAGCCCATATTCTTTTTGATATGTTACAAATGAAAAGCTTGGTCTCATGGAATTCGATGATTGCAGGCTATGCGCAGAAAGGGTTGGAAGAGGTGGCCGTGAGCATGTTCCATGACATGAGAAAAAATGGTTTGATACCAGACCACTATTCCTTTGATACCATGACCCATGCTCTGTGGATCAAATGTCAAATCAGTGGAAACCTTGTGGTTAATAGTGCTCTCATAGATAAGAAAGGGGAGGAAACGAGTGTTGCTTAAGGTAATCCTAAAGCTCCAAGAACAGTCAAAATGCAGATTAAGGGAAAACTTAGAAATCTCATTAGCAGCAATAAGAAACCGGTCCTAAGCAGATGTGCTTGAAACAAACAACCTGAAATTAAGTAGCATTTCTGCAATTTACTATAATGGAAGTTACATTATTTTTGCCATTAGTTCATATCAATTTACTACTAACAAATGTTAAAGACCATATTATATCAACTATTCCACAGAAAGAGCTTCATTTTTAAGCATAGCTAGAAGATTCTTGATACTAACTACATTGATCTACATAGCTTGAAGCACTGGAATCAAACAGCTCCTTCAGGTCTTGAGGCAAAAGCATCTTAGGAACAATAGAAAATTATTGTGTCTTTGGTAATCAGCAACACTGATCATATCAATGTTTTATCAAAGTCAAATTTATGCTTGTACAATGTAAGGTGCATCTTCGGCCTCATTCTAGTTGTCAGCCAAAAAACAATGTTGGTTATTTAACTTCCAAGAACATGTCCAGTAAAATGCTCCTAAAACAATTCTAATTTTGAGTATTTGATCAAAATTTCCCAAGAAACACTATACATGGCTAAACCAATACTGGATTCATTCACTTGAACCATTTGATGTTGGGGTCTCAATTCTTGCTCTTCAACTTTCTTTTCAACTACATCTTTAGATTCTTCTTCTTGAGACTCTTGCAGTACCATGTCATTTGTCAGAATAATTGCACTCTCATCTTCCTCATGGTCGATAATAGTCGGTGAGGGCAATTCTTCATAAACTGGAGAAATCAATTTGCTCGTTTTAAATGTCCATTCAAGCCTTGCTTCTTTCATCTCTTTACTCATCCTTTCTGTCTCCTGTTGAAGTTGATGTACCTCCTGTTGAATTTGATATGTGTTAGTAGCTATTAATTCAACTATTTTTTCAAGAGACATACCTGACATGGATGGCGGTTCTTGAGACTCATACTGCTGAAAATTCATTGGCCCTGTTGTATAATTATAACTGGAGTTATCCCACCATCCTTGATCATACCCGTTTGGATTAGGGTTATACCACGTTTGAGACCATGGTGAAAAATCTCCATAATTATTGAGTGGGACACTCAGATTATCTTGATATTCGGGGCACATACCGGTCGAATGATTCCTGGCATAACAAATTTCACAGGTTGCAGCAGCCATTCTTTCTCTAATAGAGTTTAGTGCCTCTAAATATGCAAATTTAGAAAAAAGATCAGTCTCATTGCCTTCCTCGGAAACAAAATCCAGTAAATCACCAAAATACTGAGTGTTAGAAGCCATAAACTATATAATAAAAAAAATAAGAGAAAAAATAAATAAATAAAAATAAAAACAAGATGAACTCAAAAAGAAACAAATTAATCTGGCACCAGTCCCCGGCAACGGCGCCAAAAATTGACAGGTGCCAAACCTGTGCAATAATAAATACCTGCTTAAATAAAATATAATTTCTGTAGATAGTGATAAGTAGGGTCGAATCCACAGGGACTGGGGATAATTTATTTCTTTTAGAGTTCGAAGTATGGGGGGTTTTTGAAAATGAGAGTAACTAAATTATTTAGAAAAATAAAATAAAATAGCTACAACTCAAATAACTAATTGTCACAATAAGAATAATAATGGACGAACTCTAGCCAAGAGACAACTTCGGAGATGGTTCACTTAATTCGATCATAGATGCAAAGGTTATTCCAGTTACTATCTGATAAATTAGTTATAGTTGTCATACACGCGATAAACAACCAACTCTTCCTCAATTTATCGATAGCCAAGGTACGACCGTTGACTATTTCTCTAATCAGGAAATAACCCTAGGTACGACCATAGAAGTTCAATTCCCTAATTGCATGAATAATTAGAAGAGCCTAATTCTAACCAATCAACACGCTACGAGGGTCTCTTTAAGTTAGCATGCCTATCTCCCTGACACAAACCCAATCATGTCAGTTGCCACCAGTATAGAATAATTAAACAATTACGGATTTAACTACCCTAATTGGCTTCAGGTTATTGAATTAATCTAAAATCCGGGCCCTGGATAATCGAATAATAAAACAACCATATGAACATAAAGCAGAAGATAGACAAATACCAGTGAATAATGGAAATAAATAAAAACTAATTCGATCTCACAAATTTAGTAGAACCAAGTCCTCCTTTGTTCCTCGACTAGACGAAGGGATTTAATTCATCTTCATGGAGGAAATCCCATGCAAAATTACAGAAGTCATTGCGGCCATCGTCCCCCAAATTGAGATAAAGAAAAACTATAAAGTTCGAGCCTCCCCCGAAAAACTCCCCAAATATAAAGCTACGGCCCATGAATAATTGCCTGACCGAAGGAAAAGAATTGTTTCCTAATCTAAAACAAATTGCCCAACTTCCCTCCATGGTCCCCACGAAATTGAAGGTAAAAAGGAGTACAAGAGCTGCGGCTCTGCCAAATTTCCTCTCCTTTGTGTTTCCTCTTGCTAGTAAGAGTCCTAGTCAGCAACCCTTCTAATCAGCCAAAAGAAATTCAATCCGCCTGTAGCTTCATGTAAGCCAGTTTTATGAGGTTTTTTGGACTCTTTTACGTGTGGAGCAATTCCCTCCAACAATTCCCCCATTTTAGCACTTTTTAGTTTCCCTTCCTGTAGATAGGTCCAAATACCAAATATAAATAAATATTACTAATTAAAACAATATTTGGCAAGGAAAAAATAGGAAATTAATAATAAAATAATCAACAATTAACACCCTATCACCCATCGCAACAACGTAAAACAAAAAGATGAGTACACAACATTCTTATAATTTCATGTCATTTTATGTATGGAAATTTTGACCAGTTCCCTGATAAGAAAAAATCCTAAAAATAAAAAAGAATGGACAAAATAAGGCTAAAAGTAGGACTGTCAATCGAGCCATATGAGTCGGAATTTAATAAGTTCAGGTTCAATTTACATAATTAGTAAGATATTCGGGTTTTGAGTTATGAGTTTCAGTCTAATATATGTGAAACTCATACTTGGTTCACAACATATTTGGGTATTAAGTCTAATTTGAGTTTAGCCCAATTTCACTTATTACTCTTTAATTTCTTTAATATAATTGCTAAATCCATTACGTAGTAAAGTTAATTTGCAATCTACAATATTAAAGCTACACATAAATCAGTAAAAAGTTCATTAAAAGTACATAAACCAAAAGTTTTCCAACAATAATTGTGTCTAATTCTTTTAAAAGTACATAAATCAAAAGTTCTTCAACAATAATTGTGTTCGAAATGGGATTGCGGCTTTTAGTTTCAGAATGTGTAATAGAATAATAGTAATAGTAATTAGCCAATAGACTACTAAATAGGTTTTTTCTCTTTAAATATATTTAGGAATCCAAGTCTTTTCAAAACCAATACTAATTACTAATAGTCTAATTAAACATTACATATTTAAAAATAATATTTATAGTTGTATACATTAGGGTGTATATATATACCTATATATATATATATATATATAACTATATAACATAATAGGCCGAGCTTTAATCGGGTTGAGCCTATAGAAGTCCAAACTCAGCTCATATTTTGCCTGACCCAGAATTATAGTAGGTTGGTGACAGGTGCCGAACCTGTACAATAATAAATACCTACTCGAGAAAAATACAGATTTTGTATATAGCGGTGAGTAGAGTCGAATCCACAGGGACTGGGGATAATTCGTTTCTTCTAGAGTCCAAAGTATGGGGGGTTTTTGGATTAAATACTAACTAAATAAATTAACTGCAGGAAATAATTGATTAAGAGAAATAATTAAGGGAAAACTCTAGCCAAGGGTACACTTCAGAAATGGTTCATGCACTGATCATTGATGCAGAAATAATTCCAACATTTAGTAATAGATTAGTTATAATTGTCATGCACGCGATAAACAACCAACCCTTCCTTAATTTCTCGATAGCTAAGGTACGACCGTTAGCTATTTCTCTAACCCAAAAATAACCCTAGGTACGACCGTAGGATTTAATTTCTAGATTGCATTAATAATTAGAAAGGCCCAATCCTAACCAACAAACACGCTACGAGGGTTTGTTTAAATTAGATCATATGCTCCCCTGACATAAACCCAATTACGCCAGTTGCTACTGAGGTAGAGATAACGAACAATTACGGATTCAATTACCCCTATTTAGCAAAAATAGCCTATATGAATAATTAATTATTGCGCACTAATCAATCATACACAAGGCCATAGCAATTAAAATCAAGAAACATATAAATACCAATAAATGAAGAAAATAATTAAAACAGATTCGATCTCACGGTAATTGTCGAACCAAATCGTCAGTTGTCCCCTTGACTAGAAAAGCTTAACCACGCCTCATGAGAAAATCTCCCCGTTGGGGAATATTGTCGAATACCTGGCGTGTGTCAGAGGCCAGTCCAAAGAAAGAAAAACTAGAACTCAACTAAAAAAACTAAAACTAAAGCCCTAGATATCTTTTGCTTCTGTACGTTGTCCCCTTTTAAAGCAACAAAAGAAAGATGACTAAAAGCTATCTAGGTGGTCCCCACACATGTGGACAAAGCCTCCCAAGTACTTCTTGTTCCAAGTCTCTCTACGTTGCTTTCTTTGAAGCCCAAATGACCAAATGCCTTTCACTAGCTTGTGGTCCCCCCACCAATTCAAGGGCCCAAGGATTGAAGCCCTTAGAAGTCTCCATATTTTTCACAAAGTCCCTCCTTTTTGGTAGTTTTCTGCTTCATTCCTGAAATTGATTCCAAATACCAAATATGAGTAAATATCAGCAATTAACACAATATTTGTCAGGGATAGAAGGGAAAATTAATAATAAAAATACTAACAAATTATACCCTATCAGTTGGCGCCTTTTCTTTTGGACCAAACGAGCCGATATTGAGTTAGCCCAATTCTATTGACAGTCGTAACTACAAGAAGGTGGAATCCCATGTCCATTAGGGATAAAAACATTATCATATGCACAACTACCAGAAAGCTATGTAAACTATGTACAAAGATGATTCTTTAAGCATGTTTGGACGAGACGAAAACCTTGAATGTGCGAGATGTATATTCTTCAAGCTATTAATTCTTGCCGACACAGCATCCTACACGAAAGCAAACAACTGTATCTATGTAAAGCCATGGCAATTTCATTTTCATTTCAGATGTTTCTTCTAGAAATCTGTATGTTTGGAATTCAGTGAATCTATATAATTGATTGTAAATAGCAGTGTTATTAATTAGAGATGATATGATTGAACCTGTTAATTTTCTATAGAATAATAAGCTTTCTAAAATTTTATTCCTTTACAAGTTAATTTATTGGAAGCAAAAAGGGCGTAAAGGTTGAAAATTAAATTAAGCAACTGCTTCTATTAATTAGTTCACAAGTGTAATTGTGTTTGAGCATCTACGAGACTAATACATCTTCATTCGGACAACAGTCTTGGAGTTGCGCTGTTACCTTTGAGCTTATTTTTAGCTTTTCTGGCTTTTCTGGCTCCGTAGCTATAGGGAAAATGTACATAGCTTTTTGACGGGAAATTATTCTCTACCGCTACACTTCCTATTAATGCAGGATTCTTGTAATCTAAACTTGCTTAGATTACAACCCTTAGATTTTTTTCGCTGCTGATGAGATTTGAACTCTCACCAACAGCCCAAGGAGGGACTTAAATCCCTCCCTGGTGGCCACTGAGCCATTGGCCCAGTGGTTTTCAACCGTACGTGCTTCAGTTGGTATAAAAGAGGTTGGAATATTGTAGATGACCGTTTTTCAAATCCAGGCTTTAAGTCATGAGGTTCATGAGGTTTTTCATTCGCTAGGGGCCTTGACCGTTCTTTGATGCTAATATCAGCCTGAGTCCTGTCACGCCCTAGTCCCTTAGGCCCAAGATGCGACCTGGTTTCAGCAATCAAGTTCAACTATTTAGTTTTCGTTCTCAAGAGTTCAAAATGGATATTTTAAATTAGATTTGAATGCTCACACTTTATTTGTGTATTGTATTAGTTTACAGTACTAACTTATTCGACGCGAGATGGGATATTACATTTATCCCTCTTTTTCAGGCTTTGTGTCCTTTGGCCCAATCTCATCTCGTGCAAAGGTCACGTGAGATTCGCTCTGATGTCATAATGTCACACCAAGACCGGAATCTTAGTAACCAAGTCCAACTATTTAGACTCCGTCCTTGTTAGCTCAAAACAAATATTTTAAGTTGGATTTGAATGCTCAAATTCTACCTATGTAATAAACTCATTCTACACACACACACATATGCCAAAAAATTATAAAGAGCGCATATATCTTACCTTACCAATGTAAAAGTGGGAATGAATACATAAACAGTAATGAACAGTTGCAGTGGTTCGGTTATGTTGTTGCTTCTGTGAATTGCAGGGGTGTTGGTCTTTTAGTGTTGCCTGGGTTGGGCTTCTTTAGAGATCAGTGATGCCCATGTAGAGCGGTGGGCTTGCGTACATATAAAATCGCTACATAATATTTTTTCTAATTTTCTTTTTCAATCTAAAGTTACTCATTTCTCACAGTATGAAGATGGCTGCATTTTTTTAATGTCAAATCGTTACATAATCATCTCCTTCATACCTTTTTTTTTCTTCCGACCTAAATCTTTTGCTTCATATTTGCAACTTGTCCAGAATATAAAAGGCAAAAAGATTCGCCCTTACACCTTTGGGATTTCGATCTCAAGTTTTGAAATTAATATGAACAACGTGAGAGTTTTTCCAAACCAAAAAAATTTGTTTGATTGGGACGGCTAAAAGTGCTCGAAGGTCTCGCATGCTCCAAAAATAAAAATAAAAAATCTATAGCCATGTTTGCAGATCTTGATGACTTGATTCTATTGCCTCCGTTTGTGATTTAGCCTTGCGTTTGGGGTTGGTTTTTCTTGGTACAAAAGTTGGTTTTAGTGCCTAGCGAGCGTCAAATATCTCAATTTTTATGACTTTTTTTTCAAGTTTTATAAATTTAATCTTTTCTATTTCATAGAAACTCTTTTATGCTACGTATACAAAAGAGAAATTTGTATTTTGAATAAAAATTATGTGTCATGCATCCAAACCTACTAATGCAAAAAAAAAAAAAAAAATCCACTAAACATAACCCTATTTAGGAATACGTGTGACTCGGGGATTATAATTCTATTTATAGATAATTTTCCTATTATTTTTTAGATTCCTATTTCAACCCATCATAGAAATATAAATTACCCTTAAATAAAGAACCACATCCTATTAAATACATTAAAGTTCAAAGTATGATTGATCACTTTAATTGAATTTAATCTTATTTAACAGTCTAAGTTCAACGTTGGCTTAAAGAAGCAATAATTAATGCTATATTAAGAATGTTAGATAACCTGATTTCAAAGGTCTTGTTTTTCCGTACAGTGAGGAAAAAACACACACAAACATGACACAGCAGCAAAATAACGAATCGAGGAACCAGACGCATGGCGTCCGGGCAGGCAAAACTAGTCTATCTATCATTATGCTGAAAGAAAGTGTGAGTTGCCTTATGAACAGTGAATGTGGACTGGTTATGGCATAATTTCCAGCAACTTGGTGGTCCTTTGTTCTGTTAGCTACGCGTGAACTTCGTGGAAATTGGTCCAGCCATCTGTGCACCCTTGGATTGCTTCCAATTCAAAATTTGACCATCGATCATCATTTAGGAACGTTAGGTGCTAGAGTTGAAACGGTGGATGGTGGTCGTACGAAGAAGAAGAAGTTATAGTGGGGGGACCTTGCTGCCGACTGATTTTGATGCATCACGAAGAAGTTAAAGTGGGGGGACCTTGTTGCCGACTGATTTTGATGCATGCATGCATTCCTTCAGACTGGGTTAATGAATGCAGCACGTATGTTCTTGGTAATGAGTATAGCTTTTTAGTGATTTCTTGTTTTCCTCAGTATACTGGTTGGACCCGTGTCCTCCTAGGTGGGGATCGTCTTCAAAGGTAAGTTTCTTTTTTTCTTCCCTACTGATTTCTTGTCTTCCTTAATATACTGGTTTGAACCGTGCTTTTGTGATTTAGCTTTTTATCATAGACTCATTAGTTGCGCCGTGGGTGTACCATGTGTTTGTAATATTATACTTTCAGAAACGTGTCCTGAGGTGTCTTACATTTTCACTTGACGCTCTTAACTTTTGAAAAATCTTACTTGGCTCTTCTACTTTAAACTTTTTGTAGCATTTAAACCCATTTTAGAATATAATATTAAAATTTTCATTTTGGAAAAGAGAATCCAATTTCATTCCAAATTTACCCTTTTTATGTGATTTCTTAATTTTCACAATACATCAAATTTATCTCCTAACTTTTGTATATTGATCGATGTAGTCCTTTAAAAAAAAGTAGACTGTGAGATTGAAAAGCTCTTTAATGTTTTTGTGTCATTGGTTCGAACAAAAAATGCTAATTACTTAAATTTATAAATGATTTACAACTACGAGAATACCTTTGTGCATCAGCTTAAAAAAAAAAACACAAACAAGTTTATACATAATTTATGATGTTGAATCCTTTTACTTTTCCAACCATTGACTTGGAAAAAAATTAGAAAAATAAAAAATTATGCAAAAGATTTACAAATATTCTTAAATTAACTCAAAACATTTACAGTAAAAAAAATATTATCTTTATAACTTGCAAAAATTTCAAATAAACTTTAAAATATTAACTTTTGGTATTCAAAAAATACACTATATTTTGTCCAATCAGAATAAACATTCCTACATTTTGTTTTGTTTTTATTTGTTAATAATATACTTACTGTTTTGGGAATAAAAAGAAAGACAACAAAAAAACAAATTTGGAATGAGAGTACATTTACTCTTCCAAAATGAATTGTTTAATATTACATTTTAAAATGAGTTGTAAATGATAGAAAAAGCTTAAAATAAAGGAGATAAGTGAGATTTTTTAAAAGTTTGAAGGTGACAAACGAGAGATCGTAAGCTAAACTCGCAACCTTTATGTCTTGCCGACTTGCAAAGGTTAACTAATTGAAACGCCACCAATTTCCCACGAGGTACCCAACAAAACAATAGACCCCCCAAGTTGCTGGAAATTACGCTATAGTCGATCCTTTCCGCACAATGATTGTTGTGTGTTTATTTTGGTAATACATTTGAGGGAAAATCGCCAATTTAGTCCCTAAACTTTTTTTTTCCGTCAATTTAGTCCCTATATATTATTTCTAGCCAATTGGATCCCTAAACCTATATATCGGTTCCAATCAAGGATCTTTGCAGCGGCGCCACCGTATAATTTCCATTAGGTTCATAATCGTGCAATACAAAAGGGGCATTTTAGGGAATTCCATTCTGGCGCCTTTTCCAATTAAAAAGTAAACGAAACAAGTCTGCGATAAATACACACCCAAAAATCCAAAATGAAAACAAAAAATGTCTTGGACAAAATCCAGGGCTTGAGTCGATGATCTGCTAAATAAAATCAAAGCAAATCGTGTTAAATAAGGAATCGGAGGGCATAAGAAAGCAAATGATGGAGGCAGTGGGGGACAATATGCAGGAAAGGAGCAATGTTGAGGAGAGGAAGTCAAGAAAAGCAAGTAAGTTTAAGGACTATAATGCTGTCTGTTTTGTTAAGTTAATAGCATAATCATGGTTGGTGGGGTTATCTTATGTTAACTAGCAAACATTTTACTGCAACTGATGGTCGGGAATTTGTTTAGGTTATTTTTTTTGTCGTTGTTTGTAGAGATGGGTTCATGTGGTCCCTATCCCTTAAGTTTAATGTGTAATGTTGCTTTCATGTTGTGAAAAAGGTAGACAATGGTACCCTAAATCATGTGCTTGTAAACTACTAGATTGTGGTGTAAATTAATTTAATTTGTTTGAAAATGAAACAGGTGCTGAGTCGGCTGAGTTTACTCTGTATGTCTACTATGGTGGGGCATATTTTGAAAAACCAGAAACAAAATATTTGGGTGGTAGCATGGAGCTTTTTGAGGGGGTTTTGGCCGAAAAAATTAATATGGCTGCTGTCAGAGGTTTTGGCTACTTACTTGGGTGTCATGCAGATGCTAACTATAGGTATAGAATCCCAACTGAAAATGGTGGGTTGAGACTTAGGCAGATAGATGGTGAAGATGATGTAATAGACATGGTTGCCATAGGTAAACAAACTGGAAAAGTTGAAGTTTATGTTGTATATGACTTTCATATTAGATCCATAGATCTTGGTTTGAAGAACTCCTCACCTGTTGAAAGTGAAACTAAGAAGGAAAATGAGGATTTATGGAATGTGGACATCACATTTGATGACTTCATTGGGAATGAAGAACTTCCAGTTCATGTTCCCGTCCAAGAATTGAACAATGGTAAACGGAGAGGTCCTGAAACTGAAGAAGAGGATGGTGCTGAGGCTAAAAATGAGGCAGAATCTGAGTCAGGTGATGATGGTGAAGGATTTCATGATAGTGACTACGATTTTAGTAAAGATGAGGATGACATAATATTTAATCATTGTAGTACTACTGTTGACAATGCAATTGATGGCCAGAATGTCATATGTAATGTTGGTGTTGGAGGGAAAGCTGGTATACCAAATGCTGAAGAGAAGAAAGTACCAGTACAATCACATAGGCAAGAACAAGCAAAAGTAAAAGAAAGTCTTGCTGCTGACTTGCATTTTGATGTTTATGACGGGGACCAAATTCCTGTCCAAGAGGAATCAGATTCCATAAACACAGAGGAGTTACACAGTTGCCATGATTCCTCAGATGAAAACACTTCAAGAAGTAAGCCGAAATATGTGAGATTTAGGCCAGAAGTTGACATGCAGAAACCTAAATTGTTTGTTGGTTTACTGTTTGACACAAAGATGCTCTTTAAGAGAGCTGTTGAATTATATTCTGTGCAGTGGGGTAAGGAGCATACTTGGGAGAACAATGACCATAAAAGAATCAGGGCAAAATGCAAGAATAAACAATGCATGTGGTTTACTTATGCTGCAAAAGAACCAGATTCTGATTGTGACAGCCCCACTTTCCCCTAAGGCGAACCAAAGGGGTTAGCGGACTGCCTGCCCAGCTCTCGCCAGGACTACGGTACAGTTTACGTCGATCTATAACGTTCCGGAACATCCCATTGCACGTAAACAAGTCAAAAGAGTCAAAATAAAAAAAAAAACGAAAAATTTGCCGAAGATGAATAGTGCAGGCCACGTCAGAATCCGGCCGGAATCTGGCCGGATTTCCGGCCGGATTCTCGGCCGGATACTAGGCCGAGAGCAATCCAAAATGTTCTCCAAAACCCTCCGCAATCCGGCCGGCAATCCGGCCAGTTTCTGGCCGGATTCCTGGCCGGATTCAGTCCAGTGACTTTTCGTTCAAAATTTTCCTTTTGCCGTTTGAAATCCAAATCGATTCAAAGTTCAGCCAAACATCAACCAAGCATATATACATTGAAATCCAACATTCCAAGCCAAATCGGCATATCAAAATATCCAACTAATCCATACATGTACAATAACCAATTACAAACCAAACATTGGAGGAAACAAAACACTTAGGGTTTCACCCTCAAGGAGCTATTCAAAATACATGTACATGAGCTCAACTTGTCATTCAACTATTACAATCTTTTCCAAAAGTGTTCATTTTCCTGTAAGGAAAACAAATGGAACGGTGTGAGCTAAAGCTCAGTGAGCAACTATCACAATAGCAGTTAAGATCACATAAGCATAACCATTCAAGTCAAGTATACAATTTCGAAGTAAAGCAATTCAGTGAAAGGATACGGTCGGCTCTCAAGAGCCCATTTCCACGCTTACATTCTTGATCCACGCTCATTGACCCTCCGTCAATGTTAAAAGTACCAAACCGTAGACCTCACTTCACTTCCATTCCTTCCACCCAACATACCCCAACCGGGCCCGCACTCCATTTCAGTAGCTTTTGGTAATACTCGAGTTTACCGGAACCAAGGGTCTCATTACCACAAGGTTCCCCAGTACAGTCCCCGTGGCAATTCAATCTTCACGACCAAGCCCTCGCCGGCTCGATCCAATTGACTACCAAACGGGGTTGAGCTCAGTAATGCATTATGGCCGTTGGACATCGTCCAAACGACATCAATTCAGTTTCCATGAAATGGAATTCACTAACCAATATATCAAGTTCAGTAATGCAATAAGACGGTAACCAATCAGTGACAATATCAAAGGAGGTGAGGGCGGTCAAGTACACCCTCACCTTGATCAATTTCAATATCCAAGTAAGCCATTAAGGCATCACATAACATTTAACAAGCCACATAGTAATCCATCAAGTGAGTAGTATACTCACTAAGCAAGTAAGTGGTATTTCATGTACCACGATCACCAAGCCGTCGAGCACTACCTTCAAGCCCTAGAACATGGAACACATACAATGAGACTCGAGAACGAGTCACCAAACAATGCTAAACACAACCCCAATAGGGTTTCACATGCATAAGTAGGCATGATAGCAAACCAGAAATTAAAATATGGCCTTAACTTAAGCCTCGATAGAAAAACCGTGTTTGATCTTATAATGCGGTAATGGCGTCAAATTCACTACGGTTATCGGTTGGGGGTGTAAGACCCACCATTTCGAAGCTATGAAACAGGGTTACAACAATGTAGAAGGGCACTCAATCCAGTTCCTAGCTTAACTAGGTCAAAAGTGCAAAATACTAAACCAGAATTACCAAAACAGGTTTGCAAATCACCAAAAACTGTAATCAGTATATCTCAGTCCATACAAGTCCAATTGCCGAAATTCCAAAGGCATATGTTAACTAAGTCATCCAGCTACATTTCATCAGAAGACACCAACTCCAAAATCCAAACCAATTCCAGTCAAAATAGCCAATTACTTTCGCAGTTTTCGCATTCTGTCCAAAGCAGAACAGCTACAGTAATTTCGTCATAACTCACTCCACACTAATCCAAATGCCCTGAAATTTTACAGGCATCTCCATCACATCAATACCTACAACTTTCATGTTTTGAGCAAAGTCAAATTCGGCCTCTAACCCTATGATCAAAAACCGGACAGAATTGGGAAATTAAGAACCCTAACTTTTCAATTTCACACCAAATCCAAAATTGATTGCATTTAACCACATTTCACATCCACTAGAGCCATTATAGTCCATTGCCAATCATCACAAACAACCACACCATCATAATCCAATTAAACCAGAAAAATCATCATAAAATGGAAAACTTCACCAAATCAATTCCAACCAAGATAAAAACCAGAAATTTCAGCACTCTTATCACTAGTAAGCACAACATAAGCATCATTAGGTGTAGTAGGGTGTTTCAAGCTTCACTTACCAAGAAACAAGAGAGAGGAGGATGTTGAACACCTTAATCCTTCAAACAAAGTTCACCAACACACTAACTAGCACTAGAAAGAAAGTTTTTATGGAGTAGAACTAACTTAAGCACTTGATTTGGTGGATTTGGACTTGTTAGAAGCTTGAATGTTGAAGAGTTTTGTCTTCCTTGGAGCTTGAGAGAGCCGGCTATGGTGGAGAGAAAATGAGGGAATTTTAGTGAATTTTTTTGAAGATATTTACTAGTTGGGTCAAAAGTCAAAAATTTGTCAAAAGGTGAATAGTGTTTCTTAAGTCATAACCAATGAGAAAGTGACATGTGGCATCTCATTAAATGCCTTCCTATCTTTCTTTTCTCTCTCACATCAATCACTTCACACACACTACTTATCTCTTAACACCCGATAAATTTTTCACAGTATCCGAAACTTAACCGTATTGGCCGAATTTTCCCGAACTTTTCGCACTAGTGGGTCCCACGTCCAATATATATTCTTAATTTTCTAAAAACTCTCCAATACTAGAAAATTCATCTAAAAACTATAATTACTCATAAAATCCACTAAGAAAATATTTCTAAGCCAGAAAATGCAGAAAACATGCAATTAAGGGGAAAATAAACCCTAGGAAAATATTAGGGCAAAACGGGTTCTCACACTCTCTCCCCCTTAAAAGAATTTCGTCCCCGAAATTCCTTATCATTGACTACTCCGGGATTAAATTGAGCAGTATACTGATCTGTACCCCTTCACTGGCCAGGTTCATTAAATTCTTACCTTCCACGTCCTCTGATGAGTCAACATCTAAGGAGTACACCCGAGAAGACACGTTCGATCCATCCTTGTCCCCCTTCGACTGGTCAGGGTGGGTCGTGGTTGGTGGCAGAGTCCCTTGCCTCTCGCGCAGGCGAGCTGGACAGTTAGCAATTTGATGTTCGGCATTCCCACAGAGCAAGCATTTTCCTCCTTTCCTCCAGCAATTGTCCTCCGAGTGGTTTAATTTTCCGCAATACCCGCAGGGTCCGCGTGCTACAGAAGCTGAGCCTCCTCTTGACGGCCTCTCTGGTGACATTTCCGGCATCCTCACTCCTCCCGTTCCCCGCCCAAATTTGGGAGGGATACTTCCATCCTCCAGTCCCGAATTGTTTCCAGGAAATCCTCTCTTTTTCGCCTGAAAGTTTTTCACCTGGAGCCTAGCATTCTCTACCCGTTGTGCCTTTTCCACTGCTTCACTGAAGGCGTTAATTTGGGCTGCCGCGAGGTCCTTCTGGATTTCTACGTTCAGGCCCTGGACAAATCGCCGTATTCTTCGTTGCTCGGTCAAGATCAACTCAGGCGCAAACTTGGATAAACGGGTAAATTGACTCTCATATTCCGCCACAGTTTGAGCCCCTTGGCGGAGCCTAATGAACTCGTCCTCCTTCCTCTCCTGGACTAGAGGAGGGAAAAATTTTGCATTAAATTCTCGGATGAAGTTCACCCAAGTCCTCGGCGTCTGCTCCCGTTCCCATTTCTGCCTGATGACGTTCCACCAGGAACGGGCAGCCCCTTCAAGTTGAAACACGGCAAAAGTGACCTGCCGTTCGTCCGGGTAGTGTAGGGCCGCGAATATATCAACCATTTTCTCCAGCCATTTCTCAGCCACATCAGGGTCGGGTCCCCCAATAAACTTTGGAGGGGAAAACTTTTGAAAACGTTCTAGAGCTCTATCTTCGCTCTCAATATGATGGCCAGGGTTTCCGGGGTTTCCAGGGTTAGGGTTTGGGTTTTGGCCCTGTTGTTGCACTACTTGTGCGAGTAGGTTTGTCATTTGCTGCATAGCGGCAGCTATTTGAGCATTGGGGTCTATTTGGGGTTCAGGATCAGGTCCAGTCGAGATTTCCCCCGCACCCCTAACCGGTGTAGGTTGTCTAGTTCTGCGTCCACGGCCTCGACCACTCCGAGTGCCTTCCATCAATCTAAGTCAATCTAGGTCACCAAATAAATATACTGTTAAAGGGCACCTAACCCTCCTTTCCGTAGCACCAGACAGGAACAAGGAAACAAGAATAAGTAACTCAAACAATTACCGCGAAGAGCATTTAAACATATACCACGTATACATAGATCACATAACCAAGTTAAGTAATCATACGGAACAGTCAGTCAAGTACATATGAAGTTATTGCATGAAACAATAGGGTCTTCCAAAAGTACTATAGGCACCTAGGTCACAAGTACAAAAGGACTCACGAAACGCTTTTCCCCTTCTAGGGTTTCGTCCAAATATTTATATCTTAATCAAGGTCGATCACGCTTAACCACCCGAACAAACCACACGAAGTTCCATAGAATCGCCTTTCTAGTTCACCTAATCCTTTCTACCCTAGGCCTTCATATCTTTCGTATCCGGGCGCGAGAATCTCGTCTAAGATAATTCACATCTCGAGCCGGCCGGTCCCAAGAGTAAACCATCCTTATTAAAGATTCCTACCCGACATACATACCTAGCTTCCTCGAGTCCCATGATAATGATTCGTACACTTATCACATGCCCGGTTCATAACTTATGCTCAAACGAGCACTTAGACATATTCATGAAATTAGGACCACAACACCACTTGGCCCAGTCTCACTCCACGCAGAGACCACGCGAAGTGGCTCTGATACCACCTGTGACAGCCCCACTTTCCCCTAAGGCGAACCAAAGGGGTTAGCGGACTGCCTGCCCAGCTCTCGCCAGGACTACGGTACAGTTTACGTCGATCTATAACGTTCCGGAACATCCCATTGCACGTAAACAAGTCAAAAGAGTCAAAATAAAAAAAAAACGAAAAATTTGCCGAAGATGAATAGTGCAGGCCACGTCAGAATCCGGCCGGAATCTGGCCGGATTTCCGGCCGGATTCTCGGCCGGATACTAGGCCGAGAGCAATCCAAAATGTTCTCCAAAACCCTCCGCAATCCGGCCGGCAATCCGGCCAGTTTCTGGCCGGATTCCTGGCCGGATTCAGTCCAGTGACTTTTCGTTCAAAATTTTCCTTTTGCCGTTTGAAATCCAAATCGATTCAAAGTTCAGCCAAACATCAACCAAGCATATATACATTGAAATCCAACATTCCAAGCCAAATCGGCATATCAAAATATCCAACTAATCCATACATGTACAATAACCAATTACAAACCAAACATTGGAGGAAACAAAACACTTAGGGTTTCACCCTCAAGGAGCTATTCAAAATACATGTACATGAGCTCAACTTGTCATTCAACTATTACAATCTTTTCCAAAAGTGTTCATTTTCCTGTAAGGAAAACAAATGGAACGGTGTGAGCTAAAGCTCAGTGAGCAACTATCACAATAGCAGTTAAGATCACATAAGCATAACCATTCAAGTCAAGTATACAATTTCGAAGTAAAGCAATTCAGTGAAAGGATACGGTCGGCTCTCAAGAGCCCATTTCCACGCTTACATTCTTGATCCACGCTCATTGACCCTCCGTCAATGTTAAAAGTACCAAACCGTAGACCTCACTTCACTTCCATTCCTTCCACCCAACATACCCCAACCGGGCCCGCACTCCATTTCAGTAGCTTTTGGTAATACTCGAGTTTACCGGAACCAAGGGTCTCATTACCACAAGGTTCCCCAGTACAGTCCCCGTGGCAATTCAATCTTCACGACCAAGCCCTCGCCGGCTCGATCCAATTGACTACCAAACGGGGTTGAGCTCAGTAATGCATTATGGCCGTTGGACATCGTCCAAACGACATCAATTCAGTTTCCATGAAATGGAATTCACTAACCAATATATCAAGTTCAGTAATGCAATAAGACGGTAACCAATCAGTGACAATATCAAAGGAGGTGAGGGCGGTCAAGTACACCCTCACCTTGATCAATTTCAATATCCAAGTAAGCCATTAAGGCATCACATAACATTTAACAAGCCACATAGTAATCCATCAAGTGAGTAGTATACTCACTAAGCAAGTAAGTGGTATTTCATGTACCACGATCACCAAGCCGTCGAGCACTACCTTCAAGCCCTAGAACATGGAACACATACAATGAGACTCGAGAACGAGTCACCAAACAATGCTAAACACAACCCCAATAGGGTTTCACATGCATAAGTAGGCATGATAGCAAACCAGAAATTAAAATATGGCCTTAACTTAAGCCTCGATAGAAAAACCGTGTTTGATCTTATAATGCGGTAATGGCGTCAAATTCACTACGGTTATCGGTTGGGGGTGTAAGACCCACCATTTCGAAGCTATGAAACAGGGTTACAACAATGTAGAAGGGCACTCAATCCAGTTCCTAGCTTAACTAGGTCAAAAGTGCAAAATACTAAACCAGAATTACCAAAACAGGTTTGCAAATCACCAAAAACTGTAATCAGTATATCTCAGTCCATACAAGTCCAATTGCCGAAATTCCAAAGGCATATGTTAACTAAGTCATCCAGCTACATTTCATCAGAAGACACCAACTCCAAAATCCAAACCAATTCCAGTCAAAATAGCCAATTACTTTCGCAGTTTTCGCATTCTGTCCAAAGCAGAACAGCTACAGTAATTTCGTCATAACTCACTCCACACTAATCCAAATGCCCTGAAATTTTACAGGCATCTCCATCACATCAATACCTACAACTTTCATGTTTTGAGCAAAGTCAAATTCGGCCTCTAACCCTATGATCAAAAACCGGACAGAATTGGGAAATTAAGAACCCTAACTTTTCAATTTCACACCAAATCCAAAATTGATTGCATTTAACCACATTTCACATCCACTAGAGCCATTATAGTCCATTGCCAATCATCACAAACAACCACACCATCATAATCCAATTAAACCAGAAAAATCATCATAAAATGGAAAACTTCACCAAATCAATTCCAACCAAGATAAAAACCAGAAATTTCAGCACTCTTATCACTAGTAAGCACAACATAAGCATCATTAGGTGTAGTAGGGTGTTTCAAGCTTCACTTACCAAGAAACAAGAGAGAGGAGGATGTTGAACACCTTAATCCTTCAAACAAAGTTCACCAACACACTAACTAGCACTAGAAAGAAAGTTTTTATGGAGTAGAACTAACTTAAGCACTTGATTTGGTGGATTTGGACTTGTTAGAAGCTTGAATGTTGAAGAGTTTTGTCTTCCTTGGAGCTTGAGAGAGCCGGCTATGGTGGAGAGAAAATGAGGGAATTTTAGTGAATTTTTTTGAAGATATTTACTAGTTGGGTCAAAAGTCAAAAATTTGTCAAAAGGTGAATAGTGTTTCTTAAGTCATAACCAATGAGAAAGTGACATGTGGCATCTCATTAAATGCCTTCCTATCTTTCTTTTCTCTCTCACATCAATCACTTCACACACACTACTTATCTCTTAACACCCGATAAATTTTTCACAGTATCCGAAACTTAACCGTATTGGCCGAATTTTCCCGAACTTTTCGCACTAGTGGGTCCCACGTCCAATATATATTCTTAATTTTCTAAAAACTCTCCAATACTAGAAAATTCATCTAAAAACTATAATTACTCATAAAATCCACTAAGAAAATATTTCTAAGCCAGAAAATGCAGAAAACATGCAATTAAGGGGAAAATAAACCCTAGGAAAATATTAGGGCAAAACGGGTTCTCACACTCTCTCCCCCTTAAAAGAATTTCGTCCCCGAAATTCCTTATCATTGACTACTCCGGGATTAAATTGAGCAGTATACTGATCTGTACCCCTTCACTGGCCAGGTTCATTAAATTCTTACCTTCCACGTCCTCTGATGAGTCAACATCTAAGGAGTACACCCGAGAAGACACGTTCGATCCATCCTTGTCCCCCTTCGACTGGTCAGGGTGGGTCGTGGTTGGTGGCAGAGTCCCTTGCCTCTCGCGCAGGCGAGCTGGACAGTTAGCAATTTGATGTTCGGCATTCCCACAGAGCAAGCATTTTCCTCCTTTCCTCCAGCAATTGTCCTCCGAGTGGTTTAATTTTCCGCAATACCCGCAGGGTCCGCGTGCTACAGAAGCTGAGCCTCCTCTTGACGGCCTCTCTGGTGACATTTCCGGCATCCTCACTCCTCCCGTTCCCCGCCCAAATTTGGGAGGGATACTTCCATCCTCCAGTCCCGAATTGTTTCCAGGAAATCCTCTCTTTTTCGCCTGAAAGTTTTTCACCTGGAGCCTAGCATTCTCTACCCGTTGTGCCTTTTCCACTGCTTCACTGAAGGCGTTAATTTGGGCTGCCGCGAGGTCCTTCTGGATTTCTACGTTCAGGCCCTGGACAAATCGCCGTATTCTTCGTTGCTCGGTCAAGATCAACTCAGGCGCAAACTTGGATAAACGGGTAAATTGACTCTCATATTCCGCCACAGTTTGAGCCCCTTGGCGGAGCCTAATGAACTCGTCCTCCTTCCTCTCCTGGACTAGAGGAGGGAAAAATTTTGCATTAAATTCTCGGATGAAGTTCACCCAAGTCCTCGGCGTCTGCTCCCGTTCCCATTTCTGCCTGATGACGTTCCACCAGGAACGGGCAGCCCCTTCAAGTTGAAACACGGCAAAAGTGACCTGCCGTTCGTCCGGGTAGTGTAGGGCCGCGAATATATCAACCATTTTCTCCAGCCATTTCTCAGCCACATCAGGGTCGGGTCCCCCAATAAACTTTGGAGGGGAAAACTTTTGAAAACGTTCTAGAGCTCTATCTTCGCTCTCAATATGATGGCCAGGGTTTCCGGGGTTTCCAGGGTTAGGGTTTGGGTTTTGGCCCTGTTGTTGCACTACTTGTGCGAGTAGGTTTGTCATTTGCTGCATAGCGGCAGCTATTTGAGCATTGGGGTCTATTTGGGGTTCAGGATCAGGTCCAGTCGAGATTTCCCCCGCACCCCTAACCGGTGTAGGTTGTCTAGTTCTGCGTCCACGGCCTCGACCACTCCGAGTGCCTTCCATCAATCTAAGTCAATCTAGGTCACCAAATAAATATACTGTTAAAGGGCACCTAACCCTCCTTTCCGTAGCACCAGACAGGAACAAGGAAACAAGAATAAGTAACTCAAACAATTACCGCGAAGAGCATTTAAACATATACCACGTATACATAGATCACATAACCAAGTTAAGTAATCATACGGAACAGTCAGTCAAGTACATATGAAGTTATTGCATGAAACAATAGGGTCTTCCAAAAGTACTATAGGCACCTAGGTCACAAGTACAAAAGGACTCACGAAACGCTTTTCCCCTTCTAGGGTTTCGTCCAAATATTTATATCTTAATCAAGGTCGATCACGCTTAACCACCCGAACAAACCACACGAAGTTCCATAGAATCGCCTTTCTAGTTCACCTAATCCTTTCTACCCTAGGCCTTCATATCTTTCGTATCCGGGCGCGAGAATCTCGTCTAAGATAATTCACATCTCGAGCCGGCCGGTCCCAAGAGTAAACCATCCTTATTAAAGATTCCTACCCGACATACATACCTAGCTTCCTCGAGTCCCATGATAATGATTCGTACACTTATCACATGCCCGGTTCATAACTTATGCTCAAACGAGCACTTAGACATATTCATGAAATTAGGACCACAACACCACTTGGCCCAGTCTCACTCCACGCAGAGACCACGCGAAGTGGCTCTGATACCACCTGTGACAGCCCCACTTTCCCCTAAGGCGAACCAAAGGGGTTAGCGGACTGCCTGCCCAGCTCTCGCCAGGACTACGGTACAGTTTACGTCGATCTATAACGTTCCGGAACATCCCATTGCACGTAAACAAGTCAAAAGAGTCAAAATAAAAAAAAAACGAAAAATTTGCCGAAGATGAATAGTGCAGGCCACGTCAGAATCCGGCCGGAATCTGGCCGGATTTCCGGCCGGATTCTCGGCCGGATACTAGGCCGAGAGCAATCCAAAATGTTCTCCAAAACCCTCCGCAATCCGGCCGGCAATCCGGCCAGTTTCTGGCCGGATTCCTGGCCGGATTCAGTCCAGTGACTTTTCGTTCAAAATTTTCCTTTTGCCGTTTGAAATCCAAATCGATTCAAAGTTCAGCCAAACATCAACCAAGCATATATACATTGAAATCCAACATTCCAAGCCAAATCGGCATATCAAAATATCCAACTAATCCATACATGTACAATAACCAATTACAAACCAAACATTGGAGGAAACAAAACACTTAGGGTTTCACCCTCAAGGAGCTATTCAAAATACATGTACATGAGCTCAACTTGTCATTCAACTATTACAATCTTTTCCAAAAGTGTTCATTTTCCTGTAAGGAAAACAAATGGAACGGTGTGAGCTAAAGCTCAGTGAGCAACTATCACAATAGCAGTTAAGATCACATAAGCATAACCATTCAAGTCAAGTATACAATTTCGAAGTAAAGCAATTCAGTGAAAGGATACGGTCGGCTCTCAAGAGCCCATTTCCACGCTTACATTCTTGATCCACGCTCATTGACCCTCCGTCAATGTTAAAAGTACCAAACCGTAGACCTCACTTCACTTCCATTCCTTCCACCCAACATACCCCAACCGGGCCCGCACTCCATTTCAGTAGCTTTTGGTAATACTCGAGTTTACCGGAACCAAGGGTCTCATTACCACAAGGTTCCCCAGTACAGTCCCCGTGGCAATTCAATCTTCACGACCAAGCCCTCGCCGGCTCGATCCAATTGACTACCAAACGGGGTTGAGCTCAGTAATGCATTATGGCCGTTGGACATCGTCCAAACGACATCAATTCAGTTTCCATGAAATGGAATTCACTAACCAATATATCAAGTTCAGTAATGCAATAAGACGGTAACCAATCAGTGACAATATCAAAGGAGGTGAGGGCGGTCAAGTACACCCTCACCTTGATCAATTTCAATATCCAAGTAAGCCATTAAGCCATCACATAACATTTAACAAGCCACATAGTAATCCATCAAGTGAGTAGTATACTCACTAAGCAAGTAAGTGGTATTTCATGTACCACGATCACCAAGCCGTCGAGCACTACCTTCAAGCCCTAGAACATGGAACACATACAATGAGACTCGAGAACGAGTCACCAAACAATGCTAAACACAACCCCAATAGGGTTTCACATGCATAAGTAGGCATGATAGCAAACCAGAAATTAAAATATGGCCTTAACTTAAGCCTCGATAGAAAAACCGTGTTTGATCTTATAATGCGGTAATGGCGTCAAATTCACTACGGTTATCGGTTGGGGGTGTAAGACCCACCATTTCGAAGCTATGAAACAGGGTTACAACAATGTAGAAGGGCACTCAATCCAGTTCCTAGCTTAACTAGGTCAAAAGTGCAAAATACTAAACCAGAATTACCAAAACATGTTTGCAAATCACCAAAAACTGTAATCAGTATATCTCAGTCCATACAAGTCCAATTGCCGAAATTCCAAAGGCATATGTTAACTAAGTCATCCAGCTACATTTCATCAGAAGACACCAACTCCAAAATCCAAACCAATTCCAGTCAAAATAGCCAATTACTTTCGCAGTTTTCGCATTCTGTCCAAAGCAGAACAGCTACAGTAATTTCGTCATAACTCACTCCACACTAATCCAAATGCCCTGAAATTTTACAGGCATCTCCATCACATCAATACCTACAACTTTCATGTTTTGAGCAAAGTCAAATTCGGCCTCTAACCCTATGATCAAAAACCGGACAGAATTGGGAAATTAAGAACCCTAACTTTTCAATTTCACACCAAATCCAAAATTGATTGCATTTAACCACATTTCACATCCACTAGAGCCATTATAGTCCATTGCCAATCATCACAAACAACCACACCATCATAATCCAATTAAACCAGAAAAATCATCATAAAATGGAAAACTTCACCAAATCAATTCCAACCAAGATAAAAACCAGAAATTTCAGCACTCTTATCACTAGTAAGCACAACATAAGCATCATTAGGTGTAGTAGGGTGTTTCAAGCTTCACTTACCAAGAAACAAGAGAGAGGAGGATGTTGAACACCTTAATCCTTCAAACAAAGTTCACCAACACACTAACTAGCACTAGAAAGAAAGTTTTTATGGAGTAGAACTAACTTAAGCACTTGATTTGGTGGATTTGGACTTGTTAGAAGCTTGAATGTTGAAGAGTTTTGTCTTCCTTGGAGCTTGAGAGAGCCGGCTATGGTGGAGAGAAAATGAGGGAATTTTAGTGAATTTTTTTGAAGATATTTACTAGTTGGGTCAAAAGTCAAAAATTTGTCAAAAGGTGAATAGTGTTTCTTAAGTCATAACCAATGAGAAAGTGACATGTGGCATCTCATTAAATGCCTTCCTATCTTTCTTTTCTCTCTCACATCAATCACTTCACACACACTACTTATCTCTTAACACCCGATAAATTTTTCACAGTATCCGAAACTTAACCGTATTGGCCGAATTTTCCCGAACTTTTCGCACTAGTGGGTCCCACGTCCAATATATATTCTTAATTTTCTAAAAACTCTCCAATACTAGAAAATTCATCTAAAAACTATAATTACTCATAAAATCCACTAAGAAAATATTTCTAAGCCAGAAAATGCAGAAAACATGCAATTAAGGGGAAAATAAACCCTAGGAAAATATTAGGGCAAAACGGGTTCTCACACTCTCTCCCCCTTAAAAGAATTTCGTCCCCGAAATTCCTTATCATTGACTACTCCGGGATTAAATTGAGCAGTATACTGATCTGTACCCCTTCACTGGCCAGGTTCATTAAATTCTTACCTTCCACGTCCTCTGATGAGTCAACATCTAAGGAGTACACCCGAGAAGACACGTTCGATCCATCCTTGTCCCCCTTCGACTGGTCAGGGTGGGTCGTGGTTGGTGGCAGAGTCCCTTGCCTCTCGCGCAGGCGAGCTGGACAGTTAGCAATTTGATGTTCGGCATTCCCACAGAGCAAGCATTTTCCTCCTTTCCTCCAGCAATTGTCCTCCGAGTGGTTTAATTTTCCGCAATACCCGCAGGGTCCGCGTGCTACAGAAGCTGAGCCTCCTCTTGACGGCCTCTCTGGTGACATTTCCGGCATCCTCACTCCTCCCGTTCCCCGCCCAAATTTGGGAGGGATACTTCCATCCTCCAGTCCCGAATTGTTTCCAGGAAATCCTCTCTTTTTCGCCTGAAAGTTTTTCACCTGGAGCCTAGCATTCTCTACCCGTTGTGCCTTTTCCACTGCTTCACTGAAGGCGTTAATTTGGGCTGCCGCGAGGTCCTTCTGGATTTCTACGTTCAGGCCCTGGACAAATCGCCGTATTCTTCGTTGCTCGGTCAAGATCAACTCAGGCGCAAACTTGGATAAACGGGTAAATTGACTCTCATATTCCGCCACAGTTTGAGCCCCTTGGCGGAGCCTAATGAACTCGTCCTCCTTCCTCTCCTGGACTAGAGGAGGGAAAAATTTTGCATTAAATTCTCGGATGAAGTTCACCCAAGTCCTCGGCGTCTGCTCCCGTTCCCATTTCTGCCTGATGACGTTCCACCAGGAACGGGCAGCCCCTTCAAGTTGAAACACGGCAAAAGTGACCTGCCGTTCGTCCGGGTAGTGTAGGGCCGCGAATATATCAACCATTTTCTCCAGCCATTTCTCAGCCACATCAGGGTCGGGTCCCCCAATAAACTTTGGAGGGGAAAACTTTTGAAAACGTTCTAGAGCTCTATCTTCGCTCTCAATATGATGGCCAGGGTTTCCGGGGTTTCCAGGGTTAGGGTTTGGGTTTTGGCCCTGTTGTTGCACTACTTGTGCGAGTAGGTTTGTCATTTGCTGCATAGCGGCAGCTATTTGAGCATTGGGGTCTATTTGGGGTTCAGGATCAGGTCCAGTCGAGATTTCCCCCGCACCCCTAACCGGTGTAGGTTGTCTAGTTCTGCGTCCACGGCCTCGACCACTCCGAGTGCCTTCCATCAATCTAAGTCAATCTAGGTCACCAAATAAATATACTGTTAAAGGGCACCTAACCCTCCTTTCCGTAGCACCAGACAGGAACAAGGAAACAAGAATAAGTAACTCAAACAATTACCGCGAAGAGCATTTAAACATATACCACGTATACATAGATCACATAACCAAGTTAAGTAATCATACGGAACAGTCAGTCAAGTACATATGAAGTTATTGCATGAAACAATAGGGTCTTCCAAAAGTACTATAGGCACCTAGGTCACAAGTACAAAAGGACTCACGAAACGCTTTTCCCCTTCTAGGGTTTCGTCCAAATATTTATATCTTAATCAAGGTCGATCACGCTTAACCACCCGAACAAACCACACGAAGTTCCATAGAATCGCCTTTCTAGTTCACCTAATCCTTTCTACCCTAGGCCTTCATATCTTTCGTATCCGGGCGCGAGAATCTCGTCTAAGATAATTCACATCTCGAGCCGGCCGGTCCCAAGAGTAAACCATCCTTATTAAAGATTCCTACCCGACATACATACCTAGCTTCCTCGAGTCCCATGATAATGATTCGTACACTTATCACATGCCCGGTTCATAACTTATGCTCAAACGAGCACTTAGACATATTCATGAAATTAGGACCACAACACCACTTGGCCCAGTCTCACTCCACGCAGAGACCACGCGAAGTGGCTCTGATACCACCTGTGACAGCCCCACTTTCCCCTAAGGCGAACCAAAGGGGTTAGCGGACTGCCTGCCCAGCTCTCGCCAGGACTACGGTACAGTTTACGTCGATCTATAACGTTCCGGAACATCCCATTGCACGTAAACAAGTCAAAAGAGTCAAAATAAAAAAAAAACGAAAAATTTGCCGAAGATGAATAGTGCAGGCCACGTCAGAATCCGGCCGGAATCTGGCCGGATTTCCGGCCGGATTCTCGGCCGGATACTAGGCCGAGAGCAATCCAAAATGTTCTCCAAAACCCTCCGCAATCCGGCCGGCAATCCGGCCAGTTTCTGGCCGGATTCCTGGCCGGATTCAGTCCAGTGACTTTTCGTTCAAAATTTTCCTTTTGCCGTTTGAAATCCAAATCGATTCAAAGTTCAGCCAAACATCAACCAAGCATATATACATTGAAATCCAACATTCCAAGCCAAATCGGCATATCAAAATATCCAACTAATCCATACATGTACAATAACCAATTACAAACCAAACATTGGAGGAAACAAAACACTTAGGGTTTCACCCTCAAGGAGCTATTCAAAATACATGTACATGAGCTCAACTTGTCATTCAACTATTACAATCTTTTCCAAAAGTGTTCATTTTCCTGTAAGGAAAACAAATGGAACGGTGTGAGCTAAAGCTCAGTGAGCAACTATCACAATAGCAGTTAAGATCACATAAGCATAACCATTCAAGTCAAGTATACAATTTCGAAGTAAAGCAATTCAGTGAAAGGATACGGTCGGCTCTCAAGAGCCCATTTCCACGCTTACATTCTTGATCCACGCTCATTGACCCTCCGTCAATGTTAAAAGTACCAAACCGTAGACCTCACTTCACTTCCATTCCTTCCACCCAACATACCCCAACCGGGCCCGCACTCCATTTCAGTAGCTTTTGGTAATACTCGAGTTTACCGGAACCAAGGGTCTCATTACCACAAGGTTCCCCAGTACAGTCCCCGTGGCAATTCAATCTTCACGACCAAGCCCTCGCCGGCTCGATCCAATTGACTACCAAACGGGGTTGAGCTCAGTAATGCATTATGGCCGTTGGACATCGTCCAAACGACATCAATTCAGTTTCCATGAAATGGAATTCACTAACCAATATATCAAGTTCAGTAATGCAATAAGACGGTAACCAATCAGTGACAATATCAAAGGAGGTGAGGGCGGTCAAGTACACCCTCACCTTGATCAATTTCAATATCCAAGTAAGCCATTAAGCCATCACATAACATTTAACAAGCCACATAGTAATCCATCAAGTGAGTAGTATACTCACTAAGCAAGTAAGTGGTATTTCATGTACCACGATCACCAAGCCGTCGAGCACTACCTTCAAGCCCTAGAACATGGAACACATACAATGAGACTCGAGAACGAGTCACCAAACAATGCTAAACACAACCCCAATAGGGTTTCACATGCATAAGTAGGCATGATAGCAAACCAGAAATTAAAATATGGCCTTAACTTAAGCCTCGATAGAAAAACCGTGTTTGATCTTATAATGCGGTAATGGCGTCAAATTCACTACGGTTATCGGTTGGGGGTGTAAGACCCACCATTTCGAAGCTATGAAACAGGGTTACAACAATGTAGAAGGGCACTCAATCCAGTTCCTAGCTTAACTAGGTCAAAAGTGCAAAATACTAAACCAGAATTACCAAAACATGTTTGCAAATCACCAAAAACTGTAATCAGTATATCTCAGTCCATACAAGTCCAATTGCCGAAATTCCAAAGGCATATGTTAACTAAGTCATCCAGCTACATTTCATCAGAAGACACCAACTCCAAAATCCAAACCAATTCCAGTCAAAATAGCCAATTACTTTCGCAGTTTTCGCATTCTGTCCAAAGCAGAACAGCTACAGTAATTTCGTCATAACTCACTCCACACTAATCCAAATGCCCTGAAATTTTACAGGCATCTCCATCACATCAATACCTACAACTTTCATGTTTTGAGCAAAGTCAAATTCGGCCTCTAACCCTATGATCAAAAACCGGACAGAATTGGGAAATTAAGAACCCTAACTTTTCAATTTCACACCAAATCCAAAATTGATTGCATTTAACCACATTTCACATCCACTAGAGCCATTATAGTCCATTGCCAATCATCACAAACAACCACACCATCATAATCCAATTAAACCAGAAAAATCATCATAAAATGGAAAACTTCACCAAATCAATTCCAACCAAGATAAAAACCAGAAATTTCAGCACTCTTATCACTAGTAAGCACAACATAAGCATCATTAGGTGTAGTAGGGTGTTTCAAGCTTCACTTACCAAGAAACAAGAGAGAGGAGGATGTTGAACACCTTAATCCTTCAAACAAAGTTCACCAACACACTAACTAGCACTAGAAAGAAAGTTTTTATGGAGTAGAACTAACTTAAGCACTTGATTTGGTGGATTTGGACTTGTTAGAAGCTTGAATGTTGAAGAGTTTTGTCTTCCTTGGAGCTTGAGAGAGCCGGCTATGGTGGAGAGAAAATGAGGGAATTTTAGTGAATTTTTTTGAAGATATTTACTAGTTGGGTCAAAAGTCAAAAATTTGTCAAAAGGTGAATAGTGTTTCTTAAGTCATAACCAATGAGAAAGTGACATGTGGCATCTCATTAAATGCCTTCCTATCTTTCTTTTCTCTCTCACATCAATCACTTCACACACACTACTTATCTCTTAACACCCGATAAATTTTTCACAGTATCCGAAACTTAACCGTATTGGCCGAATTTTCCCGAACTTTTCGCACTAGTGGGTCCCACGTCCAATATATATTCTTAATTTTCTAAAAACTCTCCAATACTAGAAAATTCATCTAAAAACTATAATTACTCATAAAATCCACTAAGAAAATATTTCTAAGCCAGAAAATGCAGAAAACATGCAATTAAGGGGAAAATAAACCCTAGGAAAATATTAGGGCAAAACGGGTTCTCACACTCTCTCCCCCTTAAAAGAATTTCGTCCCCGAAATTCCTTATCATTGACTACTCCGGGATTAAATTGAGCAGTATACTGATCTGTACCCCTTCACTGGCCAGGTTCATTAAATTCTTACCTTCCACGTCCTCTGATGAGTCAACATCTAAGGAGTACACCCGAGAAGACACGTTCGATCCATCCTTGTCCCCCTTCGACTGGTCAGGGTGGGTCGTGGTTGGTGGCAGAGTCCCTTGCCTCTCGCGCAGGCGAGCTGGACAGTTAGCAATTTGATGTTCGGCATTCCCACAGAGCAAGCATTTTCCTCCTTTCCTCCAGCAATTGTCCTCCGAGTGGTTTAATTTTCCGCAATACCCGCAGGGTCCGCGTGCTACAGAAGCTGAGCCTCCTCTTGACGGCCTCTCTGGTGACATTTCCGGCATCCTCACTCCTCCCGTTCCCCGCCCAAATTTGGGAGGGATACTTCCATCCTCCAGTCCCGAATTGTTTCCAGGAAATCCTCTCTTTTTCGCCTGAAAGTTTTTCACCTGGAGCCTAGCATTCTCTACCCGTTGTGCCTTTTCCACTGCTTCACTGAAGGCGTTAATTTGGGCTGCCGCGAGGTCCTTCTGGATTTCTACGTTCAGGCCCTGGACAAATCGCCGTATTCTTCGTTGCTCGGTCAAGATCAACTCAGGCGCAAACTTGGATAAACGGGTAAATTGACTCTCATATTCCGCCACAGTTTGAGCCCCTTGGCGGAGCCTAATGAACTCGTCCTCCTTCCTCTCCTGGACTAGAGGAGGGAAAAATTTTGCATTAAATTCTCGGATGAAGTTCACCCAAGTCCTCGGCGTCTGCTCCCGTTCCCATTTCTGCCTGATGACGTTCCACCAGGAACGGGCAGCCCCTTCAAGTTGAAACACGGCAAAAGTGACCTGCCGTTCGTCCGGGTAGTGTAGGGCCGCGAATATATCAACCATTTTCTCCAGCCATTTCTCAGCCACATCAGGGTCGGGTCCCCCAATAAACTTTGGAGGGGAAAACTTTTGAAAACGTTCTAGAGCTCTATCTTCGCTCTCAATATGATGGCCAGGGTTTCCGGGGTTTCCAGGGTTAGGGTTTGGGTTTTGGCCCTGTTGTTGCACTACTTGTGCGAGTAGGTTTGTCATTTGCTGCATAGCGGCAGCTATTTGAGCATTGGGGTCTATTTGGGGTTCAGGATCAGGTCCAGTCGAGATTTCCCCCGCACCCCTAACCGGTGTAGGTTGTCTAGTTCTGCGTCCACGGCCTCGACCACTCCGAGTGCCTTCCATCAATCTAAGTCAATCTAGGTCACCAAATAAATATACTGTTAAAGGGCACCTAACCCTCCTTTCCGTAGCACCAGACAGGAACAAGGAAACAAGAATAAGTAACTCAAACAATTACCGCGAAGAGCATTTAAACATATACCACGTATACATAGATCACATAACCAAGTTAAGTAATCATACGGAACAGTCAGTCAAGTACATATGAAGTTATTGCATGAAACAATAGGGTCTTCCAAAAGTACTATAGGCACCTAGGTCACAAGTACAAAAGGACTCACGAAACGCTTTTCCCCTTCTAGGGTTTCGTCCAAATATTTATATCTTAATCAAGGTCGATCACGCTTAACCACCCGAACAAACCACACGAAGTTCCATAGAATCGCCTTTCTAGTTCACCTAATCCTTTCTACCCTAGGCCTTCATATCTTTCGTATCCGGGCGCGAGAATCTCGTCTAAGATAATTCACATCTCGAGCCGGCCGGTCCCAAGAGTAAACCATCCTTATTAAAGATTCCTACCCGACATACATACCTAGCTTCCTCGAGTCCCATGATAATGATTCGTACACTTATCACATGCCCGGTTCATAACTTATGCTCAAACGAGCACTTAGACATATTCATGAAATTAGGACCACAACACCACTTGGCCCAGTCTCACTCCACGCAGAGACCACGCGAAGTGGCTCTGATACCACCTGTGACAGCCCCACTTTCCCCTAAGGCGAACCAAAGGGGTTAGCGGACTGCCTGCCCAGCTCTCGCCAGGACTACGGTACAGTTTACGTCGATCTATAACGTTCCGGAACATCCCATTGCACGTAAACAAGTCAAAAGAGTCAAAATAAAAAAAAAACGAAAAATTTGCCGAAGATGAATAGTGCAGGCCACGTCAGAATCCGGCCGGAATCTGGCCGGATTTCCGGCCGGATTCTCGGCCGGATACTAGGCCGAGAGCAATCCAAAATGTTCTCCAAAACCCTCCGCAATCCGGCCGGCAATCCGGCCAGTTTCTGGCCGGATTCCTGGCCGGATTCAGTCCAGTGACTTTTCGTTCAAAATTTTCCTTTTGCCGTTTGAAATCCAAATCGATTCAAAGTTCAGCCAAACATCAACCAAGCATATATACATTGAAATCCAACATTCCAAGCCAAATCGGCATATCAAAATATCCAACTAATCCATACATGTACAATAACCAATTACAAACCAAACATTGGAGGAAACAAAACACTTAGGGTTTCACCCTCAAGGAGCTATTCAAAATACATGTACATGAGCTCAACTTGTCATTCAACTATTACAATCTTTTCCAAAAGTGTTCATTTTCCTGTAAGGAAAACAAATGGAACGGTGTGAGCTAAAGCTCAGTGAGCAACTATCACAATAGCAGTTAAGATCACATAAGCATAACCATTCAAGTCAAGTATACAATTTCGAAGTAAAGCAATTCAGTGAAAGGATACGGTCGGCTCTCAAGAGCCCATTTCCACGCTTACATTCTTGATCCACGCTCATTGACCCTCCGTCAATGTTAAAAGTACCAAACCGTAGACCTCACTTCACTTCCATTCCTTCCACCCAACATACCCCAACCGGGCCCGCACTCCATTTCAGTAGCTTTTGGTAATACTCGAGTTTACCGGAACCAAGGGTCTCATTACCACAAGGTTCCCCAGTACAGTCCCCGTGGCAATTCAATCTTCACGACCAAGCCCTCGCCGGCTCGATCCAATTGACTACCAAACGGGGTTGAGCTCAGTAATGCATTATGGCCGTTGGACATCGTCCAAACGACATCAATTCAGTTTCCATGAAATGGAATTCACTAACCAATATATCAAGTTCAGTAATGCAATAAGACGGTAACCAATCAGTGACAATATCAAAGGAGGTGAGGGCGGTCAAGTACACCCTCACCTTGATCAATTTCAATATCCAAGTAAGCCATTAAGCCATCACATAACATTTAACAAGCCACATAGTAATCCATCAAGTGAGTAGTATACTCACTAAGCAAGTAAGTGGTATTTCATGTACCACGATCACCAAGCCGTCGAGCACTACCTTCAAGCCCTAGAACATGGAACACATACAATGAGACTCGAGAACGAGTCACCAAACAATGCTAAACACAACCCCAATAGGGTTTCACATGCATAAGTAGGCATGATAGCAAACCAGAAATTAAAATATGGCCTTAACTTAAGCCTCGATAGAAAAACCGTGTTTGATCTTATAATGCGGTAATGGCGTCAAATTCACTACGGTTATCGGTTGGGGGTGTAAGACCCACCATTTCGAAGCTATGAAACAGGGTTACAACAATGTAGAAGGGCACTCAATCCAGTTCCTAGCTTAACTAGGTCAAAAGTGCAAAATACTAAACCAGAATTACCAAAACATGTTTGCAAATCACCAAAAACTGTAATCAGTATATCTCAGTCCATACAAGTCCAATTGCCGAAATTCCAAAGGCATATGTTAACTAAGTCATCCAGCTACATTTCATCAGAAGACACCAACTCCAAAATCCAAACCAATTCCAGTCAAAATAGCCAATTACTTTCGCAGTTTTCGCATTCTGTCCAAAGCAGAACAGCTACAGTAATTTCGTCATAACTCACTCCACACTAATCCAAATGCCCTGAAATTTTACAGGCATCTCCATCACATCAATACCTACAACTTTCATGTTTTGAGCAAAGTCAAATTCGGCCTCTAACCCTATGATCAAAAACCGGACAGAATTGGGAAATTAAGAACCCTAACTTTTCAATTTCACACCAAATCCAAAATTGATTGCATTTAACCACATTTCACATCCACTAGAGCCATTATAGTCCATTGCCAATCATCACAAACAACCACACCATCATAATCCAATTAAACCAGAAAAATCATCATAAAATGGAAAACTTCACCAAATCAATTCCAACCAAGATAAAAACCAGAAATTTCAGCACTCTTATCACTAGTAAGCACAACATAAGCATCATTAGGTGTAGTAGGGTGTTTCAAGCTTCACTTACCAAGAAACAAGAGAGAGGAGGATGTTGAACACCTTAATCCTTCAAACAAAGTTCACCAACACACTAACTAGCACTAGAAAGAAAGTTTTTATGGAGTAGAACTAACTTAAGCACTTGATTTGGTGGATTTGGACTTGTTAGAAGCTTGAATGTTGAAGAGTTTTGTCTTCCTTGGAGCTTGAGAGAGCCGGCTATGGTGGAGAGAAAATGAGGGAATTTTAGTGAATTTTTTTGAAGATATTTACTAGTTGGGTCAAAAGTCAAAAATTTGTCAAAAGGTGAATAGTGTTTCTTAAGTCATAACCAATGAGAAAGTGACATGTGGCATCTCATTAAATGCCTTCCTATCTTTCTTTTCTCTCTCACATCAATCACTTCACACACACTACTTATCTCTTAACACCCGATAAATTTTTCACAGTATCCGAAACTTAACCGTATTGGCCGAATTTTCCCGAACTTTTCGCACTAGTGGGTCCCACGTCCAATATATATTCTTAATTTTCTAAAAACTCTCCAATACTAGAAAATTCATCTAAAAACTATAATTACTCATAAAATCCACTAAGAAAATATTTCTAAGCCAGAAAATGCAGAAAACATGCAATTAAGGGGAAAATAAACCCTAGGAAAATATTAGGGCAAAACGGGTTCTCACACTCTCTCCCCCTTAAAAGAATTTCGTCCCCGAAATTCCTTATCATTGACTACTCCGGGATTAAATTGAGCAGTATACTGATCTGTACCCCTTCACTGGCCAGGTTCATTAAATTCTTACCTTCCACGTCCTCTGATGAGTCAACATCTAAGGAGTACACCCGAGAAGACACGTTCGATCCATCCTTGTCCCCCTTCGACTGGTCAGGGTGGGTCGTGGTTGGTGGCAGAGTCCCTTGCCTCTCGCGCAGGCGAGCTGGACAGTTAGCAATTTGATGTTCGGCATTCCCACAGAGCAAGCATTTTCCTCCTTTCCTCCAGCAATTGTCCTCCGAGTGGTTTAATTTTCCGCAATACCCGCAGGGTCCGCGTGCTACAGAAGCTGAGCCTCCTCTTGACGGCCTCTCTGGTGACATTTCCGGCATCCTCACTCCTCCCGTTCCCCGCCCAAATTTGGGAGGGATACTTCCATCCTCCAGTCCCGAATTGTTTCCAGGAAATCCTCTCTTTTTCGCCTGAAAGTTTTTCACCTGGAGCCTAGCATTCTCTACCCGTTGTGCCTTTTCCACTGCTTCACTGAAGGCGTTAATTTGGGCTGCCGCGAGGTCCTTCTGGATTTCTACGTTCAGGCCCTGGACAAATCGCCGTATTCTTCGTTGCTCGGTCAAGATCAACTCAGGCGCAAACTTGGATAAACGGGTAAATTGACTCTCATATTCCGCCACAGTTTGAGCCCCTTGGCGGAGCCTAATGAACTCGTCCTCCTTCCTCTCCTGGACTAGAGGAGGGAAAAATTTTGCATTAAATTCTCGGATGAAGTTCACCCAAGTCCTCGGCGTCTGCTCCCGTTCCCATTTCTGCCTGATGACGTTCCACCAGGAACGGGCAGCCCCTTCAAGTTGAAACACGGCAAAAGTGACCTGCCGTTCGTCCGGGTAGTGTAGGGCCGCGAATATATCAACCATTTTCTCCAGCCATTTCTCAGCCACATCAGGGTCGGGTCCCCCAATAAACTTTGGAGGGGAAAACTTTTGAAAACGTTCTAGAGCTCTATCTTCGCTCTCAATATGATGGCCAGGGTTTCCGGGGTTTCCAGGGTTAGGGTTTGGGTTTTGGCCCTGTTGTTGCACTACTTGTGCGAGTAGGTTTGTCATTTGCTGCATAGCGGCAGCTATTTGAGCATTGGGGTCTATTTGGGGTTCAGGATCAGGTCCAGTCGAGATTTCCCCCGCACCCCTAACCGGTGTAGGTTGTCTAGTTCTGCGTCCACGGCCTCGACCACTCCGAGTGCCTTCCATCAATCTAAGTCAATCTAGGTCACCAAATAAATATACTGTTAAAGGGCACCTAACCCTCCTTTCCGTAGCACCAGACAGGAACAAGGAAACAAGAATAAGTAACTCAAACAATTACCGCGAAGAGCATTTAAACATATACCACGTATACATAGATCACATAACCAAGTTAAGTAATCATACGGAACAGTCAGTCAAGTACATATGAAGTTATTGCATGAAACAATAGGGTCTTCCAAAAGTACTATAGGCACCTAGGTCACAAGTACAAAAGGACTCACGAAACGCTTTTCCCCTTCTAGGGTTTCGTCCAAATATTTATATCTTAATCAAGGTCGATCACGCTTAACCACCCGAACAAACCACACGAAGTTCCATAGAATCGCCTTTCTAGTTCACCTAATCCTTTCTACCCTAGGCCTTCATATCTTTCGTATCCGGGCGCGAGAATCTCGTCTAAGATAATTCACATCTCGAGCCGGCCGGTCCCAAGAGTAAACCATCCTTATTAAAGATTCCTACCCGACATACATACCTAGCTTCCTCGAGTCCCATGATAATGATTCGTACACTTATCACATGCCCGGTTCATAACTTATGCTCAAACGAGCACTTAGACATATTCATGAAATTAGGACCACAACACCACTTGGCCCAGTCTCACTCCACGCAGAGACCACGCGAAGTGGCTCTGATACCACCTGTGACAGCCCCACTTTCCCCTAAGGCGAACCAAAGGGGTTAGCGGACTGCCTGCCCAGCTCTCGCCAGGACTACGGTACAGTTTACGTCGATCTATAACGTTCCGGAACATCCCATTGCACGTAAACAAGTCAAAAGAGTCAAAATAAAAAAAAAACGAAAAATTTGCCGAAGATGAATAGTGCAGGCCACGTCAGAATCCGGCCGGAATCTGGCCGGATTTCCGGCCGGATTCTCGGCCGGATACTAGGCCGAGAGCAATCCAAAATGTTCTCCAAAACCCTCCGCAATCCGGCCGGCAATCCGGCCAGTTTCTGGCCGGATTCCTGGCCGGATTCAGTCCAGTGACTTTTCGTTCAAAATTTTCCTTTTGCCGTTTGAAATCCAAATCGATTCAAAGTTCAGCCAAACATCAACCAAGCATATATACATTGAAATCCAACATTCCAAGCCAAATCGGCATATCAAAATATCCAACTAATCCATACATGTACAATAACCAATTACAAACCAAACATTGGAGGAAACAAAACACTTAGGGTTTCACCCTCAAGGAGCTATTCAAAATACATGTACATGAGCTCAACTTGTCATTCAACTATTACAATCTTTTCCAAAAGTGTTCATTTTCCTGTAAGGAAAACAAATGGAACGGTGTGAGCTAAAGCTCAGTGAGCAACTATCACAATAGCAGTTAAGATCACATAAGCATAACCATTCAAGTCAAGTATACAATTTCGAAGTAAAGCAATTCAGTGAAAGGATACGGTCGGCTCTCAAGAGCCCATTTCCACGCTTACATTCTTGATCCACGCTCATTGACCCTCCGTCAATGTTAAAAGTACCAAACCGTAGACCTCACTTCACTTCCATTCCTTCCACCCAACATACCCCAACCGGGCCCGCACTCCATTTCAGTAGCTTTTGGTAATACTCGAGTTTACCGGAACCAAGGGTCTCATTACCACAAGGTTCCCCAGTACAGTCCCCGTGGCAATTCAATCTTCACGACCAAGCCCTCGCCGGCTCGATCCAATTGACTACCAAACGGGGTTGAGCTCAGTAATGCATTATGGCCGTTGGACATCGTCCAAACGACATCAATTCAGTTTCCATGAAATGGAATTCACTAACCAATATATCAAGTTCAGTAATGCAATAAGACGGTAACCAATCAGTGACAATATCAAAGGAGGTGAGGGCGGTCAAGTACACCCTCACCTTGATCAATTTCAATATCCAAGTAAGCCATTAAGCCATCACATAACATTTAACAAGCCACATAGTAATCCATCAAGTGAGTAGTATACTCACTAAGCAAGTAAGTGGTATTTCATGTACCACGATCACCAAGCCGTCGAGCACTACCTTCAAGCCCTAGAACATGGAACACATACAATGAGACTCGAGAACGAGTCACCAAACAATGCTAAACACAACCCCAATAGGGTTTCACATGCATAAGTAGGCATGATAGCAAACCAGAAATTAAAATATGGCCTTAACTTAAGCCTCGATAGAAAAACCGTGTTTGATCTTATAATGCGGTAATGGCGTCAAATTCACTACGGTTATCGGTTGGGGGTGTAAGACCCACCATTTCGAAGCTATGAAACAGGGTTACAACAATGTAGAAGGGCACTCAATCCAGTTCCTAGCTTAACTAGGTCAAAAGTGCAAAATACTAAACCAGAATTACCAAAACATGTTTGCAAATCACCAAAAACTGTAATCAGTATATCTCAGTCCATACAAGTCCAATTGCCGAAATTCCAAAGGCATATGTTAACTAAGTCATCCAGCTACATTTCATCAGAAGACACCAACTCCAAAATCCAAACCAATTCCAGTCAAAATAGCCAATTACTTTCGCAGTTTTCGCATTCTGTCCAAAGCAGAACAGCTACAGTAATTTCGTCATAACTCACTCCACACTAATCCAAATGCCCTGAAATTTTACAGGCATCTCCATCACATCAATACCTACAACTTTCATGTTTTGAGCAAAGTCAAATTCGGCCTCTAACCCTATGATCAAAAACCGGACAGAATTGGGAAATTAAGAACCCTAACTTTTCAATTTCACACCAAATCCAAAATTGATTGCATTTAACCACATTTCACATCCACTAGAGCCATTATAGTCCATTGCCAATCATCACAAACAACCACACCATCATAATCCAATTAAACCAGAAAAATCATCATAAAATGGAAAACTTCACCAAATCAATTCCAACCAAGATAAAAACCAGAAATTTCAGCACTCTTATCACTAGTAAGCACAACATAAGCATCATTAGGTGTAGTAGGGTGTTTCAAGCTTCACTTACCAAGAAACAAGAGAGAGGAGGATGTTGAACACCTTAATCCTTCAAACAAAGTTCACCAACACACTAACTAGCACTAGAAAGAAAGTTTTTATGGAGTAGAACTAACTTAAGCACTTGATTTGGTGGATTTGGACTTGTTAGAAGCTTGAATGTTGAAGAGTTTTGTCTTCCTTGGAGCTTGAGAGAGCCGGCTATGGTGGAGAGAAAATGAGGGAATTTTAGTGAATTTTTTTGAAGATATTTACTAGTTGGGTCAAAAGTCAAAAATTTGTCAAAAGGTGAATAGTGTTTCTTAAGTCATAACCAATGAGAAAGTGACATGTGGCATCTCATTAAATGCCTTCCTATCTTTCTTTTCTCTCTCACATCAATCACTTCACACACACTACTTATCTCTTAACACCCGATAAATTTTTCACAGTATCCGAAACTTAACCGTATTGGCCGAATTTTCCCGAACTTTTCGCACTAGTGGGTCCCACGTCCAATATATATTCTTAATTTTCTAAAAACTCTCCAATACTAGAAAATTCATCTAAAAACTATAATTACTCATAAAATCCACTAAGAAAATATTTCTAAGCCAGAAAATGCAGAAAACATGCAATTAAGGGGAAAATAAACCCTAGGAAAATATTAGGGCAAAACGGGTTCTCACACTCTCTCCCCCTTAAAAGAATTTCGTCCCCGAAATTCCTTATCATTGACTACTCCGGGATTAAATTGAGCAGTATACTGATCTGTACCCCTTCACTGGCCAGGTTCATTAAATTCTTACCTTCCACGTCCTCTGATGAGTCAACATCTAAGGAGTACACCCGAGAAGACACGTTCGATCCATCCTTGTCCCCCTTCGACTGGTCAGGGTGGGTCGTGGTTGGTGGCAGAGTCCCTTGCCTCTCGCGCAGGCGAGCTGGACAGTTAGCAATTTGATGTTCGGCATTCCCACAGAGCAAGCATTTTCCTCCTTTCCTCCAGCAATTGTCCTCCGAGTGGTTTAATTTTCCGCAATACCCGCAGGGTCCGCGTGCTACAGAAGCTGAGCCTCCTCTTGACGGCCTCTCTGGTGACATTTCCGGCATCCTCACTCCTCCCGTTCCCCGCCCAAATTTGGGAGGGATACTTCCATCCTCCAGTCCCGAATTGTTTCCAGGAAATCCTCTCTTTTTCGCCTGAAAGTTTTTCACCTGGAGCCTAGCATTCTCTACCCGTTGTGCCTTTTCCACTGCTTCACTGAAGGCGTTAATTTGGGCTGCCGCGAGGTCCTTCTGGATTTCTACGTTCAGGCCCTGGACAAATCGCCGTATTCTTCGTTGCTCGGTCAAGATCAACTCAGGCGCAAACTTGGATAAACGGGTAAATTGACTCTCATATTCCGCCACAGTTTGAGCCCCTTGGCGGAGCCTAATGAACTCGTCCTCCTTCCTCTCCTGGACTAGAGGAGGGAAAAATTTTGCATTAAATTCTCGGATGAAGTTCACCCAAGTCCTCGGCGTCTGCTCCCGTTCCCATTTCTGCCTGATGACGTTCCACCAGGAACGGGCAGCCCCTTCAAGTTGAAACACGGCAAAAGTGACCTGCCGTTCGTCCGGGTAGTGTAGGGCCGCGAATATATCAACCATTTTCTCCAGCCATTTCTCAGCCACATCAGGGTCGGGTCCCCCAATAAACTTTGGAGGGGAAAACTTTTGAAAACGTTCTAGAGCTCTATCTTCGCTCTCAATATGATGGCCAGGGTTTCCGGGGTTTCCAGGGTTAGGGTTTGGGTTTTGGCCCTGTTGTTGCACTACTTGTGCGAGTAGGTTTGTCATTTGCTGCATAGCGGCAGCTATTTGAGCATTGGGGTCTATTTGGGGTTCAGGATCAGGTCCAGTCGAGATTTCCCCCGCACCCCTAACCGGTGTAGGTTGTCTAGTTCTGCGTCCACGGCCTCGACCACTCCGAGTGCCTTCCATCAATCTAAGTCAATCTAGGTCACCAAATAAATATACTGTTAAAGGGCACCTAACCCTCCTTTCCGTAGCACCAGACAGGAACAAGGAAACAAGAATAAGTAACTCAAACAATTACCGCGAAGAGCATTTAAACATATACCACGTATACATAGATCACATAACCAAGTTAAGTAATCATACGGAACAGTCAGTCAAGTACATATGAAGTTATTGCATGAAACAATAGGGTCTTCCAAAAGTACTATAGGCACCTAGGTCACAAGTACAAAAGGACTCACGAAACGCTTTTCCCCTTCTAGGGTTTCGTCCAAATATTTATATCTTAATCAAGGTCGATCACGCTTAACCACCCGAACAAACCACACGAAGTTCCATAGAATCGCCTTTCTAGTTCACCTAATCCTTTCTACCCTAGGCCTTCATATCTTTCGTATCCGGGCGCGAGAATCTCGTCTAAGATAATTCACATCTCGAGCCGGCCGGTCCCAAGAGTAAACCATCCTTATTAAAGATTCCTACCCGACATACATACCTAGCTTCCTCGAGTCCCATGATAATGATTCGTACACTTATCACATGCCCGGTTCATAACTTATGCTCAAACGAGCACTTAGACATATTCATGAAATTAGGACCACAACACCACTTGGCCCAGTCTCACTCCACGCAGAGACCACGCGAAGTGGCTCTGATACCACCTGTGACAGCCCCACTTTCCCCTAAGGCGAACCAAAGGGGTTAGCGGACTGCCTGCCCAGCTCTCGCCAGGACTACGGTACAGTTTACGTCGATCTATAACGTTCCGGAACATCCCATTGCACGTAAACAAGTCAAAAGAGTCAAAATAAAAAAAAAACGAAAAATTTGCCGAAGATGAATAGTGCAGGCCACGTCAGAATCCGGCCGGAATCTGGCCGGATTTCCGGCCGGATTCTCGGCCGGATACTAGGCCGAGAGCAATCCAAAATGTTCTCCAAAACCCTCCGCAATCCGGCCGGCAATCCGGCCAGTTTCTGGCCGGATTCCTGGCCGGATTCAGTCCAGTGACTTTTCGTTCAAAATTTTCCTTTTGCCGTTTGAAATCCAAATCGATTCAAAGTTCAGCCAAACATCAACCAAGCATATATACATTGAAATCCAACATTCCAAGCCAAATCGGCATATCAAAATATCCAACTAATCCATACATGTACAATAACCAATTACAAACCAAACATTGGAGGAAACAAAACACTTAGGGTTTCACCCTCAAGGAGCTATTCAAAATACATGTACATGAGCTCAACTTGTCATTCAACTATTACAATCTTTTCCAAAAGTGTTCATTTTCCTGTAAGGAAAACAAATGGAACGGTGTGAGCTAAAGCTCAGTGAGCAACTATCACAATAGCAGTTAAGATCACATAAGCATAACCATTCAAGTCAAGTATACAATTTCGAAGTAAAGCAATTCAGTGAAAGGATACGGTCGGCTCTCAAGAGCCCATTTCCACGCTTACATTCTTGATCCACGCTCATTGACCCTCCGTCAATGTTAAAAGTACCAAACCGTAGACCTCACTTCACTTCCATTCCTTCCACCCAACATACCCCAACCGGGCCCGCACTCCATTTCAGTAGCTTTTGGTAATACTCGAGTTTACCGGAACCAAGGGTCTCATTACCACAAGGTTCCCCAGTACAGTCCCCGTGGCAATTCAATCTTCACGACCAAGCCCTCGCCGGCTCGATCCAATTGACTACCAAACGGGGTTGAGCTCAGTAATGCATTATGGCCGTTGGACATCGTCCAAACGACATCAATTCAGTTTCCATGAAATGGAATTCACTAACCAATATATCAAGTTCAGTAATGCAATAAGACGGTAACCAATCAGTGACAATATCAAAGGAGGTGAGGGCGGTCAAGTACACCCTCACCTTGATCAATTTCAATATCCAAGTAAGCCATTAAGCCATCACATAACATTTAACAAGCCACATAGTAATCCATCAAGTGAGTAGTATACTCACTAAGCAAGTAAGTGGTATTTCATGTACCACGATCACCAAGCCGTCGAGCACTACCTTCAAGCCCTAGAACATGGAACACATACAATGAGACTCGAGAACGAGTCACCAAACAATGCTAAACACAACCCCAATAGGGTTTCACATGCATAAGTAGGCATGATAGCAAACCAGAAATTAAAATATGGCCTTAACTTAAGCCTCGATAGAAAAACCGTGTTTGATCTTATAATGCGGTAATGGCGTCAAATTCACTACGGTTATCGGTTGGGGGTGTAAGACCCACCATTTCGAAGCTATGAAACAGGGTTACAACAATGTAGAAGGGCACTCAATCCAGTTCCTAGCTTAACTAGGTCAAAAGTGCAAAATACTAAACCAGAATTACCAAAACATGTTTGCAAATCACCAAAAACTGTAATCAGTATATCTCAGTCCATACAAGTCCAATTGCCGAAATTCCAAAGGCATATGTTAACTAAGTCATCCAGCTACATTTCATCAGAAGACACCAACTCCAAAATCCAAACCAATTCCAGTCAAAATAGCCAATTACTTTCGCAGTTTTCGCATTCTGTCCAAAGCAGAACAGCTACAGTAATTTCGTCATAACTCACTCCACACTAATCCAAATGCCCTGAAATTTTACAGGCATCTCCATCACATCAATACCTACAACTTTCATGTTTTGAGCAAAGTCAAATTCGGCCTCTAACCCTATGATCAAAAACCGGACAGAATTGGGAAATTAAGAACCCTAACTTTTCAATTTCACACCAAATCCAAAATTGATTGCATTTAACCACATTTCACATCCACTAGAGCCATTATAGTCCATTGCCAATCATCACAAACAACCACACCATCATAATCCAATTAAACCAGAAAAATCATCATAAAATGGAAAACTTCACCAAATCAATTCCAACCAAGATAAAAACCAGAAATTTCAGCACTCTTATCACTAGTAAGCACAACATAAGCATCATTAGGTGTAGTAGGGTGTTTCAAGCTTCACTTACCAAGAAACAAGAGAGAGGAGGATGTTGAACACCTTAATCCTTCAAACAAAGTTCACCAACACACTAACTAGCACTAGAAAGAAAGTTTTTATGGAGTAGAACTAACTTAAGCACTTGATTTGGTGGATTTGGACTTGTTAGAAGCTTGAATGTTGAAGAGTTTTGTCTTCCTTGGAGCTTGAGAGAGCCGGCTATGGTGGAGAGAAAATGAGGGAATTTTAGTGAATTTTTTTGAAGATATTTACTAGTTGGGTCAAAAGTCAAAAATTTGTCAAAAGGTGAATAGTGTTTCTTAAGTCATAACCAATGAGAAAGTGACATGTGGCATCTCATTAAATGCCTTCCTATCTTTCTTTTCTCTCTCACATCAATCACTTCACACACACTACTTATCTCTTAACACCCGATAAATTTTTCACAGTATCCGAAACTTAACCGTATTGGCCGAATTTTCCCGAACTTTTCGCACTAGTGGGTCCCACGTCCAATATATATTCTTAATTTTCTAAAAACTCTCCAATACTAGAAAATTCATCTAAAAACTATAATTACTCATAAAATCCACTAAGAAAATATTTCTAAGCCAGAAAATGCAGAAAACATGCAATTAAGGGGAAAATAAACCCTAGGAAAATATTAGGGCAAAACGGGTTCTCACACTCTCTCCCCCTTAAAAGAATTTCGTCCCCGAAATTCCTTATCATTGACTACTCCGGGATTAAATTGAGCAGTATACTGATCTGTACCCCTTCACTGGCCAGGTTCATTAAATTCTTACCTTCCACGTCCTCTGATGAGTCAACATCTAAGGAGTACACCCGAGAAGACACGTTCGATCCATCCTTGTCCCCCTTCGACTGGTCAGGGTGGGTCGTGGTTGGTGGCAGAGTCCCTTGCCTCTCGCGCAGGCGAGCTGGACAGTTAGCAATTTGATGTTCGGCATTCCCACAGAGCAAGCATTTTCCTCCTTTCCTCCAGCAATTGTCCTCCGAGTGGTTTAATTTTCCGCAATACCCGCAGGGTCCGCGTGCTACAGAAGCTGAGCCTCCTCTTGACGGCCTCTCTGGTGACATTTCCGGCATCCTCACTCCTCCCGTTCCCCGCCCAAATTTGGGAGGGATACTTCCATCCTCCAGTCCCGAATTGTTTCCAGGAAATCCTCTCTTTTTCGCCTGAAAGTTTTTCACCTGGAGCCTAGCATTCTCTACCCGTTGTGCCTTTTCCACTGCTTCACTGAAGGCGTTAATTTGGGCTGCCGCGAGGTCCTTCTGGATTTCTACGTTCAGGCCCTGGACAAATCGCCGTATTCTTCGTTGCTCGGTCAAGATCAACTCAGGCGCAAACTTGGATAAACGGGTAAATTGACTCTCATATTCCGCCACAGTTTGAGCCCCTTGGCGGAGCCTAATGAACTCGTCCTCCTTCCTCTCCTGGACTAGAGGAGGGAAAAATTTTGCATTAAATTCTCGGATGAAGTTCACCCAAGTCCTCGGCGTCTGCTCCCGTTCCCATTTCTGCCTGATGACGTTCCACCAGGAACGGGCAGCCCCTTCAAGTTGAAACACGGCAAAAGTGACCTGCCGTTCGTCCGGGTAGTGTAGGGCCGCGAATATATCAACCATTTTCTCCAGCCATTTCTCAGCCACATCAGGGTCGGGTCCCCCAATAAACTTTGGAGGGGAAAACTTTTGAAAACGTTCTAGAGCTCTATCTTCGCTCTCAATATGATGGCCAGGGTTTCCGGGGTTTCCAGGGTTAGGGTTTGGGTTTTGGCCCTGTTGTTGCACTACTTGTGCGAGTAGGTTTGTCATTTGCTGCATAGCGGCAGCTATTTGAGCATTGGGGTCTATTTGGGGTTCAGGATCAGGTCCAGTCGAGATTTCCCCCGCACCCCTAACCGGTGTAGGTTGTCTAGTTCTGCGTCCACGGCCTCGACCACTCCGAGTGCCTTCCATCAATCTAAGTCAATCTAGGTCACCAAATAAATATACTGTTAAAGGGCACCTAACCCTCCTTTCCGTAGCACCAGACAGGAACAAGGAAACAAGAATAAGTAACTCAAACAATTACCGCGAAGAGCATTTAAACATATACCACGTATACATAGATCACATAACCAAGTTAAGTAATCATACGGAACAGTCAGTCAAGTACATATGAAGTTATTGCATGAAACAATAGGGTCTTCCAAAAGTACTATAGGCACCTAGGTCACAAGTACAAAAGGACTCACGAAACGCTTTTCCCCTTCTAGGGTTTCGTCCAAATATTTATATCTTAATCAAGGTCGATCACGCTTAACCACCCGAACAAACCACACGAAGTTCCATAGAATCGCCTTTCTAGTTCACCTAATCCTTTCTACCCTAGGCCTTCATATCTTTCGTATCCGGGCGCGAGAATCTCGTCTAAGATAATTCACATCTCGAGCCGGCCGGTCCCAAGAGTAAACCATCCTTATTAAAGATTCCTACCCGACATACATACCTAGCTTCCTCGAGTCCCATGATAATGATTCGTACACTTATCACATGCCCGGTTCATAACTTATGCTCAAACGAGCACTTAGACATATTCATGAAATTAGGACCACAACACCACTTGGCCCAGTCTCACTCCACGCAGAGACCACGCGAAGTGGCTCTGATACCACCTGTGACAGCCCCACTTTCCCCTAAGGCGAACCAAAGGGGTTAGCGGACTGCCTGCCCAGCTCTCGCCAGGACTACGGTACAGTTTACGTCGATCTATAACGTTCCGGAACATCCCATTGCACGTAAACAAGTCAAAAGAGTCAAAATAAAAAAAAAACGAAAAATTTGCCGAAGATGAATAGTGCAGGCCACGTCAGAATCCGGCCGGAATCTGGCCGGATTTCCGGCCGGATTCTCGGCCGGATACTAGGCCGAGAGCAATCCAAAATGTTCTCCAAAACCCTCCGCAATCCGGCCGGCAATCCGGCCAGTTTCTGGCCGGATTCCTGGCCGGATTCAGTCCAGTGACTTTTCGTTCAAAATTTTCCTTTTGCCGTTTGAAATCCAAATCGATTCAAAGTTCAGCCAAACATCAACCAAGCATATATACATTGAAATCCAACATTCCAAGCCAAATCGGCATATCAAAATATCCAACTAATCCATACATGTACAATAACCAATTACAAACCAAACATTGGAGGAAACAAAACACTTAGGGTTTCACCCTCAAGGAGCTATTCAAAATACATGTACATGAGCTCAACTTGTCATTCAACTATTACAATCTTTTCCAAAAGTGTTCATTTTCCTGTAAGGAAAACAAATGGAACGGTGTGAGCTAAAGCTCAGTGAGCAACTATCACAATAGCAGTTAAGATCACATAAGCATAACCATTCAAGTCAAGTATACAATTTCGAAGTAAAGCAATTCAGTGAAAGGATACGGTCGGCTCTCAAGAGCCCATTTCCACGCTTACATTCTTGATCCACGCTCATTGACCCTCCGTCAATGTTAAAAGTACCAAACCGTAGACCTCACTTCACTTCCATTCCTTCCACCCAACATACCCCAACCGGGCCCGCACTCCATTTCAGTAGCTTTTGGTAATACTCGAGTTTACCGGAACCAAGGGTCTCATTACCACAAGGTTCCCCAGTACAGTCCCCGTGGCAATTCAATCTTCACGACCAAGCCCTCGCCGGCTCGATCCAATTGACTACCAAACGGGGTTGAGCTCAGTAATGCATTATGGCCGTTGGACATCGTCCAAACGACATCAATTCAGTTTCCATGAAATGGAATTCACTAACCAATATATCAAGTTCAGTAATGCAATAAGACGGTAACCAATCAGTGACAATATCAAAGGAGGTGAGGGCGGTCAAGTACACCCTCACCTTGATCAATTTCAATATCCAAGTAAGCCATTAAGCCATCACATAACATTTAACAAGCCACATAGTAATCCATCAAGTGAGTAGTATACTCACTAAGCAAGTAAGTGGTATTTCATGTACCACGATCACCAAGCCGTCGAGCACTACCTTCAAGCCCTAGAACATGGAACACATACAATGAGACTCGAGAACGAGTCACCAAACAATGCTAAACACAACCCCAATAGGGTTTCACATGCATAAGTAGGCATGATAGCAAACCAGAAATTAAAATATGGCCTTAACTTAAGCCTCGATAGAAAAACCGTGTTTGATCTTATAATGCGGTAATGGCGTCAAATTCACTACGGTTATCGGTTGGGGGTGTAAGACCCACCATTTCGAAGCTATGAAACAGGGTTACAACAATGTAGAAGGGCACTCAATCCAGTTCCTAGCTTAACTAGGTCAAAAGTGCAAAATACTAAACCAGAATTACCAAAACATGTTTGCAAATCACCAAAAACTGTAATCAGTATATCTCAGTCCATACAAGTCCAATTGCCGAAATTCCAAAGGCATATGTTAACTAAGTCATCCAGCTACATTTCATCAGAAGACACCAACTCCAAAATCCAAACCAATTCCAGTCAAAATAGCCAATTACTTTCGCAGTTTTCGCATTCTGTCCAAAGCAGAACAGCTACAGTAATTTCGTCATAACTCACTCCACACTAATCCAAATGCCCTGAAATTTTACAGGCATCTCCATCACATCAATACCTACAACTTTCATGTTTTGAGCAAAGTCAAATTCGGCCTCTAACCCTATGATCAAAAACCGGACAGAATTGGGAAATTAAGAACCCTAACTTTTCAATTTCACACCAAATCCAAAATTGATTGCATTTAACCACATTTCACATCCACTAGAGCCATTATAGTCCATTGCCAATCATCACAAACAACCACACCATCATAATCCAATTAAACCAGAAAAATCATCATAAAATGGAAAACTTCACCAAATCAATTCCAACCAAGATAAAAACCAGAAATTTCAGCACTCTTATCACTAGTAAGCACAACATAAGCATCATTAGGTGTAGTAGGGTGTTTCAAGCTTCACTTACCAAGAAACAAGAGAGAGGAGGATGTTGAACACCTTAATCCTTCAAACAAAGTTCACCAACACACTAACTAGCACTAGAAAGAAAGTTTTTATGGAGTAGAACTAACTTAAGCACTTGATTTGGTGGATTTGGACTTGTTAGAAGCTTGAATGTTGAAGAGTTTTGTCTTCCTTGGAGCTTGAGAGAGCCGGCTATGGTGGAGAGAAAATGAGGGAATTTTAGTGAATTTTTTTGAAGATATTTACTAGTTGGGTCAAAAGTCAAAAATTTGTCAAAAGGTGAATAGTGTTTCTTAAGTCATAACCAATGAGAAAGTGACATGTGGCATCTCATTAAATGCCTTCCTATCTTTCTTTTCTCTCTCACATCAATCACTTCACACACACTACTTATCTCTTAACACCCGATAAATTTTTCACAGTATCCGAAACTTAACCGTATTGGCCGAATTTTCCCGAACTTTTCGCACTAGTGGGTCCCACGTCCAATATATATTCTTAATTTTCTAAAAACTCTCCAATACTAGAAAATTCATCTAAAAACTATAATTACTCATAAAATCCACTAAGAAAATATTTCTAAGCCAGAAAATGCAGAAAACATGCAATTAAGGGGAAAATAAACCCTAGGAAAATATTAGGGCAAAACGGGTTCTCACACTCTCTCCCCCTTAAAAGAATTTCGTCCCCGAAATTCCTTATCATTGACTACTCCGGGATTAAATTGAGCAGTATACTGATCTGTACCCCTTCACTGGCCAGGTTCATTAAATTCTTACCTTCCACGTCCTCTGATGAGTCAACATCTAAGGAGTACACCCGAGAAGACACGTTCGATCCATCCTTGTCCCCCTTCGACTGGTCAGGGTGGGTCGTGGTTGGTGGCAGAGTCCCTTGCCTCTCGCGCAGGCGAGCTGGACAGTTAGCAATTTGATGTTCGGCATTCCCACAGAGCAAGCATTTTCCTCCTTTCCTCCAGCAATTGTCCTCCGAGTGGTTTAATTTTCCGCAATACCCGCAGGGTCCGCGTGCTACAGAAGCTGAGCCTCCTCTTGACGGCCTCTCTGGTGACATTTCCGGCATCCTCACTCCTCCCGTTCCCCGCCCAAATTTGGGAGGGATACTTCCATCCTCCAGTCCCGAATTGTTTCCAGGAAATCCTCTCTTTTTCGCCTGAAAGTTTTTCACCTGGAGCCTAGCATTCTCTACCCGTTGTGCCTTTTCCACTGCTTCACTGAAGGCGTTAATTTGGGCTGCCGCGAGGTCCTTCTGGATTTCTACGTTCAGGCCCTGGACAAATCGCCGTATTCTTCGTTGCTCGGTCAAGATCAACTCAGGCGCAAACTTGGATAAACGGGTAAATTGACTCTCATATTCCGCCACAGTTTGAGCCCCTTGGCGGAGCCTAATGAACTCGTCCTCCTTCCTCTCCTGGACTAGAGGAGGGAAAAATTTTGCATTAAATTCTCGGATGAAGTTCACCCAAGTCCTCGGCGTCTGCTCCCGTTCCCATTTCTGCCTGATGACGTTCCACCAGGAACGGGCAGCCCCTTCAAGTTGAAACACGGCAAAAGTGACCTGCCGTTCGTCCGGGTAGTGTAGGGCCGCGAATATATCAACCATTTTCTCCAGCCATTTCTCAGCCACATCAGGGTCGGGTCCCCCAATAAACTTTGGAGGGGAAAACTTTTGAAAACGTTCTAGAGCTCTATCTTCGCTCTCAATATGATGGCCAGGGTTTCCGGGGTTTCCAGGGTTAGGGTTTGGGTTTTGGCCCTGTTGTTGCACTACTTGTGCGAGTAGGTTTGTCATTTGCTGCATAGCGGCAGCTATTTGAGCATTGGGGTCTATTTGGGGTTCAGGATCAGGTCCAGTCGAGATTTCCCCCGCACCCCTAACCGGTGTAGGTTGTCTAGTTCTGCGTCCACGGCCTCGACCACTCCGAGTGCCTTCCATCAATCTAAGTCAATCTAGGTCACCAAATAAATATACTGTTAAAGGGCACCTAACCCTCCTTTCCGTAGCACCAGACAGGAACAAGGAAACAAGAATAAGTAACTCAAACAATTACCGCGAAGAGCATTTAAACATATACCACGTATACATAGATCACATAACCAAGTTAAGTAATCATACGGAACAGTCAGTCAAGTACATATGAAGTTATTGCATGAAACAATAGGGTCTTCCAAAAGTACTATAGGCACCTAGGTCACAAGTACAAAAGGACTCACGAAACGCTTTTCCCCTTCTAGGGTTTCGTCCAAATATTTATATCTTAATCAAGGTCGATCACGCTTAACCACCCGAACAAACCACACGAAGTTCCATAGAATCGCCTTTCTAGTTCACCTAATCCTTTCTACCCTAGGCCTTCATATCTTTCGTATCCGGGCGCGAGAATCTCGTCTAAGATAATTCACATCTCGAGCCGGCCGGTCCCAAGAGTAAACCATCCTTATTAAAGATTCCTACCCGACATACATACCTAGCTTCCTCGAGTCCCATGATAATGATTCGTACACTTATCACATGCCCGGTTCATAACTTATGCTCAAACGAGCACTTAGACATATTCATGAAATTAGGACCACAACACCACTTGGCCCAGTCTCACTCCACGCAGAGACCACGCGAAGTGGCTCTGATACCACCTGTGACAGCCCCACTTTCCCCTAAGGCGAACCAAAGGGGTTAGCGGACTGCCTGCCCAGCTCTCGCCAGGACTACGGTACAGTTTACGTCGATCTATAACGTTCCGGAACATCCCATTGCACGTAAACAAGTCAAAAGAGTCAAAATAAAAAAAAAACGAAAAATTTGCCGAAGATGAATAGTGCAGGCCACGTCAGAATCCGGCCGGAATCTGGCCGGATTTCCGGCCGGATTCTCGGCCGGATACTAGGCCGAGAGCAATCCAAAATGTTCTCCAAAACCCTCCGCAATCCGGCCGGCAATCCGGCCAGTTTCTGGCCGGATTCCTGGCCGGATTCAGTCCAGTGACTTTTCGTTCAAAATTTTCCTTTTGCCGTTTGAAATCCAAATCGATTCAAAGTTCAGCCAAACATCAACCAAGCATATATACATTGAAATCCAACATTCCAAGCCAAATCGGCATATCAAAATATCCAACTAATCCATACATGTACAATAACCAATTACAAACCAAACATTGGAGGAAACAAAACACTTAGGGTTTCACCCTCAAGGAGCTATTCAAAATACATGTACATGAGCTCAACTTGTCATTCAACTATTACAATCTTTTCCAAAAGTGTTCATTTTCCTGTAAGGAAAACAAATGGAACGGTGTGAGCTAAAGCTCAGTGAGCAACTATCACAATAGCAGTTAAGATCACATAAGCATAACCATTCAAGTCAAGTATACAATTTCGAAGTAAAGCAATTCAGTGAAAGGATACGGTCGGCTCTCAAGAGCCCATTTCCACGCTTACATTCTTGATCCACGCTCATTGACCCTCCGTCAATGTTAAAAGTACCAAACCGTAGACCTCACTTCACTTCCATTCCTTCCACCCAACATACCCCAACCGGGCCCGCACTCCATTTCAGTAGCTTTTGGTAATACTCGAGTTTACCGGAACCAAGGGTCTCATTACCACAAGGTTCCCCAGTACAGTCCCCGTGGCAATTCAATCTTCACGACCAAGCCCTCGCCGGCTCGATCCAATTGACTACCAAACGGGGTTGAGCTCAGTAATGCATTATGGCCGTTGGACATCGTCCAAACGACATCAATTCAGTTTCCATGAAATGGAATTCACTAACCAATATATCAAGTTCAGTAATGCAATAAGACGGTAACCAATCAGTGACAATATCAAAGGAGGTGAGGGCGGTCAAGTACACCCTCACCTTGATCAATTTCAATATCCAAGTAAGCCATTAAGCCATCACATAACATTTAACAAGCCACATAGTAATCCATCAAGTGAGTAGTATACTCACTAAGCAAGTAAGTGGTATTTCATGTACCACGATCACCAAGCCGTCGAGCACTACCTTCAAGCCCTAGAACATGGAACACATACAATGAGACTCGAGAACGAGTCACCAAACAATGCTAAACACAACCCCAATAGGGTTTCACATGCATAAGTAGGCATGATAGCAAACCAGAAATTAAAATATGGCCTTAACTTAAGCCTCGATAGAAAAACCGTGTTTGATCTTATAATGCGGTAATGGCGTCAAATTCACTACGGTTATCGGTTGGGGGTGTAAGACCCACCATTTCGAAGCTATGAAACAGGGTTACAACAATGTAGAAGGGCACTCAATCCAGTTCCTAGCTTAACTAGGTCAAAAGTGCAAAATACTAAACCAGAATTACCAAAACAGGTTTGCAAATCACCAAAAACTGTAATCAGTATATCTCAGTCCATACAAGTCCAATTGCCGAAATTCCAAAGGCATATGTTAACTAAGTCATCCAGCTACATTTCATCAGAAGACACCAACTCCAAAATCCAAACCAATTCCAGTCAAAATAGCCAATTACTTTCGCAGTTTTCGCATTCTGTCCAAAGCAGAACAGCTACAGTAATTTCGTCATAACTCACTCCACACTAATCCAAATGCCCTGAAATTTTACAGGCATCTCCATCACATCAATACCTACAACTTTCATGTTTTGAGCAAAGTCAAATTCGGCCTCTAACCCTATGATCAAAAACCGGACAGAATTGGGAAATTAAGAACCCTAACTTTTCAATTTCACACCAAATCCAAAATTGATTGCATTTAACCACATTTCACATCCACTAGAGCCATTATAGTCCATTGCCAATCATCACAAACAACCACACCATCATAATCCAATTAAACCAGAAAAATCATCATAAAATGGAAAACTTCACCAAATCAATTCCAACCAAGATAAAAACCAGAAATTTCAGCACTCTTATCACTAGTAAGCACAACATAAGCATCATTAGGTGTAGTAGGGTGTTTCAAGCTTCACTTACCAAGAAACAAGAGAGAGGAGGATGTTGAACACCTTAATCCTTCAAACAAAGTTCACCAACACACTAACTAGCACTAGAAAGAAAGTTTTTATGGAGTAGAACTAACTTAAGCACTTGATTTGGTGGATTTGGACTTGTTAGAAGCTTGAATGTTGAAGAGTTTTGTCTTCCTTGGAGCTTGAGAGAGCCGGCTATGGTGGAGAGAAAATGAGGGAATTTTAGTGAATTTTTTTGAAGATATTTACTAGTTGGGTCAAAAGTCAAAAATTTGTCAAAAGGTGAATAGTGTTTCTTAAGTCATAACCAATGAGAAAGTGACATGTGGCATCTCATTAAATGCCTTCCTATCTTTCTTTTCTCTCTCACATCAATCACTTCACACACACTACTTATCTCTTAACACCCGATAAATTTTTCACAGTATCCGAAACTTAACCGTATTGGCCGAATTTTCCCGAACTTTTCGCACTAGTGGGTCCCACGTCCAATATATATTCTTAATTTTCTAAAAACTCTCCAATACTAGAAAATTCATCTAAAAACTATAATTACTCATAAAATCCACTAAGAAAATATTTCTAAGCCAGAAAATGCAGAAAACATGCAATTAAGGGGAAAATAAACCCTAGAAAAATATTAGGGCAAAACGGGTTCTCACACTTGTTGTTATTTTTGTCATATTCCAGGCCAGAGCAAACGTACTTGCACTTGTAGTCAAGCACAATCTTGGCGAAAAAGGATGGCTGTTGTGAGTAGAAGAAAACTCAGAGTGAGTTTTTTACTTACTATTGTTACTATTGTTGTGAGTAGAAGGATGGTTGTTTCAGTGTTACTATTGTTCTTGTGTTTCTCACTAGACATGCATTTATAGGCTCATAGGATACTTGATGAGCAAGATGACCAGTGAAGAAGAATGGAATTGATGTCTGCTGACGTAGTTGCAAGCTGGAGATGTTCTACTTTGTTTGCTGCTGAAGATATATAGATGGAAAGCTGTCTTTTGTCCAATTTTGTATCCATCTGAAAGCTTTTGTACTAGCTTTCTTTTGTCCACTTTTGTATCTACTTTGGTTTTGTGGTCCTTAATCAACAACCGAACCTAGTTCTTTTGGCTGGTAGGACTTGGATTACTTTTGAGAATTGTACAGCTGAAATCAGTTATATACTTTTGGGAAATTGATTACTTTTGCTAGAAATTGATATATCAGTTGTTGATTATATATTGCATTGTTCCAATTGAAGATGTTCGTATTAGCCGATGACTATATATTGCATTCATTCAAGCAATGGTCATCACTTCTGCAATATTTTTAAGTTGATGAATATATATTGCATTCATTCAAGCAATGGTCATCACTTCTGCAATTTTTTTAAGCTGATGACTATATATTGCATTCATTCAAGCAATGGTCATCACTTATGCAATTCACTCAAGTTGATGACTACATATGACTCGACTGAGCAACAATTTTTTAGGGTAAACAACAAAAAAGCCCCCTGTGGTTAAGCAATCATACATAAAAGCCCCCTGTGGTTTCATATCATACCAGTCGATACCCCGTGGTTTGAATTAACCTGAAAAGTGGACGGAAATCGGCAAAACAGACGGAGCTGAGTGAATAGACGAAAATACCCTTTTGAAGAACGCAGCTTGCATGTAAATTTTTTTTTTTTTTAAGTAATTTGTTAAATAGCCTGCCTGAAACCCGCTTGCGGGTTTCCCCCTTATGTAAAATGACTAAAATCTGCGTTTCTGTTCTATTTATATCAAACACATACTCTCAAACCCTCACCTGAAGGGTGAGGATGAGAGGGGAGGTTTGCTGGGCATCCTAGGGCCCTCCGATGGGCATGTGCAACTCAACGCAGCTTGCATGTAAAAAAAATTTTTTTTTTTTAAGTAATTTGTTAAATAGCCTGAAACCCGCTTGCGGGTTTCCCTCACGGAGCTGAGTGAATAGACGAAAATACCCTTTTGAAGAACGCAGCTTGCATGTAAATTTTTTTTTTTTTTAAGTAATTTGTTAAATAGCCTGCCTGACCGCTTGCGGGTTTCCCCCTTATGTAAAATGACTAAAAGCTGTGTTTCTGTTCTATTTATATCAAACACATACTCTCAAACCCTCACCTGAAGGGTGAGGATGAGAGGGGAGGTTTGCTGGGCATCCTAGGGCCCTCCGATGGGCATGTGCAACTCAACGCAGCTTGCATGTAAAAAAAATTTTTTTTTTTTAAGTAATTTGTTAAATAGCCTGAAACCCGCTTGCGGGTTTCCCTCTTTTTTTTAAAAAAAAAAAATAAATTCTATGCTAAAATGACTTAAAACAAAAATAAAAGACTAAAAGTAAATAAAAACTAGCATGAAAAATAAAAATAACAGTAAATAAAAATACACTAAAAATTTGGTGTCTACAGTAGTTAATGAATAATCTGGAAACAGATTGAATGAAGACTCAGAAGAAACGGAAGCTGGTCTCTTATTATTAAAGAGTGAAGGCTAAAATAGGCATATCAGGTGAAAGTTTGTGGTGGAAATCTGTTTTTCGCATATGCACGCGCCTTTGCAGTTCGTTTAAGACACACGCCGAATATTTGACGATTTCTGTCCACTTTTCAGGTTAATTCAAACCACGGGGTATCGACTGGTATGATATGAAACCACAAGGGGTTTTTATGTGTGATTGCCTAACCACAGGGGGCTTTTTTGTTGTTTACCCAATTTTTTAATGGCCATCACTTCTGCAATTCTTCCACTTCAGTCAACATTGTCAGCATAACATTGAACTTGTCACAGAAACTTACATGAGCAATCCAGATGCAAAACAGAGTAATAACAAATCCAGAAGCAAAACAGAGTCAAACATAGATGAAAACTCAATTGTATTTACTTCATTTTAAAGTACAGATGAACCATACAATTCCATACATTCTTCAAAACTACTGCAACATCTTCAATTCCAGCAAACCTTGTTTCTTCCTTTCCTTGCCTCCAAGTACAAAAACAAGTAAAACGCCAAAACAGATACAAATTATAAACAATATTTTCACTTTTGCCTTCAACTTGTTCATTTCAATCAATAATGCTGCGTTTTCTCTCTCAACACTTCTCAGGTCCCTTAAAAGTGCACCCATTATATTTTTCATCTTTTGGGGTATGGGTGGATCATACCACAAAAAAAATCTGCAAGCACCACGTTTCTGCATTTACCACCATTTCATAGTTAAAAGACAAGAAATATTTTAACAAATTCTAAACTTTATGCACATACAAAAAAATTACCCCATAATTTCTGCAACCATGAAACCTTCTTGATGGATTTGCCTCTGTCCAAGCAGTCACAATTCGGCATTGTTCTTGGCAATAGCATCGCACGATGTTGTCTCCACTGTAGTATTTCTCGTTTCCTTCATAAATCGAGTTTCCTGTTTCTGAACCATTTGATCCTTTGACGGTGTTAATAAATTGATCACTGGCTGAGCTTGAGGATGCTTTGTCCCAATTCTTTCTCGAATGCATTGAATTACAGTGCTTTTTCTACGCGGGTCTGCAAAAATTGGACAGCTCTCTTTGGTGCAAGAGAGGTAGTACCTAGATTTGGGCTTTACATCGATTTACTTTTTAATTGGAAAAGGCGCCAGAATGGAATTCCCTAAAATGCCCCTTTTGTATTGCACGATTATGAACCTAATGGAAATTATACGGTGGCGCCGCTGCAAAGATCCTTGATTGGAACCGATATATAGGTTTAGGGATCCAATTGGCTAGAAATAATATATAGGGACTAAATTGACGGAAAAAAAAGTTTAGGGACTAAATTGGCGATTTTCCCTACATTTGATATTAATAGCAAGTTAGTAAGCAACTTGATTACAACATTTTTTTTTTAAAAGTAATTTTATATGGAGAAAGGAAATGTGCTTCGCTTTTTTTTTTTAAGGGAATTTTGATCGTTACTTCTTATGAAAAATACTATTCCTACTACAATATATTTGGAGCAACAGCCAATATGATATAAAATCTGATATTAAATTGATCACAAAGGTACAAAATTCATAGGAATTTTAGAACAGTACCAAAAAGACTCCCACTACTAAAGTTTATACAATTATATATAAGTTTGCCCCAAATAACTCTCTACATCCACAACGAATATAACAATGATCTTAATCATGTGTAGGCCTCATATACATACGATTGGCGGTCAGGTTTTTGCCCCTCCTGCATTTTACTAAACTACCCCATCTGGGATTAACCAAAAAAGAGGGAAAAAAATCATATATGGGCTGGGTCCAAACAGAGATAGAGAAAGTTATTTTAAGAAGATTCTTTTTTTTTTTTTATCTTTCTTGGTACCAGTTTGTCCAACAGTCCAGTTCAAGTGATAAATAATTTTGATAATAATTAGGTTAGTTTGTCGAGTACAATTTATAATTGGATAAACATTTGGACTTACCCACTGAAGAGTATTCGAATCTTTTCTATCAACTGACCAATCAAATCAAATATTTCAATCATTTTTCTCTCCTAAAATCAAATTCCTTTTTTAATTTTATTTCTTCTATCAACTGACCAATCAAATCAAATATCTCAATGTTCATGATTTGTTTTTTCAAATTTTAAAAATTTAATCTTTTCTATTCTGTAGAAACTCTTTTGCACAAGTAAATTTGGTTGCATGCTACATATACAAAATAGAAATCTATATTTTGAATAAAAATTATGTGTCATGTATCCAAACCTACTAATGTAAAAAAAAAGTTCGCGAACTAATGAATTTAGTGTATTTGAACTTGAATTCGAGTTCAAATTTGATTTGGTCAGTTCGAATTCGACGTTACTTGAACTCGAGTCAAACTTTAACTCGAACAGCTAGCGATTGAGCGATTCGATTCGTTTGCACCCCTAATCCGAAGAAGGTTGAAACAATTGTTTGGACCTCGATTCGTTTGAACTAATTCGAAGAAGCCTGAGACAACTGTTTGGATTGATTCTGGTGTATCCACGCACAACTCGCAATCGCATGAAATTTGTGAGCACGAAACTTCCACAAGAGTGGGGTTTGTTACGAATTTTATTGCTTTGAGGGACCTAAGCTTTACTATAAATTTGATCGGCAGTTGTCAATTTCCAATTGTTGTCATTTGTGCACTTGACTACTTGTAGGGCAGCCCACTAATTTGTGTACTCGCTTTGAGGGACACAATTGCATGAAATTCGTGAGCACGAAACTCCCGCTAACGCTTCCCGTCCTGGGAGTAGGGACCTAAGCTTTACTCTAAATTTGTTAGGGAGTAGTCAATTTCAAATTGTTATCTTCTGTGTACTTGACAACTTGTAGGGCAGCCCATTAATTTTGTCGAAGAATTATTGTCCTTTCTGTTATCTATGTTCGGACAGGTAAATGAATTGGGTGGATGTTCGGTTCTATTTTTTTTTATCGGTTTAACCAGTCAGTTCATCGGTTCAATGATTTTTTTAATTTTGTTAATAATAAAAAATAGCTAATAATGAGGAAGTATGAAATAAATGCAAAAACCCTGAATTCTGAAATATCTTTTACACAATGTCTACCAATTTTCAGTTCATCAACCAAAGAAATGAAATTGTTTTTCGTTTAGCAATATTAAGGATCGAAACAAATATAAATTTATCTACCCAATATCTCAAATTAATGGAAAAAGAAGATTCTGACTTTCCCAAGTCAAGAACAAATCAAATAAGGTTTGTAAAATCAACTCCAATAATGAAAAATAACAAAAAAGAAAGAAAAGCAGAACAACCATGTACTGAAGATATATGCGTCCTTTATAATTGATATTTATATTGTCCATTATCATCTTCTTCACAACCAATGACCTTCTATGGTGAAAAAAAAAAGGGAAAATGACATGTTTTATCCTTTACATTTCACAAAAATATTCTTTTCGTCCCTTACTTTTAAAACGAAGCAATTTGGTCCCTGACATTTAAAAATTAAACTTATTACATCCCTGAACCTAATTGTCAATCTGAATCAAATCATCCAATAACCCAGTAATAAATTTCGGAGATAAAATTGATAGATCATTCCGTCAACTCCATCATATTCACATGACATTTATTGAACCAAAAAAAATAAAAAGTATAACATAAAAGGTCATTCTTTGTCTGGGAATAATAAGGTTTCTTTTAATCTTTTCATGTACCATTAGTATATACGTTTGCGAGTCTAGATGTATATCATAAATACAAATTTTGGTATTTAAATTTAAATTGAAATGATGTGGCAGCTACATAAGCCCATCAGTGTATACAATGACAATGTAGGAAAGATTAATTATTCTTTTTTATGTTATAATTTTTTATTTTTTATTTTTGGGTTCATTAAATTTCACTTGAATATCAAGTTGAGTTTAGTCAAGTGATCTACCAATTATATCCCCCAAATTTGTAATTAGGTTGATTGATGGTTTGATTCATATTGAAAATTGGGTTCAGGGGCGTAATAACTTCAATTTTTAAATGTCAAGGATGAAATTGCTTCGTTTTAAAAGTGAGGGACGAAAAGAATAATTTTGTAAATTGTGAGAGATGAAACTGGTCATTTTCCAAAAAAAAAAAAACAAAAAAGTTTGCAATGTACATCTTTACTAACTTTATCATCATTTTCACCGTCTAAATAATAAAATTAAAAAAAAAATGATAAAAGGGCAAAAATGAGGAGTAGGAGAAGAAATTAGAAGGACGGCTAAGGTATTTGGAAATGTGCAAAGGCACCGGTGTATTGGACTGTTTTCCCTATTGTCTTTTCGATACGTATTTTATCCCCACCCCCACATGAGAAAAGATGTTAACAGCAAAGGATGTCCAAAAAATGAAAGAAAAGCGGAATGTAGCATATAAAATGAAAATGGCTTTCTTACACTTAATTTAAGATACGAGACAAATAAATAAGTAAAATTTTACAGCACTAATATAAATTACTGGTCATCTACAGCGGAGATCAAAGAGTCAGCGGTAAATAGGAGAAAATAAATCCTACACTTTATTAAATATTTCACGACTCAAAGTGGGATCCTCTTACTCACAAGTAGCAACAATTAAATAAAAGTTGACTGGGAAGACCTCAGTATATGGCAATAATGTTGTAGGAGTAGTCCTCAGTCACCAAACTTCTGTTTGCAACAAAACATTTCTTTCCAAATCATTGCATTATATCCTTGCAACATTTTATTGCCGACACTCCTTGTACCACAAAAACAAAGCAATGGCAATAGCTGAATCGTTGATTCCAAAGATAATAGATGAATTGGGTGAAGTTGCCAAAAAGCAGCTCGAGAAGAGGGTTAACCTGGTGCTGGGGGTTGAAGAGGAGGTGGCAAATATCGAAAAAAGGTTGGCAACCATTGAAAATGTGCTGCGTGATGCAGAGAGACGAAGGCTGAAGGAGGAACCTGTAGGAAAGTGGCTCGAAGAGCTTGAGGGCATAACATATGAGATGGATGATGTGCTGGACGAATGGAACGTCAAGATTCAGAAACCAGAATTTGAGCAACCAACATTGTGGAGCAAGGTTCGTTCCTTTATCCTATCCCTTTGTTTACGTATCAAAGAGCTTCCTGACCGTCTTGATATAGCTCAGAAAATAAAAAGCATAAATGACAAGCTAGAATCGACTTTGAAAGAGGCAGATAAATTCAAGTTTATTACAAGTGGGGGGATTCCTGATTCTCATGATTTTCAACGAGGTATGACTACCTCAATCATAGACGAATCAAAGATCTGTGGTCGAGATTCTGATAAGGTTGCTTTACTTGACCAAGTTTTGTCTAAGAGCAGTAGTCAAGGAAGAAAGGGGGTTCAAGTTATCTCTGTAGTAGGGGCCGGGGGTAGCGGAAAGACCACACTTGCCCAGCTGCTCTTCAATAACGATGAAGTGCAGAGGCACTTTGAACTTAGAAATTGGATCTGCGTATCGGATCCTTTCGACCAGAAAAGGATTGCGAAAGCTATCCTTGGGAATGCTGGAAATAGTTCTCAAGAATCAGAGTTGGATCCGTTGATCCGAGGTATAAAAGAAACTTTTTCCCGTAAGAGATTCCTGCTTGTCCTAGATGATGTCTGGACAGAGGATGACTCAAAGTGGGAACCTTTCCAAAACTCTCTCAAGGATGGGGCTCCTGGAAGTGTAATCTTGGTGACAACAAGGAGTCATAGAGTGGCCGCAGTGGTGGGAACAACTCATACTCACCGGATGGCCCTGATGTCCGACTCTGATTGTTGGCTAATAATGCAAAGGATAGCATTTGCCAACAAATCAGGGGACTTCTGCAAGAAGGTGGAAAGAATTGGGCAGAAAATTGCAGAAAAGTGCAAAGGGTTGCCACTTGCTGCAAAGACTATGGGAAGCTTGTTACGGTTCAAAGATACCGTACAACAATGGCAGAATGTTTTGGACAGTGAGATATGGCAATTGGAGGAAGCAGCCGTGGAACTTTTCCCTCATTTGTATTTAAGCTATAACGAGTTGTCCCCAGAGCTGAAACGTTGCTTCTCATATTGTGCTGTCTTTCCCAAAGATCATGAGATATATGTAGAAGAGCTTATTAGTCTGTGGATAGCACAAGGTTATGTTCGCCCAAGACGAAGAGGTGAGCGCTTGGAGCTGGTGGGCCGTGAGTACTTCAACAAGTTGGCAATGCGTTCCTTTTTTCAAGAATTACAAGAAGTTGAGGGTTACTTTGGGTTTCATGAATATATGAAGTGCAAGATGCATGACATAGTGCATGATTTTGCACAATTTCTCACAAAAAATGAATGTCATGCACTTGATGGAACTAGAAGAAATTCATCTAGTGAAAGACCACGTCATCTAACAATTTTGGAAGAAGGCACCGAGGAGGAGATGTTTAGTTCTCCAGTCGTTGATTTTGGAAGGCTCAGGAGCTTTTTTGCTTTTCGTAGAATTGGAACAGTAGTAGTTCCCCAAAATCTGTTTTGCAGTTTGAAGTGCGTGAGGACTCTGACTTTAAGTCGTTGTGAGCTGGCTGAAATCCCAACCGAGATCGGAAGGTTGATTCATCTTCGGCACTTGGACTTAAGTTATAATCCTTTCATTACACTGCCAGAAGCTATATGTGATCTATATTATCTGGAAACTTTGAATATCAATGATTGTGGACAGCTTTCGTGCCTTCCTGAAAGGATTGAAGGCCTTGTACACTTGAGGCACCTTTTCAATGAGAACACCGATGATTTACGTCAAATGCCACAAGGATTCGGGAAGCTGACATCACTTTGTACTTTGGCTCGGTTCATCGCCAGGAGCAACTTTGATGATTTGGCAATTCTGAAGGACCTGAACCAACTGGAAATATTGGTCATTGAAATTGAAGGAGAAGTAGATTTTGGGAGTGCAAAACTTGGCAAGAAAATCAACATGCGTGAAATGTTTTTGTTATTTAGTGATGGGACCCACTTTATAGAAACTCCAAATTGCATTGAAACCATGCAACCACCTCCAAACTTGGAACTACTTGTGCTAGTTGGCTATCCAGGAACCCAGTTACCAAGTTGGCTTGTGACGAAGTCTCACGCCAATAACTTGACGAAGCTCAGTATTGCTAGGCCCCACAACATCTCATCCTTGCTTGCCTTGCGGAAGCTATCATTCCTAGAAGAGCTTGTGCTCGGGGAAGCGGATGAGCTAGAATGTTTGGGTAAGGAATTCTTCGGAGTTACAAAAGCACTACATGAGAATAGTCGTGATGCTCTTGATACATTGTCAGACTCCGAGTCATCATTCTCAGCTGAAGCAGTGGCATTTCCGAATTTGAGAAAATTATATTTTCGTGAATTCGACAATTGGACAAATTGGGAAGACGTAAGTGAAGATGATGAAGAAGTTGCAGTCTCTATCATGCCATGTCTGGAGGAGCTAAAAATTAGTCAATGTTACAAGCTTGAAGCTCTGCCACATCGCATCCTCAGCAAGATATCATCTCTCAAAAATTTGGATATTCAACGTTGCGACAAGTTGAGGGATCGTTACTTTGACAAAATAGGAGATGACTGGATAAAGATATCACACATTCCTCGAGTTCACATATCCAATTAGTATTAATCTACTCAGGTATGATTATTCACATTTTTTTTTTTATGTATCTATCATCTTTCTCCTTACAGAATTACAACAAACAAAGGCCTGCTTTGTAGAATATGACGTGCTTAATAATGAATCATGGGTTAACAGAGCCATATGTATAATGAAAATATGAAATATTCATTAATAATTTAGAGTGGTTTTTTTTATTGAGAAGATGCAAGTCATTAACTAGTAAATACAACACTAAATTTCTAACAATATCTAACTGTAAACTCTTGAGTTTGGAATTCCATTTATGTCTTGTCTTTTTATCCTTTTTTTTTTGTAGCTTTTGTCCTTTGTTTCCCAGATAATGCTCATGGCTCAAAGTGAAGCTACAGCAGAAGGCATTGATGTATCAACCTCTACGTCGACTTTTTACTTGGGTTCATGTAAAATTTCAAATAATTGTAAATATGGTTGAAGATGCACATCCACTTGCTTTGTTCAAAATAATTTGTTGAAACCGTTTGTAGCCTTACAAATTTGCAGATTGAATTTCAAGTGGTTACAAAACCAGTCTTTATTTCTTCAAATTATTATTATCTTATTGTATGAAAGTTTGTGTAGATTTAATAAAAAAGAAAGTTTGTACATCGTGCTTGTCTATATAGTGTTTTATTGACAATCTATTATCAACACACCTATTTTATGGTATTATTCTAAAATAACATGAATTCAAATTTGAAATTGAATAATACACATGTAGCATACATCCAAAACTATTAATAACAAAAAAAAAATCACTACACTCTGAGTGTATAAAAAGTTAATCCATATTCTAATGGTTAGAAGTTAACAAGTTGACAAACTATTCTTTATCTTGTTTCCTTTCTTAAAAAAATGTTTACAAAGATAATTGGAATAACAAAAACTCAAACTACAAAAAATGCATGTACACTTAAAGGCACCAAAACTCATGATACTTTTATAGTAGTAGCAGCAATGGTAGTTCTAGTAGTAGTAATGACAATGATATTGTACGCGATAAAAATTTCAAGTCTGCAAAATGACAAGAAAAAGAAATACACGACAAATATGTAATATATAAAATTAGAAAAATATGCGGGTACAATCTCTGGAAGTTTCTCGAACTTATGGAGAGTTTCCTTCGATTCTTCTCCTCGAACACCAATCCAAAGGCTTCGCAGCTTGTTCTCGGATCAACCACCGATTCTTTCAAATCTTGATATGGAAGATTTGAAGAACTTGAGAATATTTGAAGGCTCAAGTCTTGATATGCGGAAGACTTGAGGAGTTTAGAAACCCAGGCCTTCGTAGCTTGGAGCTTCAATACTTGAGTGTATGAGATGCCTCCTGGTGTGTCTCTGTCTGTGTGTGTCCCTTTGATTTGGTTGAGAGACCTCTATTTATAGCTGTAGCAAGGGGTAGAGGTTGAAGACCTGTGTACCACTTTACTTGCAAGACGTGCAGTCATATTAGGACTGTGTCAGTTAAATATTATCTCTTCATTTTATATTTATCAATAAAGAGATAGATAATTTCCCGATTGGCCAAGCCCGTGGGGGCAAGTGACGTGGTGTCGTCTGATTGGACAGACCATTGCAGTATATAAGAGATATATATGGATCAAACGACTCTAAATATTATCTCTTTAATAAGAAATAAATATTTAAATGTCTATCCAGTAGACATATGATATGATATGATTTGGTTGGTGGAGATATCCCTACAATTTGAATAAATTTGGAACACCTCACCTTGACATGTGGAAAAATATAATTGGCCATTTAATAACCAAATTTTCCAAGTGTACATGACATTTGGCAATACCCGATTGGATAGAAATAAGCCACAAAAATAATTTATAGACCCATGGTAATTTTAAGAATTAATTAAAATTCTATTGTCTACAAATGCCCCCTCGAAACTCGTTCGTGAATAAAATTAAAGCGGGATTTGAGTGAACGAGTTTCGACAATTTTTTTCAACTTAATTCGATTGTCCTAGGAGCAGGACAACATTAATCTCCAATTCAAATCCATAAACGTATGAAGCTCGTAGTCATAGCCCTCAATTGATAACATAAAGTGATGGTTGCATGCACTTAGAGCTTTCAATTTCCCGAGGCCGAATTACATCCACAGTTGGCATTTTAAATAAGTGGACTTTATTTAAAGCTTTGCAATGTCGTAGCTTTCCAATTGATCACAAGAAGGCCATGTAGGATGCCACCAATTCATGCATAACATATTGCTATCAATCCCCAGGGTCAAACATATCATGCCAACAGCTTCAGGTCCACCGCTACGCATGAATTTCGGTGGCTTCAATTTCCAAGGCCAAATGGCTTTATAATAACTTGCCCCGAGTCCTTTTTAGTTAAACACAATGTGAAAACGTGGTCCCCTCATTCTAGCTAACCACTAGCACCGTTTGCTAGTTTGCTGCCGTCTCTTTGCGGATCACCTGATGCTTGATCGTTAGCATACTTCTCATTTTCCTTAGCGGGTGAATTTAAAGGAGATCTTCCCGGCAGTCCTGACTAAACTCAAAAGCTCATTTGAGACGCCATGGTTGTCAAGGTGCATCACTCCCTACCATATGGCAGCCTTCTTTAACTTGCCGCGACAGCTTCGTCCTCTGCTTTAATGTCCCTCAAATCAGTGGTAGGCACCCAAGGCCCTTCGTTGTTTTTCGCTTCCACAAAGGTATTATCCATGTACATCAGCTCTTCTTGAAGCCTCGCATATTCTTTTGGTATTGATTGAATCCCATTGCTGGCCAAGCTTCTCAACCATTGAAGTCGCAGGAGTAGTGGTTTACCTGCAAGTTTCTTGAGTTCCCATGTGTTGGGCGTAGTTTGTACGTGATGGAGCTGATGGAGTTGAACGCTACTGTACTTAGAAGTTCATTCCAAAATTACCAGCTAGGTAATTCAATCCATGACAGGCCCTACCTGCGGGAACCCGGTTCTCCATGCGAGTGATCCGTCTCATAATATAGTTGGTTGAAGGACACCGCATTGAACTTGGATTCCATTTACTGGAGCGGTACTAAAAAAAAAAAAACACCGTGCTGGACTCGAATTCCGCTTACTGGAGCTCTACTAAGCACGCACAGTCCTGAAGGCAAAACCTCCGGGTAGTTCATATAAACCAGAACTCTATTCGCGTTCGGACTTGAATACCTATCGGCTCTTAATGAAACTCTCCGCTATAAAACCCTCAAGGCCAAAGTCACAAATCCATAACTTCCCCAGAGCTTCGGAACCCCTGTTGCTGTCCTTTTTTTTTTTTTCCCACGCCTTACAGTTTACCCAGCAAGAGTTGCCGCTATTTTCTTTGTTCGCTGTCGCCGCCCCTTCGCTGCTTATAACTCGAAGATCGCTGTCCAGGATTGCTGCGGTCATTAAAGCCAGCGTTTATTGCTACTAGTGTGGAACTCTCGTTGCTGACGTCGCTTCGATTTGGAGGTGATTATCTCCAATCTTTGTTCACCCTTCATGAATATTTATACTTGTAACATAGAAAACACTTTGTATGCCAGATACGGAAGCTTTTGCGCCATTGGCTTGCACGCATGTTTCAATTTATTTTTGGAACTTTGCATAATATGCAAACATAACTTGTTTTTGATTGACTTGTCCGAATTGTAACCTCTTTATCCATTATTTGCGGACATCCCATCTCCCTTTTACCTTTTATTGTCAGGTCTAGCTTCAATAGGAACTCGGTATCCCGCTCAAGAAATTAGAAATTCAGCCGCAAGGTAGCTTCACTGCCCAAGTTTCAAAAAAAAAAAATTTCCTCATTTTCTCTTTTTTTTTTTTTTTTTTTTGTTTTTTTTTTTTTTTTTTTTAACCAAGTCAACCCCCTTTTTTCCTTCGAATTTCAGCAACCATGCAAATTAAAGACTATATCACGCCGTTGCCCCATATCTCATTGACAGATGAGAGGGGAGGGTCTCGATCGAAAAGTTTGTCAATATATGTGAACAAACCAGCAATCGGCATCCTTGCTGAACCTTTTATACCCCTTGAAGGATGCTTTCATCTCGAAGATTGGACTAGCAAGTGGACCAAGGAAGTGGTGGCACCATCGACTTTCTCCACTACGTCGAGGGAAGAAGAAGTGGCCGTATTAAATTCGTCACTTCACAATGGAGATCCAGAAATAGCAAAATTCACGCTTCCGTTCGTGGGATTCAATATTGACAAAGCTACATGGAAAATCCATTCGTCCTTCTTCGGTGAGGCGTGCTTCACCTCCCATTATTGGGAGTGGGTTGAGGACATCCTTGAAAGATATAAAGACGTACTCACACGCGCTGGCATATTTGAAGCCGTCTATGCGTCGAGATACTCCTACGACTGCTGTGAAAATATCTTACGAGATTTCTTCAAATATTGGTGTCCCTCGACGAACACACTCCATACGCCCGTTGGGGAGTTGTCCATCACACTTTGGGACCTTTATCGATTCGGTGGCCTTTCGATCGATGGCACATTTTTCGATGAAGTTGTTCCTTCGACGCGGGAGCTCCTCACTCGTGACAAAGAAGGGAAGCCACTTCTCTCCGAGAGTTGCAATCACCTCTTTTCCGCCTACTACCACCTTTGGACGAATGACCAAGGGGTATGGATGAAGGACTGGATTCGCTTCTGGTTCAAAGGAGAGGCTAGGTATAGGGCTCCTCCGAGTAGAGCGAATAGAAGGAAGACCATATCTAAACCAAAAATGACTTACAACCCTTCTGGAAGCGTGGAGCCTTACGACCTTGCCGATACGAATGACTTCAATGTCTCTTTTGATACCCTGGGTATTCCAGGGTTTCTAAGAAAGGAAACCTATATTGCGGCATTCATAGCGTGTTGGATTTACAAGTTCCTTTTGCCAAGCAAAAAAGTCGACTGTATTCGCCCAAGTGTCTTCAAGGTTGCATGCTTAATGGCTACAAGGAAAAGATTTTGTCTTGCAATTCCCGTCCTTGCGAGCATATATTATGGGTTGAGGGAGATCGTCCACGCCCCTAACCTTGGAGAATGTGGGGTAACTTTTCCAATCCATTACGTCTATGCTTGGATTGGCCAATACTTCGATGTATATTACGAAAATCATCAAGTGATTAGCCACTACACGCGCATGACAAGATTTAGTGGTGAGAAAATGACAATATTTTATGGCCAATTGGAAGCTGAGGAAATCTTCAAAGAAACGAATCCTTTGATACTTCCTAAATTGTGCTGGACTGAGAATGAAGAAAATGCGTTGATCGATGACGGATCCTTATCATCAAGACTCACGAGCTACTTCATTAGTCAACGCTCTTGCCATTTAAATCTACGTAAGGACAATACTTTCATTATTGAAAATTATAATCCTTGCAGGTTCAGCAGACAATTCGATTTTTGTCAGGACATCCCCAACAATTTGAAAGAGATCACTCACACTTATACTTTGGGTGAGGCTATTCAACTATGGGATTCTTCAGTTCGCACGCAGACGCGATCTCAGATGACTATACCCACACACAGGAAGCATCCGTTGATCACAAAAGACTATGATGCCAGGTGATCGACTCGGTCAAATAGTGTCTCTTCAACTCCCTTAAAATTCACCGTTAAGATCCCTCAGAAATCAGCGAAGAATGGTAAGGTTACCTCCGCCAACGAGTCAGTGCATCCTAATGGAGTTATAGAGATTGTAACGGGTCTTACCTCATTCACCTTGCGGAAGAACAAAACCATTAGCAGCCCCTTGGAAAACATTGTTACAAGAAATAAGTTTTCCAAGGATTCTCGACAGGCCATCAAAGAGGCGCAACCAGTGATTCCAGCAAAGAAGATGCCGCCCAAGGTTTCAAAATCTTTATCAGTGACTCACACAGAAGAAGATGTCGAAAATAAAACGATGGACGATCGTGATTCTCTCGAGGCTATAGAACAAGAAGGGACTCAACCTCAGGGCATCGAATCTACCCAAAGAGGAGCCCATTCGTTGGCGAGTGGCAGTAGTAGCCAAGACCGTCATTGAAACCGATCGAAGAAGAGGACATCTTCTGATTTGGAGGAAGTTTCCTTTTCACCACCGTCGGTTGGAGTGTCGCCACTTAAGGTAATCATATCTTCCTTTTTTTTTTTTTTGCAACCTCCTTTTTTCCCTTTTTTTTTTTTAAAGCCCTCATAACATTTTTTTCCCAGCCCCCACTTCTTGAATTCCACCAAGAAGATGTTGGTACCAACTCACCACTTGAACTTGAGACTGATGCTATAATTTCAAACAAGAAAGGTGACAAAGTCGTTATCAACATCCCAAAACAACTTGCCCCCAGTGGAGGTGCCTTGTCAAAGAAGGAGCTGACTAATTTGCATAGAATCCGAAAAAAACCTAAGGCAGCATTGGTTTCAGAATTTCATGATAAAAAATTGATCCAGGCGCATCGAAGAAAGTACTTGCAAAGTTTGTGGATGGATTTTCGCGGACAGATTCTTGACACTCCAATTGAGCAGATCTCTTCTTTAAAAGAGTGTGCAGAGGAAATCATTGCGAAAATCACAAGAACGGATCCTACCAATGGTCTCCCTTTAAAAAACCACTTGATAAAATTGTTTGCCAAGGCGGAGGCATATGATCTTCTGACATCTTCATCGTGGGAAAGGATGAGCAAAAAAACACACACAGAACTCCTTTCCAAAGCGACCATCCAACTCGGGAGAGTTAAGGCAAAGAAAGAAGAACTAACGTGCCATTTGCAAAGTCTTGAAGAAAAGTTGCAATCCATTGAAGATAGGAAGAAAGCTTTGCAACAGGAACTTATTGATTTGGAGAAACAAAGAATGGAAATCAGCTCAACCATCGATCAAAAGCATGAGACCTTCAACGAGGTCCAGACTGAGATAAGACAAGCACATGATGAGCTCTCTTCTATTGAAAATACCAGCATCTTGACTGATGACGCAGTGAAGGAATTTGAAAATATGAAGTCTGCACTTGAATCATGCAAAATAGCTGTAGTGGATTATAAATTTGACATTTAGACTTTTTACCATATGCTTTTCCTAAATTTGTTCCATTTTTTCTTCCTCATGTAATGAAAATTTTCCTTTGAATAAAATGCTTTCCGTTCCTTATCTCTTGTTTTTTATTCCTTAAAGATACAAGAACTCGAATGGAGCATTTTATTTATATCTTTTTTTTTTGGAAAGAGAATTTTTTTTTTTTTTTGCAAGGAACAAAGATTTAATTTGGAGTGGTGTAACTGAACTTAGAAGTTGCCCTCCAAGCTGCCTACGTATCCCAACAAGAGAATCAAACCACACGTAGTTCCTACCGTTCACATTTTAACCTCATGCGAGTCAGGAGTATCTATTTGTCTACCACCTTAGATTTGGTGAAGTGTTTCAGCAGTTTAACCACATACTACACTATTGGTGGTTGCCATCCACAGTTTTAGCTCATGCGGGCCAGGAGCATCTATTTGTTTACCACCTTAGACTTGGTGGAGTGTTTCAGCAATTTAACCACATACTACACTATTGGTGGTTGCCATTCACAGTTTTAGCTCATGCGGGTCAGGAGCATCTATTTGTTTACCACCTAAGACTTGGTAGAGTGTTTCAGCAGTTTAACCACATACTATACTATTGGTGGTTGTCATCCACAGTTTTAGCTCATGCGGGCCAGGAGCATCGCGCGGTTCCAATTAAGCATAGTACCTTTTTAGGTACTTGCCATTGATGGGGCCGACCATTAATCCATCTTCAGCAACCAACTTGTATGAGCCATTTGTATATACTTCTCGAACGACATATGGACCATCCCACTTAGGAGTAAACTTTCTTTGTCCCCCATGAGTGAGAATGATTGATCTCCGAACGGCGAGCACTAACTCTCCAATTTGAAAAGAGCGGGGTCGAACGTGCTTATTGAATGTCTTTGAAAGGCGAGCCTGATAACACTCAATCCGTTGCTGAGCTTCCAATCTCTTTTCGTCGAGTGCTTCTAATTCCTCAAGGCGAAGACGAACATTATCTTCTCCACTGAGCCCTTCTTGAATTGCAATTCTTAGCGAAGGTATTTGACACTCAAGTGGAAGAACAGCTTCAATACCGTAAACAAGCGCATATGGGGTTGCTTGTGTGGGAGTTCGAAAAGTGATTCGGTATGCCCAAAGCGCTTCTCCAATTCGAAGATGCCAATCTCTTTTCGATTTATCCACGATTTTCTTCAACAGATTACATAAGATCTTGTTGAATGCTTCAGCGAGTCCATTTGCGGCAGCATAGTACATGGACGAATTGTATTGTTTGAAATGCAACTTTTCGCAAAGTTTGTTCAATGCTACATTGCAAAAAAGTTTACCATTATCGGTGATGATATAACGCGGAACCCCATATCGATAAATGATGTGCGAGCAGATAAAATCTACTACATTCTCCTTTTTGACCTCTTTTAGAGGAACCGCTTCGACCCACTTTGAGAAATAATCCGTCGCTGCCAAAATAAAAATGTGTCCTCCGAAAAATTTTGGAAGCGGTCCAACTATATCCAAACCCCAAGCATCGAACGGCCAAGAAGCTACAGTTGGATGCAATGGTTCAGGAGGTTGACGGATGAAATTGCCATGGAATTGACAAGCTTGACATCTTCTAGCAAAATCAATACAGTCCTTCACCATTGTTGGCCAGTAGTATCCCATTCTTTTAATACGAAAGTGTAATTTCGGGCCAGATTGGTGAGCACCACATATCCCAGAGTGAGCCTCTTCCATTGCTTGCATAGCCTCATCTTCCCCAAGACATCGTAGAAACACCCCATCGAATGATCTTCGGTAAAGTGTCCCTTTGTAGTAAATGAAACGTGGCGCTCGACGACGTATATCAACCCTTTTCTTGGAATCTTCTGGTAACTTCCCATGATTAAGGTAATCTACTATGAGATGACGCCAATCCTCCTTTTCGATCTCATGGACAAAAATATGATAAGTATTTTCTTCCTCACCATCATCATCTTCATCAAACATCGGAGGTATGACCCAATTTTGACATATTGAAATCTGATTTCGATGAGAAGGTAGAGTGATCATGGACGCCACCCTTGCCAAAGAATCAGCTTGTTGGTTGAAATTTCTATGGATATGTTCTATAGTGACATCGTCCAGATATCCCATGAGTTGTCTTGCATACTTATAATATGGGATCAATTCGGGTTTCTTGACATCATAAACACCAAGAAGTTGATTTACCACCAATTTTGAATCACCGTAGACTCTAAGATGCAACTGCTTCATGTCTACAGCCGTTTCAAGACCGAGAATCAACGCCTGATATTCAGCCACATAGTTGGAACACCGGCGTGTTAAAGTGAAAGAGTATGGCAATATATCTGTTTCAGGAGTATAAAAGACAACTCCCGCACCAGCTCCATCATGGTGAGCAGCTGCATCAAAATATATTGACCATGACGATTCGACCATAAACACTTCTTCATCGGAAAGTTCATCAGTCAACTTCCACTCGGCAGGTAGGGGATGATCGGCTAAAAAGTCTGCCAATATTTGTCCTTTGACAGCCTTCGCAGGTACGTAAATAATTTTAAACTGTTGAAACTGAAGGTACCATCTGGCGAGTCGATCAGACAGTACAGGTTTTGCCATGATATATTTAATGGGATTAGACTTAGATATGAGTCGAATAGTGTGTGCTTGAAAGTAATGTTTCAACTTCTGAATGACAAATATAAGTGCCAAACACAACTTCTCGATGGGTGAGTAGTTCAACTCAATAGATGTCATCATCCGCCTCAAGTAATACAGTGCATTCTCCTTACTTTCATCATTTTCTTGAGCAAGTAAGGCCCCAACCGACCGTTCTTGAGCGAAAATATAGAGAATCAATGGTTTTCCTGGAATGGGCGCAGCCAGCACTGGGGGATTCATGAGATACGCCTTGATGCTTGTAAAAGCATTCCTACACGATTCATCCCACTCGAAGGGTACCCCTTTCTTCATCAGTCTACTAAAGGGTTGGCATCGCCCGGCCAAATTAGAGATAAACCTCCGAATATATGCCAACTTCCCTTGAAGGCTCTTCAATTCATGAATATTTCGCGGTTCAGGCATGTTCACAATGACATCAATTTTAAATCGATCGACTTCTATTTCCCGTTGATGAACGATGAAACCAAGAAACTTGCCAGAAGTGACTCCGAATGCGCACTTCAAAGGATTCATCTTTAATTGGTATCTCCGAAGGCGTTGGAAAACTCTTCGAAGGTTTTGAATATGATCCTCTTGCTTCTTTGATTTCACCACAAGGTCATCAACGTAGCACTCCACATTTCTATGGAGCATATCATCAAATATTCTTTGCATTGCCCTTTGATATGTCGCTCCAGCATTTTTCAAGCCAAACGGCATTACTTTATAGTAATAAATTCCCTTGGGGGTGCGGAAGGCAGTTAGCTCCTCATCCTCGGGCGCCATGCGTATTTGATTGTAGTCAGACGATCCATCGAGAAAAGATAGTGCTTCATGCCCGGTTGTAGCATCTACCGTCAATTCTGTGATGGGGAGAGGAAAATCATCTTTGGGGCAAGTCTCGTTTAAGTCTCGAAAGTCAACACAAACTCGAATTTGCCCATTCTTTTTCCTTACAGGGACGATGCTTGAAATCCATGTTGGATATTTTACTTCTCGTATGAATCCGGTTTCAATCAATCGATTTATCTCATTTTCTATCAGAGGAATCAATTTGGGCCGAAAGCGCCTTTGAGTTTGCTTGACAGGTTTTGTTCCTCGCTTGACAGACAAATTATGAACGACCCTTGGATCCAAACTAGGCATTTCTGAGTAATTCCAGGCAAAGACGTCCCTGAACTCGAGCAACAAATCAACATACTTTTTTTCTTCTTTAGAAGTCATACAAGAGCTTATGTAAATTGGGCGAGGATCGTCGCTTGTGCCAAGGTTAATTTCTTTTAGCTCATCGACTGTATTTTTTACCCCTTGTTCAAGTTCAGGGGAAGCGTCATCTGCATCTTCTTCTTCTTCTTCAGGATCACTGATCGTAATATGATGACAGGAAGCCGTACTTTCTTGACCCTGTTCTTCAAAAATAGTTTCAATTCTTACATTGAATAAGTCTCCATAGTGCATGAAGAAATTGGAGACTCGCTTTCTTGGTTCGTTTTTCTTTATTGGAGTAAGACCTTCTTCCCTGGCAACTTGGTACTCTTGTTTTTTACTGCCTAATCTCTCATAGACGGGCGACTTCAGATTTTTCGGCTGCGGGCCAAGTCTGTCAAACACAGAAGTACGTTTTGACTTATTTCCCAATCGGTCGAACACAGATCTCTTTCGACTTGTGACCTCCATTTCTTCGTTCACATAGTTACAACTCGCTCTTTTGATCATTATACGAACAGGAGAGGTCGGTTGATAACCATGACCCATCGATGAACTTTCAACATTATAACCCCTTTCTTTCAACATTTTTTGCGTAGGTGTCAATCCGTGAGTCTTCTCGCCAGTCACTTCAGGAGGGAGTTTGCCCAATGTATTCTTCTCATTTGGGTTATAACTCGCCTTAGCAAGAAGTCTATAGGCGTTTGGATCAAAACCTTCTTGAGTCCGATTATTTGGTAGCGAGTAATGTTCTACTACTGGTTCTTCCTTGGGACGGACAAACCCTTGCAAGCTCACCTTCTCAATTTTAACAGGCTCTATCTTGGTGAGCGGAACATTTAATATGTCATTTCTGATAAAAGAAGACTGACCTTCTTCTCTCTTTGATATTGGAGTATACCGCAAAATGGGTACTTTGGAGTCTTGATTTTCTTCCCTTATCGATTCCTTTCTTTTTGCTTCTTTGTGAAGATAAAATTTGGCGTCGGCAAAGTGAGTTTCGGCTTCCGTAAAAGGTTTGTCATCGGCAGTAACTTTCTTAACAATACCGTCTCGACAATATTTGAAACATTGATGCAGAGTAGATGGTATAATTTCATTCTCGTGAATCCAGGGCCTTCTCAAGAGCATGTTATAAGAGGTTTTGGCTTCAATGATATGAAATAATGCACTTGAAGACAGCTCACCAATGAGCAATTCAAGCCTTATGAGTCCAATTGCTCTTTGCCCCTCTTGGTTAAATCCTTGGATCATGAGGCGACTCTGGGAGAGTTCATCACTTGAGATTCCTAACTCTTTCATAGCACGTACGGACATGATATTGACAACAGATCCCCCATCAATGAGTATCCGATTCATCTTTTGTTCTCGAACATATGCACTAACAAACAAAGGTCGATTGTGGGTCTTGAACTCAACAGTTAAATCGTCATCATAAAAAATGATGGTCGTTGCACAATCCACCGGTGGTTTATCATCGACTTTGAGTTTTTTCTCAAATTCAGTGCCAATTTGTGTGACTTGAGGATTTTCAGCTTTGACGACATTATAAGAAGTGAAATTATCAGTATCGTCACTTAAATACCCTTTGGGTATGAATTCTTTTAATGTCACGGGCTGTCGAACCTCTTGAAGAAGCTGAAAATCTGACGAAATTGGTGTTGTGGCGACTCCCTTTTGTTTCTTTGTTGCATTTTGTTGTTTCACTATTACTTTAGCCTTTGTCGAGCGCATGCTTTTCGGAAAGATGTGCTTCTTTGTCTTTGGCTTGCAGGTCCTTTTTCGAGTGACTAAAGTCCATCCTTCATTATCATCTTCGACAACATTTTTAATTGACCATTTTTCAAACTCCGTTGGTACAGACAGAGCACTGCTTGATATGGGTAGAACTTCTATCGGGCAACACACAGATCCAAACATTATTGTTGTTTGGTTTGCCGATGCTTTATCCTCCTCAAGAAGGATTTTTTCTTGGCGGGCTAATTTCATAATTTTGTCCTTAAAGACAAAGCATTTAGTGAGAGGGTGACCAATCATACGGTGATAACAGCAATAATTCGGATCATTGACTTGACCGGCTTCCTCCGGACGCTTCATTTCGGAAAGTTCGAGGAGTTTCTCCTTGAAAAGGTCATCAAACATCCCTTGTAAATCAGATTCAAGAAATGAGTATTCTTTTTCTTGCATCTCTTTTAACGTAAGTCTTCTTACTGACCTATTTTGAGATGGATCCAATTTCTCAATGACCTTTCGGCTCACTTTGGTAGCAATTTTCATGGGGGCTGTATTTATTGCCATGGACTCCTTATTACTGAGTCTTGAATGAGGCTTGCCCCCCTTTTTATTTTCTTGCCTTTCATTGTTTTGACGAGACGACTGCACTCGCGGAGCTTGAATAGGAAGCCCATCAGTTGCATTGGCCGTGATGCTTAACTCCATGTCATGAGCACGAGTAGCTAATTCTTCAAACGTGTTTGGACGTATACCCTGTAGAATGTAGCTTAGACTCCAATGCATTCCCCGGATGCACATTTCTATGGCAGAGGGTTCAGACAGTCTGTCCTTGCAGTTGAGACTCAGACTTCTCCATCTATCAATATAGTTGACCACAGGTTCATCCTTTCATTGACGAGTGTTAGTCAATTCCAACATACTAACGGTTCTTCTAGTGCTGTAGAAGCGATTCAAGAATTCTTGCTCCAGCTGTCCCCAACTGTCGATGGACCCCGGCGTGAGATCAGTGTACCAATCAAATGCGTTGCCCTTCAAGGATCGAACAAACTGTTTGACTAACAGGTCACCATAAGTTCCAGCGTTATTGCAAGTTTCGACAAAATGAGCCACATGTTGTTTTGGACTACCTTTCCCATCGAACTGTTGAAACTTAGGCGGTTGATATCCAGGAGGCATTGCTAGATTGTCAATTCTAGCAGTGTAAGGTTTGGAGTAGGTAAAACTCGATCTTGAACTACCCCCATTTTTGTCTTTGATCACGCCTTCAACAAGTTCCTTCAATTGTTCTACGGGGATAGTTCCCTCAGCGGTCACGTATACTTCCTTCACCTTGTCTTTACCTTTAGATGAGGGATTTTCACGCTCTTGGTTCTCCTTAGAATTCATATGGCTTCCTTCAGGAGCGTAGTCCTTTTGGGTGAGCAGTTGAGCGATAAGAGCATCTTGGTCCTTGATGTGTTTCATCATAATCTCCATCATCTTGGACATGTTCGAAACTTGTTCTTCAAGACTTAAAACATTTGTCATCATAGCAGGCATTGCAGTAGAAGAAGCAGCAGAATCTTTCATAGAAAATTTTGATTGAAGGGTTTCATGTGAAGAAGCTGATCCTATGCTTGATGAATCATCATCATGCTCAGAAAATTTGGATTCGGATCCAAATTCAAGCATGGCGAGAGCCTTCTCAATTGAGGCAGGAACGTCTTGGATCCCCGTCGCGGAAGAATAGCTCATTGATGATGTTGAATCGAAGACAGGAGTTGGTGCCGATGGAGCTTTCATGCTACTTTGGGTGGAAGTTCTCGTCATACTCCTTGTCATAGGACCGATAGCGCGGGTATTGGTAGCAACATGTACAGTTTCCTGAGCAGGCTTAGCATCAGTAGCCTTGGAACGTGCAATCATGATTTTGTTGCTCTTTGGTGCCATTGGTGATATACGTAGTTGAATGTTCGAGGAGAAGAGATGGAAGGCAGAGATGGTCCCACCGGGCGTGCCAAAAATTTGTACGCGATAAAAATTTCAAGTCTGCAAAACGACAAGAAAAAGAAATACACGACAAATATGTAATATATAAAATTAGAAAAATATCCGGGTACAATCTCTGGAAGTTTCTCGAACTTATGGAGAGTTTCCTTCGATTCTTCTCCTCGAACACCAATCCAAGGGCTTCGCAGCTCTCGGATCAACCACCGATTCTTTCAAATCTTGATATGGAAGATTTGAAGAACTTGAGAATATTTGAAGGCTCAAGTCTTGATATGCGGAAGACTTGAGGAGCTTAGAAACCCAGGCCTTCATAGCTTGGAGTTTCAATACTTGAGTGTATGAGATGCCTCCTGGTGTGTCTCTGTCTGTGTGTGTCCCTTTGATTTGGTTGAGAGACCTCTATTTATAGCTGTAGCAAGGGGTAGAGGTTGAAAACCTGTGTACCACTTTACTTGCAAGACGTGCAGTCATATTAGGACTGTGTCAGTTAAATATTATCTCTTCATTTTATATTTATCAATAAAGAGATAGATAATTTTCCGATTGGCCAAGCCCGTGGGGGCAAGTAACGTGGTGTCGTCTGATTGGACAGACCATTGCAGTATATAAGAGATATATATGGATCAAACGACTCTAAATATTATCTCTTTAATAAGAAATAAATATTTAAATGTCTATTCAGTAGACATATGATATGATATGATTTGGTTGGTGGAGATATTCCTACAATTTGAATAAATTTGGAACACCTCACCTTGACATGTGGAAAAATATAATTGGCTATTTAATAACCAAATTTTCCAAGTGTACATGACATGTGGCAATACCCGATTGGATAGAAATAAGCCACAAAAATAATTTATAGACCCATGGTAATTTTAAGAATTAATTAAAATTCCATTGTCTACAGATATGTTAATAATACTTTCTTCTAATTAGCTTTTTTTTAAAAAAATTTTAAGAAGAGAAGGAATAGAATTTAAGAAGCGGGGAGAAGATAAGGTGAGTAGAACAAAATATCATAATAAATCTTGACAATTTCATTCACAACACAAAATTATTTGTGAACTTGAAAGTTTGCAAGACATATCATAATAAACCAATTATTTGCATACTTCACATATATGAACCAGTTTAAGAAACTATCCATATTCCAGACTTGTTCATTCACTATTATATATGTTCAACACTTAGTTGAAATATGCCTCTCCCATCCCTGCTTCCTAATCATACCCCTTCCTGATAGAAACAATTTTTAAAAAATAATTGAAAAATTCAGACATGTAATTAGTTATCTTCAAATTGATTGAAGATAAAATGGACTTTGACACCAGATTTCATTGTATTTATATTCAACTCCATTAGTTAGTTATATTTTGATTCTTTCTATAAAGGCTGTTAAATCATTTAATGCATAAAACTCATATTTTAACTGTGAAATTGGGCAGCCCTAGCCTAATGACTTTCGTTATTGAAATCACTATCTCTCAAGTAGACATTGCCTGATCAAAAATTCCATCTCTGGAGAAGCAAAATTGGAACTTCCCGTTCAGCTTCCAGAAAATCGAAATATGAAAGAATTCCCAAAGAAACAACAGAACCTTGCCCAATGCTACTAGATTGCTACTTAAGTTACCACGCTTGACAAGAAACTGGCACTAATTTCACCAACAAGTTTGTTTACAAATTGACAAAAATCCCTACAAACATCAAATTAGAAACCAACGTAGTGCATGAGTATAGGAGAAACTGTTATATAAGGTTTACAAAAATCCCAACAAATATTCCATGTAACCCAATGTAGCCCACGACCAACTGCATGCAGGGAATTACAACACAAAATCTCTGGAGTAAGGAATCCTACTCTGCCTGCTGAGAAGGGCTCAGAAGAGAGGAATTACAACAGTACAAAGCTCTAATGTTGGTGGACAGCGCCTGCTTCCTAAAATTTCAGATGGTGTTCAAACAAGGAAGCCATTTCAATCTGCAATACAAGGAAGCAAATTCATCCTTGGTATCGGATCATGAATAGACATCATTGGAGAGGAAAATGCAGATCAGGAACATTTATTTCTAAAATATGGTACAACTCATTATTTTGTCAGACCCAGGATACAAAATGAACATCATGCCATTAACTATGCTATGACAGCAAAAACAGACCCTTCCCGCAAGAGTTTCTTACTCATAAGATGATGACCTGAAGAAGGACAATATTACGAACAACGATCAATCAGAATTTGATTTAGAAACCTACCGACAACTACATGCACTGTCATAAACTAGATACAACTCGGAACTAATAAAAGCTAGATATTTTAGAGTCCTGCCGAGAAACCACCAGCATCACAGAGAGACCCACCAATGGTCGTTATGGAGTTCAACCCCTTATTTGCCCTCTAACTCCCATTTTTAACTTGAGAAGTAATGCATTTTGGAAGATTGATACCTCACTGCTTAAGTGAGAAGCTGCTCTCGAAGCATTACTATTGGCTGTATTATACTAAATTATATTGAAAGAAGGCCAGTTACAAGGGCAAAACCCAGCAGAGATGGAGAAATTCATCAAATCACCCCTTTCCAATGGAACCAAACCAAAAAGAAAAACAGAAAAGGTTCTTCATTGATGACATTTGATTTAAACGGAACACAAACCTGATACTATTCACAAAGCAAACAATTTGCCCGACAGCAAATAAATACACTATGGAGTAAAATGACAAGAAAATAAAGAGACAAGAAGAAAAAATGAAATTGACTTACAGCTGTCAGCGCTGCTTCAGCACCTTTATTTCCAGACTTACCACCAGCTCGATTGAGAGCCTGCATTTATCATAATGTAACTTTAAGAAATGGGGTACCAATGGAAAAAATTGTAGAATACTGGTAAAGATCAGGGTGACAATTTCCATCAGTATAGACATTTTACCAAAAGTTAGCCACAGGATGATTATCATATACAGCAACATGACAATTATATGATGAACTATTTTATGATTTTCTATGCAATAACTCCTGTGAAAAAGAGTATAGGAGATCAGAAAGGTCAACCATGAGTTTTCCATGAGTTTTATTAACCAAAAGAGAAATTTCATGAATTTACCTGCTCCATGTCATCACAGGTCAAAACACCAAATACGCATGGAACACCTGGAATTCATTGAAAGGAAAATTAAATACTTCACCATTAAGCCACCGTAAATGTTTTCAGACTGCATTCCACGGACAGAATTGTCTGTGTTTGAAACACAAAAATGAAGTTATAGGTGTGCACACAACAAAGCAAGTTGATGATTCCCAAACACCTCAAGTACCTTTTATGAGGAATGTATCTGTAAACTCCTACACTAAACAATTTTCTCATCATCTGACATTTGAGAACATAAGACCCTCTGCTTCTGTGTCTAAGAGCACAAAATGGGAAAAACAGGTACAAGCATGATGCAGTGTACTTATTATGAGTTAAACAATTTCAAAGTGGTTCTATGTAGCAATAAACCACAAACATCCTTTAACAACAAAAATTTTGGTGAGAAGTTCCCTTCCCTTTTCTAAATGCCTGATTGGTCTGCTCAGCAAACGTACAAAGTGGATCGCTGTTTTCTGACCCTCTTCTTCCCATTCGGGTTGAGTGCTTTTAACACAAAAACCATCTGTCAACTAGGCAAAATTTTCCATCACTGCTACAACCTATGGATCAGTAGCATACACATTTACCAATCTTTTGATTCCTTTCTTAACAAACTTGTTTAACTAAGCTATTGGATATCTTGCTAATACAATCAAACCTACCGAAGCTCCCCTAACTACTATTTCCTCTAGGGCTGAATTCATGCTTTTAGTACTTCAAGTTAGTAAAAATTGGTTCTCCAGATAATATAGTGGTTTAGATAGTAGTCATTCCCAGTATATGGAATCATTAAGATCATGAAAACTTGGGCATCATTTCCATTATGAAAGGCAATAATATTATTACAGTTTGTAGTTTGACATCTATTTCTTCATTAGGTATTGAAATAAACCGTATCCTGGGCTAGTAACCTATCCTGAAATGTAGGCGGGATCTGGATAATTCTCTTTCTTGGAAACCTGACCTCTTCCTCTCTCCTCCAAACATCTCAACAAATATAAAGTAAGAGAGAAGAATAAAAGACATCATAATTTACTTGTTTTGCACAAACTCCAATTTCATATACATTAGGGAAAACAAAGTTACTTCTGATAATTATACAACTGAATCACTTTTCTTCTGCCCCAGTAAATTAACCCTTGTACTTTGTATCCCAAAAATCAGGCACAGAAGCAAATAAAATCCAGAGAGTCAATAAGTAGGGGAAAAAAAAAGAAAATACTCTAGGTAAATCAGGAAAATCTATTATAGAAATTTTTTTTCTTAAACAGCATATGAGGAACAGAAATCTCGTGCTAAGCAATATACTACGACAATGCATATATAAAAAGTGAATGAGCAAATGTGAGAGATATAATACAGAAAGTTACCGCCAATAGTGGAAAAGATATGCAAATAGTATTTCATCATTTCTTATTGTGCTTGCCTGCATTAACATCGACTAACCAGAATTAAGGCCTGCAGACTGTACTCCAGATGCAGCTGAATTTGCTACAGCATCATAATGGGAAGTATCACCTCTAATCTACTGGCCCAGAAAAGAAAGTAACAGAAAAAAAAAACTCATTAACATTGATTCATGCACTGACAACTGGCAGGAAATAAGGAACTAGTAGCTGGTAATGAAGTCGAATGGTACCATAATTCAGCAATGAAAATGAATGAACAACTCAACCCATGAAACCTCATACAGATAACTGAGGATCTAAACGACCAACAAGATGTTTTAGCAGTCATTACATGTTTGTACACTTAAGAAACATAAGTATCATAGAATCACTATTTTAAAGCAGAAAAACTATCACAAAGTTACAAAAGTTGAAGGAACAATTTGTTCGCCAAATTGAACATTATCATCCACCTGCTCTCATATCCAGATTCAGGTTTTCAATTCTTCAAATGAGTAAGAAGAAACATAACCACCATTTCTCTCCTTTTAGAAACTATAAGCAACCTGTTATAGTCTAGCTTTGTCAAATGTTACTATTTGACTAGCCATCATCCATCAGCCAACAGCCAAAAAATATAAGTACAAGGGAAGAAATTAGGTCCACACATTATGTGCGCATGAGAGAAAGAGAGCGAGAGGGAGGGAGAGAGCAGTTGAGAGAGAGAGAGAGAGAGAGCATGACCTTCTCATTATGTTTTAAGAGTCCAATATCCACTAATATCCAATTTAGAAAGCAGTAATCAGACCATACCCTAATGCATCCTCTTTTCATTAGCACAATTAAAATTGTTTCTCTACTTCCAATTGAAATTTAGATTTTCAATTTTTGGAATACAGGGTTCAAATGTGGAAGAAGAATTTGATAATGATGGTTGATTTTATCAAATTATGCGAAGTTAGAGCCATCACCACCATTCAAAAGGTAAGAATTTTATTACAATTAGTAAATACCAAAGAGTTCAATACTATATAATCTAGAAGTATATTATCAACTCAAAAATAAATTAGAATGGCCATGACTGTTGTGAATTTTCATTGGAAGAGCATTAGTATGTGATTTTGTTAATGGCAGTAATGACT